>NC_065578.1:150583233-151293233 GCF_024542745.1 Macaca thibetana thibetana
TGGACACAGTCGGCGCTCAATAAATGAATCGAAGTTTCTTCCTGGACAGCGACCCTGGGCTTTCGGAAGAAAGCCAGAGGGGCAGGGTTCTGGAAGGTTCCCTGGCGGCTGGGGTGCGGTGCGGGCTGAAATCCGAGCAGGAGCGGGGCGCGGCCCTCGGGGACCAACTGTGGGGGGCCCCGCCGCGGGAGTGGGGCAAGGGCGGGCCTGGACCCTTGGGGCCACCGCGTCAGTTGGTGGGGCCATGGGAAGGACCATGCCCGCCCGCTGTGAAGGGCGGTGGCCCTTCTAGGGTCAGGCCAAGCTCAGAGGCCTGAAGGTCACCGGGTGAGGAGCCAGCGTGGGTGCCGCAGAAGCCAAGCGCCCCGTCCCGAGTCCTGCGCGAACCAGGATGACCTTCCAGGAACCAGATGAGAGCTGCATATTCAAGAAGCAGTGCCAGACACCTTGGGAAATCGACACTCTCCTGTCCTCGAGTGGGGGTGGGGGTCCTGGAAAGAAGCTCTGTCAGCGTAAAGTGAACTGCAGTTTTGACTTTGCAGAGGGATCCGCCGTGTCACAGTGACCCGCATTCCTGTCATTGGTGTGGTGTGTTTCACAGTCACTGCCTCCCTAGGTAGACTGTAAAACGGCGTTCTTCGTAGAGCCTTTGACCTCCTCATAAGATTATGTTGGAAATTACATGATAGTAAACATAATGATAAACGGGGAATGTTAAATGTTAGTATGGGAACATTTTCTAATGGTTGCATCCTTAAAATTTTCTATTTCAAGTTTTTGAAGGCTATAACCTTAAAAAAAGCTGGCCGTAGAAAAATAGTGGAAAGAGTTGTGGAATAAAGGTGGCTTTATTTATGACATGAATAAATGACAGAAATTGGTATGTGTCATTTTCCTTTGTTTTCCAAAAATATCACATTGGCCTTTGTAAATTGGAAGTTTTTCAGGTGTCAGTGTGGAACCTGCAAGATTTTTAGGGCTTTATATCCATCTTAAAACTGGTTTTAAAGGATTGGCAGTTACAATCTAATACTGGTATTTGTAACAAATACGTCCAGAGGTAGGCATACTGTTTTTTTTATATTGTTATATAGCAACAAAGGTCTCTTTGTCCTAATTTTTAGGACAAAGTTGCAACCACATTTGCCTCAATGTAATGCTTATAGGAGGAGGGTCTTAAATTGATTTGAAAGCAGGTTGTATTAGGGTTTTCCAGAGAAACAGTACCAACAGGATATACAGGCATGACTTATTTTATTGTGTCTCACTTTATTGCACTTTGCAGATAATGTGTTATTTACAAATGGGTACCGTTGGTACCGTTTTTTCCAGCAGCATGTGCTCACTTTATGTCCCTGTCGGCATGTTTTTAGCAAGAAAATATATTTAAATGAAGGTATGTACTTTTTAAAGACATAATGCTATTGCGCACTTAAGACTACAGTGTAGTATAAACAACATATATGTACTGAGAAACCAAAATATTTGTGTGGATCCCTTTATTGTGATATTTACTTTACTGCAGTAGTCTTGAACCAAACCTGCAGTATCTCTGAGGCACACCTGTGTGTGTATTTATATGATTTATTATAAGGAATTGACTTAAGCAATGATGGAGGCTGGCAAGTCCCAAGATCTGCAAGGTAAGCAAGCTTGAGACCTAGGAGAGCTGACGGTGTAGTTCTAGTCCAAGTCCAAAGGCAGGAAAAATCCCGTGTCACAGTTAAAAAGTAGGAAAAATTCTCTCACTCTGGGGAGGGCCAACCTTTTCATTCTATTCAGGCCTTTAAATGGTTGGATAAAGCCCACCTACGTTATAGAAGGCACTCTGCTTTATTCTATCAATTGAAATGTTAATCTCATCCCAAAACACCCTTACGAAGATACCCCAGAATAATGATTGACCAAAATATCTGGGCACCCCATAATCCAGTCAAGTTGGACACAGAATTAACCGTCACACTGACCTGTCTGATTTCCAAAGATCTTGGCTGTAAAATTGTGACTTTGGTCTCTAAGGCAATTATGAGGGTGAGTTTTTCGTAAATGGTTTCTTGGATGTTATTTGCTTCTATTGAAACCTTAAGAGGACCCATCATTTAATTACCTCTTCCTATGTTCTTGATAGTCTTTATTTTTAAAATCTAGTTCAGTTGAATGTAATAATTTCTTTCACCTTTTTTAGAAGCTGAGCTACAATTATGTTTTAGGAAGCTGGTTGATCCATCAAGTAATCTATCAAGTAATGTTGATCTATCAAGCAAGTTAATCTATCAAGTAATGAAGCTAGCTGGTATTAAATAATTCTTTGTTTTTAACTATTAAATATAGGGCTTTCAGTATATAATATAAGCAGCATTATGGTAATATTCTGGAAGTTTAAATCATTGCAATGATTAACAGCATTAGAGTGTTATTTTGTGTTTGAGATATTTTTAAAGATAGCATTGCTTCAGCAACATTGTAGTCATAATAAATATTTTGCAGTCTAAATCCTTATTTTTAAAAATCTCATAACTTTTTATATCCTATTTAAAAGTATTTATATTGATATATTGGATTGGATTATTAGCTTTATAAATAAATACAATCATTGGACCTCTGTCAGTCCTGAAAACAAAAGTTGTTTTGCACCTAAATTGTATATTTTATTTTATTTTATTTTTAGCTGAGTAGTTAAGATTTCAGGCCTTTTTAAAAAGTCATGTTTAGTCAGGTATAATTTACATGCAGTAAAATTCACCCTTTTAGGTTTAAAGTTCTGGAATTTTGACAAACATAGTAATGTAATCATTACCACAATCAAGACAAAACATTTCCATCACCCCAGGAAGTTCACTCGTGCTTCCTTGCAGTCAATCCCATTCCTGAAAATAAAATTTTAAATAAAATTAATAAATAAAACTTTCTAAAAAACATATCTGGTTCATGCCACTCTCTGTCACCATCATAAATTGACTTATTTGTTCTCCATATGGAATTCACAAGTCATAGCATCACATCAGTTGAATAATTCTTTATATTCTTGCTGATCTAGTCAAAGTGAGATCATTCAATGCTCAATGGATGGCTGCATAGAAACGTTTAAGACTTGAGAGGATACAGCACACCGGGGGGACTATCATGATGACTATTAGATAGGATTTGGTATTTAGAATAATACCAAAAAACTGCAGCGTGTTCCTTAACAGGAGCTCCAAGGGACCAAATTGATTCAAATCAAACAAGTCAAAGCTTAGGTAAGTAATATCGGCAGTTCAACAGTATTTGAATCCAGTTGGCCATAATCCTTATTCAAAGTGTGATGGTGGCCGGGCGCGGTGGCTCACGCCTGTAATCCCAGCACTTTGGGAGGCCGAGGTGGGCGCATCACGAGGTCAGAAGATCCAGACCATCCTGGCGAACACGGTGAAACCCCGTCTCTACTAAAAATACAAAAAATTAGCCCGGCGTGGTGGCGGGCACCTGTAGTCCCAGTTACTCCGGAGGCTGAGGCAGGAGAATGGCGTGAACTGGGGAGGCGAAGCTTGCAGTGAGCCGAGATCGCGCCACTGCACTCCAGCCTGGGGGACAGAGCGAGACTCCGTCTCAAAAAAATTAAAAAATTTAAAAAAAAAAACAAAGTGTGATGGAAATTAAGGACCACAGCTTGCTATAGAATGATCTGATTTAAATAAGTATCCAGTTTTGTCATTAATTTAATAACACAAGCCATAGTAACCTGGAGACCCACTAGAAGAACATAAAGATTAGAAACCTGCAACCTCTGCCTCCCGGGTTTAAGCCAAGCTTGCCATCCACCACTCAGGATTCCTGCAAACCAACTGTTAGCTGCTGCCCTGGACACAGCATTTGTTCCTTTCCCTTAAGAAATTTCCTTCATGTATTTGATGGTAGTGTCTGAAGAAACAGCAGTTTCAGTCAGCTTTGTTTTTAGTTAAGCTTCCTCTACTAACAAAATTAGGGGAGAGATAGGCACAATATTCAGTTTTGTCAATGCTATATACAAGCCTCCAAGTTGAGCAAAAAGGAGCTCTAAAGCCACATGATGTTCCAGTAAATATTTTTTCTTAAAACATATATGCTGGCCGGGCGCAGTGGCTCACACCTGTAATCCCAGCCCTTTGGGAGGCTAAGGCGGATGGATCACAAGGTCAGGACTTCAAGACCAGCCTGGCCAAGATGGTGAACCCCGTCTCTACTAGAAATACAAAAATTAGCCAGGCGTGATGGCACGCACCTGTAATCCCAGCTACTGGGGAGGCTGAGGCAGAGAACTGCTTAAACCCTGGAGGCAGAGGTTGCAGTGAGCCAAGATGGCACCACTGTACTGCAGCCTGGGTGACTCCATCTCAGAAAAAGAAAAAAAACAAAAAACAAAAAACATATATGCGTGCTATCATCCACCTTTCAAAGGATGACTTCTGCCCATTTGAACCTCTGGGAGTTCTGGTTAACCACAAAATCCAGGATTTTCCCCCAATTTATGGATTAGTTTCAAATTCCATATGACTGATGCGCTACTACTGCCAAGAGTGGGCCCTCAGGAACCCCACTGAAATCATTCCTCAGTGGAAACTAGCTTATCTTCGTAAGCCTAACAGTTGCTCTGGTTTTTTGCTAGAGCATAAGCCTTACCTAAAGCCATCCATAGATTACGGTTCCATGGATTTTCCTGTAAGGAAAAGGAAGTAGTTAGGACATAAGGAAACAGGGGAGAAAGGAAAAAGATCACAGTAAACAATTGCCAGCTGAGAATAACAAGACTTCAAATGTTCATGGTTAAAGATCTGATGAGAGTTCATTATGATGATAACACAATTGAGAAGAAAATTTGGTTATTTCTGTTGCATGCAACCAGAATTATGACTGATAATGTTATACCAGCCTATCAAATTTCTATGAATTTCATATAATTTCTGAAACATATTAATAACACATTCACACAAATATAATCCAAAGAAGGTTAGCATTACTTATTATTTGGTAATGCTTCCCATATAATTTAATATACCAAGTAAGCCCAATTAGCTCAATATTTCTCTTTTCATAAGGAGAAAATCAACTTACAAAGGGCAGATTAACGGGAGAAAAAGCATACAAACTTATTAGCATGCATAGGGGAACTATCACAGAGTGATTATGCCACCACGCAATGGGGCACAGATGCTTGTATATACCCTTCTTCTTAGGAGAAAGGGAGGTAGGGGAAGTGTGGATGATTTTAGGGTAGCAGTAAATGAATTTTGGGGAATTCAATAGGCATGAAGAACATACAATGGCCTGAGACAAAGTCTGTTGGGCCTGCAGAGCAGACAATGATTTGTGACAAAAGTCTGTCCAGATTTGTTGACAAACTTCAGTTTTTCTTCCTGTGATATGAGTTTGGTTACTGAAAACTCAGGGAAGGGACCACAGGTAATTGTTTTCTTCTTTGGTGGGTCCAGACTTTAGGCCAATCAGGGAACTTCAGAGAACAGATTCGCCCTGTGCTCTGGGAGAGCGAGTGCAGAGAGGGTTGGGGGCATGTCAGAGAGACCCTGAGAGGCTTCATCTGAAGTTCAGCATGTTAAAGTGCCATACTTTAGGATGTTGGTTTCTGAACCCCAGCACCATTGAAGGAGTTCAGGAAATGCCATCCCAAAATATGTATATTGGTATATATATATATATATTTTTTGGTATATTGATTACTTTGATCTAAAGGCACTTGAAAAACTGCAAAACAGAGAGGTTCTCTGAGTTTCCCTCCATCTGCCTAAAGACACATGCTACAAGATGAAGTCAGTTGTCACCAAATCTCTGAAGATTAACTCTTATCACAGAAGAGGAGGCCAGAAGTCCACCACACCCAGACCCTGTCACAAACCATCGTCTATTCAACTAAGGACTCATTCATCTTTCCCCAAAACCAGTGACTCTGAAGATCTTTCTTTTCTTTACCCGCTGGTCATTTTACCCATTCCAGTAGCGGAGATGAGTCAAGGGACCCTTGCCCTTTTCTTTCTTTTCTTTTCTTTTTTCTTTTCTTTTCTTTTCTTTTTTCTTTTCTTTTCTTTTCTTTTCTTTTCTTTTCTTTTTTTCTTTTCTTTCTTTCTTTTCTTTCTTTCTTTCTTTCTTTCTTTCTTTCTTTCTTTCTTTCTTTCTTTCTTTCTTTCTTTCTTTCTTTCTTTCTTTTCTTTCTCTCTCTCTCTCTCTTTCTTTCTTTTTCTTTCTTTCTCTCTCTCTTTCTCTTTCTTTCGTTTGTTCCAAACAGTTTTGCTCTTGTCACCCAGGCTGGAGTGCAATGGCGTGATTTCGGCTCACTGCAACCTCCACCACCCAGGTTCAAGGGATTCTCCTGCCTCAGCCTCCCACATAGCTGGGATTACAGGCGCCTGCCCTCATGCCTGGCTATTTTTTGTATTTTTTTTTTTTTTTTTTTGGAGACGGAATCTCGCTCTGTCGCCCGGGCTGGAGTGCAGTGGCCGGATCTCAGCTCACTGCAAGCTCTACCTCCTGGGTTCATGCCATTCTCCTGCCTCAGCCTCCCCAGTAGCTGGGACTACAGGCGCCTGCCACCTCGCCCAGCTAGTTTTTTGTATTTTTTAGTAGAGACGGGGTTTCATCTTGTTGGCCAGGCTGGTCTTGAACTCCTGAACTCAAGCAATCCACCCATCTCCACCTCCCAAAGTACTGAGATTATAGGCATGAGCCACCAGGGCCTGGCCCTTCTTGATTGGCCCTTTTCTTGATTGGCCTGCCTGATTATTGCCCTACGCGATTATTAGCTAGGCTGCTCATTGCAATCTCCGTCTTTGCCTTTTATAATAAAATTTCTCCACACTGTGGCAAACAGAGCAGACTGAGTTTGGGGCTCCCTCTCTGCCAACCTTGGTTTGGCAGTGACTGTCTTCCTCTACCTAAGGTCACGCTACCCACACAACTATAGCTCGCTCTGGCTTCTGAGAAGAGCTCTTTCTCCTGGCCTTTTCAGACCTGGGGGTGGAAAGGCTTCTTGTTCTAAGGACTCCCTGGCTGTTCCACCATATATAGTCGGTTTTCCTTAGCCCTAGCCTCACGTTTGTAAACAGTCACTTAATTGAATCATTTAAATCACACTTGAGGAGTTTGCTCTTGTAAGCAGGGCCTAAAGCACTCCTTTCCCGTCCATGTCTATCATTCCACAGAAAAAGTTTCATTAGGGACCATGGAGCAATAAAAAGCACTTTTATGTTTGGTTTGGTTTGATTTTAAAACTATTAGGTTGGTGCAAAAGTAATTGCAACAGTAATTTTGCCATTGAGAGTAATGGCAAAAACCGCAATTACTTTTGCACCTACCTAATAATAAATGTCTAAATTCACTAGTTGAAAAGCTAAAAGTAGTGCTCGCTTTGGCAGCACGTATAGTAAAATTGGAACAATACAGAGAAGGATGAGCAAATTCGAGGAAACTAAAAGTAAAAAGTATAAAATGTAGCAACTATGAAAAAAGAGAATACTTCAAGTCCTTACTGTGGCCATGAAAGTGGGGAAGAGAGAAAAGAGACAAAGCAAATATGAAGGGGAAAGTGACACTTCCATAAAGGTAAAGAGAGAGGAAAGGGGATAACAATAACCCCAAGACAGAAGCACCCAGGCTTTGGAGTGTTAATTAAATGATTTAACTGTACCTTGCTCTCATCACTCTGAAATGCTAGTTCTTTATCTTTTTACCCTCAAAATCTTCAGGAATTACCTTTAAATAGAATACCACAGCTGCCCCTGGTAGAGGAGAGAAGAATTGCCTTTTGGAATGGAGATGCAGGTTACTGAAACTGGCCTGTAGGCTCAAGGGGAATAATCACTCTCTGATTTTTCTTTTGGGTAAATACAGGTTTTCATATATTGGATTTTCTCAGAGTGAGAAAAGAAAGAGTGACAATGGAGAAAAATGAAACAAGATGGAGAAATTGAGCAAGAAAATTGTTTTTTGAACCAATGATGAATGAATGAGTAAATTGTGAGGGCAAAACACCAAAAAATAGTAACATCATCCTACAACCTACAATATATGCCATTTTGTCATATGTCACTCATAATAAAAAGAGAAAAGGGACAGGTGTAGTGGCTCACACCTGTAATCCCAGCATTTTGGGAGGCTGTGGTGAGAGACTCTCTTAAGGCTAGGAGTTCAAGGCCAGCCTGGGCAAAATAGCAAGACCCTGTTTCTACAAAAAAAAAAAAAAAAAAAAAAAAGAGGCTGGGCGAGATGGCTCATGCCTGTAATCCCAGCACTTTGGGAGGCCGAGACGGGTGGATCACGAGGTCAGGAGATGGAGACCACGGTGAAACCCTGTCTCTACTAAAAAAAATACAAAAATTTAGCCAGGCGAGGTGGCGGGCGCCTGTAGTCCCAGCTACTCAGGAGGCTGAGGCAGGAGAATGGCGTGAACCCAGGAGGCAGAGCTTGCAGTGAGCCGAGACTGCACCACTGCACTCCAGCCTGGGGAACAGAGCGAGACTCCATCTAAAAAAAATATATATATATATACATATATATATATATATAATTTTCATTTGTTTGAACCTTATATTTTCAGCATCCAGAATCTCTCAAATTCTGTGCTATGTAAAAAATACCACCTAATAGAGCAATTAGTTAACTTGTATGTAAATCTATAGCCATAGGATATTAATAGCAAAAAAACGGACTCATTGCCTTCCACAATTCCATCAATATTTAAAAGTATATACTAATGCTTCAATTTAACTGGCTAAAGACTCTTGTATATATTTATGTCATCTAATTATGGAGAGAACCAATATTACTCCTTGTTTGACTGACTTAGTTTCTCAGTGTTAAATTCATTTTGTGGATGGAATAGAAACAAAATATTCTAAAACATTTTAGAAACTGGAAATTTGAAGAATTGCTAAGTACAATGTTTAAAAAGGTTTTGCTTTCTAAAAATCAACTGTCCAGTTAGCTGTACTTTTAGCATATGACACCAAATCTGCTTGTTGCCTGACTTACTTATATCTTCCTCTAGACTGTGAGCATCCTGAATGGGAAATTATGTCTTTTCATATTTGAATACTTTGTGCTTAAGAAGCAGAAAGCACTCAGTAAATTGTTGTTGAGTGTTTTTGACTAGCAAATCACTACAAAAGGTGAATTATAATCAGCAGTATTTTGAAATGAATCAAATAAGACTCTCTACTCTTATCCTTTCTCCTACACTCTCTATTTTATACCCAATAGGCATGGTCTGTTTCTGTCTATATGGTGTGCGTGTGTGTGTGTGTGTGTGTGTGTGTGTGTGATGTGAATGTTTCAATGCCACCCTTACAGTCTTGGATCAGAAAGATTTAAGGGACAGCCATGATTTTCCCACTTCTAAAATAAGTGTTTTCACATAATTTAGATGTACGTTAAACACTTTTCTCACGTAAAGATATGTGATTCTGATTCCTTTGTGTTAGATGTGTAATTTCATACAATTAGAAGAGAGAAAAGATGAACATAAAGTCATTGTTTTAAAGAGAGTGTTGCCATGGGATGGAGTAAACATCAGATGACTGGAAATAAATGCTCTGTGCGTGGAAGTTCAGTAGTACAACCCAGGCACTGATTGGGGAGATTTGGATTCTAATCCCATGCTCCTCTGACTTGCTGTGAGAGCTAGACTAGCCTCTGGGTGCGTGTTTGTTTCTTCATCTGTAAAATGAAGATGCTTCATGACCTTTAAGATTCCTTCCACTTCTATAGTTCTATGCTTTGAATGACTTTTAAATAACAGACCACTTGAATTGCCAAAATTTAGGCCTTAAGTCTTTTTTTTTTTTCTCTGCTCTATTGTGCCTTCAGTAAATCATTATGATGCAAACGTGAGTTTTTCAGAATTTCCATTTTTCAGATGGGAGTCTGAGCCGCCTGACTTTGAGTCATGTGATAGATTGCCTAACCTCATCTAAGGCAGTTAGCTCCCTTGGAGGAGGAAAACAAGCTAGACTCCTCAGGACAAAAGAGCTTATTCTACATCACTGCAATGCTGCTCAATCTGTTATTCATTAATTTTTTTAGATCAAATTGAGTAATTTCACTTTTCAGATTTTCCTCCTGCCTGTCTTATATTCAAACAAACCAATGTTTTTTTGGAACAAATGCAATGTAAAAATCACTGTTCACGCTTTCTGGTATTCCAAACTCCTTCCATAATTCCTTTTATTCTCCTCAAGTGGCTCCCAACTTTTGTTCCCTTTCCAACATTAGAGCATTCTCCTGGATTCTTGATGTTTACCCACCTCTTTTCTATCCTGAACACTGGATCTCCACTCCTTCCATCAGCATTTTAAAGGCTTTGAGGTACAGACACCCCTAGGTAAAACACAAGGACACCAAACATTGCAAAATGACAAAGATACTTGTAAAACTTTCTTCTCTAAATGAAAATTTAAAACTTGTCTCCTTTGAGCAGCATATACTACCTGATTTATAACCATCATCTAACACCATTACATACCATACTTTAATTTTTAAGATAAACAATAAATACAAGTCAGAATTACATTAGAAACAAAAAGGATTAAAAGAGTACCAAATTGAAAGCAAAGATTTGGTTTTGGTACAGGCTCTGCCACTTGAACCAAGCAATCTGTAAGAGCCATCCCCTCAGAAAGTCTGTGATTCTGTGACTTTCTACATCTGTGTCTACGCATGAATGATAGAATCCTCCAGAATCACGATACATATCCAGGTGACTCTTCTGTTAAAGAAAGGGAGGAAGGAAACTAATATTTTTGAGAGCAGAATGCACCCCATATCTGGTGTTGATCATGATACAGAATTATCTCATTTAGGTGTTTGTTTTGTCTTGTTTTTTGAGACGTCCCCCAGCTTGGAGTGCAGTGGCACGATCTTGGCTCACTGCAACCCCTACCTCCTGGGTTCAAGCAATTCTCCTGCCTTAGCCTCCCGTGTAGCTGGAATTACAGGTACATGCCACCATGCCCAGCTAATTTTTGTATGTTTGGTCGAGATGAGGTTTCACCGTGTTGGTCAGGCTGGTCTTGAACTCCTGACCTCAAGTGATCTGCCCTCCTCGGTCTCCCAAAGTGCTGAGATTACAGACATGAGCCTCTGCACCTGGCCTCATTAGTTTTTTTTTTTAAAGAACTTTAGCAGATAAGCCTGTTCCCTGTGTGATGACATACAAATATCTTCAAGATGAATTGTTTTTAAAAATGGTAAGATACATATAAGCATCCATGACATAATCTCATTAATGAAAAAAAAATTAGGTCTTGCATATGCCTAGAAAATTCTGGAAAGCTACACAAGAAAATATTAATAGTAGTTAGCTCTGATAAATATTATTGGGGGTTAGGAA
The DNA here is from genome assembly GCF_024542745.1 of Macaca thibetana thibetana. Taxonomy (NCBI): domain Eukaryota; kingdom Metazoa; phylum Chordata; class Mammalia; order Primates; family Cercopithecidae; genus Macaca; species Macaca thibetana. The sequence continues at coordinate 150,594,587 of NC_065578.1, forward strand.
TAAAAAGAAGATTTTTACTTTTTCATTTTATATTCTTTTGCACTTTTTAGAAAAACCCAGGGCAGGCACTAACCTTGTTCTTATATCTGCTTTAGGAGAAAGGAAAGAAGAGGAGGCTTTGAAGATCTAAGAAAATCAGTATTCATAGTGTAACTTATTTTATTGTTTTCTTCATCTGTGATGAGAATGATATTAAAGTATAAGAAAATACATTATAGATAACTGTAGATAAACTCATAAAGTTTTCTTTTACAGGAATAAGTGGGGAGATACTAAGTTGTCTTTGCGCTGTCTTTGGAATGTAATGTTCAATTTTTTGGTTAATGTAGCTCAGAGATAAACGAAAGTGGATGAAATAAAGACTTGTGTGTAGGATGTGATGCAATTACAATCATACTTCGCTTAATGACAGGGTTATGTTCTGAGAAATGCATCATTAGGCAACTTTGTCATGAAGTATGCTAGAGTGTATTTACACAAACCTAGATGGTATAGCTTACTACACACCTAGGCTATATGGTATAGCTTATTGCTTCTAGTCTACAAACCTGCGTGACATGTTGCTGTATGTCTTCTGAAAAGGAGTTTAGATAACCTCTAAACAAGGTATTTGATTCAGACATAATCACAATTGTGAAGGGACATTACAACAGAATTTTACCATTCTCTAGAAAATAGCTGATACGCACATATGTAGGGAACTTGGAAGTATTAGTTGCCAAGATCTAACTAGGGCAAGGCTGCAGTTACTGATGGTCTTCCTCACCACAGATAACTTTCTTTTAGTAATGAGAATTTTCCAAGTTTTTACAAGAAAGAGGGAAAATGTGTTACACTGAGAACTATAGTGTATGAAAAGTTTAGCAGTAGGTTATCTAATCCTTTCCACTCATTATACTAGGAAGAAAACAGACTCAGAGATAACTCAGAGATAAGATAGATAACTTGCTAGAGATCACACAGCTGATTACCAGGAAAACCAGTACTTGGTCTAGGTCTCTGGCCCTGAACCCAGTATTTGTTTCCATGTGCTCTGCTGCCATGGCCACTTTATTGAACCATTTAGAACCTGAATTTCTGATAAGGACCTAAAACACACTGAGTAGAGGAACATCCTTACTTCCAAACCAAACAAAACCTAACAAAATATCCAATATTGTGACAATGATCATTTCTGAGTTCTATTATTCTGTGTTCTGAAATAGTACAAATAGTCCAGAATTCAACTAGAATGCCATCAGTGAGAGCCACCAATTTTTCTCTCTCTTTCTCTCTCTCCCTTCCTCTGCATCTCAGCAAGATAATATTCCAACCCCTCCATCCGTCTTCCTTCTGTCATTGTTTATTCTTTCTTTATAAAAACAAAAAACCTGTAAGCACTTTATAATCCTTCTCAGTAAAATATTCTAATACACTACAGCACTTAAATCAGAAACTTCTTTTTGAAGTCTAACCTAGAGCACTCCAAAGGAAACCCCTTTTAGATAAGTATATACGTATCAAAAGAACACAGGAAAACTAGAAAACTTCCAGTGAACAGAAAAGGGATGTCAGCCATAGAAGGTAACTTCACTTGGCTTCGTGCAGACTATATAAGGAACTGAAACATAAAGGAAAAGGCACAAAAACTGGAACTTAGGTCAAATCCACCAAGAAGAGAAATGAAGCAGGGCAGAACAGAAGGCTCCGTGTGAGAGAAGCAGAAATCCCAAAATAGGAAATGAAAGTCAAATGACAAAAGACAAAGGGAAATTAAACATTCTTTACATAAGGAACTAGAGGAAGAAAAAGGAAAATATTGCCTTATTAGGTGTTGGAGGAGGACATACATACTCACTAGCCTGGTCAACACAGAGAGATTCAGAGGGAGTCACACTGCTCTATGGGAACAGGTGGGCTGCCTGTCTCCCAAGAGGACTTTCAGCCTGCCATTTGTTACTCTTGCGGAATTATTTCAAAAAGCCCCAGTTTCCTGAATTTTAAGTTGAAGGTAGTAATTGTGCCTTCCTACAAGGTTATTCTAAAGGGCCAATCATACAACATTTAAAAAGCACTTATCAAAATGCTTGGCACATAATAAATGCAGGGTAAATAAAAACTGTTATTAATAGCATTACAAATTTATTAATCCAAATTTTTAATTTTTCCTTATGTTATTATTTATTTATTTTTACTTTTTTTTTTTTTTTTGAGACAGGGCCTCTCTGTGTCACACAGGCTGGAGTGCAGTAGCGTGATCATGGCTCACTGCAACCTCCAACTCCCAGGCTCAAGTGATCCTCCTACCTCAGCCTTCCAGATAGCTGGGACTACAGATGCATGCCACCATGCCAGGGTAATTTTTGTATTTTTGGTAGAGGCAGGGTTTCACTATGTTTCTTATGCTGGTCTCAAACTTATGAGCTCAAACCTCAGCTTCACAGGGGTAAGCCACCGGACCCAGTCTTCCTCATGCTATTATTTATTATAGACATGGTATTGTAGCTATAAGACCTATAAAGACACAAGTAACTGCCTTCCCAGTATATAAGGCCATTGTTTCTAATAATCTGTTTTAATCAACAACCTGATGATGAACCATTAGTGACAAATTTTACTATCTCAAATTCATAAACAGGGAACAGATGTGGCTTAAGCCATTTCTCAGTGAGATACAGCAAAGCAGTGGCTTAGCTGAATGCAAGACCTGCACCTCAGAGTCCTGTACTGTGGCCAGGAAGTCCTGCTAAGACAAAAATAGCCACTTTGTTATTTTACATTCTTATTTATCATCTGTATCATGTAAGCAGTGACTTAGACTGATTTAATTATAGAAAATCTACATTTGCCCTATGGCATTAAATATTTTTTGAAAGGAATGTCTAAAGTACCACTTATGTTTGCAAACTAAGGGCAGCAAAAGTTGAAAGGACAGAAGCATGCAATTTTAAAAATTGTTCATATTATCACAAAACAAATCACTCACAAGTTGATATACTCATTAGAAAAACTTCCTTCTATATTTATCATTCTAAAAAACTGTATATTTTATTTGGCCTTATTTTCTGCCCCTCTGTAATACCAACATAAATACTAGTGATATTAATATTAATAGTCGGCCAGGCGTGGAAGCTCACACCTGTAATCCCAGCACTTTCGGAGGCCGAGGCAGGCAGATCACCTGAGGTCAAGAGTTTAAGACCAGCCTGACCAACATGGCGAAACCCTGTCTCTACTAAAAATACAAAAATTAGCCAGGCGTGGTGGTGCATGCCTGTAATATCAGCTACTTGGGAGGCTGAGGCAGGAGAATCACTTGAACCCAGGAGACGGAGGTTGCAGTGAGCAGAGCTTGCACCACTACACTCCAGTCTGGCGACAGAGTGAGACTCCGTCTCAAAAAAAAAATAATAATAATAATAATAAAATAAATAAATAATAGTCATTATTTATTCCTGCTTCCCTGGCATGCCCCTTCTCTCTCTTTCGGTCTCCAGCTTTCAGTTGTAAGATACCACATCAGAAAAGGGTGTAAATTGGTAAAGAGACTACGGAGTAAGCATTTACCCATCCCATATACTACAGTAGGGACCAGTAAGACCAGAAAACTAGAGACTGAAGCCATTCAGATAGGGGTTTCCAGATTCAGAGTGCTGGGCTCTGTAAAATTTTAAAATATTGGGGGAAGATTGGCGTAGAGATAATTAGAAAAACTTTCTTCCATATTTTACCCTTAAATTTTGCCACATAAGGATATTTAAACCAACAATTGCTACCATACACTAACAACATTCTTTATTAAAAGCCAGAGTGTGTCAACTTTAAGAAAAACCTGGTAGGCAGGACAAAAATATCAGAGTCAAGGCAGTTCACAAGAAGTGACCAATGATCACTTTAAACCATCTCACATGTATGCATGAATGTTTACTCAATTATTTCAAAAAATAGTTTCTTCTCTTTTTGCTGGAGACCAGTAAAAATGGGCTGGCCTAGTTCTGTGGAATGCTGTTTGGGAGCTGCTCTACAGACTGCTAACTAATCCATTTGGGGGCTAGGTAAATGTGAAATCCAAAATCAAGCAGATGACCTTCATTGAGGGGTTGCTCTAATTCCAGGCCCTGTGCCCAGTGCCTTGCTTGCCTGAGGAGGGATGAGCTCCCCGTCGTATGTGAGTAGAGGAGTCTGCTCCTGCCTTTGTCTGGTTCTGATCACCACGACAACCACCACAACCCAGAAAAACTCACTGGTGAGTTGCTCTTTCCAAAAACATGATCACTATGTGAAATTTTAAAACTCCAATGTAACAAAGCCATGAGCAGCGTTTTGGAGGCTGCCACAGCAGAATCTAACCACACTGGGATTCGATGTTCTTTCACAAAGGGACAGAAGGTTGCCAGGTTTGTGGGCACAAGCTTCTGTGCCATGTGACAAAGCACTGCTTTGACCATTGTGCTGGGCCTGGTCTGAGACCACAACAACCAACCAGTTAGGACAAACCCAAAATAGCCCCATCTTCTAAATCAAGACGCAGAGAATGACCACCCTGAGTCATCCAAGTTCAATTGTTACACATTTTATTTTGGGGTAGCTTTAGTGGGCACAAAGTGTTTCATTTGCTGGTTCTCTCCAATAAAAGTACAAAGAAAGGAACTAAGTCATGTGGTTCTGTTTGACTTACCATGAAGACTGCAACTAGTATGGATGATATGATTCCTCAGCTTTGGAAATCCCATGCTAATTGTTTAGGACAGTATGTCTCTCTAACGTACTAAACTGTCAAAAAGATCTTGGCTCACAATCTGTTGCATAAGCAATTTTACCCCCAGGAATGTATGCATGTTATCATTTCAAATCTTTGTTGCCATTCAAAGTGACAAAACACAAGTATATGAGAGTTGGCTGTGGAATAGAATGGAATAAAGAGCTTATTTGCCTTATTTGGGCATTTTTCCTGTCTATTTAAGATATTCCGTTAATTTTATGTGTTTATAATTTGCACTGTAAATTTTCTAAATGTATTTCATCTTATCAAATGTATTACTATCATCCTTAAAAATTCTTTTCATGAATACATGTAATCCAAATTATTCACCATCATCTGGTCCTCCTACCACTCCAACCTTGTATTTTATTGTTCTCCTTCCATTCACTGCTCCTCATCATTCTCTTTGTTCTTGTAAAATGCCAAGATCGTTTTCACCTTAGTGTCTTTGCGTTTGCTATTTCCTCTGCCTGCAGTGTCTCTGTGATCTTTACACAGCTGGTTTCTTCTTGTCACTTAGGTCTCTGTTCAAATATCATTCCTTGGAGAAGCCTTCTCTGACCGCTTTTGCTGAAATATCCCATCTCCATAAGTCACTCTCTAACATATCATTTTATTTTGTTATCTTTATAGCATTTACGAATATCTTTTTTCTTTTTTTTTTGAGGTGGAATTTCACTCTTGTTGCCCAGGCTGGAGTGCGGTGGCACAATCTTGGTTCACTACAACCTCCACCTCCTGGGTTCAAGCCATTCTCCTGCTTCAGCCTCCCAAGTAGTTGGGGTTACAGGGGCCTGCCACCACACCAGACTAATTTTTGAGACAGGGTTTCACCATGTTGGCCAGTCTGGTCTCAAACTCCTGACCTCAGGTGATCCTCCCACCTCGGCTTCCCAAAGTGCTGGGATTACAGGCGTGAGCTACCATGCCCGGCCGTGAATATCTATTTTTAAAAATCTTGTTCGCTTATTTGTTAACTTGCTATTTGTTTGCCCTCTCTAGACAGAAAGCTCCACAAGAGTAGGGACTTTGTCTTGTTTATTTTTTTTTTTTTTTTTTTTTTTTTTTTGAGACAGAGTCTCGCTCTATAGCCCAGGCTGGAGTGCAGTGGCGCTATCTCGGCTCACTGTAACCTCCACCTCCCAGGTCACAGTTCAAGTAATTCTCTTGCCTCAGCCTCCAGAGTAGCTGGTATTACAGGCACACGCCACCTTTCCCAGCTAATTTTTGTATTTTTAGTAGAGACGAGGTTTCACCATGTTGGCCAAGCTGGTCCTGAACTCCTGACCTCATGATCCGCCCACCTCAGCCTCCCAAAGTGCTGGGATTACAGGCGTGAGCCACCGTGCCTGGTGCCTTTTTTTTTTTTCTTTTGAGACAGAGTCTCTGCAACCTCTGCCTCCTGGGTTCAAGCGATTCTCCTGCCTCAGCTTCCCGAGTAGCTGGGATGACAGGCATCTGCCACCACACCCAGCTATTTTTTTGTATTTTTAGTAGAGACAGGGTCTCACTGTGTTAGCCAGGGTGGTCTCAATCTCCAGACCTCACGATCCACCCGCCTCCGCCTCCCAAAGTGCTGGGATTACAGGCCTGAGTCACTGCACCCGGCCATCTTGTTTATTCTTATAGCTCAATGCTGGAATAGTGTTTGGCACATAGCAGTACTCAATAAATATTTATCAAATGAATGAATAGATGATGAATGAAAGGATAGGCGAATTCATGAGCATTTTCATATTTTGTCACCTTTTCCCAGAGATTTTGTGTCTAAATGGCACAAAGGCTAATGTAGGTTCACCAATTCTCTTGATAATTTTATCAGTAAAGATAGACCAAATGACTCATGATTTAAGTTATCTGGCTTGGCACTCTATAACTGATCCCATCACCAAATAGTTGCCAATCTCCACTTCACTTAAGTTATGTAGTTCAGTTTGACAGAGCAATTTAATAAGTGTGCAAATAAAGTTTTAATATAAAAAGAAACAATTAGATGCGATTTCATGATTTAGAATAGACAAATGCTTTTCAAAAGGGTTTATTTCAAACCAACAGCTAACATAATAATTGCTAGTAGGAAAATAAAAAGAAAAACCCACTAAGGCAAAAGGCTTATTATTCTCATTTTTTAAATATTGATCTGGAAGTTCTAACCAATGCAATAAGATAAGAAAAAGAAAGAAATGATATAACTATTTTAAAGTAGAGACAAAATTATCTTTATAGATAATGATAATCTATCAGGAAAACTCAAGATAACTTTTTTTTTTTTTTGAGACAGAGTCTTGCTCTGTCGCCTAGGCTGGAGTGCAGTGGCACGATCTCGGCTCACTGCAAGCTCTGCCTCCCAGGTTCACGCCATTCTCCTGCCTCAGCCTCCCGACTAGCTGGGACTACAGGTGCCCACCACCACGCCCGGCTGATTTTTTGTATTTTTAGTAGAGACAGGGTTTCACCGTGTTAGCCAGGATGGTCTCGATCTCCTGACCTTGTGATCCGCCCGCCTCAGCCTCCCAAAGTGCTGGGATTACAGGTGTGAGCCACCATGCCTGGCCACAAGATAACTTTTTTAATGGACCAAGAATGGAATTTAACAAGATAGAGTTAAAAAATAAGCCAATAAAAAGTGATAGCTTGTAGAGCAGCAATAGTTGCTTATGAAACTACAAAGGCCAAAAAATAGCTAACGAATTTTATGGAGGCTGGGCACAGTGGCTCATGCCTGTAATCCCAACACTTTGGGAGGCCAAGGCAGGCAGATCACTTGAGGTCAGGAGTTCAAGACCGGTCTGGTCAACATGGTGAAGCCCTGTCTCTACTAAAAATACAAAAATTAGCCAGGCGTGGTGGTGTGCGTCTGTAATCCCAGCTACTCAGGAGGCTGAGGCAAGAGAATCTCCTGAACCTGGGAGGCAGAGGTTGCAGTGAGCCGAGATTGTACCACTGCACTCCAGCTTAGGCAACACAGCATGACTCCATCTCAAAAAAAAAAAAAAAAAGAAATTTGTGGATGTTAATATACCAGCTATAGGTTTTTCTTTTCCTAAGATCCAAAATGGCATTATCTTAAACTGAGGAATATAGCCATGGATTTTAATGTAATATTTATTTTCCTATGAAAAAGCGTATCTTATCAGTTGTTCATTTGGCTAATATTTATATTCCTGCTCTATTTATAGTTCTATACTAAGAACTACGGAGAAAACAAAGGGAAAGGAAGAAAACATTGCCTCTGTTTTTAAAGATTTTGAAATCCAGGCCGGATGTGTTGTCTCACGCCTATAATCCCAACACTTTGGGAGGCCGAGGCAGGCAGATCGCTTGAGCTCATGAGTTTGAGACCAGCTTGGGCAACATGGCGAAATCCCATCTCTACTAAAAATATAAAAATTAGCCAGGCCTGGTGGCGGGCACCTGTAATCCCAGATACTTGGGAGGCTGAGGCAGGAGAATTGCTTGAGCCCGGGAGGTGGAGGTTGCAGTGAGCCGAGATCACACCACCACACTCCAGCCTGGTTAACAGAGCGAGACTCAACCTCAAAAAAAAAAAGATTTTACAATGCTGTTGGAAAGAGATATTGTAATGTATGCATGCAAAATGACTAGGAAAACATTTCTGACAACAATTATTTGTCAGCAATAAGCATTTACTTATTACTGACAAAAATAAGAAAATACTTATTAAGCATCTGTAATGAGAAGGTTCCTTTGCAAGTTGTGTGCAGAGTGGTGAGTAGACTTACTATAAATATAAATAGAACGAAGTCCTTGCCATTGGTGCAAGATATTAGGGAGAATAAGGCACAAATTTTTAAGTTATAAGGCCATTAAACTGAACTTTGAAAGAGGAAAGAAGGCTTTCAATGAACAGACCACATGGGATTCCAAGTGGAAAGCATAACTTTGGGTAAAAAAGCATGGGATGTGTTTGTGAACACGGAGTAATCCTGTTTGACTGGAAGACAGGTAAACATGAAAGGGGATTAGGAGATAAGACCAGAAAGAAAGATGGGAGGTCAGGCCTCAGATGAGGTCTTGAATTCTTTTTTTTTTTTTTTTTTGAGACGGAGTCTCCCTCTGTTGCCAGGCTAGAATGCAGTGGCGTGATCTTGACTCACTGCAACCTCTGCCTCCCAGATTCAAAGGATTCTCCTGCCTCAGCCTCCCGAGTAGCTGGGACTGTAGCTGGGACTACAGGCACACCACCATACCCAGTTAATTTTTGTATTTTTAGTAGAGACAGGGTTTCATCGTTTTGGCCAGGATGGTCTCGATCCCTTGACCTCGTGATCCGCCCACCTTGGCCTCCCAAAGTGCTGGGATTACAGGCGTGAGCCACAGTGCTCAGCCTTGAATTCTTTACTGCAACTAATATAAGAAAGCAGCCTTACAGGAATATTCGTCTGATAGCGGCATTTGGGCTGAGTTGAAATGTGGAGAGACCGTTTAGGAGGGGCCGTTAGGAAGCTTGAAGAACAGGGAATAGGGACCTGTACTGTGCTGGAGAAGCCTTGAGAGGCACTGCAGAGGTGGGCTTGACACTTTGGCACCCAGACAGTGCTTGGCCTTTAGGAGACAGTCAATAAATATTCATCAAGTGAAAGAATAATTTTTCTGTCCTGCCTTTAAAATAAGTTCTCAGAGCAGCATCTAGCTTTCTTTTCAAGCACTATTTATATGTGGTCATAAACTTATTTGTGAAATTGTTTGCTGAATGTCTTTCTCCTGTTAGACCATAAGCTCACCTTATCTCTCTCTCTCTCTCTCCTTTATTTTTTCCACACTACATCCCCTGAGTCAGGCATATAGTAGGCATTCAATGAATGCATGTTGACTCTGTAATTAGTCAACTTATTAGATATGGGCTTAAGAGAGATGGAGGAGTGAAAGATGTTCTGTTTTAAACCTTATTTCAATGTTAGCGGCTTATGTTCTTTTACAAATATTAATAACGAAGTTAGGAGGAGGAAATAACGAAGTTATCTTGGAGGGACAAGATTATTTGTTCTCATTTTAACCCCTGCATTTGAAAGACTAGGAGAATCATCTAGATGAAGCCATCCAGCAGACAATTGAAAATATGAGCCTGAGCAACATGACAGGACTCTCTACAAAAAAACAAAAACAAAAATTAGCTGGGCATGGTGGTGTATACCTATAGTCCCAGCTACTTGAGAGGTGAGGTAGGAGGATCACTGAGCCTGGGAAGTAGAGCTGCAATGAGCCATATTGTGCCACTGCACTCCAGCCTGGGCAATACAGCAAGACCCTGTCTCTAAAAGAAAAAAAAATACAGGCTGGGCACAGTGGCTCTCGCCTATAATCTCAGCATTTTGGGAGGCAGAACAGGGCAGATCACCTGAGGTCAGGAGTTCGAGACCAGACTGGCCAACATGGTAAAACCCTGTCTCTACTAAAAATACAACAATTAGCTGGGTATGGTGGTGCATGCCTATAATCCCAGCTACTCCGGAGGCTGAGGCAGGAGAATGGTTTGAACCTAGGAGGTGGAGGTTTTAGTGAGCTGAGATCGTGCCATTGCACTCCAGCCTGAGTGACAGAGTGGGACCCTGTCTCAAAAAAAGAAAAGAAAATTTGAAACTAGAACTCTGTAGATATTTGGCCTAGGGATAAAGATCTGGACTAGGATAACATCTGCATGGAGGTGTTAATTGAGATAGTATGGGTACTTGAGATCATCAGAAAGGAAATATAGAAAAGGAAGAAAAACAGAATTGAAGAGAAATCTTGGGACACACCTGTGTTTTAAGTAAGGCACAGATGAGCCAACAGGGAGAGAGAAGTAAGTTAGTGAGAGGTGAGAGGCAAACTGTTTTCCAGTCACTCGAAAGATAAGGGAAGAAAATTTTCAAGGAAATCGTGAACAGCTGCATCAAACTCATTAGGAAGATTAGCAAGGATAAAATTCAGGAAAAGCTATTACATAGATGTGAGCAATGTCAGAGTTTGCATAAGTGTGGAGGGAGCATGGGAAGTGAAATCGGATTTAAATGGACAAGGTGTGAGATAAAGGCAGTAGATACAGATTACTCTCTCAAGAAATTTGGTGGGAAGGAGTGGGAGGAGAGAGAAAAGATAGAGTTGTCTGACTTGTTGTTTTTGTAGACACCCATTATTAGGTAAATAATTTGCCGAAAGTATTGAAACTACACACCAGTCCAGGTTAGGATCTGTCTGTCACGTAACTTCCCATGATGCGTTCTGTTCTCAAGAGCCAGTCAACAAACACTTGCTAACGACCTCCTAAAGCAGCAGCGGAGACTGGGAGCTATGGATTGAGATGCAGAGGTGCAGACATAAAGGGGTGACAAGAGACAGCAGGTGGGAAAAGACCACCTATGTAACACTCACCTTTCTAGAACAGGAGGAAGGAAAAGAACTGTGGCAAGGGTGGAGCCAGAATTCATCAACTGGGTTCACCAACATCATTGACCATTGTTCTGTGCCAGCTTTGGTATCTGGGTAAAGGAAGATTTGGGGGAGGGATGAATCAGGTCTCTGCCTAATGGTGGGATCAGTCTACTTGTTATCGGTGGAGGGTGTCCAGATTCTTGGCGTTTTGAACAAAGAATTGGACAAAATGCACAAAGCAAGGAAAGAATGATGCAACAAAGGCAGAGATTTATTGAAAATGAAAGTATCCTCCACTGGCTGGGAATGGGCCCAAGCATAGGGGCTCAAGAGTCCCCTTAGAGAATTTTTGGGGGTTTAAATACCCTCTAGAGGTTTCTAGTGGTTACTTGGTGTACATCCTATATAAACGAAGAGGATGAAGTAAAGTTACAAAGTTATTTACTCGGCCTATGCCCTATGTAAATAGAGAGGATATTTCCTGTCATAGCTGAAGTATTCCCATTTGATTTAGTTCTAGGAAGTCCTTATGTTCCTGTCTCCAAACCCTATTCTCCTGCCTCATACTGACAGGTTCTCAATTGGAATAAAGAGGGGCTGGAATAAAAGGGGAGGTATCCATCCCTAAGCTGAATTTGAAGGTTGGTTTGAAGGAGTCAGAATAAGTAAGAGAAGGCAACCTTCAGCCTGGGGACAGACTTGAAGACAGCACAAGCATGAGGACTGCCTTTTGTGGGCAGTGAAATTGCCTGGCTGCAGGGGCCTAAGGGCAAAGGAGGTTACAAAAGTGATCTTGAAAGTCATTCGCTGACCTGCGGAGGGAGCTACCCTTCCTTAAAGCCTGAAGAAAAAGTTTATTTTCTGCTCCTTCCATGTTGCTCCCACACTATTTCTCTGAGCTGGAGGTGGAAATAGACTTCTGTGTCATGATCACACTACTAGTTAAGAAAACATTTTCCACCAAAATAAAAAAAAAATACAATCTCATAAGATCCAGTCTTCATAGATCTTCACAATGTCTGATATTCATGCGAAGGACACTTTCTAGACCATGCAACATCCGGCCACTCACCTTTTTAGAATAGGAGGAAGGAAAAGCTCACCATAGTCATCAGAATCAACCCACTCTCTCACCCACTGACTGCAAGGCAGATACAAACAGCCTTCCCACATGCCCTGTCATCTTGTGTCATCTTTGTCATGAGACCAGGGACGGTGTCCCTCAAAGATGCATGTGACTTCAGACCTTCTCCTGCCACGTAGCCCTCATCATCACAGTTGTAGTTTTAAAGAAACTGGTTGAACTTTGTCCAGTTTACTCCATGACGAAAAGCCTAAAGATACAAGGAAAATAGGCCTTCCAAAACTTATGGAGAGCATAGTTATAAAGAGTGACTTTATAATTCTACAAAGGGCTGTTACTTCCTGAGGGCAAAACAAAGGGAAGCAGAAAAAGGAGGTCCACTGAGGTTGAGGACTGTAGGTGCAGACGGCAATTTAGAGGACCAATGGGAATTCCTTTCAACTATGATATTCCAGAATGATTATCCTTGAGTTTAATGCAGTATTTTGCACATCTTCCCTGATTAGAAATTTACTAATACGTGCAAATTTGCAGAAAAGTCCTGAGGGCTTAGAAACTGTGTAATCAGTATGAGATATTCGCAGAGGAATGGCAAAGGATCCTGTCATCCAAGGAGTCTGTAATAACCATGAAATGGATGGGCTAACAGCTGCTGTCTGGAAAATCATGACCACTCCAACAGAGGGGTCAGGCTCGTGAGTTTTGAAATATCCACAACGTGACACTTCCATCCACTCTGGCTTGGAAACTAGCTTCTAGAAGCTCTCTGTCTAGAAATAGACAAGTTCTTGTTCACTTGGGAGTTTTAGTCTATAAAATCAGGGAGCAGCTATAGGAAAATGCCTAATATCTAGGGGCAGACACAATACAGTCTTCTTAGTGTATTTATCTCAAGTGGCCTCTGTAGAAGGGACTAGGTGGGTGTGTATTTGTTTTTATTCTTCAAACTTACCAAGCAATTTATATCAATGGCTCAAGAACAAATGGTGTATTTGTGCTATGGTGATAAGCACTCTGGAGATAGATGCAAAGAACAGTTTCTTTTGGCATAGTTGTTTTTGGTAACTGTAGCCTCATGGCTCAGGTATGCAGGTTGCTGTGAATGAGACGAGTGATACACTTTGTTAAAACTAGCCACGGTTCCCAGGTAGAGTTTGGATTTGGATTTCCTTAGCAGAGACTGAAACCAGGAAGAATTCTCACTTTCATTTACGACATGGCATTTCCTGATTCCTTTACTTTATTTTTTTTTCTCCTTTGTACAGCAAAATACAGTCATGTTTTGGTATTTGCGGGGGATTGGTTCCAGAACCTCTTTAGATATCAGATACCAGAATCCGCAGATATCAAGTCCCTGATATAAAATGCACATCCTTCTGTACACTTTAAGTCATGTCTGGATTATTTGTAATACAGACATGTATTACATGTACCTAATGTAATGTAATTACATGTACCTAATACAGCGTAAGTTCTAAGTAAATAGTTTTCATACTGTATTGGTTAGGAAACAATGGCAAGAAGAAGGTCTGTACATATTCAGGACAGGCGTGCTCTTTTTTCTGAATATTTTTGATCTGCGGTTGCTGGAATCCACAGATGCAGAACCCATAGGTAAGGAGGGCAGACTTATTTGGGATAGTCAACCACAGAGACTCAAGGTTCTTCCTCACTTTGCATTATGAGTTTTTCACAGTCCATCATGTTTTACAGAGGAAGCAGAACCAGAGAGAAGACTACACATGTGAAAGGAGGTCATACACACATGTTAATCCCTCAGTCATTCACCGTACCCAATCACCACAAACCTCTCCATTCCACAGACTACCCAATGACCTTGTGTTATTTATTTTCTCCCCAAAATTGGTGCTTGAAGTTTATTTTAACCCAATTTCACCTAGATACAAGTGTTATTGTGAAGAAAGCCCATTTCTAAACATGATAACTTGAATTTTTCTTTAATGACTCAAAATTTATCATTTATTTGATACACTTGCTTTTTCTATATATACATTGTTAAAACAATCATTAAAGTAAAACATGAACACATTGTCCTTTTTAAAAAGTATTAGAACATTACAGATAAAACTAAGTGCTATTTTCCTGTAATAACATAATCACTCCTTACCTCCACCCACCTCCTTTCCATTTCTTTCTCTCCCTCTCTCCAAAACTGCCACATATAATCAACTTTGTACGTAGTCCCACAGTCCTTTAAAAAATGCTTTTACATCTGTGTATGTCCAAAGGAGATATGCATTATTGATTTTTATTTTTCAAGAACTTGAAGTTTTCATACTGTCCAAATCTAGAATTTAGGAACCAATGGAGATGTAGAAGGGGACAGGTGTGCTCTGAGTGAAGCTTTCCCCATTCTCAAAAAAATAAAAAGGGGGCAACTCTTGGGTATGCTTCAACCCCTGGGTCAAGTCTGGAGTCCTAAGGCTTTACCTTACCACCTGCTTCAGTGTAAGTTTGATAAATCCACAATAGGAGTCTCTGAGAGATTACCGAGGTTCTCAGCTACTCAGTTTCCACCAGCGTAAAAGTGGGAGCACTGTTCCTCCTCTCTTGTGGTTATGATGAGAATCGTGAGCCAAGGTGTTTGGCAGTGCCTACCATGATGCTTCTCGAGAGTCTGCTTTGTCTGAGAGCCTCGGTAATCTCTCAGAGACTCCTATTGAGGATTTATCAAGCTCACACTGAAGTGGGTGGTAAGGTAAAGCCCCAAGACTCCAGACTTGACCCAGTGGCTGAAGCAAACCCAAGAGTTGCCCCCTTTTTATTTTATTTTACTTTTTCTAGAATGGGGAAAGCTTCACTCAGAGCAAACTTGTCACCTTCTACATCTCCATTGGTTCCTAAATTCTAGATTTGGACAGTATGAAAAATTCAACTCTTTGTCAGCTTCTCCTTGAGCTGCAGAAGGCATTCTTTCTTCTGAAAAGTGCTTGTGATGCTGCAAGTGGAGAGTGACACATTGTCTTAGTATCCCGAGGAGTATGGCTAATGGGAAATGACTTCAGTTTACTGCATCTTCTAGTAATCCTGTGATGCCATCGCAAAACAAAAAGCACATGACTACTCGTAAGCCCACTGCACCTGAAAAAGAAATTGGATTCTACTCGGAAAAACAGGCTGTAAAGCTAATCACTCTGATCCAATAACGTGGCCCTGCAGAGTGGCATCATCAGCCCAGAGACGCAGAGAGGAGGAGGGAGAGCAAGGAGGGAGGGAGAGCACTCAGGGAGGCAGCTGCCCAGCTCTCCAGACACTCAAGCCAATAAAAAATTCATAAGGAGATGTTTTATAGCCAATGTCTAATACCCCTGCTGGGTCACAAGCCTATCTGAGCCAATCAATAGTATTCATCATGCTGAAAGGAGCTAGTGATTGCATGTTGATGAGAACTGGGAGGTTTTCCAAGCCAAGGCCAGTTTCTGGTTACTTGGTATGTGTCACCCTTAAAAATATAGAACTTATTTTGAAAATGGAACCCAAGACCTTTTAAAAAATACAGAGTGGGGAGAAGGAGACATACTTTTCAAATCTAGGGGGAAAAGGATGTTTGAATTCTTTTTAAGTCAAACCAAGGACTACTTTTAAACTGGAACAACTTTTTTGTGTCAATCCAGGTGGCCATTCCTTGTATATGATTTCTTTTTCTTTAGCTCCAGAATTTTTTTTAATAACACTTAAATAACAGCATCTGTGATAAACCCCTTCAAATACAAATGGGAATATATGAAATGAAGTCATAAGAACGAAAGTAAATGGAGTCAACTGTCAACTTTGTCATTACATACCACTACGTTCCAGGTTGATTTTATCTCTAAAAGCTTTTAAAATTATAGCAACTTCAACTTGAGTTTAAGGGTTTGCTTTCTACACAGGCAGTGATGTAAGGGCAGAGTGAGGTAGAGAGACAGCAGGATGAGACTTAGGAGCTGTGTGCTCAGAGATCTGCTGAGGATTTCAGGGGATTCCACACTTTTCCCTGGTCAGATGGGAACAGCTCGGGGAAACTTAAAGCTTTCACATGTGTGTTTCAGGTGTGGGTAAATTATAGCCCTCCCTGAGGTCTTCAAAGCAGATCACATCGGACATCATCTCTTCCACTCCCACCAAAATTGTTTTAACAAATTTGAATGTTGAATCCTTGATGTTGAACTAAACATCAAGAACTCACAAATGGAAAGTCTTGGAAAATCAACTTGTGAGCTGGCAAGACAGGAGAGGAGGAGGGTCAATGGGATAAAGAGAGGTTCATCCTTTCTGTGTCAATGGTATCAGGAAAAAGCTGTGCCTTGCATCTTTGTAAGCAAATAAGATCTCTTTTCATAGCTGTAAAGGTACCGTTCGATGTGTTTGAGATACAGAAAAGTAAAATCAGAAAACAAAAATCATTTATGAGCCTCACATCCTGAAAAATCCACTTAACAAGATGGTGGATTTTCTTGTAGTCTTTCTTTCTCTCTCTCTCTCTCTCTCTCTCTCACACACACACACACACACCCCTCTACCAAATTGGCATCTTATTATATACAGTTTCATATTCTGAGTTCAATGTATATTTATTTTGCAATCATTTTCACATCTCAAAATAGTGAGATGTGGCATTTTATTGTCCAGTGAGAACTGTACTAAAGGAATGTGTCATTAGGTGCCTTTCATCTATTGACAGACAGATCATGCATTTTGAAACCCTGGGACTTTGCTGATGCAGGCCTATGGCATGGCCTGCCTGCCCTCCCACCTCTGTCCAGTGAACCCTGCTTGATGTTTCGTTCCAATGCCAACTATGCTGAAGCATAGTTCCCTGGCTGGAAATCATCATTTGGGAATCAGGGGTTTTGGGCCTTGGAGGCTGACAGGCTTGGACTTCATACGTGGAGCAATGCTTACCAGCTATGTGACCTCGGGACACCTTTTAACTAAGCTTCAGTTTCCTCACCTATAAAGTGGGGATAATACTCCCTTCCTTCAAGTGTTAATATAATGATTGAGAGGAATGTATGTGTTTGTTTTCTCCCCTCCACCCTTTTTTGTTTTCTGGTTTCTCTCCAAAGCAGCTATAGAGTAGTGGTTAAGAGCTTAAGAGAGCTTGAGCAAATAACCTAGTCTTTCCGTGTCTCAGTTTCTTCATCTATATTATGGGGATAATAGTACCCATCTCTGCAGGTTTTTAGGGAAGATTAAATCAGATGCTCAATGTAAGACCTCTTTTTTTTCTCTATGAAAATGCTTTAATAGAGGTGTCTTCACGGCATGCAATGTGAAGACACAAAGACCAGCAAGTGCACACAAAATGAGACATGGTTACCAGAGAAGAGTTTGTGAGTGAATGAAGAGTTCTCACCGCTTCCACCCTTTGCTCAGTAACAGAAGGCTGTTACTCCTCAAACTCTCTCTCCTCAGCAAAGGCATCCTGGTACTGTCGGTGCCTGGCACAAGTAGGAGCACAATCCATGTTGGTTCTTCTTCTCTTACAGTCTTACGGGCTCTTGCATGGGTGTTCTTTTATTGTCATCAGAATGTGGCTTTGCAGTGGACAATAAGGTCTTCCCTGTTGGCTGCCTCTTGGGGTCTTTGTCTGGTGAGCTTCTGAGCAACCCAATGCCTGGGACGGGTCCCTTCGTCCCTGCTGGCCATACCCTACAGAGGGCTCGGGTCACCCAGACGTCCTTGCAGTCCCTGCTTGATGGATACCCTGGAATGAGGAGCCCTTCTGAACTAGTAGCCTGAAGTGGGAAGAACCTCCTCAACCACTGCTCAGTAGCTAGGTATCAAACCAAAAAAGAAAGTTTGTGAGAGAACTGCCGGAGAATTGATTCTTTTCCCAGAAGAAGGCCCTGAGAAGAAGGCTCTCTCCAAAAGTGCCACGTACAATCAGCTTTGTACGTAGTCTCACAGTCCTTTAAAAAAATGCTTTTGGCCGGGCGCGGTGGCTCAAGCCTGTAATCCCAGCACTTTGGGAGGCCGAGACGGGCGGATCACGAGGTCAGGAGATCAAGACCATCCTGGCTAACACGGTGAAACCCAGTCTCTACTAAAAAAAATACAAAAAACTAGCCAGGCGAGGTGGCAGGCGCCTGTAGTCCCAGCTAGTCGGGCGGCTGAGGCAGGAGAATGGCGTGAACCCAGGAGGCGGAGCTTACAGTGAGCTGAGAGCCAGCCACTGTGCTCCAGCCTGGGCGACAGAGCGAGACTCCGTCTCAAAAAAAAAAAAAAAATGCTTTTACATCTGTGTATGTCCAAAGGAAATATGCATTATTGATTTTTAGTTTTCAAGAACTTGAATTTTTCATACTGTCCAGATCTAGAATTTAGGAACCACTGGAGATGTAGAAGGGGACAGGTGTGCTCTGAGTAAAGCTTTCCTCATTCTCAAAAAAATAAAAAGGGGGCAACTCTTGGGTTTGTTTCAACTACTGGGTCAAATCTGGAGTCCTAGGGCTTTACCTTATCACCGACCTTGACCCTGAGTGTCCAGGTAACCTCCAGCTGCTCACCTGGCCTCCCTGGGCCTCATTTCCTCATGGTCAACATGACAGTAACTCTCCTACCTTGAGGGCTTTTTATTTTATTTTTTTCTGTTTCCATGAGTTCACATGAAGAATCTACAGGATAATTCCAGGTCTGCTCCCGTGGCTCTGAGGCTACTGGGGGGGGGTTAGAGCCACATCTGTGCTGTGACCTGGCCAGTACCAGTGCAGGGGAGGCAGAGCACGCTGCTGCTTGCTTAGGAACCCAAGCGGGTCGCTGGCATCAGGCATCAACCCTGGCTGGCAACTGAGGCTGCTGCCTCTGGCCTGCCTGGCTTAGAGGCTGGCCAGACCTGGGCCGAGCAGTGGATTTAGCAACTGAGCTAGGGAAGTAGAGAGAGGTTGAAAAGCGAGGAGGGGGCTAGCATCAGAGGCTGAAAGGATAGGAAACCAGGCCAGGTGAGACTTGAGCACCCAGCAGGATCCTCAGGCAGGAGATAAAGGTTTGGTCTTCTTTTTCTCAAGGGCAGGTTTGGACTCTTCATTTGTGGGTGGTGACTCATCTCCACAAGGAGTTCTTGCGGCTCTATGCTGGTGTGCTCCACGGTCACTCAGATCTCCGTTCTCACACTGTTGTATTCACAATGGCTCCCTAATGCCACGGCAAGCCCCCAGCCTGGTCATTTTCAGGGGTGAGAGGTGCTTTACCCCTGCACACACATTCCTTCTTCTCACACCCAGCTGGCTGTTCTCTCCGAAGCTTTCTCGTTGCCAAGTCCTGTCCTCAAATCTTGGGATCCACCTTTATTGGAAAGTACATCATGTTCAATATTACCCAGCTAATCCTCCAAGCTTGTCATTCACACTTGCATCTCAGGGAGATTTGGCAGCACAGCACCTCCCACACTCTCACAGCTGCCCTCTGACATAGTCGTCTTTGTCGCAGGTCATGTGCTTAATCGGGCTGGGGGTTGCGTTTATTCGTCTTTCTGTCCATCACAGATTCTAGCTCAGTGCCGGTCCTATGGCAGGTGTTCAGTACACTGTGGCTGGGTGCGAGAAAGAGGAGGAGCTGGGCCAGACACTGCGGAGGGGTCACCCAAAAGCCTCTCCTGGCCTTCTCCCCTAGCCTTCTTCTACCAGCGTGGAAACAAAACCTCAATTTCCCAGCTACTCTTGCAGCTAGTGAGACAACTCTGGCCAATAAGCTATAAGTGGAAGTCTTTGAGGAACACTTTCTTTCCAGAATAAGAAGTAAACTTCTCTAAGAGAATGCCTTGGATCCTTTTGCCATCCCCCTTCCTCCTACCTGGAATGCAGATGTGATGCCTGAAGGTGCAACAGTCATCTTGCAACCACGAGGTAGCAAGCCACAGTCAGACTGGCCAAGGGAAAAAGAAGAAAGTACCTTGGTTCCTGATGGTGAACTGATGACCATTACTGCTAGGCTGACCAACCGTGTGGAGGTTTCCCAAGATGCTAAAACAGGAATGGTCCTCGGCAAATCTGGACATTGGTCACCCTACCCCAGCCCTGGACTTACTGACTCCAGAAACATGTTATACAGTGAGAAAAATAAGCCCCTATTTATCCCAGCCATCTCGTCAGGTTTCTCCATTATTTGTGGTCAGAAGCATTCCTGCACATGAAAATCATTATTTCTAAGATTCAGCAAACAGACACACAGAGAGTTGTAGGTCACAGGTGCCAGCTGGCTTCCCAGAGGTTATCCTGGTTGAGTCCAATAATGTTTCTTTATAAAAGTTTAATTATACTCATTTTACAGATGAAAATAACTGAGGCACCAAGAAGTTTAGCCCAACTGGAATCTAAATCCTGTCCATTTCATGCCATGCCCTTTCCCTCTGCAAAGCCACTGTGACTCATTTACTTTTAGTTCAATATGTGATCATCTAATGTTATCCTAGGCATGGGCCTCATGCTTTTCCATTGAATAAAATTACTGTGAGACATAATCTCTGCCTTTCTTTTTATGATTTCTTGACTCCAAAACATCCTGATGATCTGATTTGTCTTTACATGATTGAATAATAATGAGTAAGTGCATGTGAGAACTGATTTACAGAATTTTTTAAAAAATTGTTGTTGTGGCCAGGAGCAGTGGCTTACACCTATAATCCCAGCACTTTGGGAAGCGGAAGTGGGCAGATCACTTGAGGCCAGGAATTCAAGACCACCTAGCCAACATGGTGAAACCCCAACTCTACTAAAAACACAAAAATTAGCCGGGCGTGCTGGCACACGCCTGTAGTCCCAACTACTCCGGAGGCTAAGGTGGGAGGATGGCTTGAACCCAGGAGGTGGAGATAACACACACACACACACACACACACACACACACACACATATATATAGTTGAATGGTTCAAAAGGTACAAAGGAGAAGGTGATAAAAAAAGTCTCCTTCATGATACCTGTTGTTTTACAGATGAATACTAGGAAAATTTCCATCAGTTTTAAATGGATAGTTTTGATTGTGGACAACAGTGATAGTTCCATAAATTTGTATTCCGTTTTTGATATTACAGAATACTTTCAAAGACACTCATTTTCTCTTGCCAGTCAGTTGGGAAAGTTTTCTTCATATCCCCTTCATAGTCACAGATCTTCCCCTGAGCCCCTTCCGCCCTCGCTCCTGAGGTTGACTTCCCCCTGGGTCCCCTGCCCCTTTTGTAGTGATGCCCTTGGGGCCTCCTGGGTACAACTGTAGGCTCTTCTCGCTCTCTGTCCTAAGAACAGGCCTCTCCCAAAAGATGCTGGGGGTGGGCTGCTAAGGCTGTCCTGCTCTTGTAGGAGTGCAGCAGAGGAACCCCTTCAATCAGTGTCCCTAACCCTCATTTTCTCTTACAGTGCACATATTTATTTACATTTTGCCCTTTAATGTTTGTGAAGATTCTATAATAGCGTATAGTTTATAATAGCATGAAAGACAGTTATTGCATTAATTGAAAAAGCATACTATTTCAATTACATTAAGTAACCAGATTAATTAATTGAATTACTGCAATTATACTAATTGGAAAACCATCTAGGTGTATGTATATATATCATATAATCAAGACCCTCAACAAAACCTATGTTTAGAAAAATTCCTAGAAATAACTTATTCTTTCCTCCCTCTCATCCCAGCTGTACCTCTTCCCACAGATTCTCTCAGTTGAAATCCACCCAGCTTCCCAAGCCAGACCCCTTAGCATTATCACCCTCGACTCCTTTTCCTAGACTCCCACCACCAGCACCCTCACCACCCGCCAATCCTGACTGTCACTAAGGTGTGTCCATTCTACCTCCTTAACCTTTCTCCAAACCCACAGCTACCACCCTAGTCCAGCCCCCACCATCCCATACCCAGGTTTCTGCAACAGCCTTAAAACCAGCCTCCCAGCAGCCTCCAGTCTTATTCTGCTTCAACCATTCTTTACATTTCAGTCAAGGTTCTCTTTCTTTTCTTAAAAAAAAAATATGACAACACACCCTGCTTACATTAAAGGTTCTAATTATATCCTACTGTCCTCAGGAAGCAGTTGGATTCGTTTGGAGTTCTGGCCCCTGCTCGCTTCTCCGGCCTCCTCTCTTGCCTCTCCAGATTCTGCTCATGGCCTATGAGCTGCTGCTGAACCACTTGCATTGAGCCCATGCCTTCTCTCCTCTAGGCCCTGCACAGGCTGTTCAGCATGCTCTGCACCCTACCCTCGATGAACTCCTCCTAATCCTCCAGGTCTCGGCCTCACCAACTTCAAGGCAAAAGGTTAACACAAAAATGTCAACCAAGTCAGCTGAATAGTGACGATGTGTTTTCACTCTCATGTATATATAACTCAGTCAATTCATTGATCATTCATTGCAGAATCATTAATCCTGTACAATTTGTTAGGCATATTTCATCTAGTGGCCCAGGGCACCACTGATTCTAGGTGAACCTATAGCGAGAGTATCTTTTTGCAGACTTACTCATTCATTCATTCAATATTTCCATCTTTTGTTTATATTTATTCAACAAATACCATACAAAAATTAACAGAAAGAAGTCTCTGTTCTCAAGGGGCATGATCTGGTGGAGGACACAGACTCACTAACAAAACATTGCTCCACGCAGTTAGTGCCACAAAGAGGAAGACAAAGCACCACAGTGGGTCAGAGACAGTCTCGTGGTAGAATAGAAATTGAAGTGGCAGGAGAGAAGAGTTTAACAGGTAAATGAGGCATGAGAGATGGGGGACAAAAACACAAGGGAGGGAAGCTCTTTCCAAAAGAGGAAATAGCAGGTACAAAGGCTGAGAGTTAAAACCTGGCTTGTACAAGGACCCAAGTAACGTATGCAGAATGACCAGAGTGCCAGGGGTGTGGGCAGGGTGGCCCTGGGAGCCATGCACCCCCAATACCCTTCTGCTGCTTAGTATACCCTCAACCTCCATCAGACTGGAAACCCTTTCTCCTTCCTCTCCCTCTAAGTCCTACCCATTCTCAAGACCTATTTCCTTCAAGAAGCCTTCTCAGACTAGGTACCAAGCAGATGAGCATTCAATTCCATTCTGTTTTGTACATGACCATGCAAAGATTTCATAATAAATCTTACCTTCCTGACAAATTGTAAACTCCTTAAAGGTGGAGACTGTGATTTACACTTATTATTTTTCTTTATTTTTTTTTTTTTTTTTTTTTTTTTTGAGACAGAGTCTTGCTCTGTCACGAGGCTGGAGTACAGTGGCGCAATCGTGGCTCACTGAAACCTCTGATTCCCAGGTTCAAGCAATTCTCCTGCCTCAGCCTCCCGAGTAGCTGGGATTACAGGAGCCCACCACCATGACCAGCTAATTTTTGTATTTTTAGTAGAGACAGGGTTTCACCATGTTGGCCAGAGTGGTCTCGATCTCTTGACCTCATGATCCATCTGCCTCGGCTTCCCAAAGTGCTGGGATTACAGGCATGAGCCACCATGCCTGGCGGATTTACACTTATTCTTAAATTCCTCTGGACATTTGGGTAAGAAACCGAGTATTGCTCTGTAACTATTCAGAGACAACACCAGCCCGGACTCTCTTAAAGTCAAAGTCCTGGACAACGGCCATGGACCCAACATCAAGCAATGGCTGGTGAGTCTCTTAATACATACCTCTTATCCGTCTTCATGTACCTGCTATAATATTGGATCATAGGTTTGTGGTGAGCATCAGTTAGATGCCTTAGCCTAATTTTCTTATTCTTGGAGAAAAGTAATAATGTTATGGAATTTAAAGCGATTCTCATTAGAAGTCCCTACTTTTGGCCGGGCGCGGTGGCTCAGGCCTGTAATCCCAGCACTTTGGGAGGCCGAGGCGGGCGGATCACAAGGTCAGGAGATCGAGACCACAGTGAAACCCCGTCTCTACTAAAAATACAAAAAATTAGCCGGGCGCGGTGGCGGGCGCCTGTAGTCCCAGCTACTCAGGAGGCTGAGGCAGGAGAATGGCGGGAACCCGGGAGGCGGAGCTTGCAGTGAGCCGAGATCGCGGCACTGCACTCCAGCCTGGGCAACAGCGTGAGACTCTGTCTCAAAAAAAAAAAAAAAAAAGAAGAAGTCCCTACTTTTAATCAACCTTTGAATTTTGTCTTTTGTTTTTTCGAGATGGGGTCTCACTCTGTTGCCCAGGCTGGAGTGCAGTGGTGTGAACATGGCTTATTGCAGCCTCAACCTCCTGGGTTCAAGTGATCCTCCCGCCTCAGCCTCCTGAGTAGCTGGGACCACAGGTATGCATCGCTACACCCAGCTAATTTTTAAATTTTTTGTAGAGATGGAGTCCCACTATGTTGCTGGTCTTGAACTCCTGGACTCAAGTGATCGACCCACCTCAGCCTTGCAAAGTACTGGGATTACAGGCTTGAGCCACCACGCCCAGCCTGAATTTATTGTTGATAACTTTTCACCTACGGAAAGTAACAGCTGTTGCCATCTGTGAAGCCCTGGACTCTTAGAAGAACCAAGTCTTTGTTCCATCTCTATTGTGTGTCAGCCTTGTGACTTTGGGCAAGTCATCTATGCACTTTTAAACCAAAGTTTCCCCTATATTTCAAATTGAGCTGATAATACCTCACAGGGCTATTGTAAGGAATAAATGTAGTAATGGATTGTGAAATTAATTGGTAGTATATGAAGAGTTATTTTAAACATCAGAGAGTATTTTAATCTTTATTGTAAACTAACGCTCTCTTTCCTTCGTTTTATTCCTAGCATTCAGAATCCCAGTGCAAAATTCCTTCCCTTTCCACAGGGAAGTGAGTGGACTGTACTGATTTTAAGGAGAGAGAGTGTTCATCATCTCATATCTGGGAGATCTAGGAAATCACCTTCTCAGGCGATCTATACATGTTGGAATAATTATGTCTGCCTTACTGAGGATGGCAGGTTCTCTTGGCAGAGGGAGCACAGGCTAGGTAAGGAGCCCTGCCAGGTGCACCACCCCAAGGGCATGGCACCAGCTGAGGAAGCTGCCCAGGCTAAGCTCTGAGAACAGTAGTCTGTCCCGGAGAGAATTCTGTATTCCAGGCTGTCCTCGTCAGAAAGAGGGTTCTGATTAGATTTGTCAGGGGAGATTGGTTAAACAACGCAAACAAAAAAAGTGGGCTCCAAAGCAAAGACCCTAAAAAAAAGGAGGCGAGAATGGAACTATGGAAGGAGAGAACAGTCTTATGTACACAGCAAACACCAAGCTAACCTGCAGTCAGAGGCCTGAACTCAAAGCCTGTCTCTGATACTAACTGGCTGTGTGACTTTGGAAAATTCACCCATCCTTTCTGAGCCTCTGTAAAACTGTGCTCTGTAACATGAGCGTAACAATTCCTAGCTTTTGGTGTTATTTAAGGATTACATTTGTGGGAAAGAGCTTGACAAATTGAAAATGCTATATGACTATAAGCCGACTATAAATTATACGCTATGTAATAAATTACTATAATAATCATTCAGACAGCCCATATGACCTGTGTGTCTCTGGGCCTCCAGGGAGTTGTCCATAAAGAGGCCTTAAGTAGAATTCCAACAACCCAAGGGACTGAGAAGGCATCTCCTGCGGGTGAGGTGTGTGCATGAAAGCCAGTTGGTTCCCACTGGTAACTCAAAGGCCACCCCCAGGGAGCTTGTCATTGTTTCTGATGCGCATCCCCATCCTGGGGGGCACTGCTGCATCCCCCTCATTCCCACCTACACTACACACTTTAGGGTTCAAGGCCCTTCCTCTTGCTCTACCTTTTTTTCAACTTATTTTTATTTATGTTTTATTATTGTTTTTTAATTCTGGAGACAGGGTCTCACTCTTCCCAGGCTGGAGTGCAGTGGCAGGATCACGGCTAACTATAACCTCAAACTCCTAGGTCAAGTGATCTTCCCACCTCAACCTCCCACATAGCTGGGACCACAGGCATGTACCACCATGCCTGGCTAATATTTTTATTTATTGTACAGATGGGGTCTTGCTATGTTGTCCAGGCTAGTCTTGAACTCCTGGCCTCAAGTGATCCTCCCACCTTAGCCTTCCAAGGTGCTGGAATTATAGGCGTGAGCCATCACACCCACCCTTCCTTATCTTTTTGAGCCTCCCAATAAACCTGTAGCTTAGCAGAGCAGATAACAAGCCCTGCCTTCACCTACACACACCTTTTATAAGTGACTTTCCTGGGGCCACAAAGCTCAAAAGGACAGCTGGAGATTTTTAGCCTCTGCAGCCTGGAACCCACAGCTTGGAGGGTCAGCTGAGATTTGAACCCAGATTCCTAACAGCCTTGCTCTGCTCATAGCCCAAGCTGCTGCCTTCGGGGTAAACAGAATCCCCATTAGCACAAAATTCCCTGGCAACCTTGACTAGGCCTGGACACCTGCTTCTACCCACAAGTGTTTATTTTCTTGTGTTGTCTCCAAGGGGACCAGTAGGCACTCGCTCTCCTGCTTTGGTCCTCACTCCCCGTGTGTAACTGGGGAGCCCTGTTGGCCCCCATTGTGATGCATGGGCTTCCTCAGGCAAGCAGGCAGTGACTGAAGCCCTGCCAGCCGCGTGGGCCGTTCCTCTGCAGCACCGCACTCAGATGCGATTAGGCCTGTGTGTCACAATGCTTGGCAACAGTTCCGGGAGGCAGGAGACCTTTGCTCATGCCATTGTCCTGTCAAGTGACTACAATTTCATTTGGTGGTCGGCTAGCTTGGCCTTTTGCATCATCCTGTCCTGCCCCCTCTTCCCTCTGCTAATGGTTAGTCCATCATTCCAGATTGTTGAGGGGGCACCCTGGGTGGAAGTGTGAAGTTCCCACATCTTTCCCCCTGAAGCAATTTCAGAATGATCACTCTGGATAATGAAAAACTGCTACATGTTTTAGGAGGAGACTTCCTCGGAATTTCCTGTTCCTGCCGTGGTAGACTTTAACCCCAGCACCAGGCACTCTGAGCTAGCCGTAGAGCAGGACAGGGATTCAGACGTTCATTCATTCAACAGTTTTTACTTTTATTTTTATTTTTTGAGGCAGAATTTTGCTCTGTCACCCAGACTGGAGAGCAGTGGTACAATCATAGCTCACTCTAACTTCTGCCTCCTGGGCTCAAGAGCTCGTCCCACCTTAGCCTCCCAAGTAGCTAGGACCACAGGCGTGCGCCACCATGCCCAACTAATTTTTAAATGTTTCATAGAGACAGAGCACTGAGATTACAGGTATGAGTCACTGTGCTTGGCCCATTCAACAAATTTTAGTTGAGCACAATCTACATGCCAGTCGCTGCTCTAGACTCTGGGAATACTGCCGTGAACAAAACAGATGAAAAGCCTTGCCCTCATGGGGCTGACATTCAGGGCTGGGGAAGGGAGTGAAGAGAAGAGACAGGCGGCCAGATGCGGTAGCTCACACCCGTAATTCCAGCACTTTGGGAGGCCAAGGCGGGCAGATCACCTGAGGTCAGGAGTTTGAGAGCAGCCTGGCTAACGTGGTGAAACTCCATTTCTACTGAAGATGCAAAAAATTAGCTGGGTGTGGTGGCACATGCCTGTAATCCCAGCTACTCAGGAGGCTGAGGCAGGAGAATCGCTTGAATCCAGGAGGCGGAGGTTGCAGTGAGCAGAGATTGCACCATTGCACTCCAGCTTGGGTAACAAGAGCGAAACTCCATCTCAAAAAAAAAAAAAAAAAGAGAGAGAGAGAGAGAAGAGACAGGCAAACCAACTGAAAAAATAGATATGTTACAAGATTCTGGGAAGAAAAATTAAACAGGAGAAGCTGACCATAGAGGATGGTCTTCTCAGCACCCACACAGTGCCCAGCACAGAGCAGGTCCCTGACTCTAACTGACCTGGCCAGCTCCTCAGGGTCAGGTCTAATTTCCCCAAGCCCCTGGCACAGCTGGTGAGGGGCTGCTAAAATGGAAAGAGCCCCTAGAATCAACCACCAACACTGATGGCAGAAGTATCCCCAAAGAGCCAGATTCCACCCAGTGTAGCCACCTCCATCCAACCCTGCCAGGATGTCCTCTCTTCCACATCTTCCTCTGCCCTCCTCCAAATCCTGGCTACCTGAACCCAGTCATTAGAACCCGCACAGTCCTAATGTTTTGCTGGGAAACAACCAGCAAAAAGACCGTGATAGTACAGAGACGAACAATCTGCAGGGCCTGTGCAGGGGCTGTGGGAGCCCTGAGGATGGGGGAAGTAGTTTTTGTAGGGTTCTGCCCTTTGCATTGTAGGATGATAAGCAGCATCCCTGGTCTCTTCCCACTGGATGCCAATAGCAACCCACTCCCAAATTGGGACAACCAAAAATATCTCCAGACTTTGCCAAATGTCCCCTGGGTGGGTTGGGGTAGGGGGACAAAATCAGCCCTAAGTGGAGAATCACTGGTTTAACTCAAGGTCAATTCAACTTATTTTACCAAGAAGCACCTTTTATTTATTTTGGAACTTTTATTAACGCTGCATGTAACCTATATTATTCTCAACACTCTGGGAAGTGCTGGTTTCCAGATAAAGCTCATGTTCCCTATCCCAGGGTGCAGGACCTTGGGATCTGGGCCCTGCCTGACCCTCTGGCCACACCCTGAACCACCCTTTTTGCTTCTCTACTTTTGGCTTCAG
Organism: Macaca thibetana thibetana; assembly: GCF_024542745.1. Lineage (NCBI taxonomy): Eukaryota > Metazoa > Chordata > Mammalia > Primates > Cercopithecidae > Macaca > Macaca thibetana. Next base: position 150,623,371 of record NC_065578.1, read on the forward strand.
TAAAGGCCAGCCGTAGTTGCCTTCAAACACTGCATTTGACATTCTGGGCTCAGGCTGCTTCTGCTGTCTAGAATGCTCTTCCCACCCATCCTCACCTGGCTCACTGATTCATTCTTCAAGTCTCCACTTGGGCATCATCTCATCAAACTCTCCTGAAGCCCAAACAGGGCTGAGCAACCCACACTGCTCCTGAGCTCCCGTAGCATCTGAAGCACTACAGTCCTACAGTATGCATAGTTTAAGGTTATGGACTCGTTTCTCTATTTGACCCGCAAGGCAGAAACCCTGTCTTTTCATCATTGTTAGCTCCAGAATCTGGTAAAGTGTCTGGCACAGAGTAGATGCTCCATACAGGTCAAAATGAATTGAAAAGTAAATAGAACTTTGGAAGGCCAAGGCAGGAGGATCACTTGAGGCCCGGAGTTCAAGACCAGCCTGGGCAACACAGCAAGATCCTATCTCCACAAAAAAATTAATAATTAGTCAGGTGTGGTGGCGCATGCCTGTGATCCTAGCTACTCGGGAGGCTAAGGTGGGAGGATCACTTGAGCCCAGGAGTTGGAGGCTGCTGTGATGGTCGTGCCACAGCACTCTAGCCTGAAAGAGTGAGATCTGGTCTCGAAAAAAAAAAAAAAAGAGAGAGAGAAAAGTAAATAGAACACAAAGATGCGTGAGATAAAGATACAGGGAGTGAGGGCGGGAGAGCGCAGGCTCGGGGAGGAAAGGAGCGGAGGGGTATCTTCTTCATGCAACACGGGAAGAGATGATTAAGTTGCCTGCTCCTGCTCCTCATTTTTTCCTCCTTCCGGCTAAACAGTCCTAGTTGCCTTGATCTTTAATCTGATGTCCATCTCATTTTCCAACCCTTTAATCATCTTCGTCATTGGCATCACTCCCTGCTTCTCCACATTTTCTAGAGTTGCTTTTGTGTGTAAGACGATGCGTTCAGAGCCGCAGGAACACACAGCCCCAGGAGGACGGCTTCCACTTAATTAGCTTGATTCCACAATTCCCTGAGCCTCACGTCGCCCGACCTGGTGGCTGTTTAGAGGAGCCCTGCCTCTGGGCACCGGCAAATTATTTTCACAGGGAAGCTAGTGGAGAGAGTGTAATTGATGATTATGCTAATTCCTTCCTTTTCTATGTCAGGGACTGCTTCGCAGGGAGGCCAGGCTCCCGGGCGGGTGTGTGTGAAGGTCTAGCAAGTTCTAGGCTCCTTCCTCCACAGCAGCCCTCCATGTCACAGGCTCTGAAGCTGTGCGGAGACCGCCCACTGGTGAAAGGACCTCCCCAGGGTCACCCTCGGAGGAAAGACACGGCCCGCGTGCGAGGGCGGGGCGGGGCGGGGGGACATTCCACCCTAGCTTCTGGAACTCCAAGCTTACACCTTTCCCCCACCCCGCAGCTCCCTCTCGGGGTGTCGGTGACAGCAGGGGAAGCCAGTCCCTTAGCAGCTCTGAAATCTTGTGACAGGCCGGGCAGCCTTGGACTGCCCAACTGTGGCCCCTGGGCGGTCTGTAGCATCTAGGGCCCGCCGCCACTGGAGCGGGTGCTCTCCTGAGCCCCTCACAGGAGCCCGCCTGGGGAGCCACTGGGCCCCTCAGCTTCCTCAGCCCGAGCCCAGCACAGTCTGGCGGCGCTGGCTCCCGACGTTTCTGGCTGGGTCTGGCGCCTCCAGTCAGCGTGGACCTGGCGGGGGCGCGCGGCTCGGAGCGTGGAGATGGAGGGGCGTGGGGCACCGCGGGGGCTGGGAGGCTGCGGCGGGACAGGGCACTGCAAGGACCTTGCCGGCTCCAGGACCCGCCTGGTCCTCTAACGAAGTCCCGGCTTCATGGCGGACCTACAGAGGGAGGCTTGAGGTGTGGAGTCTTGAAGACGCTGTCCCAGGCTGATGCCACCTCTGTGTCCCCAGGATGCGTGGCGGAAGCAGGAGAGGCTCCTCCCTGACCCACAACCGCCCCCAACGCAGAAGCTGAAGGAGGCTCCGGCCTGTTTGGTGAGAGGACCAGAGGCTGCTGCAGGAAGAGAGGGCTGCGGCGCCCGTGGTGGTGGGGAAGGGTCATTAGGCTTGGATGTGGATTCCAAACTGCCCTAGCCGGCTGTATCCTCCCGGATGGAAGGCAGTAGGGCAGCAGCACAGGTGGGCGCCAGGGAAGGCGGGGGCAAGGGGCGGGAGCTCTCTGTGACTCCTTTGCCTCTGGAAAACCGGGAGGGCATGAGGCCTCGTCTGCAGCAGTGTCGCGTGCGTGAGCGAGATGTGCAATGTCAGCTCCGGAAGCGACAGCTCGGCTGCCTCATTGCCTGGCCTACGCCCTCCACAGGAAGTCCTCCTTCTGCCTTCCCCTTCACACCTCCTTGGCAACTGTCCAGAGTCCAGGGAGTGAGCTACCTGGGAAGAATGCAGCGACAAAAATACTTAGCCACATCCAGAACTTCCCTGGTGGCAGCTGGTCCCCGACCATGGGCTTCCCCTGGGAACTGTTGTGTTGGGGAATGAATTCCCAGTCTGACCCTGGCTCTGGCACGCCCCTGGGCGGGGGGGGGCTTGGAGAACTCACCCAAACTCTCAGCCTCAGTTCCCACCCCTGTCAACTAGGGCTAATAATACCTCCCCCAAATGCCCCCTGGGGGTATTAACTAATATAATGTCGATGGCCACCTTTCTTTACTCAGAAGAGCAATCAGAGGATAGAGTGCCACAGGAAGCACGCAGGGCGCCCAGTAGCGGTGCTGAGTGAGCTACCAGGAGGCACGTGGCGCTTGCCTGGAGACCGTACGCCAGCAAACAGCCACTCGGGGCGCTTGCTGGGCGCCGGCACTGTGCTGAATCTCTAGGTAAGCCCCATTAGTTAAGCATTATCCCCATTGCGCACATGAGGGAAGGAGACCCTAGAGAGACTAAGGAACCTGTCTGAGGTCACCCAGCGCCAGGATTCAAACCCTAGCTGTCTGCTGCCAAGGCCCCCGCTGCCAGCCACTCCACGGTGCTACCCGCTGGGGGTGAGGTGCCAGGGTCTGTCCCAGACGGCCCTGAGTCACTAATCTTCCCATATGATCTCCCTGGGACTCCACGCCCTTATCTGTAAAGTGGGCATGATCGTGCAAGCTCCAAATGGATGTTGTGAGGTCAACTTGGTGGTCCTCACCCCTCTGCAGTGCGCAGCAGGAGACACTTTATAAACAGAGGATTACCTCTGCTGCCTTGAGCCAAATGGCTTGCCCTGCCAAATTGTTGGAATGGTTCAGTGACAAGTGTGCTATTAGGAAGAAATTTATGATGCTTCATTCAGAGTGAGTCACTGAATCCCTGCGGTGAGGGTCATCAGCTAACTGGGGAACCCTGGCCCCAGCTGCCTTGGGTCTGGTTACCTCGCCACCAGAGGGTCAGTGGTGGCCAGTGACACAGGTAAGTGAGGACAGTTGGAGAGGGCAGGCAGCCTCCAGTAGGGGAGGAGGTGGTGCCTGCAGTGGATCTGCTTAGACCTCACACTACGTGCCACGGGCTCCAGAATTCCCTTTCTGCTTGCCACCAAGTGTCCCAGGATGCCCAAGTGCGGCTCCAGGCCACTCTTCTGCTCCTCTCCACCACATTTGCTCAGCCCTCCCCAGGACTGGGTCAGCCAACAGATATTTCAAAGTGTTTGGGTGAATTCTCTTCTCTCTGCCTTTGAGTCACAAAAGAGGACGATGATAAAGAACTAAACTTCAGGGGCAAGAAGATTTAGCTCAGATGTTGCAGTTCTGCTGGGATTATTGTTTGTTTGTTTGTTTGTTTGTTTGTTTTCCTTAAAAACTACAAAACACTATGTTCATGAGAAAAATCTCCAGCCTTAGAAGTTGGTCATAAATGTGACTGTATGAGAAGAACCAGTGTAAGAAAACACCTTCCGGAATTGCGGGTTATCTTAGACAGATGTCACTGCAACTCGCCAAACAAATCTGATCCTTCCCCATCTGCTCCCTGGGGCAGTATGAGGGATTTCTTTGATATACCCAAACCCAGAGGTTAGGATGAGGACACATAGACTGCCTGACAGACACTTAAATATATCTGTAGTATGCACAAGGTGAGAACCTGCTCCCTTCACTGGTGGTTGCCTTTCTAGTCAACCACATTTTCCAAATGGCTCATGGCCAGGCAGGTTGCAAAAGCAGGTGGCTAGGCAGTGAAATGGGGTCCGTAATGTCATTCACTGTGAAGCACACTCCCCCTCCCTGACAGGAGAGCCCCTCTGGCTCTTTCTCAGATCCCTTTGACTTCTCCTTTAATCTTAGCCCCATGAGGCTCACCCACAGGACACAGGTTAATAACCAGAGCTGTAGATGTAGAGACAGGCACACCTAGGAGCTGACCTCCTGAGAGTGTGAGAAAGGGTCAAAGAACCCTAAAGAAGAGACAAAATGGCTTTTCACACTGTGGCTGATCCCTGTGGGAGAAAATGCACCCCACACCTGACAGGTGCCATTCATCACAATGGCCCTGTTGGAGCCAAGCTCATGCTTGGTGCCGTGACCTAAGAAATCAGGGATGCACACAAAGCATGTCCTGAGCATTTGTGATGTGCCAGGCATGCTTCTAGGTGCATTTTCTGCTTGAATTCATTTGATCCTCACAGCAGTCCTGTAAGGTATTATGTGATGGAGCCTGGATTTAAATTAGACTCTCAAATTCCATCTCCAGTGGTTACATTATTAGAGATGTGAATTTGTCTCCAAGAAAAACACTTAACAGTACTACTATTATTTGATCCCTTTCCCAGTGCCAGACAGTGTGCTAAGTATGCATTTTACATATGTTAATTCGTTTATTATATGCAAAACCTTTTTTTTTTTTTTTTTTTTTTTAAGACAGGGTTTCCCTCTGTCACCCAGGCTAGAGATAGTGGCTTGATGGCAGCTCACTGCAGCCTCAGCCTCCTAGGCTCAATCCATCCTCCCATCTGAGCCTTCTGAGTAGCTGGGACTACAGGGGCACACCACTATGCCCAGCTAAATCTTTGTATTTTTCATAGAGATGGGGTTTTGCCATGTTTCCCAGGCTGGTCTCAAGCTCCTGGGCTCAAGTGATCCACCCACCTCAGCCTCCCAAAATGCTGGGATATAGGCATGAGCCATTGTGCCCAGCTGCAAAACCACATTTTATAGCTAAGGAAGTTGAGGCTCAGAGAGATTACTTACTCAAGATAATAAGGCTAATAAGTAGTGAAACTGGGACTTGAACCCAAGTTTCTCCAATTCCAAATCTTTTAATGAGAATTAGTGTGTTCTGCTTCTTTCCCCAGTATGAGGTTGTGGTATATGTATTTGTAACTACCTAAAGCCATGAGGGTTTGGTTAACAAAATTCTATAAAAGGTCTTGTATGAGCATACAGGCAATACAAAGAGCATGCGAAGACCTCCCGCTAAACGTGGTGGATTGACATTCTACATGTATCTTTTCTCACTTTCTTACAGATTTTTCACAAAGATAGCTGCAATAATTTCTCCTATTCCTGAAACAAGCCTCTTTACAGTGTGATTTTGTCAGTCCTCCCATTAAGATAAAAAGCCTTGAATCTGATCTGACTTGCTTTGGCAAACATAATTCAGGGGAAGTGATGTTGCCTTTAACTTTTTGGAACACTGCCCTGAGACCACCCTTTAAATAAGCTAGTCTAACATATTAGAAGATGAGGGGCCAAGCGGGGAGAGCTAAGGAACCCCAACCAACAGCCAGCACCAATCACTAATCATGTGGACAAGACCAACTTGTATTTTTTTTTTTTTTTTTTTTTTTTTTTTTGAGACGGAGTCTGGCTCTGTCGCCTGGGCTGGAGTGCAGTGGCCGGATCTCAGCTCACTGCAAGCTCCGCCCCCCGGGTTTACGCCATTCTCCTGCCTCAGCCTCCCGAGTAGCTGGGACTACAGGCGCCCGCCGCCTCGCCCGGCTAGTTTTTTGTATTTTTTTTTTAGTAGAGACGGGGTTTCACCGTGTTCGCCAGGATGGTCTCGATCTCCTGACCTAGTGATCCGCCCGTCTCGGCCTCCCAAAGTGCTGGGATTACAGGCACCAACTTGTATTTTCCAGGCCAGCCAATGCTAACTGAATGCAGCGGTATGAATGAACTCAGGTGAAACCAGCAAAGGCGTCACCCAGTCAGTTCCTAGAATCATGAGAGATCGTAAATTACAGTTGCTTTAAGCCACGAAGTTTGGCATGATATATTATGTAACAATGGATAACTGATACATCTTTCCAAATCCCACCTCACTCGCCTCTCTGCAAAAAAAAAACAAACAAACAAAAAGAAAACCATTAATAATGGAATTATAAATCCATTGGATCAAAAGGATGAAGTGATAAGAAGACAACCACTGGGGAGGAAAGACTTCCAAACATTTTTATCGATAGGCAGGTAGGTAGAGGAGCAGTCTCTGCACAGAGCTGAGGAAGTCACACCCCACATGCACACAAGAGAAGTGTATAATGAGAAGTGAACTAAGGTGCTCCATGGAATCTCCAAAAATTTGATGCTTAAAGGCACCAGGTACCACAGAAAGCAGGGGTGAGACCCAGGGCTAAACAATAGGAGGCCACCCCCTCCTCTCTTTTTACATGGAAGAGACCAGAAATTTATTATCTGGAGAAGTTGACCTGGAGATGCTGTGAGTCAGGTCTGGAACTCAGGACACTAGTCACAGCACAGCTTGACAGTGAGGCAGGAGTTTGAAAAATGGGAGAGTAATTTAAAAATATATATAAACTACGGACTCTCAGATTCTTTGGCTGTTCCCAGAACACTAGCAGCTAGGTGTCACTGCCTTTCCAGGCAGGCAATTGGAAGATTCTTCTCTAGATAGATTGAGCTTCTTCTTCACCCACATCCTCCACTCTTAGGAAAAGATCTCCACAAAATAATACTTGAAAGTTCTCAGTAAAACAGCCTTCTAGCCATCTGGTCACCCTACTATGATGCTCACCAGCCTACAAGACTTCCTTGCTCTTAAATATGAAGGATCACCAGATATTTGAAATGAGACAGGTCAAAACAAACAGAAAGGCCAGGCACAGTGGCTCATGCCTGTAATCCTAGCACTTTGGGAGGCCGAGGTGGGCAGATCACCTGAGGTCAGGAGTTTGAGACTAGCCTGGCCAACATGGTGAAACCCCGTCTCTACTTAAGAACAAAAATTAGCCAGGCGTGGTGGCGGGCGCCTGTATTCCCAGTTACTCGGGTGGCTGAGGCAGAAGAATCACTTGAACCCGGGAGGCGGAGGTTGCAGTGAGCCGAGATTGTGCCATTGCACTCTAGCCTAGGGGGCAAGAGTGAGACTTCGTCTCAAAAAAAAAAAAAAAGAAAAGACTCAGAAGAATCAGACACTGACAATATACAGCAGGTAGAAAAACCTTTAAAAAACAAAAAGGAAGCTATAAATTAGTAATCTTGGAAAAATACGACATAAAAGGAACAGTCAGAGAAGAAAGCTCTTTGAAGCTTAAAATATAACTAAAGCAAAAAATTTTAATAGAAGCTGTCCAGTACAGGGAGATTTAAAAAAAAAAAAAAAAGGTTCACACCAGAACACATCAGTATCAAATTTTAGAACCAAATGATCAAAAGAACATCCAGAAAGTCCTAGAAAGAGAAACACACCTAATAGACAAAGGAATGAAAGCAGGAAGGGCATAGAACTTCTCATCAGAAGCAATAAACAGAACACAGTGGAGAAATGCCTTCAAAATTCTGAAGGAAAATGATTTTCAACTCAGATTCAACCCAGATATAAAATTCAACCCAGAATTTTATATCCAGCTAAATGATCTATCAAATATGAAGGGAAAATAAAACCGTTTCTGGAATACAGGACTCAAAAACTCAAAGTCATGAAAGAGGAAGCCAAGGCCTCCGGGAACATGGGCAGCAAAAGATAAGTAAAATCTCAGGGCAGGGAGAGAGTAGCCAGCTCAGCTACTACAGTAGGACAGAGAACTGGGGAGGGAAGTCTCGCTAAGTGACCGGGAGATGGGAAGAACTGGTAAATTATATGGCATGTATAAGTAGTGGGGCATTTTATTGCTATACCTTTGATAGACCCAATAAAGGAATTGGGGGAAATTGCAATCAGTAAGAAATGGGAAAGGGAGTGATGGTGTCTTACTTATTCCAGAAAAAAAATTGTCTGAGAAATGGCACCTAACTGAACATTTTGAAATCTAAAATAGGGCCAGGCGCGGTGGCTCACGCCTGTAATCCCAGCACTTTGAGAGGCTGAGGCAGATGGATCACCAGAGGTCAGGAGTTCAAGATCAGCCTGGCTAACATGGTGAAACCCTGTCTCTACTAAAAATATGAAAATTAGCTGGGCGTGGTGACGGGTGCCTGTAATCCAGCTACTTGGGAGGCTGAGGCAGGAGAATTGCTTGAACCCAGGAGGTGGAGGTTGCAGTGAGCCAAGATCATGCCACTGCATTCCAATCTGGGCAACAGAGTGAGACTCCATCAGGAAAAAAAGAAAAAGAAAAAAAAAGAAATCTAAAGTAAAGACAGAAAAAGACATCTGCCTAGTGGAAAGTGGTGCTTCAGAGGAGCAGGGCAGAGGAGGCAAAGAGTCGGGGCTGTCAGCTGCTGGTTTTTTTGCTCTGCCTTTTAGCCCTATTTGCTTTTTAACTACGGGTATGGGTCACCTTAATAAAATATAACATTAATTTTTATGCAAAAATAACGGGCATGGGCCTGAGAGTCATTGCCTGGATTCAAGTCCCACTCTGCAACCCTTATTGGTGGCAGAGCCTGGGTCAAGCCACTGGTCTTGCTGAGCCTCAGTTTCCTTATCTGCCTTCTAAAATGGAGGTGAAGATGAAATATAAGTGAAATATAAGGTGTAGATGAAATGTAATGAACACAATGACTGTTAAGGGCCTGGCACAGGATATGTGTTTACTAAATTATAGTCATTGTGATTTTTAAGATTTCTGAGAAATTCCAGGGTATAAAAGGAAAGCGAAATCACTGTCCAGGGTTTGGGAGGAGTCGAGAAAGCCTGGTTGAATGTCACCCTTGCATTCGTCAGTAAGTTCTCTGGCGGTTAAGCAGCAGATATTCTGCAGCCTCCCGCCCAGCCCCTCCATGCCAGTTAACAGTGATGTCGTAGTCAGCTTTCAGAGCGGGTTATGAGGAGCTAGGATTCCGCAGAGACTGGCTCTTCACATAAAGGCCCAATTCATGCCCAGGGACATGCTGGAGGGTTTTCCTTCTGACACAATCATCCCATACAATAAGCCACCTCCAGGGGATGGATCAAAAGCAGCTCCAAGATGGGCATTTCGTGCAAAGCTGGAGGAAGGCAGCCCCAGGCTCAGCTGGGGGCTGGGGAGCACAGTGGAGTCAGGCAGAAAGGTCCTGCCCCTGACCTTCCAAGGTCCTGGGCTCCGAGCAGCCAACAGTGGTCTTATGCCCCACCCAAGGGACAGGCCTCTATGGAAGGCCTAAGGCTGAGAATGCTGACCCCTTGACCTTAATATATGTACATGTATATTTAAACAAATGTATTGAATGGGGAAATGTCTAGAAAGAGACAAACTCTAAAATGTTAACCATAGTTCTTTCTGGATGGTGGTATTGGGGCTGATTTTAATTTTTTTTTATTTATCTGTATGTTTCAATTTTTGTACCAGGATTATACATTCCCTTTGAAGTTTTGATTAATAATAGCAATAATGAAGTAGGAGGTGCTGAATCCCTGAGTGTGGGGAAGGTAGGAGGGAAAGTTCCAGGGCCCCTAAAAGGAACAAATGACAGTCAGCCTGAGAGACTCCTTAACAGCAGGGAACATGCCACTCCTCTTCCAGACAGAATTCTTAGAATTCAGAGAGGCTGAGGGTTGGGGTGTGCAACAAGGCAGAATAATAGAAAACAGCTAATGCTTTGATAACAACGCATGCAATGTGTTGTTCTATTCTTTAGCTCCTTTAATCCTCCCAATGGCCTCATGAGATAGGGTCAATTATTCTCCCTATTTGACACATGAGAAACTGGGGTCCAGAGAAGCTAAGTGCTTGCCCAAGGTTCCTGCTGGAACTAGAACCCAAGCATCCCACTGTAGGGTCTTGGCTGGTAACTGCTACGCTTTAATGGCAGCAGCACCATTATAATCAGAGAGAATGAGAGAAATGCTTAAATCACAGGAGCTATCACTCTTTTCTGAAAGAAAAGCTACTTTTTATTTTCTGGATGTCTTTACTAGTACCCCTCTTTCTGTTTCACTGCCTAGGCCCCCAGAGAGAAGAGCAAGGTCGCAGCCGTGGACTTAGAAATCAACCACAGCGATATAAAGGAATGAACTAATGGTATTTGCAGCAACCTAGATGTGATTGCAGGCTATTATTCTAAGGGAAGTAACTCAGGAATGGAAAAGCCAAACATCGTATGTTCTTAATCATAAGTGGGAGTTAAGCTATGAGGATGCAAAGGCATAAGAGTGACACAATGGATTTTGGGGACTCAGGAGAAAGGATGGGAAGGGGATGAGGGATAAAAGACTACAAACTGCGGGCTGGCCCTGGTGGCTCACACCTATAATCCCAGCACTTTGGGAGGCCAAGGCAGGCGGATCACCTGAGGAGTTCGAGACAGCCTGGCCAACACAGTGAAACTCCATCTCTACTAAAAATACAAAAATTAGCTGGGCATGGTGGCAAGCACCTGTAATCTCAGCTACTTGGGAGACTGAGGCAGGAGAATCACTTGAACTCGGGAAGCGGAGGTTGCAGTGAGCCGAGATTGTGCCACTGCACTCCAGCCTGGGAGACAGAACAGGACTCCATCTCAAAACAAAACAAAACAAAACAAACAAAACCTACAAACTGGGTGCAGTGTATACTGCTCGGGTGATGAGTGCACCAAAATCTCACAAATCACCACCAAAGAACTTACTCATGTTACCAAACACCACCTGTTCCCCAGTAACCTATGGAAATATTTTTTTTTAATTTTACATATGAACACTTAAAAAAAAGAGAAAGAGAGAGAGATCAATCACTGCAACCTGGAATTTACATTCCACTTATACCTTCCAAGCACACCCCACTGGACAATTTTTAAATGCATTAACAATCGCTATCTATTTAATCCTTACGCATACCCTGTCGGGTCAACCTTGACACTTGGTTGGCCCCTTATCAACCTTCTTGTGCTTGTTTCGTGTTTCTCTTCCCCATCAGACTGTAAGTTCCCTGAAAGCAGGGACCTGGTACCCCTTATTTGCCTTGTATCACAGGTGTCTGGGACTTTGTCCTGTGCTACCCTGATTGTAAACACTGGCCTCACTTTGCCAGCAAGGAAACTCAGACTCAGAGACATTATGGATCTTGCTCAAGATCCCACAGTGAATAGCACTGGAGCTGGGCTTCCAGGCTGGAGTCTGACCCTGTGAACCATGGCTCACACTCACCCTTCTAGATAGTGCTGTTTCAAAGCACACGTATCACAAGAGAGGTACACCTGTGGCCATCTGGGAGCTGCAATAGTGGCCAAGCCTTCCCAATAGGCAGCAGCTGGGGTAGGGAAGGGGCAGCCAGTCCATGAAAAGGCTGAGCACAGAGTGAGGCCAAGAAGCATCACTGACAGGAGGTAGCATAGACTCTGGGCTAGACGTCCAAATTCTGGCCCTACTTAGGAACCATGTGACTCTGAGCATCTGCCTCTTCACGAATAGGTCAATTTCACTGATTAAAAGTAAGAGACAGCTAAACCCTCATGTGGCCATTCTTACAAGTGAGTTATTCTGAGCTTCAGTTTCTCATTTGTAAAATGGGAACAATTCCTCATGGGGTTGTCATGAGGATTATATGGATTAATACTTATAGAGTACTTGGTACAGTAACTGGCCCACAATAGTAGGAGGTTGGGTGGAGTAACAGACAGCACCAAACAAGTAAATATCCACAGGATGGAGTGTGCATGCACACAGACCAGCCACCTCAGCATTCCCAGTTATGAAGAGTGAGAACGTGTATGGAAATTCCCAGTGATAGATCCATTAGCCAAATATTCTGTATCAACTTTTACTGCATAAAAATCCACCCCAAAATTTAACAGCTTAGAACACTCACTCTCTTATTGCTCATAATTCTTAGGTTGGCATCAGCTGGGTAGTTTCTGTTTGTCTCACCTGGGTTCACTCACAGGGCTGCAGTCAGCTGGGAGGTCAGCTGGGGGCTGGTTGGTCTAGGGCAGGTTATTCAACCTCAGCACTGCTGACGTTTGGGACCAGGAATTCTTTATTATGGGGGGACTGTCCCGCGCATTATAAGATGTGTAGCAGCATCTCTGGCCTCTGCCCACTAGATGCCAGTAGGACAGCCAAAAATATCTCCAGTCATTACCAGATCTTCCCGGGGGGAACAAGTCGTCCTTTGGTTGAGAGTAACTGGGAACTAGTGGAACTCAGCAGGCCTGACTTGTCTTTGCTCCCTGGTCTCACCTTCCAGCAGGCCAGCCCAGACTTCTTCCTGCAATAGCAGAAGGGGTCCCAGCAGCAAGAGGGAGCAAGCCCTGATGCACCAGTGCCTGTCAAGCCTTTGCTTCTATCACATGTGCTGACGTTCCATTGGTCAAAACAAATCCCATGGTCAAGCCCGGAGCCAGTGTGGGCAGGGACAACACAATGATGTAGAAACAAGGAGGCGTCTTGATTGGGAGCCATTGCTACAACAATCTTCCACAGTCATTTTTCCACCATAACAAGGATCCGTGTTGCCAGTGAGCACATGGTAACAGGGAAGGTGTCACGTGACCTAGGCTCTCTATCTCTCTGTGAGCTCATCGGCATAATAAAGGAGGGGCTGATTCTGAGTGGTCCCTGGGCTCTGAGACATGGCTGATCTCACACAGCCAGTGGGTGCCACCCCAGGGGAGCGCTGGTCCTAGCACAACCCAAGCTGGTGTCACCTGCCCCACTGGCCCTTCCAAACGGCCTTCTCAGACTGCAAAACGTGGGATTTAAAAACAGAAGCAGTCTAAAATACCTTATAGTCCTATACTATCTTATAGTTCTTAAAAAACTTCCCCATACTTTCTGAGGTAACATCCATATTCTCTAAGGTAACATAACGCTTAAACCCCCAAACTACAGAGGCTTACTACAATACAGAAAACTTTTTGTTGTGACAGAGTCTCGCTCTGTTGCCCAGGTTGGAGTGCAGTGGCGCAGTCTCAGCTCACTGCAACCTCCACCTTCTGGGTTCAAACAATTGTCCTGCCTCAGCCTCCCAAGTAGCTGGGACTACAGGCTCCTGCCACCATGCCCAGCTAATTTTTGTGTTTTTAGTAGAGGCAGGGTTTCACCATGTTGGCCAGGCTGGTCTTAAACTCCTGACCTCAAATTATCCACCCACATCGGCCTCCCAAAGTTCTGGGATTACAGGTGTGAGTCACTGCGCCTGGCCCACAGTAAAATCTGATGTAGTTCACTGCATGATGTAGCTGACCCTGGTTGTGGGGGGAAAATGCTGTCATTCAGGAGCCCAACCTGAGAAGACACTCCCCTTTCTCATACTTGAGCAATGACATCCTATGGCCAGACAAGAGGAAAAGGCTGAGAGCCACACGGGAAGCTACCGTGAGTGGGACAGGCCCGGGAGTGGCCACCTCCCTCTCCCCACATTCCACAGGCCAGACCTCAGTGAACATGGGGCAGGAGGCTGGATATCAGAAAAAGGAACTCAGAGTTCCTCAGAGATGTTTCTGCCATGAAAATACATTTCCTCAATGTGTCCCCACAAGATCTCTAGAAGGAGGGCATGTTCCTACATGTGCCCGGCTGTGGTCTCAGTGTGTGGATAGAGTAGAGACTGAATCCAAAAGCCAAGACAGAGCTTCTTTGTCTTTCTACCTGATTAAACACACACACACACACACACACACACACACACACACACACACACACATGTTTGTATGTATGTATGTATCCAAACCCTGTAGGATTTCTTTAATTTCTGTGACCTGGTTTCTGGCATTCTCACCTCATCAGTTTCTTCTGTGCTCTGGGGTGAGGCCTGGGTTGACTCCATGGAGTGTGGTATGGCTGGGAAAGGGACTGGGAGGAGCCATTTCTCTTGGTAGCACTCCTGCTGTCCCCTGCTCAGGCTTAAGATGCCAGTGCTATCATTGTCCTTCCTTCTTCTCCTCACCCTTGAAATCTGGGTGATTTCATCTCCTCAATACTCCTGCCTCAGCCATCTCCTCCATTCCCACTGCCACTATTCCAGATCACACCACCATTACCAACTCCAATCCACCTTCCTCCCAGGCTTTGGAGTCAAGTATCAGCCCTGCTGCTTGTTATTTTCATTTTGAGCCTAGCAATAGAGAAAGGCCTTTAGAATGCGCTAATAAGGAGAGGAAGCAACTCTGAGTGCTGCAGGGAGGTGGGTTGGGGCAGGCGGGGAGGAGATACTTCCCAGAGCAGGTCAAGAGAGCCAGGCCTTGAAAAGTGCTTGGAATCTCGGCAGGTGTGGTGGTGGGGAGGCCGTTGGGGAAGGCAGGAGGTGTGATGCCGCATTGTGGTTCAGGGAGGGTCAGCTGGTGTATTGCTGAAGGGCAGGATTTCCACTGGCTCATCTCTGCCTTCCCAGATGAGTTCCTGTCTGTCCTGCCCTATGCTGAATGTCACAGGGCCACTGAGCATCAGGGGCACCATGCCAGTGCTCTGCCCTGTGGTATCTCCACCTCCCCACCATCTCCCTGAGTCATGCCCATGGTGCATACTTCAAGAGTTTCCATTAAATAGCTGTGGGCAGCCCACAAAAGAACTCCTGGGCCCGGTTCAACTCTGTCAGAGGCCTTCTCCTCTGTGGGCCTCGGTTTTCCCAACTGTCAAGTGAGTTGACTTCTGAGGCATAAGGGAGCCCTATGCCAGGAGGGTGAAGCCCACAGGCTACAGAGTCAAGATATCTGGGTACAAATCTCCAGCTTTCTGAGTGACTTTGGGCAAGTAAATTAATACCTCTAAGCCTCAGTTTTCTTGTTTGCAAAAGATACCAATACTCCAAAACCCAGTCAGAACACCTTAAGTAAGAGCCAAAGAATTCAATTGCACAAAACTTGGAGTCTCTTTATGGTGAGAATAAAGAAGAGATGTGGAGCATGGAGTCAGTTGTGTTGTATCTGAATTCAATTATTGTAAGCTTTTATAGTTGGATTCTTGTGGATAAAATGTGTTATATGTCAAATGCTTGACACAGTGTCTTAGTCTGTTTTCTGCTGCTATAACAAAATACCACAGACTAGGTATTTTGTAAAGAAGATAAATTTATGACTTCTGGTTCTGGAGACTGGGAAGTCCAAGAGCATGGCACTGCCATCTGGCAAGGGTCTTCCTCTCATGTCATCCCATGGCAAATAGGCAGAAGAGCAAGAGAACATGTGTGTAGAAGAGAGAGAAAGAGAGAGAAAGGGAGAGAGAGCATGCTTTTTATAACAAAGCCACTCCTGAGATAACTAAACCATTCCCATAATAAGGGCATTAATTCATGTATGATGATGGAGCCCCCATGACCTAATCACTTATTAAAGGCCCCGCCTCTAAATACTATTGCAATGGCAATTAACTTTCAACATGAGTTTTGGCAGGGCCATTCAAACCATAGCATACAGTAAGTATGCAATGAAAGTGACTAATTAGTGGTAGTAAGACAAGGGCTTTCCAACTGAGCTGAAGTGTGGGCACACTGAGAAACAATTCAAGGTTCCATTTGGGATCAGGTCAGGCTCAGACCCTGGCAGGGCCAAGCTGGCACTCTCAGTCCCAGAAGCCTGCAGGCCTGACACTCCAGTTGTTTCCAGCTGCTCTGTCCATGATTAGATCCTAGAGGTCCTAAGGAAAACCCTGACTTGGGCATTATGTCTGGGCAGGCAAAGAAGAAAGGTTTTTCAAATTCTCAAGGTGTTGGGGGGAAGTGAATGGAGATATCCGTTAGAGACCACTCTGCTCCTTTTTGTTAACAACACTCAGAACTATGTTCATGGTTAATAACCCAAGCAGTTATTCCCCTTTTGGTTTCTGTCACAAGAGAAAACCTAAGCTTCTCTTTGTCCAAGGGGGAAAGCAGTATCAGGACAAAGCCGGCTCCTGCCTCTCCAGCCCTAGTGAAGCACACCCCTTGTCCCATCAGCCTGGGGCCCTCTCCCCTCCACAGAAGGAACAGGGCTGCCAGCCTCCTGCTCCCCACACTCCTCATTGTGACCAGCTGTGGATGCCAGCACACCAAGGGACACCTTAAGTTAGGAGCCTAGGTCCCAGGAACATCCCAGAGAAAAATTGGGAGGGGACCCTGAAGGCCCCGTTTGTTGCAGACAAACTGAAGCCCATGCTTCCCTGGCTGATTCTTCTCTCCCTCTTTGCTGGTTTCTTCTCACCTCCTCACCTGCTCTCTGAATGTTGATGTGCCCCAGAGCTAGTGCTTGGACACACACACACAGCCCATCTCAGCGATCTCACCCAGGACTGCGGCTTTATGTACCATGTAGAGGTACATGGAGATGACTTTCAAATGTGTATGACCAGCCCAGACCCTCTCCCGAACTCCAGACTCATTCATCCAACTGTCCACTCATGGCCTCCACAGGGAGGTTGAAGAGGTATCTCCCACCTCATAGGCCTAAAACAGAGCTCCTGATCTTTCCTCCTCCTATAGTCTTCTCTACTAGAATTCATGGCATTTCCATCATTGCTCAGGCCAAAAGCCTTGGAGTCACACTTGGCCTCTGTTACTCTCATCCCCACACCCAATCTGTCAGCAAAACCTTCGGCCTGTATACAGATTCTGACCGCTTCTCCCCATCTCCCCCACCACCCCTGCCTGGTCTGCAATACTCTCCTTACAGGTCTCTCGGCCTCCACGTTTGTGCTTCTGCAGTCAGCTGTGAACTAACTCAGCCGCCAGACCACCCTGGGAAGGCGAAAGTCAGCAGAGGTCCCTCCTTAGCTCACAGCCCTCCAATGGTGTCCCCTTCCATTCGGAGTAAGAGCCAATGTCATCACAACAGCCCATGTTCCCTCTCGCTTTCAGCACCTAGCACTGTCTCCCTGCTCACTCTGCTCCAGCCACAGAGTGGCTCAAATCCACCAGGCTCACTCCTCCCTTGTGGCCCTTGGCATTGGTATCTCCTCTGCTTGGGACCCTTCCTCCCTGTATCTGTGTGGCTATCTCCCTGCACTACTGGGCACAGCTTCATTTCATGTCTTTAGTCAAATACCACCTTTTGGCCAGGCACAGTGGCTCATGCCTGTAATCCCAGCACTTTGGGAGGCTAAGGTGGGCAAATCACTTGAGATCAGAAGTTTGAGACTGACCTGGCCAACATAGCAAAACCCCGTCACTACTAAAAATACAAAATTGAGCCAGTTGCGGTGGCATGTGCCTGTAGTCCCAGCTATTTGGGAGGCTGAGGCAGGGAAATCACTTGGACCCGGGAGGCACAGGTTGCAGTGAGCTGAGATTGCGCCACTGCACTCCAGCCTGGGTGACAGAGCAATACTCCATCTCAAAAAAAAAAGAAAAGAAAAAAAACCCCACCTTTTGGTGGGGACTTCTCTAACCTCCTTAATTAAATTGCACCCTTCCTCTATACCCGCCTTTTGATTTTTCTCCATGACATTTATCACAATCAAACATACTAAATGCTTACTGCATTTTTTTTCTTATTTGTCTCTTCTGACTTGAATGTAAGTTATAAGTTATCTGAGAGTAGAGATTTTTGTCTCACACATAGCAAGCACTCAATAAATATTTGTCAAGTGAATGAATGAAATCAATGGCTCTGGTGTATCTGTATTGAGTTTTCCCTTGAATACAATTGCACTTAGCACGTCAAGCTGGGTGCCAATGAATAGAAGGACAAAAGAAACACCTTACACCATCATATGCAGTTGTTCCTTTGGTTGAGGGATGCTGAGGCCCTGCAAGGGGGAGGATATCCCAAAGCATCACAACACGTTGCCTTTAGAGCTGGGACTGAGACCTCATCCCCAAGTTTCCCGGACAGGGCCTGTCCTCTGGTCCCCCTCCTGCCCGTGACCACAGAAAGGTCACTGCTTTCTGACAACAATTTCCAGTCTCCTGAGCTATAAATTTAGAATGAGGAACCTACAGAAAACAAGTAAATTAAGTATGAGGAGGGGGTATTTTTAGCTTTGCTGGTTTCCAAGTGCATGCATCTATACAAAGCTCTGTAAGTATGGCTATATATAGGCATACTTATCAGGAAACCAGTTGAGTGAGTGGTGGGTCAGCTTTTCTGGGGGTGGCTGAGTGAGCCTGTTGCAACACAGATGGTTTTGAACCAGAGTGGCTGATTCCAAGGAACTGGTCCTGCTTGAGTCATCTGGAAGCTCCACACCTCACTGCAGGAGTTCAGAAAGAGTGAGAGGAGTTAGATCCTCTTTTTCCTTCTCAATCAGCCAGAAGCACCAGTGAAACCCCAAAGTCCACCCAGCTAGTGACTGACAAAAGCTTTTATGGTCAAAATCTCCCTAGTGCTCAATTGTTCTCTCCTTGGGGGCAGATGAGGATTCTGAAGCAGGGGTCTGAGCAGAAACCTGGAACTTCTACATCCCTGATTGACCCAACAAGCCTCTCTGGGCTTTGGTTCCTTTGGCTACCAGGACATTTCTCAGATTTCAGATCAAGCCTGGGTGAGCATGGAGCACTACCTATCAGCCAGGCACTCTGTCTGCATATGTGAACTCATTTCATACAACTCTACAGGGAGATACTTTTATTACTTTTATTATTGTCCCCATTTTACAGTTGGAGAAAGCATGGCAAAGAGTAACATGCCCACAACTCACAGCACAAGGGCAGACCCAAGCAGTCTAGCTCCACAGCTGCTGCCTAGAACTATCAGCACAAGCCCCTGACTGCAGGGCACACAACCTGAGTCAAAGTCCAAACTGCATGCAGCCTTCATTCCTTCAGCAAGTGTTTACTGAGCATCTACTATGTTGTAGGGCATTTCTGAGGCTCTGAGATTCATGGCTGGATCCAGGGTTGGATGCTGCGAACCTTTGGCTGGATACTGAGCTAAGTAACGCATGTGGAACAATCCCATTGGCTGCTTGTGGAAACTGAATGAGGGCAGGACTAGTTCCTCTCATTTGGGGCAGCCTGAGCGAGGTATCCTGACCAATGCAGTAGAAATATAGGCTAGTTCCCCCTGTGCAGAGCAAAAGCACCAAGCATTGAGGTTGGAGGAGACTTATGTTGGATATAGTGTGGGGAGATAGGATACGAACACAAACAAGTAAACAACATACTTAAAGATGATTATAAAGGCTGTTAATTAAATGTAACAAGGAAATGAGACTGTTATGGGTCAAACTATGTTCCCACAAAATCTTTACATGTTCTGCACGAACCCCTAGTACACTCATTTGGAGACAGGATCTTTCTTTTTCTTTCTTTCTTTTTTTTTTTTTTGAGACAAAGTCTCGTTCTGTCGCCCAGGCTGGAGTGCAGTGGTGCAAAAAGATAGGGTCTTTACAGAGGTAATCAAATTAAAATGAAGTCAGTAGGGTGGGCCCTAATCCAATACGACTGGTGTCCTTATAAAAGGGAAATTTGGAGACAGACATGTGCCAAGAAGAATGCATGTGAAGATGAAGGTGGAGACTGAAGCGACGTGTCTATAAGCCAAGGAACACCAGAGATCGCCAGCAAACCATCAGGAGCCAGGAGAGACGGCTGGGGCAGATTCTCCCCACAGCCCCTGGGGGACCAACCCTGACCTTGGACTTGGAATTCCCGGAATTGTCGACAGTACAGTTCTGTTGCTTTTAAGTAACTCAGTTAGTGGCAATTTGTTACAGCAGCCACCACAAACTAATATAGGGACAAAGAGTGTCAGGGGAAGAACAGGATTTTGGCTACCAGATCAGATAAGGTTTATCTGAAGAGGTGACACTGGGGCTGAGACCTGACTTTTGAGAAGGAGATGGCCGTGGGAAGAGCTGAGGAAAATCCTCATTCCAGAGATGTAAACAAACCTGCCCTGACTGCAGCAAAGCTGGAAGGTGTGTGTCTGGAGTCAGATGAGGGAGGGTGGACAGGTTCAAGGTGAGGGCAGAAGGAAGGCAGGGCCCCGGAGCAGGTAGGGACTTTTACGGGTCTTGCTGGAAAACCAAGGCAGGGAGTGGTTTTAGGCAAAGAGTGATGTGAGACCCTACTTTCCCCTTGAAAAGATCCCTCTGGCTGCCCCATGGAAAGTGGACTTGAGGGTGAGGCAGGGGAAAGCCGGCTGGGAAGGTGAGGCTCAGGTTCAGCTGCAAAGTGATGGAGGCTCAGATGAGGGGTCTGGTGGAGGAACAGGGAAGTGGTCTGGTTGGTGATAAACTCTAGAGGCAGAATTCCAACAGGACTTGCTGGTGGACCCACTGTGTGATAAGACAAAAAGAGGAGTCAACTGTGACCCTTACAATTTAGGTCTGAGCAACAGACTGGACAGCACTGCCTTTTACAGCGGGATAATGAAGGGGTAGAGTGGAGAGTTGTTCGGAAGAGGGACAGCTGGCCTCAATCCAAACATGACTTCTAAAATGAGGCCAAGTTGAAGATTGAAGAAACAGAGTTCCTGTCCTAGAACTCAAAGCCTGAGGGACACAGATGTGTAAACAATAGCAATACAACATGTGAAGGAGCAGGTGACACTCACAGCTGTGGGAGTGATTCTGGGGAAGTTGGACAGAAGAGGAAAGGTTTTTGTTTTGTTTTGTCAAAAACCATTTCTGAGTTACATAAGTGTTGCAAAAACAGTACGAAGAATTCCCGATACCCTTCACCCACTTTCCCCAAATGTTAACATCTTACACATTTACAATGCATCATCGAAACCAGGAAATTGACATTAACTACAAACCTCATTTGAATTTTGTCAATTGCCCCACTAATGTCCTTTTCTGACCAGGAGCCAATCCAGGATCACATAGAGCATTTAGTTGCCAAGCTTCCTTGTCTCCTCTAGTCTAGGATAGCTCCTCAACTTACACTTTCATGACCTTCAAACGTTTGAAGAATACTAGACACTTATTTTGTAGAATGTCCTTCAATTTGGATTTGGCTGGTATTTCCTCAGGTTGTGAATAATTTGGTTTTTTTTTTTTACTTATTTATTTATTTTGAGACAGGGTCTTGCTCTGTCGCCCAGGCTGCTGTGCAGTGGCACAATCTTGGCTCACTGCAACTTCCGCCTCCCGGGTTCAGGTGATCCTCCCACTTTAGCCTCCTGAGCAGCTGGGACTACAGGCATACTCCACAGCATGCTACAGCTAATTTTTAAATTATTTATAGAGACAGGGTCTCCCTATGTTGCCCAGGCTGATCTCAAACTTCTGGACTCAAACGATCCTCCTGCCTCAGCTTCCCAAAGTGCTGAGATTACAGGCATGAGACACCACGCTCAGCAGGATTTTTTAAGAGCACCACAGAAGTTTATGTTGTGCCTTTCTTGGGGCATCATATCAGATGGTACATGAGGTTGATATGCTCTATTATTTATTTATTTATTTATTTATTTATTTATTTTTTGAGATGGAGTCTCGCTGTGTGGCCCAGGCTGGAGTGCAGTGGCCCCATCTCGGCTCACTGCAAGCTCCACCTCCCGGGTTCACCCCATTCTCCCGCCTCAGCCTCCGAGTAGCTGGGACTACAGGCGCCAGCCACCACGCCCAGCTAGTTTTTTGTATTTTTAGTAGAGACGGGGTTTCACCGTGTTAGCCAGGATGGTCTCGATCTCCTGACCTCGTGATCCACCCACCTCAGCCTCCCAAAGTGCTGGGATTACAGGCTTGAGCCACCGCGCCCGGCCAATATGCTCTATTATTTATTATGTTAACTCTGATCACCTGGCTAAGGTGGAGTCTGCCACATTTTTTTCTACCATAAAGTGACTACTTTCCTCTTTGCAATTACTAACCATTTTAAGGGAAGGTGCTTTGAGATAATGTAAGCATCTTGTTTCTCTACAGTTTCACTCATGAGTGTTTGTTTCTATTGATGATTCTTGCTTAAAACAGCTAAAATGGTGAGTGTTTGCCAAGTGTTTTCTATTTCCATCATGCCCTCTAATTCCTAGTAGTTATAATCCTACTTTAAGGAAGAACTGTTCCTTCTCCCCTGTTTATTTACTTTTTCAAATATTTACCTCTATTGGTATAGACTCATTACTTCTTGCTTTATCCTTATGCTATAAGTTATCGTTTATATAACTTCAGCCCCTTCAGGTTGGCTCCTGGGTTTAAGAAGAAAGTTCTGAGCTAGGTCATGAACAAGGCATGGGGGCTTGTTAGAGAAGAGGGACAGGAAAGGCTTCCAGGCCTGAGGAAGCCTTGAGGACAGGCAGGGGCTGTATAGCTAGCACCTTCTGAGGATGTTGGCTGCCTCTGAGCTGGCTGGTCCTCACTACAAGGGCCAGGAGGATGCAGCTCGGGTGGACACATCTTGCTCGGGTGGACAGAGCTCCACAGAACGCCATGTCCATGTGGGCTTCACCCCCAGCAGGACTTCCTCAAGGATCTTCTGGAGCTGCAGCCATGAATTCCCAGCCCTCAGGGTGTTAGTGTATACCCCTGGATTTGCTCAAGAGAAGCCCTCCACCATGTCCATGAACCCCTCCCACCACCTCCTGCCTGCCATTGCTCTGCCAGACTGGATATCACCCAGGGCTGTGGTGTCCCCAATGCTCTGCCTGTGTCTGAAGGGTGTTTCCTGGACTTCTTTGCCTGAAGAACTTGTACCAGGGGAGGCTATGGAGTGGCAGAACCATGTGTCCTATAGATTATTTAGCACACTGATTGTTGTTTTGACTTGTATGTTGTCATTTTCTCAACCCAGAGCCTCTGTGAAGCCTTGAGTGGTTGCCCAATAGGCTAAACAGAAGGGAGTGAGTGAAGGGGGTGGAGGAATGGCAGTTGCAGGACCACCAGTCTGGTCAAGGCCGCAGTTGGTAGGGATGGAGCTGGGCCCTGGAGGGAAAATGGCTTATCTAAGGTCACAGGGACAGCTGGTGGCTAAGCAGAACTAAAAGCCAGTGTCCAGGTCCTTCTCACCATTCCACATTCCCAATCCACTCTGCTTCTTGTTTATCAGCTACTGATGAGGCCACAGTCCGGGTGTACGGGTCCATTTCTCTCGTTTCCCCTGCAGGCAGAGAGATGGAGGCCAACCTTCTGGCCCCTTTCTGGGCCAGGGCCTCTAGGCACATGGGCAGCGCTGACCACTTGCCCACAGGGAAGGGGAATGTCCTGGGTCACGTAGCAATCGCAAGGCTGAGGGCAAGTCTGGGATCACCTTGCAGCCTCTCCACTGTAGGCCCATGACCTCACCCAGACCAGCACTAAGTCAGCCACCCCTTCTTCCATCTCTTCTTCCTCTTCCTTCCATCCCAGAAGGGAAATGGGGCCCATCTTTTTTTCTTTTTAAATTTCAAATTAAGGGCTGGATGCTGTGGCTCAGTTATAATCCCAGGAATTTGGGAGACTGAGGCAGAAGGATCACTGGAGGCCAGGAGTTTGAGAGCAGCCTGGGCAACATAGCAAGAACCCGTCTCTATTTTTTTAATTTAAAAAATTAAAAATAAATAAATAGATTTCAAAGTAAGCTTACAGTAGGTTAAACATTCACATGATTCAAAATTCAAAACATACAAAAGTTATGCTGTGAGAAGTCTCCTTTCTGAGCCTATCCTGTGGATACTCCCTTTCCAGCTGCGGTTAGTTCCTCCTGCAGCTTTCCAGAGATGTCTGCATAAGGCCTCACAAATGGTTTCTGTAAAGGGCCAGGTAGAAGATAAGTTCAGTTTGAGAACCATAGGCCTCCTCTCACAACTTTTCAACTCTGCATGGTAGTGCAAAGGCAGCCACAGATGACACCTAAACTAATTAATGTGGCTGTGTTCCCGTGAAATTTTTTTATGGACACTGAAATTTGAATTTCATGTAATTTTCATGTATCACAAAATATTATTCTTGGCCAGGCACAGTGGCTCACACCTGTAATGCCAGCACTTTGGGAGGCCAAGGCAGGCGGATCACCTGAGGTCAGGAATTCCAGACCAGCCTGGACAACATGGTGAAACCCCATCTCTACTAAAAATACAAAAATTAGCTGGGTGTGGTGGCGTGCGCCTGTATTCGCAACTACTTGGGGAGACTAAAACACGAGACTCCCTTGAACCTGGGAGGTGGAGGTTGCAGTGAGCCGATATCAGCCACTGCACTCTCTAGTCTGGGTGACAGAGTGACACTCTGTCTCAAAAATATATGTATAAATAAATAAATATTATTCTTAATTTTCCCTTAAACTTTTAAAAATGTAAAAACCATGCTTAGGTCAAGAACTGTACAAAAATATAATATTTCAGTGTATGGATTAGACAAACAATGTCCCATTAATGGACATTTAGGCTGGTTCTAGTTTTTTTTTTTTAATCACATCTAATACTGCAGTGAATAAACTCACCCACACATAATGTTACATGCAGGTAATGTATCTATAAGATAAACTATGGGACGTTTGATCAAATCTGAACAGACTTCCAGGCTCCTCCATCTCCCTTCTCATCTTGCTCCCTTGGTACCTGCCAGTTAACATCAAATGTACTAAGAGCCTCACAAGTTCTAGCCACCTTGCCAGGTTCTGAACACCAGCCAATAGCCCAGTAGGACTGGTTTCTTCTTTCCTCATGTCACATAAACCCTGAAGTCTGGTGGACCAGAACTTGCGTTGCAGCTCCTCACCACACCTCAGTTTCCCAGGCTCCTTCAACCCTTTTGCTCGCCATACTTAGGATGTGATGTGACTTCCATCTTCAAGGTTGCCATATGGTCGCGACAAGGCCACTGTGGCTCCAGACACCATATTCTCATCCCATAGAATAAAAGAGAAAAGAGGATAAGAGGCAGCAGAGCACACATCCGTTGAGTCAGCCTCCTTTAAAGGGCTTTCTCAGAAGTCATTCCCAGATGATTCCATTTTCATCTGATTGGCCCTACCTGTGACCCATGAGCCCCCAAATGCCAGGAAGCCTGGGAGGTTTGTTAGCTGAGCACATTGCTCCCCAAAGCAAAATTGGGATTCTGTTAGCAAAGAAGTGGAGGAAGTAGATACAGGATGGTTAGTTAGCTGTGTCTACCACAGTTGGGATAATCCGGAAGACTTCGTGGAAGAAATGGGCATCAGTAGAATTCAGACAAGAATTTCGCACATGCCAAGAACTTTATTACGTGCTAGATACGTGGGGGAGGGGAGGCTCCTTCTGTTCAACTCACATGTGAGGGAACAGTTTCAGTTCCTGTTTCGAATATAAGGCAAACAAAACCTAGAGCTGTCCACTCACTCACTCACTCAGGGTCACACGGCAAGTAAATGGCAGAGTCCGGCTTCCAACTCCAAAACCCAGCAGACTTCCTTTTCTCTGCTGGGCTCACCTCCCCATTCCAGTGAGTGTATGTAGAGGGGAAGGAAAAAGATTCCAAGATGGGGAAGTTCACCATGTATTTCCAGGACACACTGACGGGCTCTAGGCCTCAGAAGGGAAAGGAAAAGCAGAGTCTCCGATTGCCCAAAGCAGGAGTTTCTGAACACAGAGACCTTATTTACTCATGGGATAATTCCCAATAGGATGGAGTCTTTTTTACGTTTACAAAATGAAAGTCAAAAATGAAGTGGAAAATGGAAGGAGACATTTTGGTGGTGGGGCGGGGGGAGTTGAGAGCCTTTTGTTGGAGACCCCGGAGGCAGGGCAAGGCAGGGGGTGGGAGGCAGACCCCAGGCTAGGAGGCTGGGACTGGTGAACAGGGGGCGTCCCTGCTCAGGACCATTGCCCTCTGCCCTCCAGCAGCAGCCAGCAGAGGCTGACACCTGCCAGGAGCCGGGCAGAGGCCAGATGGGTAAGGAGTGTGGCCAGGCTCTTCTGAATCCTGGGGACATCCTAGCCTTGGGTGAGGGGCCGTGCTCCTGCTCTCAAGGTCATCTTCATGCCTCAGTGAGTGGAAAATTGCCTACCCCCACAGCATGTCACAAAACCTAGGGCCTTGAGTTTCACCCCAGACTTGGCAGCTCAGGGGGTTAGACAATGTAAGGGGGACAGCAGGAGGGGTGGGGATCCCTGGGCAGTAGCTGTGGCCAAGCACCCCACCCCCCCCATGAACAACAGGACCCCAGGACTGCAAGCAGAGCGAGTTGGGGTCAGATGCGACTCCACCCCTTAGGAGAAAGGTGACCTACAAGGTAAGTTAACCTCTCTGACTGTCACCTTCTGAATCTAAAAACCTAAATAATTAATACTACCCTGTGAGGTGACGTACACAGAGAGCCAGAATCCTAGCAAGTGCTTAGAACAGGTAACACACTCATTTGACTAATGTAGCTATTATCTTTGTTGTTAACATCTTGCTGTCTGGTAGATGATACCCCATTAACTAAAATCCGGAATATGGAAAGAGGAACAGGTCAGTGGGTGCCAGGGGAGCCTAGAGATATCGGTTATTTCAAAGAGAAGATGGAGCCCATCCTTGACCTCAATCAGTTAATGCATACAACGATTGAAAATGGAAAACAGAACAAAGCATATTCCAGTGCAGTACAGATTCATTAGTAAACAGGGATTTGTTAAGCCCTCCTGATGTGCTCAGTATGACTCTAAGCTCTCTGTGAAATACAAGAGAAGTAGAGAAAAACCCAGCTAATGCATCCACTGGGAAATCGTGGCAGAGGAATTTTCTGGACACTATCCACACACACTTTTAACAGAATTTTTGAAATGTTACATATTTTGGATGAAAATAGTTTTTAAATGTGCTGCGCTCATCCCTGGCATCTTAGAGGCCATTGAACATATTTGTTACAAACATCATCTATTCTGCTGTCTTGTAATGTGGTGATGGCCTTGGGAGTTGTGGCTGTTTGCTGCCCAGGTAGGTAGTCCCCAGGTGTTACTTTGTCTTTGCATCTACTTTTATACTTGTTTCTAGGTGTTCCCTCACCACCAGGCTTTCATGTGTGAGTTTTCCTTGCTGTTTTTGAGCTGCCCTTCTAGTACTTTCACTTTATTGCTTCTAATTTGCTCTGAGATTAGAGACCAGATATAAATGATTCATCTATTGATAGCACATCTTGGCCCAAAAAGGAATTAAGGCTACTATAATGATTTCCTAAGTACCTACTATGTGCCAGGCATTTGACCAGCTGTTTTGCAGCCATTATTTCATTTTTCACAACAGCCCTGTGAGTTGGGCATTTTTATCTCCATTTCAGAGATGTGTAGACTGAGGCTCAGAGAGTTTGAGCAACTTGCCCAAGGTCGCACAGCTGCTAGTGAGTGGCCAGGCTAGAATTCAGATGCATTGGGAACATCCGTGCTTCTCCCCCGTGCGGCATTGCTGTTCCGGTGTTTTGGTGGATTGCATGCTGTTCTCTATTGCTTGTTATTGTGTTGGGCTGTGGCCGTTTTATTTTCCTGAGTAGAACTTAAGCTCCTTGAGGACAGTGACCTGGCTGTCCACTTATGAACTGCTCACATCACTGG
The DNA here is from genome assembly GCF_024542745.1 of Macaca thibetana thibetana. Taxonomy (NCBI): domain Eukaryota; kingdom Metazoa; phylum Chordata; class Mammalia; order Primates; family Cercopithecidae; genus Macaca; species Macaca thibetana. Next base: position 150,650,932 of record NC_065578.1, read on the forward strand.
GTCCGGTGCCAGGATTCCAGGTGGTCAACAGCTATTTTGCAAAGAGTGGGAGTCTGGAAGAATGGGGACAAGAGAAAGGGGAGGGTCTGTTCCCATCGCAATGCCTCATTACCTTTCTGCTTCCTAAAATTCGCAACTTGCTACCAGGCATTTTTCTGAGCAGAATGCTTTGTCTGCATAAATCCAAACCCTTCCCTTGGCTTAAACTAGTAACCATTGAAGCCTCTACATGGGACACTCTAGTCTGGGATGAAGGAGTGGCTGGTTCAGGCTGCCTGCCTCTCCCTGGGGGCAGACATGAAGGCCAAGCCCACACAAGGAGACAGCAGCCCAGTAGGGAAGACTGAGGTTGAGTTCAGGATTTTTGCTAAAGAAATTCTAGAACTGGTGCCTCTGAGAAAACCCTTTCGGCCGGGCGCGGTGGCTCAAGCCTGTAATCCCAGCACTTTGGGAGGCCGAGGCGGGTGGATCACGAGGTCAGGAGATCGAGACTATCCTGGCTAACATGGTGAAACCCCGTCTCTACTAAAAATACAAAAAACTAGCCGGGCGTGGTGGCGGGCGCCTGTAGTCTCAGCTACTTGGGAGGCTGAGGTGGGAGAATGGCGTGAACCCGGGAGGCGGAGCTTGCAGTGAGCCGAGATCACGCCACTGCACTGCAGCCTGGGAGACACAGCGAGACTCCGTCTCAAAAAAAAAAAAAAAAAAAAAAAAACCCTTTCATAGAGAGCTTCTTTCCTGGAAGGAGAGTGGCTGAAATTGCAGTGGAGCTGACTTTCCAGCCAAAGCAAAAAGCAGGCCAGAATCCCAGCAGAGCCAGATTCTGCTAAGTAATGCTTGCTCTCAATCTTTGCTCTGTGGCTACAGCTTTGAAGAGAAAAACTGTTTCATCACATGACTTACAGAGTTTATTGTGACAGGACAGTTTCTGTTGTGTCTTGGTTGCCCATCAGAAACACTGAGCTCAGTGGGGAAAGCCCCATGTGACCAGGGCACACGGGCCAGGTCACGTGGCCAGAGATGCCTGTGAGCCAAGCATTTCTCCGGATGACATCACACCCTTGCTGATTGCCCAGGTGTTTCATGGCCTCCCAGGGCTGACACGGAACTTGCATCATTTCTGATGCTTGGCTCTTTAATTTGTTTGTTTTTGGTAAACAGTAAACCCAGACTGGGATGGGGGGAGTTTCCGAGATAAGCAGGCTGTAAACATATTCTACAGAGGACTTGGCAGGACTTGGACGTGGGGCCATCTCATTTCTTGTGGGCTGACACCCTGAGGCAGAGGAAATGATGGTGTCCAGCCCCTCTTGTGTCAGTCCCCGAACATATTTAAGATTCTGAATCTCTTTGGATCAGCCACAAAGGCCCAGGGCCAGGCCCTGCTACCTCATATGCTTCTGTTTACCTCTTTTCCCCTTTCCCCTCTTCAGGTGGGCTGGTACCGGAAAACCCTGGATTCCCCTCCTTCCCTCTGCTTCTGTACATTTATTTTCCTGGAATCAAAGCATAGCCTTGCACCCACATAGTCACTCTGCGTCCATAAGCAAATCATTTCACAGGCCTGTGGAGGGCCAGGATGGGGGTGCTCTGCAGAGCTCCTACCTCCTCCATGACCTTATAGGAGAGGAGACCAAGGCTGGCAGGGCAACTTCCCCAAGTGCCCAGAATGAACTACTTAACCCTGGGCAGGGCTCTGGAACGCTCTGCTTCAGCCTACACATTGAACGTGAACTTGGGCTGGATCATCGATGGTTTCTGAGCAGGAGTGCTGGGACCAGAGCTGGACCAGAGCTGTGTGTTAGAAAGTGGATTCTGCCCGGGCGTGGTGGCTCACGCCTGTAATCCCAGCATTTTTGGAGGCTGAGACGGGCATATCACCTGAGGTTGGGAGTTCGAGACCAGCCTGACCAACATAGAGAAACCCCGTCTCTACTAAAAATACAAAATTAGCCGGGTGTGGTGACGTATGCCTGTAATCCTAGCTACTCGGGAGGCTGAGGCAGGAGAATCGCTTGAACCCAGGAAGTGGAGGTTGCAGTGAGCCGATATCACGCCACTGCACTCCAGCCTGGGCAACAAGAGCGAAACTCCATCTTAAAAAAAAAAAAAAAACAGAAAGTGGATTCTGACTCTGCAGGGAGGAGGACGCAAGGGGACAGAGCCAGGAGGCAGACACTAGTTAGAGGCTGCCTGTGGAAGACATTACTAGGCCACAGTTGGCAGGCCTTTGGCACCAATGAGCTGGGAGCAAGGAGGAGGAGAGAGGCAACACAGTTTCCTCAGAGCATGACCCCAGGGGGCCTGTGCAAGATGTGGCCAAGGGCACTGGCTGTGGGGAAAGGAAGGGAGGCCCCTGTGAGAGGTTTGCTGTCTGAGACCCCTTAGACACTGGTTGGATATAGAGAATGGTTTTAACCTGGAATGCTCTCAGTGCTTTAGGGAAGAAGAGACGTTTGGTGTAGGGGTTGAGTGTGCTTAATCTTAGGGGCAGGTGGGACATATTGACATCTAGATGACCAGTTGGTCATTCCACAATGTATCGTGTATCAAAACATCACATTGGCAGCACAGTGGTATGCACCTGGAGTCCCAGCTACGCGGAAGCCTGAGCAGGAGGATCACTCGAGCCCAGGAGTTTCAGGCTGTAGTGAGGCACAAAGGTACCACTGCGCTCCAGCCTGGGTGACAGAGCAAGATGCCAACTCAAAAAAAAAAAAAAAAAAAAAAAAGACACATTGTACGCCATAAATAGATGTAATTATTATTTGTCAATTAAAAATTAAATTAAATTTTTAAAAAAGATGTCCAAGCCAAGTGCCCTACATAGAAAGTGCCCAATATGCACTGGAAGAGTAAAAGCAAGGACTGGAGAACCGAAAAGCATCAGGCAGAGAAGGCTGAGATGCCCAAGCCTGTAAGAGAATGCAGTGCCCTAGCCCCCAGCGGTCACCCCAGGATCCAGATTGTGCATGTGAGCATGGTGCCACACTTGGTTAGGGCTTCCTGGGGAATGGAGAATTCTGGTCCATTCCACCAAACCCCATCCCCTCCCAGAACCTATCTCCCAACTCCTTCCCTACTGATCCCCGTGATTCCTGATCTTTGCTAGGACTGGGACCTAATAGGACTGTTCTTGTATGTGCCCTGCCGCCTAGCAGACCAGGTGCTTTCTGAGCCTGGAGCACTGTCCCCCTTCTTCTAATTCCCCACAGTGTCCAGGACAGAGCCCACATGTGCTGGGGGCAGGCGCACCACAGGATACTCAGAATGTCCAGACAGGGTGCCTGAGGCCCCATTTCCTCCTACCAGGAATTTGTGCCAGGTCCTGCCAGCATAGACAGTGACTTCCCTGACTTCCTAGTTTGGACAAGGTCAGTCGGTTCAGGTGGCTGCATGGTTCCCCCTAGGCTATTTACCTAACCTGCTGCAAACAGACCAGATGCCTAGATTCTGGGTGAAGGGGCAGGAAAGGGTTGTTTTTATTCAGACCTGCTCGGCCCACCTGTCCCAGAGGCTCCATGTTATCAAATGTTTTCCAGTTCCTATGGCAACAAAATCACAGAGCCAGGATGTGTTATTGTTCCGGGGAGAAAAGGGAAGGGCCACACCATAGGACTGACGTCCATTGTCCATCCGTCAGCCAGCAGCTGAGTCACCCAGCCATGGTCTGGTGCATCCACGCAGTCACTCCTCTGTGGTCTGAGGCTCCCACGGGCCTTCTCTCTTTGGCAAGAGGTTGGTCCCCTGTCTGTGACTGTCAGCAAGCATGCAACAGAGCACCCCTGCTGTGCCACACGTTGCTCTGGGCACTTCAGGGAGGCTAGCAAGGTAGGGAGGGAAGCTACTGGGGGGGCACAGTCCTACCTTAGAGAGTCAGAGCTTATGGGGAGGCATGGTCCCTGTCCTTTTGGAGCACCCGTATGTATTCACAGACAGTTTCTAGGGCCACCTGTCAATTGGCTTACTCAGTGACCTCAGCCAAGCCACTTGACCTCTCTAAGCCTTCATCTCTTTATGCACAAAATAGGGAAAGTAGTACCATTTCATCAGATGGTTATGGGAAGGAAATGAGAATGCCAGGGAAGTGCTTAGCCCCGTCCCCAGCATTCTACAAAACACTCAATCAATAGCCGTGTATGGTTGTTGGTGATGGGTAGACCTGGACTACCTGGAGGTAAAGCAGACAGAGTTCCTGCTACTCCCCAAACACATGTGCCACCCACCTCGCCTGCAGAGCAGCCATGGGAGGCCACGATGCACACAACCAGCCCCATCGCCCACCACCAGAACTTGAAATAGAAAGCTTCAACTGTGCAGACATAGATGAGGACAGAATAAGAGATTTGACAGGTCAGACAAAGAGGTGGGTCAGCACAGGTGGTGAGGACAAAGGAGGCTGGGAGGCAGGCATTTCGAGAGCATCCTGGAGAGATGCTCAGGCCTCCCGGGTGCACAGCAGGTATCTCCGGGCTTCTCCTAACTCCCTTGCTCGAAGACTGTGCTGGCCAAGCACCTTCTGATGACAGTTTGGCCTTCTGGGTAGAATTCCCTACCAGAGAACAAGTGCTGATGGGTGAATACAGCCCACTGGGTGGCTGGATCCTCACCGTGAATGACTGAATCAGCACTCTGATATTTACACTTGGGCTGCAGTGTGAGTCACCCCTGAACCTAGCCACCTCCAAGGTTCCTAACCAACTTGGATTTGTAGGCCTACAAAGTGGAAAACTGGCCCCTGGAATGTGATGACTACAGGGAGGAAATACCCTCTAGGGGAACCCTCCCAAAAGGAGCCTTCCCCAAGGAGAGCCCCAGAATGCACCCAGGGCCATTTTCCATACTGACCTCTGCTACACGCTATAGCCAGCCCAGCTAAGGCCACTCAACCTGGACTGGCCCTAATGCAATGCCTTTCAGACTGTGGATCAAGACCCACAAGAGGGTCATGGAGTCACTTTAGTAGGTGGGATGAGCATTCTTTAAAAAGTCCACAGAATAGAATAACATATTAGAGGGCAGGGCGTGGTGACTCACGCCTGTAATCCCAGAACTTTGGGAAGTTGAGGTGAGTGGATCATCTGAAGTCAGGAGTTTGAGACCAGCCTGGCCAACATGGTGAAACCCCGTCTCTACTAAAAGTACAAAAATTAGCTGGGCGTGGTAATGGGCACCTGTAATCCCAGCTACTCAGGAAGCTGAGACAGGAGAATCACTTGAACCCTGGGAGGCAGAGGTTGCAGTGGGCCAAGATCATGCTGTTGCACTCCAACCTGGGCGATAAGAGTGAAACTCTGTTTCAAAAAAGAAAAAAGAATAACATATTAGAGTGTCTCATAGCCGAATAAGGGTGAGCATTACTTCATGTGTATATGTATGTGTGTTGTATGTGTGTATGACACACATACACAATACATGGATACACTTGAGCCAATGCCCCTGAAATAGAAAAACAGCACATTCTAATTGAATAGTTTCTCGGAGCATTTGATAGACAGTATTTACAAAGATGGGACAGGGTGTGGGTAAATCATAAGGGACAGTGGGGCTCACTTATCACCTTTAGGCTTGAAGGCTTGAAGGAGGAAAGTGTTTTCAGAATTGGAGGCAGAGGATGATGTGGAAAGAGCGGCGATCATCAGGTGAAGGATCAGCCAACCTATGGCAGCCCCACTGAGGAGTAAATACTTCCTCCTTCTCCCTCAGCCAGGCCTGCCCCCTCACTGAACCCTAGGGAAGCTGAGAGCAGGGAAGCCAGGGATGAGGTCATTCGGTGGAAACATCCAGTATATAATGTGTGCACAGGGTGCAAGGTAAAATGCAAGTGTTTTTCACTATGGGTTTCAGTTAATGACTTTTATTTATTTTTATTTTTTATTTTTATTTTTGAGACGGAGTTTCGCTCTTTTTGCCCAGGCTGGAGTGCAGTGGCGCCATCTTGGTGCACTGCTATCTCCGCCGCCCAGGTTCAAGCAATTCTCCTGCCTCAGCCTCCCAAGTAGCTGGGATTACAGGCACGCGCCGCCACGCCCAGCTAATTTTTGTATTTTTAGTAGAGATGGGATTTCACCATGTTGGTGAGGCTGGTCTTGAACTCCTGACCTCAAGTGATCCAACTGCCTCGGTCTCCCAAAGTTCTGGAATTACAGACATGAGCCACTGTGCCCGGCCAGTTAATGACATTTGAAAAACAATACCCTAGAGGCCTGTGTCTGCCACTGAAATTACTGCCAGGAAGAAGCCAGGCACTTCTGAATGCCCCAGGTCAGGGTCAGCCACGTTTGGGAAGGCTTTGGGTGGCAATGCTAATGCTGGCCAGGAAACGGCAACTGAGAGGGAGCTCACCACCACATTCTCCAGATGTGCCAGCACTGAGCAGCCACCTTCACCCAGACACCACCCAGTGGCCCTGAGCCCTGCCCACAGTCTCCAGGGGCCAAGGGCCGAGGGTCACAGACACGAGGAAAGAGCGGGAGGGTGAGTGGGAGAGAGGAACAAAGGGGCCTGTGGTCACGAACACCCACGCCACGCCAGGCAGTTGCCTCAGCTCCTCGAGGACAAAGGGCAGAGTTCTATTTCTAGCTCCCTGGAGGAGCAGAAGAAAATGATGCTCTTGTATTCCGTATACTTGCGGTTGGCTCACTAATCCTTGGGCTACGGGTTGTGGTTCTGGGCTCCCACCATGCTGTCTCTAAGCCTCCATGTCCACAGCCCACATGGCTGCTTGAGGCTTGGTCACATGCTGGGGATCTCATGTGTTCTAGACCAAGCATGGCCAGGCTCAAAGGCTGAGTCACCTGGTGCCAATGGCTGGGCCCAAACACGTGTAGGGTTGGAGAACCTTAGACCATCAACCACAAGTCCACTTCACATCCTTGCCAGGTGGCCCAGTCCAGAGCTGGGTGTGGAAGGATCGCAGAAGAGAGACTCTTGTGGAAAGGAAATAATTTCCTCTAATGATTAAAAAAAGGGAGAGGAGACAAGAATAATCCATGTTCAGGATAACAGAGAAATCTCATTTTCCCTTGCTGTTTCCTAGGGCAATAGAATGTAACTCTGCCCTTAATAGAGTCGGGTTCCTCCTGGGTTACTCATCTGTCCTTAAGGACGAGTTGTTTATTCAAGAGTTAATAAAGTTGAGAGCTTTTTGCCCTTTGAACATTCCTTCTCCTTCAGAATCTCTTGGTTTCCCTCTGCCATGCTCCTGTCACTGTTCAGGGCTGGCAGGAGCCTTAAGACCACAGGTAAAGGTGGCTCCTGGACCGTGTCCTCTCCTCCCCTCAAACCCACAGGGCCTTGGGCTGGATCCTCCAGCCAGATCCTGAAGATGTCCTGAGGAAATGACTCACCCATGCCACATTTTTGAAGTCAACCAAACAGAAAATAGTTGCTTTACTACTTAATCAATCTTAACCAAGACAGGATTAAACAATATAGTAAGGGAAGAAGTCCAAGAGGACCAGTCTCTTCCGGTTGCCACTGAAACCAGAGTGTCCGGTGTCAACATCTGGCTCCCATCACTTACAGCCTCACTTTATTCTTCCCTGCTCTGCCAAGATCCAAGCGGTAGCAACTCCCTCTCTGCACCTTGCACCTCCGACCACACATAATCTCTCCGTGTGGTCTGTCCGCCCCAATAAATTGGAGAGACCCGTCAGACAGCAGCAGCTTTGCCTTCTTCACTTCATATTGTCCCCATCATCTGCAACAGTGCCTGGGCTGTGATAGAGGCGCTGTAAAATATGTACAGGGTAGGCCGGGTGAGATGGCTCATTCCTGTAATCCCAGCACTTTGGAAGGCTGAGGAGGGCGGATCACTTGAGGTCAGGAGTTCAAGACCACCTGACCAACATTGTCTCTACAAAATACAAAAATTAGCTGGGTGTGGTGGCACGTGCCTGTATTCCCAGCTACTCAGGAGGCTGAGGCAGGAGAATTGCTTGAACCCAGGAGGCAGAGGTTGCAGTGAGCTGAGATCTCACCACTGCACTCCAGCTTGTACAACAGAGCGAGACTCCATCTCCAAAAAAAAAAAAATATATATATATATATATATACATATATATATATGTACAAGGTGAAAGAATTAATTAAATATTCATTACAGTTAAGTTTTTCCATGTAAAGAGGAAAAAAATGAAGAGTCAACCTGACTTTAAAACCTTTATTTTTTTGGCAGTACAAACCTTTCCTTCCATGCATAGCTGCATTTTTATAAAACAAACAAAGCAAAACAAAACACCTTTCTTATTCCAAGAAAATCTAACCTAAGACCCAAAATAAATTTTTTTTCTTTTCTTTTTTCTTTTTCTTTTTTTTTTTTTTTGAGACAGAGTCTCACTCTGTTGCCTAGGCTGGACTGGAGTGTGGTGGTGCAATCTTGGCTCACTGCAACCTCCACCTCCCAGGTTCAAATGATTCTTGTGCCTCCACCTCCCAAGTAGCTGGGATTGCAGGCACGCACCACCACGCCAGGCTAATTTTTTTGTATTTTTAGTAGAGATGGGGTTTTGCCATGTTGGTCAGGCTGGTCTCAAGATCCTGACCTCAAATGATCCACCAGCCTTAGCCTCCCAAAGTGCTGGGATTACAGGCATGAGCCACCACACCCAGCCTAAGCCCCAAAATAAATTTTTAAAAAGCAGCATACTCAAGTAAGGTTGCCATATTTAGCAAATAAAAATACAGGAACAAAGGAAAAATAGAATGGTTTCTCTATTCACATAACACTTCTGACATCAAATGTGTGAGGTTTTCACACCAAGCAATTCTCTAAGTCTCTGAGGACACCGAGTATCCTACAATTTAATTCAATTCTGACACTATGCAAAGTCAACACAGACCCCACAGGCTAAGGACTCAGTCCCACAAGACTGTGCCCAGTTCCGACACCAATCACAAGTACTGGGCCCCTACGTTATCCACGACTGGCTGCAAATCAGGAGTTCTCACAACCTCTTCCTCAGGTTCAATAATTTGCTATCATGGCCCACAGAACTCAGGGAAACACTTTACTTACCATAATGGATTTATTATAAAGGATATTATAAAGGAACAGCCAGATGAAGAGGTACTGTATATATCACCTCAGCTACTCAGGAGGCTAAGACAGAAGCATACCTGAGGCCAGGAGTTCAAAACCAGCCTGGGCAGCATAGCAAGATCCCATCTCAAAAAAAGGAGGGAAGGTACTATACATACAGGGAGGTCCAGGGTCCCAAGCAGAGGAGCTTCTATTCCATGGAATTGGGGTGCACCACCCTCCCAGCATGCAGATGCATTTGCCAACCCAGAAGTTCTCTGAGCCCTGTTATCTAGGGTTTTTATGGGAGATCCACTATGCAGGCATGATTGGTAAAAATTATTGGCCATTGTTGACTAACTCAGTCTCCAGCCCCTATCCCCTTCCTAGATTTGGGAGGTGACTGAAAACTCTAATCATTCTTTGGTCTTTCTGGTGACTGCCTCCCAAACTGAAGCTATCTAGGGGCCCCCAGCCACTAGTTATCTCACTGACATACAAAAAGACACTCATCATTCTGGAGATTTCAAGGGTCTTAGAAGCTTTGTGTTAGGAACTGGAGACTGAGACCAAATAGTACAAGAGATGTTCCTATCTCCCCAGTCACTCAGGAAATTACAAGCATTCAGGAGCTCTGTCCAGGAACTGGGGATGAAGACCAAATATCTATTTCTTATTATATCACAGTGTCACACAGGACATCCAGTTAAGTTTGAATTTTTTAAAAAATAAAAAATTTGTAAAGATCCCAAATATTGCATGGGACCTATTTGTACTAAAATTTTTTCTGATTTTCAAGTGTAACTGAGTGTCCTGTTTTATCTGACAGCCCTCTACCCAGGGCTGTGCATGCCCGGGGTCCCAAAGGTGCCTGGGGTCTGTGCAGTCTGGTTTCTAAACCACAGTTTTAGGGAAAAGTGTGGCTCTCTCATTCTGCTTCCCTCTCCTGTCCCTGGAGCCGTTCTGCTCCTGAGCAGAGCTAAGGCTTCCTTCCTCAGCAGCAGTGCCTGAGACCCCAGCATCTGTGTGGGCTTCCAGTGGAGGAAAATCTGTGAAACAATGGACTCAGTTTCCTGAAGCGTTGCAGTGTTTTCTTTTTTCTTTCTTTCTTTCTTTTTTTTTTTTTTTTTACCTGAGACAGGGGCTCACTCTGTCACCCAGGCTAGAGCTCAGTGATGCAATCTCAGCTCACTACAGCCTCGACCTCCCAGGCTTAAGCGATCCTCCCACCTCAGCTTCGGGAGTAGCTGGGATTACAGGCGTGAGCCACCATGCCTGGATGGAGTGTTTTCTAAGGGTCAGAATAACTCCATACGTAGCCAACATTCATGACAAACAACTATATCAGTTCAGGCAATCACTTCAAGTGAAACAGATTGCTTCATACCCTGTTGCCACGGAAGTCCTCCTTCTCCCTGATGGACAGCCACCTGTCCTGGGCAGGCACATTAGAAAACTGCAGCTGCCTTGCTTTCCCCTTCCTGCTCCCCAGCCCTCTCCTTCTGAGGTGAACAGAGGAGTGACCACACTCAAACCATTCATCCTGGTTCTGTTGGGTGGATAGTGATGACTTCTGTAGGAACCAGTGCTAGAGATGACGGGGCAACTGACTCATCTCTCTCTCTTCACTCCCCTCACCCCAACAAAGCAGCAAAAGGACTTTTTGGATACTCAAATGAACTCCTGAGTGCCTTCCAGATTTAGCTCGTTCTAGAGAGGGAACCAGTGAATCTCATAGAGGACATCTGTTGATTTTTGTCTGCCCACATTTGAGTCCTTCCTATGTGGGGGAGTCCTCCAGGGAGTGGTCTTGGCAGGAAGCAGACAGTTTTCTAGGGCCCATGTTTGACCCAGGCTCAGCCCGTGGGGTACTCAGGCTGGGAGCTTTGACTCTAGAGGGAGAGAAAGGTAATTAGAGATGGTGCACATCTGTAGTCCCCGCTACTCAGAACTCTAAGGTGGAAGGATTGCTTGAGCCTGGGAGGTCAAGTCATGGCAATGGGGTTGAGAGTCCAGCAGTCCATGGCAACCAGTAGCTGAACTCACACGGGCATCCTGACCCCGAGGCTGAGTGGCTGTGACTAGGTTCTTAGCTACCTGGCCTTCAGGGTGTTCCCTGCCCATTTTCCCAACCCTGGTTTGCCAGACACTAATCAATTCTGTAAACCATCCAATATTCTTTCTCATCAGTTCGTTCCTAGCTTTGAGTTAGCCAAAGTGAGTTTGCAGCAAGAGCACTCACAGATACGACCTACATACAGGTTGTCACACTTCACCCCTTTCACTCACTGCCCCGCTCCTTGGTGATGTTAAATAAAATGTATAGGAGCCCATTATTTTGGACTGAGGTCCTGCACTAGGCCCCAACAGACCAAGCCAAAATGGAGTCACTCATGCTAAGTGCTGCATAATCAACCTGAAACTTTATGAAGCAGGAAAATCCCCTAACAGATCACGTTTTCCTAAAAACAGGAGATTTACGGCAACCAATTGGAAAGAGCCCAGTCAATCTGAGCTGGCAAGATAAGACAGTCCTCTTTCCTTTAACCCTTATAAGGAAAGCAACCTGATGTTAACTCATCTGCTTTTTTGTGGTATTCTGTTTCCTTGTTCCTGCTCAAGCTACCTTACAATGGATCTGTCGTGCCGAGTGGAACTCCCTCTATTTTGGAAGAGATGCTGTCTGATTCCTGGATCCCTAATAAAAGCCAATTAGGGCTGGGCACAGTGGTGCATGCCCACAGTCCCAGCTACTCAGGAGGCTGAGGCAAGAGGATCACTTAAGCCCAGGAGTTCAAGATTGTAGTGAGCTATGACTACCCCATTGCACTGCAGCCTGGACAACAGAGTGAGACTTTGTCTCAATTAAAAAAAAAAAAAAAAAGGTTGGGTGTGGTGGCTCACGCCTCTAATTCCAGCACTTTGAGAAGCCAAGGCTTGGCAGATCACTTGAGCACAAGACCAGCCTGGGCAACATGGCAAAACCCCTTCTTTTACAAAAGAAATAGCTGGGCTTTGTGGTGCACACCTGTAGTCCCAGCTACTCAGGAGGCAAAGGTGGGAGGATCGCTTGAGCCTGAGAGGTCAAGGCTGCAGTGAGCCGAGATGGCACCACTGCACTCCAGCCTGGATGACAGGACAAGATCCTGTCTCAAAAAAAAAAAAAAAAAAAAAAAAAAAGCCTATTATATGTTTCACTATGTTGAAATTTTATTTTTTAACAGAGCCCTTGGCTGGCCAGCTTAGTGCATAAAAGTGAAGATAGCGTGGCAGATGCCAAGAGACCCGCAAAGGGACTGTGCAGATTCCGGAAGTGAGATGTGGCGGTGGCGGTGTCGGGAAGGGCAGAGCAAGAAGAGCAGGAAGTCTGGGGTTTCCCAGGCCAGATGCTTGTCTACCCTCTACTGCTCTCTAGTGGTCAGAGTCGGAAGCTGGGCAAACCTTTCAGCTTTCCTCCTTAGAACAATGTCAGAGCAAGTGGGGAGCACAGAGAAGAAGCTCCCAGCTCTACAGGTCAGAGCACACTGAGCGTCATAATTCTTTATAATGGGGCCAGACCAGCTGGCAGGGCGGTGACAGGCAAGGCGCAGGGAATGGCATGGGCAAAAGCATGGAGACTTGAGATTATATTGCACCATCAGAGAATGCAAACTATTTGGTAGGACCAGAAGGTAGGGTATGGAGAGGATGGTGAAGAATGGGTCTGAGACCAATGGAACAGAACAGAAGCCTCAGAAATAACACCACACATCTACAACCATCTGATCTTTGACAAGCCTGAAAAAAAAAAAAAAGAAATGGGGAAAGGATTCCCTATTTAAATGGTGCTGGGAAAACTGGCTAATCATAGATACAAAGCTGAAACTGGATCCCTTCCTTACATCTTATACAAAAATTAATTCAAGATGGATTAAAGACTTAAATGTAAGATCTAAAACCATAAAAACCCGAGAAGAAAACCTAGGCAATACCATTCAGGACATAGGCATGGGCAAAGACTTCATGACTAAAACACCAAAAGCAATGGCAACAAAAGCCTAAATAGACAAATGGGATCCAATTAAACTAAAGAGCTTCTGCACAGCAAAAGAAACCACCATCAGAGTGAACAGGCAACCTACAGAATGGGAGAAAATTTTTGCAATCTACCCAGCTGACAAACGGCTCATATCCAGAATCTACAAAGAACTTAAACAAATTTACAAGAAAAAAACAACCCCATCAAAAAGTGGGCAAAGGATATGAACAGACACTTCTCAAAAGAAGATATTTATGTGGCCAACACACATGAAAAAATGCTCAGCACCACTGTTCATTAGAGAAATGCGAATCAAAACCACAATGAGATACCATCTCACACCAGTTAGAATGGCAATCATTAAAAAGTCAGGAAACAACAGATGCTGGAGAGGATGTGGAGAAATAAGAATGTTTTTACACTGTTGGTGTGAGTGTAAACTAGTTCAACCATTGTGGAAGACAGTGTGGCAATTCCTCAAAGATCTAGAACTAGAAATATCATTTGACCCAGTAATCCCATTACTGGGTATATACCCAAATAATTACAAATCATGCTACTATAAAGACACATGCACACGTATGTTTATTGCAGCACTATTCACAATAGCAAAGACTTGGAGCCAACCCAAATGTCCATCAATGATAGACTGGATTAAGAAAATGTGGCACATATACACCATGGAATACTATGCAACCATAAAGAAGAATGAGTTCATGTCCTTTGCAGGGACATGGATGAAGCTGGAAACCATCATTCTCAGCAAACTAACACAGGAACAGAAAACCAAACACCTCATGTTCTCACTCATATGTGGGAATTAAACAATGAGAACACTTGGACACAGGGCGGGGAACATCACACACCGGGGCCTGTCAGGGGTGGGGGGCTGGGGAGGGACAGCATTAGGAGAAATAGCTCATGTAAATGACGAGTTGATGGGTGCAGCAAACCAACATGGCACCTGTATGCCTAGGTAACAAACCTGCATGTTGTGCACATGTACCTTAGAACTTAAAGGTTAATAATAAATAAATAAATAAATAAATAAGAAGAGTGGGTCTGAGAGATGGCCTGAGGCTTTGCCTCAAAGGGAATGTAGAATGCATCATAGACCATGGAAAGCCTTCCAAAGGTTTAAGCAGGGGTATAGCATAGGGATTCCTCCTAGAAAGAAACATTATCAAATTTGCACTTTAGAAAGATCATTCTAGCAAGAGTGTGAAGTATGGAATAGAGAGGCTAGTAGCTGAGGCCCTGCGCTGAGTAATGTCAGTGGGGACAGAGAAAGGAGAACCCATTCATCCTTTATTCATTCATCGAAGACATATGCTGAGCATGCTGGAGTTGCAAAGCTGCACCCGGAAACTCACATTCTCCCCTTTCTGCACAATGTGGAAGAAAGCCACAGACCTGCCCACATACTTGGAGCCCCAAAATCTTGACCGTCGCTGGCAAGGGTTGAGCCTGATTTGTGTGGGCAGTTCAGCTGCTTTCTTTTTTAGCATCGATAACTAGCATACTGATTAGGTAACAACTCTAAGAATTGAATACTATTATATTGCCATTTTATAGGAATAAGGAAATTGAGGCATAGCAAGGCAGATTCCACCCAAGGCCAGCTGGCTCCTGAGTCTATCCTCTTAACCATTTGCTATTCCTGCCTCTTTGTGCCAGTCACACAGCAATGCTCACAATGCTCAGAACAGCTTTGGGGAGTGTTTTGCCTCTAAGTGTCCTCTACCTTGTTCTCTAGCCTCATTCAACCTGTTTCCTGTTCCCTGAAAGTCATTTTATGGCTAAATAAATCTCAACAAAATGTTAACTCTGAAGACAGGCACCTCCTACCTTCTCCCCTAGACCCCTCATTCTGATTGGAGTCCTGGTGTTTGCCACAGTGTCTGTATTTTCAGAAGGTTCATGGGTGCAGGATCCCACATTAGGACTCACAGGGAGGGCTCAGCCTCTGACCTCAGAAAATTCAGGTCCCAGGGGGAGTCAAGACAGATGAACTATTCAGTCTGTTCCTTACTCTAACGATCAGCATCTTCAGCTAACCCGATGTTTTTCAATGTAGTTTGAGATTCTCTAAATTGATTTCATGACCCACTAACTAGCATCTCTAATCACATTTTATTTAAATGAAATTGAATGAAATACAAAATATGAAGTGTATTGCATATAGTAAATTAAGAATTGTTTCAAGAAAATTTCTGTTTTAGTTGTGTGTATCTGAGTGTATATGTGTGTGTGTGTGTGTGTACATGCTTGATTACAATATAAAATACATTTCTTACTGTGAGACCAGTCAAAAAGTTAAAGCACTACATATCTTCATGTTTTCTCCCTCTGGCTTCGCAATAATTGTTTGCAGCAGTTTTACAACCTATGGTTTGTTAAAGGAAATATGAAAAAAGAGTTTTGATCCGAGGACCCGTGAGGAGGAGCCAGGCTGAGCCAGCACACGAGGGAAGCCCTTGGCTCCAGACACTGCAGCAGAGCCAGGGCTGGCCAAAGGGCTGCATGGGCAATAACTGGCTCACACTGAGGGCCCCGCTCCTCACCTGCCTATCTTAAGCCACCTGTTCTCTCTCTCTCTCTCTCTCTCCCTCTCTTTTAATAGAGATGGCATCTCACTATGTTGCCCAGGTTGGTCTCAAAACTCCTGACCTCAAGCAATCCTCTAACCTCAGCCGACCAAAGTGCTGGGATTACAGGCATGAGTCACTGCACCTGGCCCAGTCACCTGTTCATGAAAACCCCAAGGCTCGCTGCTACCCAACCCGAGGTCAAGACTGGCCAGAAGGCGTGCAGATGCCCTCTTGCCTATTCAGCTGTTGCCTACTGGAGCCTGGTCTGCAGCTCCCACTGCATCGCTCAGGCTGCCAAATGGGGAGGAAAAACCACGGAGTGGTCATAAGCTGTTCTTCCACAGGCTCTTAAGCATTTGTCTCTAACCAACCAGGCCTGGCATATGTATTGACTTTATTTATTTATCATTATTATTGTTACTTTAGAACTGGAGGTCTTGCTTTGTTGCCTAGGCTGGTCTTGAACCTTCTCACTCATTGCTTGGACCAGCTGGCACCCCTCGGGTGTACCCCCAGCAATCCTCCTGCCTCAGCCTGCCGAAGTGCTAGGATTACAGGCATGAGCCACCACGCCTGGCCTTGAATGTATTGAACTTATTCTTCCATGTATCCCCAGCATGCACCCACTTTCTGTGAATGGGAGAGTTGTCTGGCCATGGCTCACTGGCCTGTGGGTTAGCAGGACCCATTTGGCTGCTTCTCAGAGGCTCATCCAACCAGAGTTGCATCTTCATTTAGGGAAGATGACCTTCTCCAACAGGGCCCCTCTCCAGACCTTACAATCACAGGTATGCCTCTGTGTGGAAACCACATAAATGCACTCATCTTTCCTCCACAAAACTGAAATTCCTGACACCCCCCACTCCCCACCAACTGGGCAGGGTGGTTTTATTTTTTTCCAAGAAGCAAATATTCTAGAAGTCAGAGAGAGTGGGGCCCGGAGTCAGGCAGCCTGGACTCTCATCTCAGATCTGCTTGTGAAGGAATGTCTGTGGGCAGGTTGTTCAGCCTCCCCAAGCGTCAGCGGCCTCCCCTGTAAAGCAAAGGATAATAATAGCTCCTATTTCAGCAGGTTGCCATGAGAATAAAATGAGGTAATACAGGGAGGCTGGTATCCCAATACTCAGCATATAGTAAGTGCTCACTAAATCCTACCTACCATCATTGTAATGACTGTGGTTATTATGACAGTCTCCAGGCAGCCCTAAAGTGGCCATAGGTCTGAGAGCCCCACAGGGCACCTCCTGGTTGATTCCCCAAATCCACTTCTCCATCACCCTCACTGACCTTCTTCCACTGTGAGGCCTCCTGCCTCCCACAAGACCTGCCTGCTGTCTCACCTCTTTGTAGCTCACCTTTCTTCTCTACCCCAAGGCTGGCTTTGAGGGATGCTGGCTGCACAGTCCTTGCCACAGTATGCACAAGATAACATGGGGTCTGGCACGAAAGAACCTGGGTTAGAGTCCTTGCTCGGCTGCTGCCTGTAAGGAGGCATGGCTGCATCCTTCAAGTAAATCGGGATGGACCGGAGACGGGTACCAAGTCTGAGACCCCACCAACGAAGATGGTCTCACCCATCAGGCAGGGCCCAGGGCCTAAGGTGTGTGACCATGACTCCTTGCTGCAGATGGAAGTAGCAGCTAGCGTCCGGCAGGCAGAAGGATGTGTCCTGGGACCGGGGAGTGGAACCGGGCGCAGGCAGGCAGCCTCTGTCCATCTCCAGGACCAGGTTCAAGGGACACACAATGGGAGCAGGACCTCAGATGGAGAGAACTGAGGCTGGAGCCCAGACATACAACCTGGGTGGGGAGAGTTTCTGTGATGTCTTGTTTTCATGGAAAAGTCTTGGGCGCACACACTGGTAGGTGAAGGTTCACCATCTGCGGAATCCACATGGGGACAGTCTATGAGCACAGGTGATGATGAGCCCAATGCTGGGATTTGCTGCAGCGACCAACCCGGGCCCTGAGTCCTGGGTCAGCCTGGAGGGGCTGAACCCCTCCCTGCTGAAGCCACTGTGTGGGGAGGGGCTGTTCTGTTCCTGGGGCTTCCTGCCTGAAGATGGGTGTGGGCCAGTCGGAACAGAGCCTGCAGCTGGCTCCGCATTCCCAGAGCCAAGAGGCGGGCATGGGAAATAGGCTCACAGAATACTCACTGTATACTAAGAGATATTTGTCTCCTGAGCCCACTTTTACTCTTCTAGAAGGCGGGAATGGCGATGATTTCCAATACATAAGTTCATAGGCATGTTACGAAGTGAATACAAGGAGTGGTTTGCAAACAGCTAAACTAATGTTCTTATAGTGTTATTAATTATCCCTGGGGTAAGTACACAAACCTTTTTCATGTTAAGGATTTTACAAGAATCACTACCATCTAAAGATAATACAACAAATTGGGAAAGTGACAAAGGTTTCTGAAATCAGAAAAGGCTTCCGAGCAAGAACAGCATTGATTATTACTCCAGCCATGGTGCGGATGAGTGCCTGCATGGGGGAGGAGGGGGCAGAGTTATTTTGGCTCCAAATTGGCAACAAAACAGGGCTTTTAGTTCTTCTGAACCAGATGATTGCTGGCCCCAGGGCTTGGCTAGTGTTCAGGGATGGGGTCTCAGTGGTCAGTCAGAACCACAGCCTGAGACCTCCCTGTCCTGAGCCAATCCTAGGACGTCTGGGGAAGGCCTTCGGCCAACATGGGCAAGGTCAATGGTGGAGCAGGGGAGCTGGGCTCGACACCACCCTTGGGGTTAAATGAGCTGAGGCAGGGAAAACAGCATCAAGACAGCACTTCTCATACGTTGAAGAGATTTTTGTGATGTTGCAGTTATTTTCATATCTCCCCATGCCTTTCACCCTCTCAACAAGTCTGCCTAATTATTATCCTTTTTATTATTATTATTATTATTTTTCTTTTTTTGCAACAGTTTCACTCTGTCGCCCAGGCTGGAATGCAGTGGTACGATCTTGGCTCACTGCAACCTCCACCTCCCGGGTTCAAGCAATTCTCACACCTCAGCCTCCTGAGTAGCTGGGATTATAGGCGTCCACCACCATGGCTGGCTAATTTTTGTATTTTTAGTAGAGACGGGGTTTCGCCATGTTGGCCAGGCTGGTCTCAAACTCCTGACCTCAGGTGATTTGCCCGCCTTGGCCTCCCAAAGTGCTGGGATTCCAGGCGTAAGCCACCGTGCCCAGCCCTATTATCTCATTTTTAACGGAAGAGACAAATAAGACTCAGACAGAGTGATTGGCCTAAGGGCACACAGCAAGCTACTGGCCAAGTTGGGATGAGAACCTCTCCCCGTGGTGTTTGGAAGGACAGAGTCCCAGGACCAGGGCAGGAACAGACGTGGGCTGCAGTTAGGAACTCAGTGGAGTTCAGTGGACCGGGGCCTGGCAGGTCCGCACCCAAAGGCAAATGGAAAATGTCTCACTGGATTAATACAGCATCTGGTGGTGGCAGGTGGGAGATATGTCCTTTCTTTTTTATAGTTTTCTGTATCGATCTGGAACTTTGTACAAGCAAGCTTTCCATTTACAATCAGACAAAATAATCAGATTACACTCCAGGGGTCAAGGGGCTGGAGATCCCACCCACATGTGGCCAAGGTAGGGCCCTTCACCCACCAGCAGCTGCCCTTGTGGGCAGGTCTCCGGTCTCACCATACCAGAGCCCCCTGGAACGCTCTTTTCCTGAGACGACTTCCAACCTCCAGTTCTCTCAGCTCAATCTCCCTCTTGGCAGTCATGGCTGCCCTCCCTCATTCCTCGAGGGTTTTCCAGCAATCCTTTGCACACAGTTCCTTGGCAGAAGATTGGGAGATCACATGGCTGAGTGACGGTGTTTTCTGACTCATGGAATGGAAAGAAACACTACACACAAAAGCGGCACACAGGGCCTCCGTTGCGAGCTGGGCTAACTACTTAGTGTGGGGGAAGTGATTCATCCGAGACTGCCTGGCGAATGCACGTGCTCTCAGGGCAAGGGCAGCGCAGCACTGGGCTTCTCAGGCCAGGCCCCTCCCAGGCAGACCAATGAGACCAGCAGCGCTGCCCGCAAGGGTCCGGGGCTGCCATGAGCTGACCGAGAGGTGTCTGAGGAGGTTGCAGACAGTGGCTGGAGATGGGAGGTGAAAAAGTTAGAAGATCCAGGTTGGGAAAATTTGAGGAAGAAAGTAGTCAGATAGGTGTGAGCAGAATAGGTTCAAACTCTCCTGCAGACCAGGACACAGGCTCTGACTTCTCCACACCACACCCCAGGCCCACCAGGTACAGCAAACACATGCTCGCCATCATTGGAAAGTTTCTAATAAAACATTTATTTATTTATTATTATTTTATTTATTTATTTATTTGAGACGGAGTCTCACTCTGTCACCAGGCTGGAGTGCAGTGGCATGATTTTGGCTCACTGCCACCTCTGTCTCCCAGGTTCAAGCGATTCCCCTGCCTCAGCCTCCCGAGTAGCTGGGACTACAGGCGTGCACCATCATACCCGGCTAATTTTTTTGTGTGTTTTAGTAGAGACGGGGTTTCACCATGTTGGCCAGGATGGTCTGGATCTCCTGACTTCGTGATCCACCCGCGTTGGCCTCCCAAAGCGCTGGGATTACAGGCATGAGCCACCACACCCAGCCCATTGATTTATTTTTAATACAAAGGCCAGGTGCTATCTAAGTCCTTGACTTGTGCTATCCCACTTGATCATCCTAACATCCCCATGAGAACATCAGTGAACCCATTTTGCAGATGAGAAAATTCTATCCAGAAACACAAAATAACTTGCCCAAGGTCACACAGCTACTAAAGAAAATCCTAACCCAGATCATCTGGCTCCAGAGTCTGTACTTTAAACACAATGCCTCTCCACAATGCCACCTAGAGAGCTCCTACTGTGGGCCAGACACTGTCCTTCACATACCTTACTGATTTAATCCTCACAGAGACAATGCAATCAAAGTATTATTGCCCCATTTTATTTTTTATTATTATTTTATTTTAATTTTTGTTTGTTTATTTGTTTTTGAGACAGAGTCTCACTCTGTCACCCAGGCTGGAGTGCAATGGTGCCATCTCAGTTCTCTGCAACCTCTACCTCCCGGGTTCAAGAGATTCTCCTGCCTCAGCCTCCCGAGTAGCTGGGACTATAGGTGCCCACCACCACACCCGACTAATTTTTTTGCATTTTTTAGTAGAGATAGGGTTTCACCATGTTGGCCAGGCTGGTCTCAAACTCCTGACCTCAGGTGATTCACTTGCCTCAGCCTCCCAAAGTGTTGGGATTACAGGTATGAGCCACCATGCCCGGCCATCCCATTTTAAAGATAAGAAAACTGAAATTCAGGCTGGGCGCAGTGGCTCATGCCTGTAATCCCAGCACTTTGGGAGGCCAAGGCAGGTGGATCACCTGAGGTTAGGAGTTCAAGACCAGCCTGACCAACGTGGCAAAACCTCATCTCTACTAAAAATACAAAAATTATCTGGGCCTACAGGCACACGCCTCCAGTAATCCTAGCTACTCGGGAGGCTGAGGTAGAAAAATCACTTGAACCTGGGAGGTGGAGGTTGCAGTGAGCCGAGATCGTGCCACTGCACTCCAGCCTGGGCAACAGAGTGAGACTCAAGAAAGAAAAGAAAAGGAAAAAGAAAAGAAAAGGAGAAACTGAAGTTCCAAGAGGTTAGGTATGTTGCGCAAAGCCAAAGCCACACAGCTAGTAAGTAGTGATGGGGAGACTCACCCAACTCAGGTAAAGTCCGTGATCTTCACCACAGCATCTGTGTTCTTGTCACTTTCTGGGACGGTGTTTCTCTCTTCTGAGTCCTCCACCCTGTGGTTTGGATTGGTTGGAGTTCGACTGAGTAGTAATGGCCACTTGGTTGGTTTCCATGGCCTGGCATGTGCTATAGCTGTAGGAGAGGGTTGCCTGTATCCGTGAGAACAAGGAAGCCTTCAGGAGAGAACTCAGCCACTGCCACACCCCAGTCCTTTAGGAGGCAGTCAGGCTGCTGACAAAGGGACCTCACGCTCCTCCCACGCATTGCCTGGACCAGCTGGCAGCCCACGGGGGTGGCTTCAGGCAGCCTCCCCAGCAAGGAGGAGAGGGATGGAGGGCTGGCTGGAGGAGCACATGGGGAGCACTCCTCAAACACTTCCTAGAGGTCATGGAACCAGTGCCAGAAGCAGTTCTTATTAACCCAGAAGAAGAGACTTCTGGCAGGGGAGAGATGCCTCGGGACAGCATGGTGGTCTTTCAAGTCACTTCCTGCTGCACAGTCCTCACTCCAGCTTTCTCACCAATCCTCCACCTACACCAAAAGATCATCTCTGGGTTCAGGTCACCCACCCAACTCCACTGATGGATTTAGGCTCATTTAATTCAAACTCGACTCCATTTCAGCCAGAACCAGGCATCTCCAGAAAGGTAACTTTGCAGCAAACAAAAATGTATGAAACCAAATAATGCAACCCACAGGAAGAGAGCTGGCTTGAGATTACCTGCTGCTTGGGTTATCTCAGTCACTGATGCCCACATTGGTGGAAAATTAACTCCTGAGTATGTGATTTGGACTGTCACCTGGCAATGCATGTTAACAGGCACGCCTACAGGTAGAATGACACTTCAACACAAGTCCTTGGCTTTCCCAAGTTAGGACTTCTTTTACTGGGCCTGGTTTCAGAAGGAGCCAGAGACTGTTGTTGAGCAGGGAGGAGAACTTTCATTTTCTTTGTACATTTGCTGTTTGCATTTTTTTCCCCTGCCAGCACGTATGACTTGTATAATGCAAAGATATTTTAAAGACGCCTGACAGAGACAGCAGCCCTGGGTGCATGTGCGGCCTGCAGCTCGCTGATCTCCAAACCCCTGTCGGCAAGGCTGTCAGGCCTTCTGTAGGGAGGATGGGGGAAAAAGCAGCCTAAGAAGGAACTGCACGTCCACAACTCCCTCCTGGGACCTGCAAACCCGTTCTTTTGCATTCCTTTGCAGGTCACTCTAACTGCCACATCCAGCTCCTGATCTGCCATCTGCTTCTTTTCCATCTCTTGTGGGGCATTTCCCAGCCCACCACTGATGTGAGCTCCTCCTGAGTCAAAGGTTCCCCTCTTGCAGGCCTCCTGCTCGGCTGACATCCTGGACCAGGCAGGCCACCCTCATTCCACTTCCCCTGGGAAGACACCTGGGTCTGGCGCCTGCCCTGGATTAGGGCTGGCAAATTAGTTCATCCAGGACTAGAAGAATGGAAACAAACAGACTCATGTCTTGGGGCTGACTCTGAAAGGTCCAATGTTATGCCCAACAGAAAAGCTCACCTTCCTCCAAAGTTCCTGGAGCCATCTCAGGATGCCCAGGGCAGCCTGTTCCATTCCTGACAAAACCCTAGACGCCCACACACTGCCCAGGTTGGTGGGTCTGGCCATGCTACCGTTTGGATGTGGGTTGTCCCCGCCAAAACCCATGGTGAAATTTGATCCCCAGTGTGGTGGTGTAGTAGGAGGTATTTCTGTCACGGGGCAGATCCTTCGTGAATAGATTCATTGGTGCATTCTGGCTCTCAAGAGAATAGATTAGTTCCCGAAAGCAGGATTGCTAGGAAGAGTCTTGCTTCCTCAGTTTCTCTCTCTTGCTTCCTCTCACTCCATGTGATCTCTGTACACACACTCACTCCCCTTTCTTTTCTCCATGAGTTGAAGCAGCCTGAGTCTTTCACCAATGCAGCTGCCCAATCTTGAGCCTTCCAGCCACCAGAATTGTGAACCAAATAAGCCTCTTCCAAATAAGTCTCGGGGTTTTTTTTGTTTGTTTTTTTGTTTTTTGTTTTTTTGTTGTGAGACAGAGTCTCACTCTGTTGCCCAGGCTGGAATGCAATGGTGTGATCTCAGTTCACTGCAACTTCGCTTCCCAGGTTCAAGTGATTCTCCTGCCTCAGCCTCCCAAGTAACTGGGACTACAGGCACGTGCCACCACGCCCGGCTGATTTTTTGTATTTTAGTAGAGACGGGGTTTCACCGTGTTGCCCAGGCTGGTCGAAAACTCCTGAGCTCAGGCAATCTGCCCACTTTTGCCTCCCAAAGTGCTGGGATTACAGGCATGAGCCACCACGCCCGGCCTCTTTTTTTTATATATATAAATTGCCTAGCCTCAGGAGTTCTGTTATAGCAACACAAAACGGACCAAGACAGGCCGAGACCTCCCAAGCGAACCCTGCCCATGACTAAGTTGGTGACTCTCCCATTCTTCTCAAGCTCAGCCCAGAAGCAACAGGCCAAGGACTGCCCCAAATACCCCAGGAGAGCCCTGGCCCTCCTCCTCAGCTGGGGACTGTGACAAGAGCCACAGCAGCACCTTGCATGTCAACAGCATTCAACAGTTTTCAGAGCACACTGACAGCTTCAGAGTGTATATAACCCAGTGAGGAAGGAGAAGCAGGGGTGTCACCTCCATCTACACAGTGAGTAAACTGGGCCCCGTGGCTGGTGAGTGGGAGCTAGACTCGAGCCCGTGCCTTTGGACTCCCAGGTGAAGGCTCTTTCCTTCAGAAAGTGGCACTTCCTGGTGTATGTCATGCATCTGGGATCCCCAGCCCCCTGGGCCTGAGGCCAGGGAAGCGCCAGGGTCCCAATTCTCCACATTCTTCTGGTGTGGCCCCCGTGAGCGCTTGCCTCCTTGAACTAGGCCTGAGCACTGCCTTCTCCAACTAGCGACAAGCAGAGGCTCAAGGCGGGATTCCTGCAGAGACATGGCCACTGGTGTCCCAGCTTCCAGAAGGCGAGCATGGGCTCCTCCCTCCAACCCTCCAGCCCCTGGTTGACAGCTGTGAATATGGCAGGAATAGAAGAAGGCTGTAGGTTTAGGATAGAGTGAAGGTTTTCTTTTTTTTTTTTTTTTTTTTTTGAGACAGAGTCTCCCCCTGTCGCCCAGGCTGGTGTGCATTGGCCGGATCTCAGCTCACTGCAAGCTCCGCCTCCCAGGTTCACGCCATTCTCCTGCCTCAGCCTCCCGAGTAGCTGGGACTACAGGCGCCCGCCACCTTGCCCGGCTAGTTTTTTGTATGTTTTAGTAGAGATGGGGTTTCACCGTGTTAGCCAGGATGGTCTCGATCTCCTGACCTCGTGATCCACCCATCTCGGCCTCCCAAAGTGCTGGGATTACAGGCTTGAGCCACTGCGCCCGGCCAGAGTGAAGGTTTTCTAAGCTTTGAGGCCACAGAAGCACATTTTTCAAGTTCAACTAAGCACAACAGCCTAAATAAAATTGGAGGAGCTGCTTGACTGATGTAGGTTTGGGGCTGGGCCCTGCCTCCCCCACCCCAACAAGGCACCCCCTCACTCCCCAGGCCCTGCAGTCACCTGCAAGGAATCCCTAGACCACGTCATTGCATAGTTTGAAAACCATCCCAAAGTCCTCCTGGCCGAGAGCTCCCTGCCTTGGGGGAGCTGTGTTTTGTTTAGGTTCAGCAGCTCCTCTCTGCCAATCAGAGTCCTTGAAACCCCATTTGGGGTGACCTCCTTGGGCAAACCAGGCCGCAGTGGGAGAATGACAGAAAGTCAGGGGGTGCAGAGGGGGTAGTTCGCTAATTGTTCTCCCCCATAAATCCTGCCTGGGGCCCAAGGTGTCCCTTCAGCCATGACTTCAGGACAGTCAGACAGGACCATAGATCAAAGGTCCAGAGGGAGGAAAAGAAATGATGCTTGTCCCTAGGAAGCTCCGATGATGATGGAGAGTATGCGCAGGCACAGGCACGCACGCACACACACACCAGTTCAAACAAGAAATCCCACAGAAGCAAGCCCAGAACCCAGAGCCTGCAGGGCAACAAGCCTCCGAGTGGGCTGCTGACGCGAAGGCAGGGGCTGAGCCGGTGAGGCGATTGGAGAAAAGTCTTCAAGGAAAGGGCATAAGGTAAGAAAAAAAAAATGCCTGAGGCCGCCCCAGCTACCAGGAAGGCAGGTGCTACACATGGCCGGGGCCAGAGCATGCCAGGCAGAGCGTGCCCTGTGCCGGAAGTGAGGTGGAGCACTTTCCGGGAGGTGTCCAAGATGATCCCGGTTGGGATGTGTGAGGGGCAGCAGTGGGAGACAGGGCAACTAGGCAGAAGGGACCACAAGCCAAGGCATTTATCTGGGGGAGAAATCCACTTGCACCCAGCCCCTGGCATGTAGCAAATGTAAATGAAATTATGTTTGAATGGGGGAAAGCAGAGAGGGAGGGAGGGAGTGGATCCTTTAGCCAGATAATCCTTGTCCTTGAGGGAGGGAAGGAGGAAATTAAACCATTATCAATGAGGATTTATTTTTTGCTGAATGACTTTACTGAATAAGCTGTTTGGAGCTTGTAAAGATTAAACCCTTTAAAAGAGACAGAAGGGAGAATTCTAGAGAGATAGTTCAGGGAGTTTCCGTTTTGGTGTCAGTTCCCTGCAGCTTCTGAGTAAACACCTCACCCTCCCCAGAGGATAACCATAACCCAGTGACAAGGGCTTCCCAGATGAGCCACCCCTTTCCTCCCACACAGGTAGCTGGGGGCCCAGGAAACTGGAAAGGTAATCTGACAGGAATCTGAGCTTCCTAGGAGGACAGGCCGCGGATGTCTCCAGAGGCACTGACTGTCAGAGCTGGCATGCATAGAGCAGCTCAGAATCCCCCTTCCCCAGCTCAGCTCTGGGGCCTTCTTACCCTCACACCTCCTTCCTCCCCAGGGCTGAGAAGGCCCTGGTCCTCCTGGGAGCCAGTCCTCAGCACTGCCTGGCCAGGACCCATGACCTCCTTTGAGCTTCCCAAAGCTTTCTCCTTTGAGAAAGAATGTTCCCTATGAACTCTGTTTATCTACTTTCAGAACAGGCTGGATCAGGTAGAGGATGAGGAGTCAAGTCAAACTTGGGGTGTTCCTAAGGGCAAGAAGGCTGCACTGTGCCTTACAGAGAGCGTCCGTGGGTTAGGTAAGCTTAGATCAGGCATGAGTTACAGCCCAACGTTCATGAGCCAACAATAGAGAGTAAATGAGGTTTCTTTACATGGAAACACACAAAGCAAGGTTAGGTATTGATGAGTAGTCAGTATCTTCTGGGCCCCAAACCACAGGCTGTGCCTCATGCTCCTTCTGAGCCACTCTCCATCCTCACTGCAGCTGGACCTGTGGGGACAGGGCAAACAAGAGTGTCTGAGGCAGGCGCAGGGTGTTCACCCACCTGTCAGCTCTGGGTGGGAGAGGGCATCCCAACGATATAGTGTCCAGCTCCAGTGGCAAGAGTTAGCAAGGCCGTGAAGAGTTTGGCCTCAGCTTCGGGTCTTGTGTGGATCCAGATTTGCAACCTGGGAAACTCCTACAGAGCTGCCCTGAGGCTGGGGCTCCTCTGCCCGTGCCATGACTTTAGACGATGTGCACGGCCAAGTAGGGCAGCAGGTGGAGAGAGGCTTGTGGCTGCAGAAACCTTCCTTTCTTCGGCCCCTCCTCACATATTCCTATCCACTCCCCACCGCCCTGCCCCAGATGCCTGTAACCCCTCCCCACTGAAACCCTGACTTTGGCTTCCACCCCATCTTCCACTGCCTGTCCAGTACTCTTGCCCTCACCTTTCCCTAGAGATTCCTGGAGGAACCCCTCAGTCCCAGGACTGCAGGAGAAGCAGAGGGCGCCCCTCCTTCTCGCAGCCTGAGCCTGAGCCCTGCGGGGGAGGCTTGCTGGGGTGGCTTCAGGTGTCGTGGGTCCCACAATGCCTCACTGACACGTGAACCGGGTATGACTGGGCCTCTGTGACCCAAGCTGAGGACTAACCCACCACTCATAACACGGTTTCTATGGGAAAACCAAGCTCTGATTTTTGAATCATCAACCCACTGAGGGTGGAAGTCCAAGATCTATGGTGATTTGCGTGCTGATGCAAGGGCAGAAGTCACAGCCCAGAGCCCATAGCGGCTGCACCGCTGGGTCCCCAGTCCTCGATGGCACCAGCCAACCTGCCCTCTCGACCCTCCACAGCAGCTCAGGCCCCCACTCCACGGCTCCCCCGCACCATCCTCATGCCCGGCGAACTCCTGCTGCCAGTTGCTGTGAGACCAGCACACCGCTGGGCCAACAGCTTGCAAAATGCAGCCCATGCTCACCATTCATGGATTCTATACATACAAATTCACCTACTTGCAAAATTGTATCTGTGACCCCAAAATCAATACTGGCTGCACTTTTGGGGTCATTCTCAGAAACACACAGAGTGGGGAAGAATGAGGGCTGCTCAACACGCACATTCCCAGCGGGGATGGAACAAGGCCCGCTCAGCCTGCTGGCTTCAGCTCCCACAATGCAAACAAGAGTCTTTTTTGCAGGCTATTTGGTACCACATTTTTCATGTTTTTGTGCTTTGTGTTGGTGATTTCACTGTTTAAAATGTCCCCTGAGCATATTCGAAGCAACCTGGATGAGGCTGGAGACTACTGTTCTAAGTGAAGTAACTCAGGAATGGAAAACCAAACATTGTATGTTCTCACTCATAAGTGGGCACTAAGCTATGAGGATGCAAAGGCATAAGAATGACACAATGGACTTTGGGGACTCAGGGGGAAAGGGCGGGAAGGGGATGAGGGATAAAAGACTACAAATTGGGTTCAGTGTACCCTTCCCAGGTGATGAGTGCACCAAAATCTCACAAACCACCACTAAAGAATTTACTCATGTGATCAAATGCCACCTGTTCCCCAATAACCTATGAAAAAAAAAATTTTAATGTCCGCCAAGCAGAGTGCTGGTGTTTGTTCCTAAGCACAAGAAGGCTGTGATGTCCCTTACAGAGAAAACACGTGTATCAGACAAGCTTCTTTCAGACACAAGTTATGGTGCTGTTGGCCATGAGTTCAGTGTCAATGAATCAACAGTAGAGAGTAAAGAAGGTGTCCTTAATAGAAACATACATAAAACAAGGCTATGTATTGGTTGTAACCAGAGGCAGGCAGGAATCTAACCCTGTGTTTCCCCTAGGAGCAAAGGTTCAGTATCTGCTCATTTAATGTTCAGAGACTTCATAAAACATAACTACCATGAAGAATAAGAATTGACTCTACAGATACCTGTGCACCTGAGCCCACCTGGATTTAGTGAGTCAGAATTCCCTGGGCTTAGGCCCTGGCACTTGAGTTTTTCAAAGTTTCACAGGCAATTCTGATGCTGGGCCTACATGGGAACCACCACAGTCCAATGTCAAAACAGCCTGCGGGTCCCTGGACAGAGCCAGGTGACAATCTCAAAGCATAACTTTTGGCCACAACCGTGAGGTGGCGTGTAACACAATGTTGTGTGGTGAGCATAGGGCTGACTCAGTGTGAGGGATCTGGAGACTCTGAGTGACCTCAGGCAAGTCATCCAACATTCAGTCATCCAACACTCAGTTTCCCCATCCACAACATGAGGATAACAACACCTGTGCACAGTGGGGTGTTTGCGTAGGGAAGATTCAAACACGTCTTATGGGCTGGGACCCCAGGAGTACACTGGTGTGAGAGACTAAGGATGAGAAATAACTCATCCCAAGAGAAAGACTAGAGGTCTTGGCCCGAGAGTGATGAGCACCTTGCCGGGGAGGTCCAGGAGGAGGGACAGCTTGGAGGACCACTTGGTGCTGGTCACTCAGGTCAGCCTCTAGCCTGATCCTTGAAGGCTTGAGCCTAAGGAGTCTACAGGGAAGGCTGCTCGCTCAAGAATCTTGGTGAGACCCAGGAAGTACACGTCCACGCAGCGTCAGAACTGACATGTGGCCGAGGGCAGGTGCACACGTCTCCCCTCCAAGGAGGGCGCCATGCACCACAGCAGTCCGGGACACTCTGTGGGGGAGGAAATCTTCACAGGCAGCATCCCTCCCTCCACCTGTGATGTGGCACCTTCTCTTTGGAGGCACTGAGGGCAGCTGCTGCAGATCACCCCAGATGGCTGGAGTTGGGCAGGTGAGGAGTGAGCTCAGGTGGGATGCTTGCTGGGACAAGCCCAAAAGGGAGACCTGGAGACGCTGCTGAGAGACTGGGACAAGTGCAAAGCCTGAGAAAGGCTGTAGTTCCTGTTTATGTGACCGGTTTCTACCCCAGACATGTATGGCTGGGGAGTGGGGGTCAGAATCAGACACCTGTCAGCTCTAAGTGGCTGATTTCCACCTGATGCCTTTAATAACTGCACTGATCGCTATTGAAGAGTTTTAAAATGGTGCAGAGAGGGCCACACATCGGGGCATTTTGTATCAGTCCTTTCGGACACACCCCTGGCAGAACAGGCAGAATTGACAGCAGGCTCCGAACTCCCACTGGTGGGCCTGGGTCCCACTGCCTTCCTCTACAAACCAGAACCAGGTGGGACCTATGGGTCTGCAAAGCACTGACAAATTCCCCCAGTGAGGCTAGTGCTGGCAGAAGAGGTGTGCCCAGGGCGTCACGGTTCTCTCAGAAGCCTGATCTGTACTGTATGCCAGCCATTGTTTACCCTCCTAGCCTGCCTTTCTGTCAACACTTATATTTTGCACAATGCTTCTTTGTTTGCTTTGGGTTGAGAAACTGTATTTTTTTTTTTTCTTATTCACAATAGCCAAGATAGGGAAACAACCCAAATGTCCATCAACAGATGAATAGATAAAGAAAATGTGACAAATACATACAATGGAATATTATTCAGCCTTAAAAAAGAAGGAAATCCTGCCAATTGCAACAGCATGAGGAACCAAGAGGGTATTATACTAAGTGAAAAAAGCCAGACACGGAACAACAAATACTGCATGATTCCACTTAAATGGGTATCTAAAATAGTCAGACTCATAGAAGCAGAGAATAGAAGGGCAGTTTCCAGGGGTTGGGGGAAGGGGAAATGGAGAAATGTTGCTCAATGGGTATAAAGTTTAGTTATATGAGATGAGTAAGTTCTAGAGGTCTGCTGTACAACATGGGGCCTGTAGTTAACGATACAGAATTGCACCCTTTAAAATATGTTAAGAGGCTAGATCTCATGTTTAATGTTCCTACTACCAAAAACAAACAAACAAACCAAAACACAAAAGAACACAAGAAAATTTTTGGCGG
Organism: Macaca thibetana thibetana; assembly: GCF_024542745.1. Lineage (NCBI taxonomy): Eukaryota > Metazoa > Chordata > Mammalia > Primates > Cercopithecidae > Macaca > Macaca thibetana. The sequence continues at coordinate 150,681,605 of NC_065578.1, forward strand.
TGGTTTTTAGTAACTAAATTTTGGTGATGCTATCACAGGTGTATGCATATGTCCAAACTCATCAAGATGTACTCTTTATATGTATGCGATTTTGTGTGTGTCTATTATACTTCACTGAAGCTTTAAGAATGATCAAAACAAAACGAAACTGTGTTCCCACACACACACACACCACCCCCATACAAACACGGAAGAGCTAGGCAAAAAGACAATCTATAATGGCAGGAAACTGCTCTGATCCTACCTGGTGGGCCACCTGCTTTGTGGAAGTTTTCACCTCTAGTGTTCATTATTCTTTCTTCTGAGACTGTCCTCCTGGCCCCTCCCCGCCTCCTCCTCAGCTGCGCCCCCATCAGCCAGAGCTGCTCAATCAGTCCTCAAGGGCCATACATGTGTGCAGGGCTCCCAGCACTTCCTGCCACATAGCAGGTCCTCTGTGGATGTTGGGTTCCTTGTCCTTTCTTTTCTTTTCTTTCTTGGGTTCACCTTGCAAAGGGGAACCAGTCAAAGACTCAGTCAAGTTACTTCAGGGAAAAGAGATTTTCTCCGTGAGAAAGACACTAATGGGGAAGGAAACAGAAACCCACTCTATCCGAGGCAGCCACCTTCTCTGTACCCTCTCCCAACGGCCCCAAGTTCTCCCACTCAAGTTTCTCTCCTTCCTTGGCCCAGCTTCTCCATCAGTTCTGCTCACACTTGAGCGGGGGCATGGAGAAGGCCATGGCCTCTCCTCCTGGGAGCATTTTGAGGCCAGGCCAGGCCACAGGTAAGGTGCAGATCAGCAGGGAGGCAGAGTGGGAGGTGTGTGCTAAGATGACTGGAACTGAGATGGCACCTGTCCTTTCTCCCTGAGATGTGGAGGCCCGCACATGGAAGAGCTGAGAACAGAATTACTCGCCTCTCCAAGGATAAGCCAGCCCTTCTTTCTCAGAGTAGAGCAGTTACTAACCACCAAGGGGTTATACAACTGCTTTTGATCTCCCTAGGGCTCACAAGGGCACAAAAGGCCCCCGTAGTCCAGGAAATTCATGTTAGGGGTTGGGATCCCTTAACACTAATGTCAGAGAATGTTAAGAAGGTATCATGGAGGAAGCATTACCACCCCAAGGGCGAGGCAGCAAAGGGGTGCATTTGCAATGATTAAAACTTAGAGACAGGAGCATCTTGTGGGGCTGGAACCAGACATGTGGTGAGGTAGGGGGTGCCTGCCGGCTGGTGTTGGCCTCTGAGTTGGGGGTGATGAAGTTAGTTCTACAAGTGTTAGAAAGATTGTAAACTGAATCTAGCTGCTGCTATGGTAAGGAACTGCTGCTGCCAGGGTGAAGAAGTACTACCGAAGCCGCTTACAAGAACAGAAGTAAACAAGAAATAGAAGGTTTCCCTCCAGCCTTCCAGTACCCCTTCTAGCGCCCCCTACTGGCTGAATCCGATAGGAAGCTGCCGCCAAAGCCGAAAGTGGTTTGCCAAGTCCCAGCCCTACCATCACAGAAAAGAGAAGAAAGACTAGTGTGACCAGGAGCTGAAGCCTGAGCCTGCTCCCATGCACGTGTGTGTGTGTGCACACATGCCTGTGCTCACAGGTATACACCCACACCTGGATCACAAGCGCCCTCCCCACAGATTTCATTGTGGGTCCTATGCCTTGGGTGTCACACAAAGTCAGCAAACCTCAAGGCCCTGACTGCAGAGACTTTACTGATTCTCAAACTCCAGACTCAAACATCACCCATCATCGCCCCACCCCCAAACAGCCACCAGTTTGAGTCCTTTCTGTAAAAAGGAAGCTCAGAGTTCTCCATCTCTAGAGAGATACATGGGCTCTCAGGGAGAAAATGTCAACAGCAACCACCCCATGTCCTGGAGGGGACTCCAGCAGAGGCCCGGGGAAAAGCAAGCTCTGCACCAAACTGCCCAACACGTAGTGAACACAACAGAGCTCATTTACCAACAAGAGGCACACACTAAAAACATTCTTCTGGTCTCTGTTTAACCCAGGTCATTCTGTCTTATTAGGTCCCTCTGCTGTCCTGTTGTTTTCCACCACTGTGCATTTCTGTGTCTTTCAGAGCATGTGTCACAGTGTGCATTTTTTTTCATCATGTGCTGACTGCCTATCTCCTCCTCTATATTGCCAACTCACAAGAGTGGGGCCATGCCAGCTTCTTCCACCCTTATAGACTCAAGGCCTGGCACATCATAAGACTCAAGTGTTTGCCAAGTGAGTCTATTAAAAAATAGAAAATGGCTCTAGAGGCATTGAGATAAATGGACAGGTGATGGACCTGTAGATTGGGGTGTATGTGACATAACAAACTCTGAGGAATGTTGTGGAAGGCAATTGCTCTCCTGTCCTACAAACCATCTCCAGATCAAGAGGACAGCAGGCAGGAAGGCAGGATGACTGTTCTGCCATCATGGTGTTTCTGCTGTGCTGTGGCCCTGTTCAGCCCTGTACACCTGTAGAGATTAGAGCCTGAACCCAGGCTTCTCAACTCATCCCAACTTCACCTCTGCTTCTTGGAAGGCATGGGGCTCATTGAGTGTTAGAGCTGGTGGGACCCCATAGATTACAAAGGTGGCTCCACATCACCATCACCCGGGGAACATTTAAAAATATCAGTGTCTGGACATTACCACTGGTTTCAATTCTTTGAGGTCCACAGTTCAGTGTAGCATAGTGGATGCCCAGAAACATGAACTCAAGTCCTAACTCTGCCACACACTGTATGATCTTGGCCAAGTTACTTGACTTCTCTCTACCTTGATTTCTGTAAAGTGGAGATGACAGCAGCATCAATCTCATAGGCTTGTTGTGAGGATCAAAGTCAACAATGTATGTGAAGCTCTTGGTGCAATGTCTGGCTCAGAGTAAATACTGAATAAATGTAGCTATTATTGAAATTATTATCTCACAGCTACTTAGCGGCTGGCGTGGGACGAGCCTCCTGATCCTGGATCCAGTGTTCTTTCCGACACGTCACTCTGAATGTGCACACAGCCTGAGGTCAGACTCGGCAAGGCAAACATATAGTTGCTATCCCTGGGATCCTTTAATTAAACTGTATGGAATAGAGAACTGCCCCTGAGAACCAAGAGCAGATCTGACCCCGGGAAGCAGAGAGCTGGAGAACACAGGAGTTTGGCAGTGCAGCTTTCAGGTCCTTTGGGAAGCCATTTGGCTGCCTCTGTTAGCATTTCATTATGGAAATACTGGGAACCAAAAATAGAAGTTCTTGAGGGAGCTTAATCCTCTGGGCTTTACAAAACAGCTGCTGGAGAGTTCCAGGAATTGACCACCAGGGGGCACTGTCGTCCCATGCAGGCAGCTGCTGGTGGGTCGGACCAGGACAGAAGCTTCCGAGAAAAACCCAACACTCTTCCGCAAGCTCCTACCCCAGCCTGCCTTGCTCAGGACTCTATGGCTGGGATCCCTGTAGATCTCCACAGCTCCTGGTCCTAGAGAAACCACTTTGCAACTCAGCCCACTGCTCTCCTCTTTGGGGACCCTTAAGAGCAGAGCAGGTTCCTACATTTACTTAATCAATCCTTCCTCCCCCCACCCCAAAACCAGGACCTAGGGCAGTGCTGGACATATAATAAGCAAGAAATATGCATCTTCTTTGTTGATTAATGGATATGTGAAATCAGGTGTAATTGATAAATTGTGGGACATCTCAAGTAACACAAGTTCAATAAATTGAGCTGTAAAGGTCTAGTTTGCCTTTATTAGCAATTCATGAACTGGGCAGCATCCAGTCCACAAAATAAAAAGGAACTCCCATGAACTGAGCTAAGGGCTGAGCTTTACAGGCAGAAAAGGCTGAAGAAAGTCAAAACAAGGAATAAGATGCAGATTGGCCGCTTCAAAGTTACTTTCCTTATTGAGGATCTTGTTAGCTTAATGGGATATGACTATCAACTCTCTCCTGATTTCTCAGAAGCTCAGATCTTACAAGTAAATGGCTTTGTTTTTGGTTTCGTGGTGTGGAACCTTAGCATGAGTGACTCCATTTTGAATGGGTCTGTTGGAGCCTAATGCAGGAGGTCAATCCAAATAATGGCCTCCCATACATTTTATTTAACAGAAGGAAACTGCTTGATCTTTGAAGGAATGGCAGAGAGAGTGCAGTGGTATGAATCAGACAGAGGTTATGAATGACATTTAAGGGGAGGGTCACGGATAAATGGGAAAGGGGAAGAAGTGAGAGGGCTCAGGTAGGAAGGCAACAGATGTATTTCAGGGATCCTGAGTAGTAAGAGATTCCTCAATGTGGAGGCCAAATCCAGAAATCTGGGGGAGATTAGACAAAGGAGTCCCAGCCACAGCTCGCATGGCCTCCAGGTGGGCATCACCGGCCACCACAGCCACTATTACCTCTCGTATCTTTGGGGTGGCTTGCAGCTGCCACCAGCAGGTTCTGAGCTCCCACAGATGGGCCTGGGTCCCACAACCTCCCTCTGGGTGATGCCATGGGGCTTAGTACCCTGAGCCTGTATCACACATCCTTAGTCCGAGAGAACTTCTCTCAAATGACAGCAGATCTTGTTCACCACAGAATTCTGTGAAGACTAGAGCACAAGAAATACTTGTTAACTAAAGGATTAAATTATGTGTTTAAAAAAAACCAAACAAAACAAAACAAAAAAAAAAAGCAAGGCTGGGTGCAGTGGCACATGCCTATAATCCCAGCACTTTGGCAGGCCGAGGCAGGAGGATTACTTGAGGTCAGGAGTTCAAGACTACCCTGGCCAACATAGTGAAACCCCGTCTTTACTAAAAATACAAAAATTAGCCAGGTGCAGTGGCAGATGCCTGTAATCCCAGCAACTTGGGAGGCTGAGGTAGTAGAATTGCTTGAACCCAGGAGGCGGAGGTCGCAGATTGTGCCATTGCACTCTAGCCTGGGAGACAGAGAGACAGACAGACACACAACACACACACACACACACACACACCACACACACACACAGAAGTAGAGTCTCTCTCCACAGAACCTCCAGGTACCTTCCCTTGCTACGATTTTACAATATCTGCCACCAGCTCAGTGTGCCACATTCTAATTCCAATGGCCCTGGGGTGGGGCTCCCTGGAAGTCTCAATCTTCAGGCACAACATGGCAGAATGGAAAGTGCCCAGGCTGGAAGGAAGATTTGCCTTGGAATCTCAGCTCCAGCACCTCTCCTCTCAGTTGTCAGAGGTGTAGTTTCCATTGCAAGTTACTTATGCTTCCTAAGACCCAAGCAAATGTTAGTACCTCCTTGAAGAGAATCAAATTAAGCCGCAAACATGGCATGCCAGCACCTGGCTCATGCTAGCCCAGTGCCACTATTGCAATGACCATCAGCACCGACTTAGACGAGAGGCAGGGGTAGGGGCAGTGAGGCAGGAAGTAGGCTTCAGCTGGGAGAGGCAAGGACAGGGTAGAGGTAACCACAGCCAAGGGGAGGCAGCGAAACTCAATATTCCAGGAGGTTGGGGGATGGCAGGGGAGCAAAAGCCTTGCTCATGCACAGGGAAAAGACAGCAGTAGCCTGGCTGATCAGGCTACTCTGAAATAGCTGCACCCACCAGCCACCCACTGGAGACCTGAGGCTTCCGCTCCCTGACACCTCAGGGTCACACCCACTCCAGGTTCTGCCTCCAGCCCCGCTTAGTGTCTCAGCTGCTGGATTTTCCCTCTCTCAGGATCTCCTAGAGCCTGGCTTCCTGTGGACAGTTTGCAGCCAGCTTGGCAATGCTTTCCAAGCACCCTCCCAGCCCGTGCTCCCAACTCTCACCCCACAGTTTTAGCATGCAGAAGCCCCATGCCCTCTAATAATCCCAGAGAGGAGGTGGTGGTGACAAGATCCGGGCCTTGGGCAGCACCTAGAGTCAACCTTGGTGGAGGGGTAAACTTGCAAGAGCCAGGCCACGAGCCCGGCTGGAGGGCAGGGAAGCTGAAGACCTGGGCAGAGGCCAAAATGTCACGAAGGGGCTTGGTCAGTCCAGCACAAGGGGTCCACACAGGCACACATGATATTAGACCCTGGCAGCAAGGCTGAGTCTCCCGCTGGCAGCTTCTGAAGCCCTCTGACTACCCAGATAAGGTACTGGACAGGGCAGGGCAGCCAGAAGAGGCCCTTGGTGACCCTACAGAGAGGGCACAGGGGCAGCAGCCCAGGAACTGATGGGGCAGATGGTCTGGCTGATGGAGCAGCTCCTCCAGTCCGTTATTTCCCTTTGGGCTTCAGAGCAGGTGGTCTCCAGGAAGCCATGAGACTAGGCGAGGCAGCTCAGAGGGCACGCTGGCCAGCCAAGATTCGGTGAGTGAGCAGTGAGGGCGGAGTTTGTTTTCCTCCCAGCCTCGAGGCTTTCCTGGACCGCCCACCGTGGTTACCATTTGCTGTGGTGGTTGCCAGGGGAACCACTTACTATTTTTATATATTCCCCAGATGATGAGGCTGCAGAAATGCTCAGGCGAAGTTGGTCCAGGAGTAATCCTGGAAGCGATGCCCAAGCAGGCTCTGCTGGAAACTTGGCTGGAGAGTGGGAAGCCACTCTGATGTTTCAGGAATCAGATGCGCATCCCTGAGTAAGGGGTGAAGGAGGGTTGCAAGGAAGGCACGTGCCCTGGGTGAGGGAGCACCAATCCATTGACTCATTCATTCATTCACTGCTTGTCCATTTGCCCATCCATTCACTTTATCTCACATCAAAGGTGCTGGGCTTGTGCTACATGATACAGCAGTGAATAGGGCAAGTGTGTCCTAGCCTGGTGAGGAGGAAAACACAAAGTAAATACAATTACGGTTCACTGGGATCTGATACCAAAGGGGCATGTCAGGTACGTGTGCCCACCTTGGCAGAGAGGGGTCTGAGAAAGCTTCCTCAAGGAAGTAATATCTAAGCCAAGATAGGGTTTTACATGCAATGAGAGCAAGTAGAAAGAACATTCCAGGCAGAGGAACAACAGCATGTGCAAAGGCCCAGGGGAGACTGTGAATACAGCACGTTCTGGAACAAAAGTCACTTAACTTCTGGAGTCAGGGCTAGGGCCCAACCCAGTGGGAGGAGGAAAGCTGTAGAGACCCAAACCATCAGGGGGTTGGGGGTGAGACAAACTGCACCACAGTGGGACCCCCAGGCACACCTGCTATTAGGCCTCTGGCAGCAAGACTGCAGTCCCAGCAAGGCCCCTGGGGGAGAGGAGCAGGCTTCCCCATTGCCCTTGGGACTCTGGGAGAATCTATAGGGCATCAGGGAAACCTGAGACCCTGAAGGTGTACAAAGGAGGAGCTGGGTTAATGCTCTCAGTTCTTGGCTGGGCGGGATGTGTCCAGGGATGAGGAAGAGAGGGGGCGCTGTTCCTCATCCGGACTTCTTAGCCGGACTTCTTCCAAACTCCAGCCTGTTGTCAAGACCCTGGACACATGCCTAAATGCTTTCTGCTCACTTACATCCCTGCATCTGCTGGGAAGTCCAAGATGCTCATTAGTGTAGGAGGTGGGAGGTGGGATGGAGTAGAAGAGGAAGAAACAGAGAGAGGCTGATCCCGCAGGTGTCAGTAGCCTGCTGAGCATGTTACACACACAACTGCATCAAATTCTAGCACCAGCAAGGGAAATGAGTATTTTGGCTTCATTGTAAAGATTGGGAAACTGAGGCTTAGAGAAGCTAAATTAGTTCTCCATGATCATACAGGTACTAAGTGATGAAACCAGGATTCAAACGTAGATCAGTCTGACTCTAAAACCTGTCTCTGTCCACAAGGCAAATGTGATTTACTGCATGCACACCTGCTACTTGACCTCAGCACTGCAGATTCAAAGATTAGATACAGTCTCTTTTGTGAGAATCAAAGGAGATAACATGGGAAGTAACCATGGTGGATTGTATTTTCCCAAAATGGCCCCCCGCCCCCTGACCTGAGGTGGGACTTTGTGCTTACCTGCCTTGGTGAATAGAAATGATGCTGCCTGACTTCAGAGGCTGAGGAGGGACAGTCCTGCCGCCATGCTGTGAGAAGTTACTCATGGAGAGGAGTAGAGCTTCCGGCAGCCAGCATCACTCACCAGAAATGTGAGTGAGCCCTCATCATTCCATCTGACACCTGCCACAGACATCAGGGGCAGAAAGGCTATGCCCACTGCACCCTCTCAGTCCCCGGCACACAAAATCTCTGAGCATTATGAGTGGCTCCATCCTGAGTGATGTCATCATAGTGATGCCACTGAGTTCTGGGGCAAATGGTTACACATCTGGAATGAGAACTTTGTAAACTGTAAAGTGCTATACACATGTAAAACGTTATTAGTAAACCTGAGCTTGGCACAACAGGATTGTGTCAGTATCTGAGGAAGTAATCTTGTGTCTCAGGCTGAGTTCTTCCCAAAAGCAGAAACTGCAACAAAGGTTTGTGTGCAGGAACACACATTTAGGAAGTGATCCATGGGCTCAGGCATAGGGGACTGGGAAGAATGAAACTGGGAAGGAGGCTCAGCCAGTCCAAGGCTGTGTTGTTGAGCTGACACCACTGTGGGCAGCTGAGGCTCAATATCACTGGAGGCCTTCTGAGGAACCTGTAGAATGAGCCTCAGGGCTATGGGGAGACTGTGTCTACCCATCCGCTATCAGCTGTAGGTTGCGCCCAGAGGATGTTAATTCCTTGCACCTGCCGGTTTGCAGATGTCCCAGAACAACTTGAGCAGCTCTGCCTGGCAGGGAAGCCCAGGGAAGAAAGCTAAATCAGGCACTGAGAGATTACAGCTGGACTGACAGGCTGTGAAATGGAGCATAAAAGATGACCAGCACAATGTGGCATTAAATAATCCTTCAGGCAATGATTGCATATGATGTCCTGGACAGAGGCTCACAGGGATAACTTCTGCCTGGTCGGTCACTTTGCCCACTGGTCTGCTCAGGCCTCTCCGGTTAAGCCTGTGCAGTTCCAGGCCTGCCTGAGCAAGGCCCTAGTGTGGCCCTAGTGTGCTGGAAGCCACCATCCATCGGAAGGGCCAGCTGCCTTCTCTGGGCCCTGTGGGCGATCTCTGGTCATCACAGTGATCCAGGGGAGGGCCTGGAGCCAGGGCATTCGCTCCCTGTCAGGGGCCAGGCTCCAGCGACAGATTTCCAGCTTCAGCCCCTCACAGCAGCATCTCGTGAGGCTGGCGGTGCCCAGTGGACCATGCTTTTTGGAGATTGGGGCTTGAAAAGCAGCCTTCTGAAGGAAGTCAATGTAGAGGATGAGTTTGCTTTGTTCAGACCCTTGGGTAGTGGTGGTGAGGAAACCCCCTGGAGCAGGTGCCTAAAGTAGGGGGTGAGCGTCTTGGGTCCAGGATAGGGCTGAGGCCTGGGCCAGACCTTAGATCAGGCAAACTCTGCACAGCCTCCACCTCTAGGGACCCGGTCTGCCGATCAGACCCCTCTGCCCTGCTCTTCTTTGGGATAGTCAACTCCATCACTTACCCTCTGGGGCATTTAATTCTTAGCAGTCTTTGTTTGCTTGTTTGTTTGTTTGAGACACAGTCTCATTCTGTTGCCCAGGCTGGAGTGCAGTGGTACGGTCTCAGCTCACTGCAACCTCCGGCTCCTGGGTTCAGGTGATTCTCATGCCTCAGTCTCCCGAGTAGCTGGGATTACAGGCACGCGCCACCATGGCTGGCTAATTTTTTGTTGTTGTTTTGTTTTTTGTTTTTTGTTTTTGAGAAGGAGTCTCGCTCTGTCGCCCAGGCTGGCATGCAGTGGTGCGATCTCGGCTCACTGCAAGCTCCGCCTTCCGGGTTCATGCCATTCTCCTGCCTCAGCCTCCCAAGTAGCTGGGACCACAGGCACCCACCACCACACCCGGCTAATTTTTTATATTTTTAGTAGAGACGGGGTTTCACCATGTTAGCCAGGATGGTCTCGATCTCCTAACCTCGTGATCTGCCCGCCTCGGCCTCCCAAAGTGCTGGGATTACAGGTGTGAGCCACCGCGCCCGGCCTAATTTTGCATTTTTTAGTAGAGACAGGGTTTCGCCATGTTGGCCAGACTGGTCTCGAACTCCTGACCTCAGGTGATCCACCTGTCTTGGCCTCCCAAAGTGCTGGGATTACAGGTGTGAGCCACTGCGCCTGGCCCTTAGCAGTCTTATTTCAATAGTCTGAAATACAGAAACGGGCTCCACGCAGCAAAACCTTGTTTCCTTTTCTCCTGTTACATGGCATGGGGACTGGCCCCCAGTCATCTGCAAGGGGGAAGGCTCTGTGCCCCAGGCCCCAGGAGCTCAGAGAGGGAAGGGTACTGATCAGCATTCTGGGTTCAAGGAAACACGTTTCCTCTGAGAGGTCAGGGAGGGGCTATATCTCAGCAGAAGGAATTTAAATGTAGAGAACTTCACAAATTACACCAATATCAACAACACTCCAATGCACCGAACACCTACTGCAGACAAGGCATTGGGCTTCCTGTTGGAGATGCTGAATTGGAACTTGTCGGAACTGGCTAAGAACCCAGCCCCCTGCGCTCTCCCAACGTCCTCCCTCCTTCTTCATCCCAGGGTGGCACGTGGTCGCCCTGGAGCCCCCCAGCTGGGAGGAGGCTTTGACTCTGCTGCTGGTGCCGGTCAGTCCTCGGGTTTGCCCAGGACAGAGTGGTTTTGTTTTCCGGGATGCAGGACTTTCAGTGCTAAAACCAGGAAAGTCCCAGGCAAATCAGAAAGTTTGGTCACTGTAGGAGAGTGTGCTGGGCCTGCAAGATGCCCCTGTTTGAAGGAGACAGGCTCACAAACAGGCAATCACAGCAAAGCAGGTGAGTCTAGGCTAAGGGGATCACACAGGAGGGGGAGGGCTGCCTGGTACACATGCACCTAGGCTGAGTCTTAAAAGGAGGATATGAGCCTTCAGAGAAAAGAAACCATTATAGACATAGGAGCAGGAGGTGCATGAGGCAGAGACTTCAGGCCTCCCAGGATCTGTGCGAGACTTTCTTTAGGCCCTGCAGACCTCAATGATGCAGATTCTAAGGCTGATCTGTGCCCCCTCCCCTGGGGTTGCACCCACCCTTTCTGGAGCCCACACAGGCTGTCGATTTCTTACACACGGTCCTGGCTGGCTGGCAGCCTTTGATGTGCACTCAGGGAACTGGGCAGGGTTATCCTGGGAGAGGTGGTGAGCCTGAGACCATGAGGGAAAACTGCCTTCATGGGGGCAGAGTTCGGGAGTGGAGCAAACGGTGGTGTTGGAAAATTCCCAGAGCCTGAATTTGGAGACCTTGACCCACTGCAGAAATCCGTGTCTAAGGAGTGGAATTCTACCCACCCTCCCGCCCCCACATTACATGGTGATGTAGGGAGTGGTGGGCACGTAAGTAAAAGAAGTCATCTCTCAACTGTTCCCAAGGACTTGTACACTATTTATTTGTACATCCTGTTTTGGGGCCAAATGTCCTGATACAAACAACTTTGGCTTCTAGAATTCTAGGCCAAAAAGTCCTATCTGATAAGATCCAGGCACGTTACTCTTGGATGACCATCAAGCTCCCACCTTCTTGAGTGCGACCCAGAGGTTTACCATTGGACTCCCCAGCCCTGAAACACATTAAAGGTCAAACCTTGTCCTCAAAGTCTCTTGAGTTCTCCTTGTGATGACTGATAAGGCAATAAGGTGGTGTCTCAAAGTGTGCCTGGGCCCGTTTGTATCACAACTTCCTGAGCGGCTCACTACAAGCACTATTCCAGGCCATGTTCTAGAAATACTGAATCATAAGCGCTGGGGGTGGGGCCCAGGAATCAACATTTTGAACAATCACCTTAACAGATTATTCTGCTTAATGTGAAAATTCTCTCTTGGGGGCAGTTGCTATTTATTTTAATAAAATACAAGTTTTATGTCAAGGAAATTCATCTCCACTGTAAAATGTCCAGGATCCATCTAACACAGCATTTCTCAGCCTCAGTATGAATGAAATTTCGAACCAGATAATGCTTTGTCAGGTGCATTACAGAATGTTGACCAGCATCCCTGGCCTTGAGATGCCAGCAGCATCCTGCAGTCATGACAACCAAAAATTTAAAAAAAAAAAAAATGTTGCCAGACATCACCCAATGTCCCCAGAGGGAAAAATCCACCCCCTCTAACTAAAGGGGCTTCCTCCTAAAATCTGACGTCAGTCCAGCGTAAGGAATATGCCTCTCCATTCTTGGAATGACCTCCGCCAGGCTCCGCCCACACTGACACCGGTCCTCCTCACCAGTCTCCAGCTGCACATGCGCTGAAGCCAGTTCCCATCCTCACTCCAGCCGGGTTTCCTGCCTCCCTTCCCATTGCCCACCCTCCCACCTCACCACTCTCCTTTCCTGCCCCATTGCCAAAATGCCCCACCATCCAGCCCCGTAGGACTATGGAAGAACAACACAGCCCACCCACTTACGTGGGGTGCTGACGGGGCTCCAAGGAAATGGCCTCTGGGGAAGAATTCTCCTTTTGTAAAAATGGAGAATGTTTATTTTTGTTTTGATTATAAAGTGAACATGGTCACAGCTGAAAATTTGGCAAGTACAGAAAAGTATAAAGGTCGCTCAAAATCCCACTGCCCAGCCAGCTGACACTGATGTCTAGGAGGTGTCCCACTTTGGCTCTTATTGGCTCCTGGTGTACGGACAGGGGTCCCCAGGTAGACAGAACCTCTGACCAAGGACAAAAGGAGGCATTTATTCTTCCAGGGTAAGCATCTGTTTTATTCAGATCTGTGTGGCTCAGGGGCTCCAGGCAGCCCGTTTTGCAGGAGATTCAGCACCTAGTGTCTTCCTGACTCATTCTTCCAAGAACCTGCTCCTGCAGGTGGAACATCAGAACTCGTCCTTGATGTCAAAATGGGGCTGGTCTTCAGGCTTGAAGTCCAGGTTAGGGCTGCCATCCTCATTGAGAATTCTCCGGGCTGTGTAGCCAACGATGGGGTATTTGGCTTTGTACACTTTGGTGAAGACCTCATCCAGGGCCTCCAGTTCCTTGGCCGTGAGACCCGTCTTGGGGAGAAAAGCACAAGAAACACAGGAGATGGGGTAAGGGGATGGTGTTTGGCACTGGCCTTTCTCCATCCCTGCCTTGCCCACATCCCTAATGCAAGAGAAAAGGTATCTCAACAAACCAAATAATGGACAAATGGCTTAAGAGACATTGCTGTGTGGGGCAGGTGGGAGGGTATAACATACGGGGAGCAATGCTTCATCACACTTTGCAGTTTGACTGATGCAAGGATGAAAGACTCCAAAGAGCACCATGACCATGCTGGGGTGGGGCAGGGCGTGCCCTGCTGCATCTGCATCCCCTTCCTTCCCCGACTTAATTCTCCCTCTCTCTACACTCCTCCCATTATACATTTGGCACCTTCCCCTTTCTTAAGTTCTTCATTCATTTTTGTAATATTGTTACATTCATTTTGTTATAAGTTTGGCTCATCTCAATTTATCTCAATGTCAGTTTGATGTTGAGCACTGTTGGGGGAAATTCCAGCCTTACTGTTGGGATTATTTAGACCTTGAATAGGTTTTAAAAAAATTTTTTTTTTTTTTCTTTGAGATGAAGTCTCACTCTGTTGCCCAGCCTGGAGCACAGTGGCACGATCTCAACTCACTGCAACCTCCGCCTCCTGGATTCGAGCAATTTTCCTGCCTCAGCCTCCCAAGTAGCTGGGATTACAGGCATGCACCACCACACTCAGCTAATTTTTGTATTTTTAGTAGAGATGGGGTTTCTCCATGTTGGCCTAGCTGGTCTCAAACTCCTGACCTCAGGTGATCCACCCACCTTGGCCTTCCAAAGTGCTAGGATTACAGGCATGATCCATCACTCCCGGTCTAAAAAATGTTTTAATGCTATCTTCTCCTTCACAGAAATATAAGCATAGAGGGAGACCTTTCTTCCCAGTCTAGATCATCCACAAATCTACCAAGCATGGCCTGGGGAATGGGTCTCAGAGACTAATAGCAAGACTGTAAGGGGCTGAGGGGACGGGGTGGCAGGTACAGATCATAAGGAGCATTAGGTTGCCAAAGCAGGTTGGGGCCAAATTGTGATGATCACTGAGTTGGATCACAAGTTCGTAAGAGTTTGGACTTAACTCTAGGCAACAGACAGCCACGGAAGGTTTCTGAGTCAAGGTGACACGGCAGGATAATCTATTTCAAGAAAATGCCTAGCCACCACACCAAGCGGACCACAGGGGTAAATAAGCCAGTTAGGAAGCCTTGCTCCTGCCCAGAGGTAAAAAAAAAAAAAAAAAAAAAAAGAAAGAAAGAAATAAAAAAAGAAAAAGAGAAAAAGGCATGGACAAGGAGGTAGAGCATTTTAACAAAGGCTTATAATCTGGCTCACAGTGTCATGGGTGAGGTCTGCAGGATCCAAGGACATCTTGGCTACCCCTCTAGTGGAGTCCTTCCCGGTCAAGGCATTGTAAGGGGCTCCTCGTCCATAAAACTCTGTAGTGGGGAGGAAGGAAGAGACGTGAGTGTGGGTTTACATGCAGAGTAACCTGGAGCCTGCACGTGGGGGGCTCCCAAGGCCCCTACCCAATCCTAAAAAAGGCTCCAAGCTCACAGAGAGGCCAAACAATGGCGACATAAAGTCCAGTAAGCCACCCCAGCCATCAGGTTGGATTCCATTCATTCTAAATGTGAAATAAGTCACACATGCAGGCTGAGCAGGGATTTTCAGAAAATACAAAATGAGAATAGTCCCCCTAAAACTTTTTTTTTTTTTTTTTTTTTGACAGGGCCTCACTCTTGTCCAGGCTGGAGTACAGTGGCACGATCTTGGCTCACTGCAATCTCCACCTCCCAGGTTCAAGCGATTCTCCCACCTCAGCCTCCAGAGTAGCTGGGACTACAGGCATGCACCGCCATGCCCAGCTAATTTGTGTATTTTTTGAAGAGATGGGGTTTCATCATGTTGCCCAGGCTAGTCTTGAACTCCTGAGCTCACATGATCCACCCACCTTGGTCTCCCAAAGCGCTGGGATTACAAGCATGAGCCACTGTGCCCAGCCCCACTCTCGCTCTTTTTTTTTTTTTAACCTAAGTGTTAATACTGAGAAAATAGTCTCTTAAAAATATAAGAGACGCAGGCTGGGTGTGGTGACTCACGACTGTAATCCCAGCACTCTGAGAAGCCAAGATGGGCGGATCATTTGAGGTCAGGAGTTCAAAACCAGCCTGGCCAACATGGTGAAACCCCAGCTCTACTAAAAATACAAAAAATTAGCTGGGCATGGTGCTATACACCTGTAATCCCAATAACTCGGGAGGCTGAGGCAGGAGAACTGCTCAAACCTGGCAGGTGGAGGAGGTCGCATCACTGCACTCTAACCTGGGCAACAGAGCGAGACTCTGTCTCCAAAAAAAAAATTAAAGATGCAAACAAGAAAAATGTTCCTTCTTCTTAAATGTTTGTGGAAGCCAAATCTATTTCCATTCAGCAGTGTTTGTTATCAAATAATAGATGAACCAATATAAAACTACCTCCAAGATATCATTAGTAGTTACACTAAATGGCACTAAAATGTTCTGTAATGTACTATAATGCCAACTCTTTACTAAAGAACACTTCTCGGCCGGGCGCGGTGGCTCACGCCTGTAATCCCAGCACTTTGGGAGGCCGAGACGGGCGGATCATGAGGTCAGGAGATCGAGACCATCCTGGCTAACACGGTGAAACCCTGTCTCTACTAAAAAATACAAAAAACTAGCCAGGCGAGGTGGTGGGCGCCTGTAGTCCCAGCTACTCGGGAGGCTGAGGCAGGAGAATGGCGTGAACCCGGGAGGTGGAGCTTGCAGTGAGCTGAGATCCGGCCACTGCACTCCAGCCTGGGCGACAGAGCGAGACTCCGTCTCAAAAAAAAAAAAAAAAAAAAACATTAAAGAACACTTCTCTCATTGCTTCAACTAGGGTAAATCATCAAGTTTGAATTTAATTCTACAGGCAATGGAAAGCCATGGAAGGCTTTTGAGTAATATCATCATCAGAGGAAAAAACCCCTACTGAAGTAAAACACTGACAAAGATTAACTCAATCTGCTCATTTAACATGGAAGGAAGGCCAGGTGTGGTGGCTCACGCCTGTAATACTAGCACTTTGGGAGGCCAAAGCGGGTGGATCACAAGGTCAGGAGTTCAAGACCAGCCTCGCCAAGATGGTGAAACCCCATCTCTACTAAAAATATTAAAAAATTAGCCGGGGGGTGGTGGTGAGTGCCTGTAATCCCAACTACTCAGAAGGCTGAGGCAGAGAATTGTTTGAACCCGAGAGGCGGAGTTTGCAGTGAGCCAAGATCGTGCCACCACACTCCAGCCTGGGTGACAGAGTGAAACTCCGTCTCAAAATTAAATTAAATTAAATTAAAACTAAAAAAAATAAAATGGAATGAAACAGACTTACCTAATGTTCCCTCCCTTTCCTCACACCTCCAAGTGCTGCTCACTCTGGCTTCTGTGCTCCCTGGAAATGAAGATTCAAAATGCCACACCACTTACCCTTTCCGGAGGTGACATCAAACACCACTCCCTTCACTGCCAAGTAGATGGGCTGATCTTCCTAGAAAGCAGGGGAGAAGCTGTGAATAGGAGGGGAAGAGCTGGCTCTTCCAGTGCAACTTAGTTAAATCTTCTCCCATCACAAGCTGAGCAAAGAGCAGTGGGTCAAGTCCCAATGGCCTTCTGTTAAGCCTGGTCCTTGGTGAGCTTGCCACCTGCCTGGGCAGCGTCATGCCCATGCACAGAAATTTGGAAAAGTCATAAAGTCTCATGACAAGAATGTGGCAATCCTCTCCTTTATAAAGAAAATCAGGGGCCGGGTACAGTGACTCCCACCTGTAATCCCAGCACTGTGGGAGACCAAGGCGGACGGATCACCTGAGGTCAGGAGTTCAAGACCACCCTGGCCAATATGGCGAAACCGTACCTCTACTAAAAATACAAAAATTAGCCGGCCATGGTGGTGCATGCCTGTAATCCCAGCTGCTCGGGAGTCTGAGGCTGGAGAATCACTTGAACCCTGGAGCCAGAGGTCGTAGTGAACCAAGATCATGCCACTGCACTCTAGCCTGGGCGACACAGTGAGACTCCATCTCAAAAAAAAAGAAAATCAGGAACTGAAGCAACTTCATGGAGATGAAAATTCAAAAGAATAGTAAATGATGAATTACTTATCAGTCCAAATTTCCTTTCCTCTTCATCAATAGTCATACATTGATGTAACTGATACGAGCGATCTATTTTATATTTTGCTTCTTATAGGTAACATTCCTTTATATAAACATTCCCACCAAAATGACTGTCCCTTAACCAGCTCCATGGGGCCCCATCTTTTTTCTTTTGAGACGGAGTTTCGCTCTTATTGCCCAGGCTGGAGTGCAATGGCGCGATGTCAGCTCACTGCAACCTCCGCCTTCAGGGTTCAAGAGATTCTCCTCACTCAGTCTCTTGAGTAGCTGGGATTACAGGTACCTGCCACCACACCCAGCTAATTTTTGTATTTTTAGTAGAGACAGGGTTTCACCATGTTGGCCAGGCTGGTCTCGAACTCCTGACCTCAGGTGATCCACCCACCTCGGCCTCCCAAAGTGCTGGGATTACAGGCATGAGCCACTGCACCCAGCAATCTCCTCTTTTTTTTTAACAATAAAATCTTTATCTCCTCCTTAAACTACTTACTTGAAGGTGTAAGTGCTAAGAGGAAGTCATATTAAAGGGGAAGAAAAGAATGTTTAGTGTTTTTGAGGCCGCAGAGTGACATAGATACCTCACACACATGCCACACAGAGGAATGGTCTTATCAGTAAACAGAGCATGCTGTGGTGGTGAGTTCTGACCCGGTATAGATGGACATCCAAGGATAGCAGAGTCCCCAGGGACAGACTCTCAGGCCCAGGAAATGGCAACTGAGAAGGTGGAGGGTGGGTGGAAGGCTTGGGAGTATAAATGCAGACGCAGGAATAGAAGTGACACAGAGACAGCCAGGCACAGTGGCTCCCAGCACTTTGGGAGGCTGAAGTGGGCAGATCACTTGAGGTTAGGAGTTGGAGACCAGCCTGGCCAACATGGTGAAAACCTGTCTCTACTAAAAATACAAAAATTAGCCGGGTGTGGTGGTGGGTGCCTATAATCCCAGCTACTGGGGAGGCAGAATTGCTTGAACCCAGGAGGAGGAGGTTGCAGTGAGCCAAGATCACATTACTGCACTCCAGCCTTGATGACAGAGCAAGACTCTGTCTCCAAAAAAACAACACACACACACACACACACAAAACAAAATAAAATCAGCCACTGCACTGTAGTCTGGGTGACAGAGTGAGACTTTGTCTCAAAAACTAAACATAACTAAAATAAAATAATCTTGTGAGGCAGGTATTACTATACCCATTTTATAGGTGAAGAAACTGAGGCTTAGAGTTTACATAACCTGTCAAAGGTTTCTCTGCTGGTAAATAAAAAGTCAGGAGACTCATACCTGTCTGATTCTAAGCCTTTGCCCTTCCTAGGGCAATTCTTCCTTATTGAAAACTTGAATGCCAATCTCTGGCCTGCAATTTGTAGACAGTGAAACCCTGCTATCATAACAGGTGTGTGACAAGGCAAAAGCTACCGGTGAACATGTGCAAGCGATATCTCTACCTATCGGGGCAATTTTGACAAGAGTTGAAGAAAACAAGGTCCAAAGAAAGGCACTTCGGAACACACTACCTTTTTTTGCCTATTTTCATTTTTGTTCAACACACTCACTCTGTAACCTGTTATCTACAGGAGAGGTCCTCAAAATCACTTCCTCTATACAACCCTTACTAGAATTACTGGGAGAATGGAGTTTTAAAGAAGCACCAAGGAGATGCTGTCCAGATTTTTTTTCTTTTTTAAAATAGAGACAAGGTCTCACTATGTTGCCCAGGCTGGTCTCCGACTCCTGGGCTTCAGTGATCTTCCCAGCTCGGCCTCCCAAACTGCTGGAGGTGTGAACCACCACACCCCGCCCAGATTTGTAGCAAGCATTCGAAGAGAATATATACCAAAGATTTTTCTATTCCCATATGTGAATGATTTAGGGAGCCATGCTATGGGATCACTCTGAGGCCCTACGATGCCTAAAAGGAAAGAACTGGCTCTTGGTGTGGTAGATCCAGAAGACAGTGTGGTTTGTGAAAGACACCAGCAGCCAGGACACCCATGCTTCACGGATTTCCCATCTGAAGCTGCCACTGGAGAACCACACAAGCCCCTGCATGGGTGTCTGAGCTCTCTCACCTTGAACCACACAGCAGGATGTGTGACTGATAGAGGCAGGTCTGCCTTGGCTCTCATCCAAGAAAGAAGGTTTTATATACAGTAGAAACAAGTCACTCATTGCTAGATGTTTCAGAAAGACTTGTTACGCAGTCTTGTTATACAATCCACAATCCCACAGCAGAAACTCTTGGGATCAGATATGTTTTCAATATGAGAATTTGTCAGATTTTAGAAAGGTGTTATGGGGAACATACCAAATATGACGCAATACCTCTAGGGAGGTACAAGGCAACACCCATAATCAAACATGTTAGTATTTCTCCAGTGAAACATGAACATTCACACTAAATGGGATAAAGACTAACGTAGACTCGTAGCAGCTCCAACAAGGTTCTGTCATCAAGTGATTTTAGATCAAGTTGGGTTTTGCTGTCAAATGACTTGTGAAAAACAAAAATGTCTAGGTTTCAGAACTTACTAGATTTCTGTAGTGCATGAAAGGACTGCGGACCTGTTATAATGACTCTTGCTTGTATCTTTAAAAAGATAATAAAACTAATAGTAGCTAACATTTATTAAGGCTTACAGTGCTGAGCCCTATTCCAGGCCTATGCTAAGCCTGTGCACACCACCATCTCATTTAATGCGGCACTCACAAAACACCTGCTTAGAGGAGGAACTCTTTTTTTTTCTTTTGGTAGAGGTGAGGTCTCGCTATGTTGCCCAGGCTGGTCTCAAACTCCTGGCCTCAAGCAATCCTCCTGCCTCGACCTCCCTAAGTAAGTGCTGGGATTACAGGTGTGAGTCACCGCTTAGGAACTCTTATTATAACCATTGTGATTATTTATTTTATGTGTCAATTTGCATAGGTTACTGTACCCAGTTATTCAATCAAATACTCACCTAGATATTGCTGTGCGGGTATTTAGAAGTGTTTAACATCTACAATCAATTGGCTTTATATAAGGAGATTATCCAAGATGATCTGGGTGGTCCTAATCTCATAGTTGAAAGACCTTAACAAGGCTGGGTGCAGTGGCTCACCCCTGTAATCCCAGCACTTTGGGAGGCTGAGGTGGGTGGATCACAAGGTCAGTTCAAGACCAGCCTGGCCAAGATGGTGAAACCCTGTCTCTATTAAAAATACCAAAAAGTAGCCGGGCGTGGTGGTGGGCGCCTGTAATCCCAGCTACTCGGGACGCTGAGGCAGAGAAATGCCTGAACATGGGAGGTGGAGGTTGCAGTGAGCTGAGATTGCACCACTGCACTCCAGCCTGGGAGAAAGAGCAAGATTCTGTCTCAAAAAAAAAAAAAAAAAACACAAAGACCTGTGGGCTACAGCATCTGCTCCTGCCTGAGGGCTTCCAGCCTGCCCCTTCTGATAGCCTACCCTATATATTTCCAACTTGCCCAGCGAGCCCCCGCGATCGTGTAAACCAATCCTTATTGATAAACCATTTCTCTATCTATATATAGTTGACCCTTGAACAACACAGGGTTTGAACTGCATGGGTCCACTTATATGTGGATTTTCTTCCACCTCTGCCACCCCTGAGATAGCAACACCAACCACTCCTCTTCCTTCTCAGGATGCAGACCTTTATAATGATCCACTTTCACTTAATAGTAAATATATTTTCTCTTCTTTATGATTTTCCTAAGAACATTTTCTTTTCTCTAGCTTACATTACTGTAAGAATACAGTATATAATACATATACAAAATATGTGATAATCAACTCTATTCTTGGGTCTTGTGGTCAACAGTAGGCTATTAGTAGTTAAGTTTTGAGCCAGGCATGGAGGCTCACCCCTGTATTCCCAGCACTTTGGGAAACTCAGGTGGAAGAGTTGCTTGAGCCCAGTAGTTCGACACCAGCCTGGGCAACACAGGAAGACCCCATCTCCACAGAAAATTAAAAAGATAGCCGGGTGTGGTGGTGCATACCTGTAATGCCAGTAACTGGGGAGGCTGAGGTAGGAGGACTGCTTGAGCCCAGGAGGAGGCTGTAGTGAGCTGTGTTCCTGCCACTGCACTCCAAGCTTAGCAACAGAGTGAGACCCTGTCTCAAAAAAAAAAAAAAAAAAAAAAAAAAAAAAAAAAAAAAGAAGAAGAAAAAAGAAAAAAAATTGTAGCTTTGGGGGTAGTCAAAAGTTATACATGGCTGGGTGCACACCTGTAATACTAGCTACTTGGGAGGCTGTAACAGGAGGATCGCTTGGGCCAAGAGTGCCAGGCTGTAGTGCACCATGACTGTGCCTGTGAAAAGCCACTCACTCCAGTCTGGGCAACATAGCAAGACCCTGCCTCCAAAAGAAAAAGTTATATGCAGATTTTTGACTGCATGGGTGTCGGTACCCCAAACTCCTGTATTGCTCACGGATCATCTGTATAGATATAGATATCCAAATGGTTCTGTTCCCTAGTGAAACCTTGACTAATGCAAGTATCTTACAGATGAACAAAGTAGAGACTCAGAGAGGTTTAGTAATTTGCCCCAAATCACACAGCAGAACAGGAACCCAAAACCAGGTATGATCCAATGTATTATACAAATTGTGACACTTCTGAGTCAAAGGGGGTGTTATTAATAATTATCCCTGGATAACAGGCATAGACTAGAACAATCTAGGTCAAACAACAGCTCAGCATAGCTTGAACCCACTGCACTCAACTGCCTCTCTCATCCCACACTCCCCTCCTCTCTCTGGCTCCTTCCTTCCACCTACAGAGATCCTCAGGCTCCACTCCCAAAACAATTGTTTCCTAACCCTGTTTTCATCTCAAGGTCCTCTCTCTGTTTCCCTCAGTTAAATTTCAATCTATAACATCAACATCAAAAAACCAAGGGTCTTTTCTCAGTCCTCATCTTGCAGTTCTGGCACTCTTGCTGGAACCTCAGTGGTGAACTCTCTCTTTCCTTAGATTTTGTGCCAGCGGTCCCAAAGATCATCAGGTCAGTTGGAGAGTCCCTAGAAGGAAGATTCCAAGAACTCAGCATATAGTTCTACTCACAGCTGGCAAGGAAAAACACAGAGGTAGAATCTAGGGGAATCTATGTGTAGGTTTCCTATGCTCTCTCCCTCCCATGAGGAAAAGCACTCTTCCCCCAGCAACAAAACTTGACAACGTGTGCCATTCTTCTGACAGAACATTCTTCTGCTAGAGATGCCCATTAGACTCAGCACAAGAGGTTTTCAATGGGGGCTGGTCACATAGGGCACACTCTGCCTAGCATATACAGTGTTCAATACTAACCTCACCATCTGTATATACAGCCTAGGCAAGTGAGCCCACTCTTATTGGGTGAGAAATCTAGACACCAGACAAGTCCCACCCTTGCAAGCAGGATTTTCTAAGGAGAGCAGGCCTGTCACGTTAACTCTTTTCTGCACAGATGCCTGGACTCTGAACCATCTGGTTCCCTCTACTAATGGCAAAAAGGCATCCCTTAACATCCTCACATCCCAGCCATGTCTCCCTCCCTCGGTGTCCTCACTGACTCATGGTTCTAAACGGCCTCTTCACAAATGACGCCCAAACTGGCGTCACTGCCTAAGGGCCAGGTTTCTGACACCCCCTTGCAATCCCAGTCCATATAAGGCCAATTAACTCAGGAATTAGGGAGACCAGGCCAGAGGGTTTTGAAAAACATCAGGCCCCTTCCAGCTCTACCACTACCAGGTGGCAGGCCTCAGTTTTCTTATGTGTAAAAGCAGGAGATGGGTTCCTGCCAGCTCTGAAATGCTATGGTACTATGACCTCACCCCAATGCCGTTCCCCCGCTCGGCATTTAATATCAGCACCCCAGTGGTCCTTGTCATGAGCAGCATCTTGCTGCCACACGACACAGCCATCGCACCAGTCCCAACCAACCCAGGTGGACAGGTGGTTGTGAGTTTTCTGGACGCCTCTAGACTATTGATTGACGTGTGTGGGTGTCTGTGTGTGTGGGTCTCTATTGACTTGTGTGGGTGTGTGTGTGGGGGGGGGGGGTCTCTAACCTGCAGTTCACCCTCTACGCTCGCTTTCAGCTTTGGGTGAGCCCCAGGGGCACAGGCATAAAAGTGGGTTTGAGGAGTCCGATGCAGAGGAGGCCTGGGATACAGGAGCAGGAAAAGGAAGTGCAGGCAAAGACTGGCTTATCCCAGGACCTGTCCCAATTCCTACCTAACCCAGGGAGCAGACTTTGCTTCCCTCCCTCCGTCCCCCGCCACTCCCCACTATGCATGGGCACAGTAAGCACCTCAGCTGATGCTAATATGAAAACCAGAAAGTTCTGAAGTCTGTACGCAGATCATCAACGAAAAGGCGGCTAGAGGGGGAATCTCCCGGGGACCGAGGGGGAAGCTCAGGGTGGGGTATGCGGGCAAAGCGGGGCGCTCCGACCGTTGAGGACTCGCCCTCAACCCTCGGCCATCCGTCGGGGCCTAGATATAGGAGGCCCCGCCGGCCCGGGCAGAGCGCGGAGCCGGGTCTCCGGAAGGGGGCGCCCGCCGCGGGCCGCGCGTCCCCCAGGCTTCCTGGGCCGCGGGCGCCTCCTGGGTCCCAGCTCGGCTCACCGCAGACCGGACGCGATCCCGGGTCTCTCGGCCGGTGCCGCCCCGCCTACCTCCTCCCCGCCATAGCGGGCCAGCTCCTCCTCGGTAAAAAGACGCACTGGGGGCCCCCGCTCGGCAGGGCGCGGAGTCTGCCCAGCCCGGGCTGTGGGCAGCCCCAGGGCCAGCGCTAGGACCAGGGCCAGCGCTGCCAGCGGCCGCAGCCGCCGCCCCGGCGCGGGGCCCGCCATGGTGAGCGCGCAGCGCTTGGCAAGGCCAGCCAGGGCAGCGGGGTCTCAGCACGCCCGCCCCGCGGCCGGGAGTCCCAGCACGCCAGCCCAGCTGCCCGGAGTCCCGCCCCGCGCCCAGAGCCGGCCAGAGGGCGGGGAACCGATAGCCCCCGCCCTCCGCGCGCCTCCTGCGCCTCGGGGTGGGGCTGGCAGGGCTATTCGGGCGGCGCAGCTGGAAAGCTGGGAACTAGGATTGTAATCCTGAACTCCTAAATCCAAACTGCAGACTGGAAGTTACCAAAAAATGTCACAGTGGTTCCTTGATCAGATACAAAGATGACAGAGCCCGACATACCAGGACCTGGAAAGGTGTATTTCTAAAATAAGACCCCTGCTTTTATTTTTGGCTGACTTTTTTTCTTCCTAGTTGTGTTTAAGTTTCTGGTTCCCAAGAAGATTTTTGCAAAGGGTAGGGTGCTGTCACCGATATGCCCTGAAATAATAATAGCTAACATTTGTGCCAAACTTTGCTCATTACTTTATGCAACAAATATTTTTTGAGTACCTGCATGTACCAGGTCACTGGGGACTCATCACTGAAGAAGACAGATCCATGCCCACTTGGAGCTTACATTGTGTGGGCAGATAGACAATAAGATTCTAAGTATTATGTTAGATGGTGGTGAATACTAGGGAGAAAAAGCAGGGCAAAGAGATAGGGAGCACTGGGATGGCCATTTTATTTTATTTTATTGTTATGTATTTATTTATTTTTGAGACGGAGTCTGTCACCTAGGCTGGAGTGCAGTGGCACCATCTCGACTCACTGCAACCTCCACCTCCCGGGTTCAAGTGATTCTCCTGCGTCAGCCTCCAGAGTAGTTGGGATTACAGGCACCCACCACCATGCCCAGCTAATTTTTTTTTTTTTTTTAATTTTTAGTCAAGATAGGGTTTCACTATATGCTGGCCAGGCTGGTCTTGAACTCCTGACCTCAAGTGAACCATCCACCTCATCTTCCCAAAGTGCTGGGATTACAGGCTTGAGCAACGGTGCCCAGTTATGGGATGGTCATTTTAAATAGGCAGGTTAGGGAAGTCCTCACTGAGAACATGGTATTTGCCTAAAAATCTACAGGAGAGGAAGGAGGCGGTCTAGAGGGAAGAGCACTTTGGTCAAAGTAACAGGCTCATAAATGCGGAGGAATGAGGATACCCGGCTTGCTGGAGGATCAAGGGAAGGTAAGAGGGATAGATGAAGTCAGGAAGGAAGTGGGTAAGGGAGTCAGGGTGGATCTTGGAGGCCTCACAGGTTATTTTCCAGACTGGCTTTTACTCTGAGTAAATGGAATAGAGGAATTAACAGAAAAGGGGTCTCATTCCAGACCCAAGAGCAGGTTCTTAGATGTCCGCGGCAAAGAATCAGGGCAAGTTGCAGAGTATAATAGTTAAAGTAGTTTATTAGAAACTATTCCATTTCTAAGCCGGGCGTGGTGGCTCACGCCTGTAATCCCAGCACTTTGGGAGGCTGAGGCGGGCGGATCACAAGGTCAGGAGATCGAGACCTTCCTGGCTAACACGGTGAAACCTCGTCTCTACTAAAAATACAAAAAATTAGCCGGGTGTGGTGGCGGGCACCTGTGGTCCCAGCTACTCGGGAGACTGAGGCAGGAGAATGGCGTGGGCCCGGGAGGCAGAGCTTGCAGTGAGCCAAGATCGCGCCACTGCACTCCAGCCTGGGCGACAGAGCGAGACTCCGTCTCAAAAAAAAGAAACTATTCCATTTCTAATAATAGTACTACTCTATTTCTGAGTAGTATACTTGCTTGCAAGTAGTAGTAAGCAAGTATTGCTTATATAGGAGCACCTCTGCCTTCAATGTAATGCTTGCTTTTATAGGGCTACAACTAGTGTACTTTATTACAAAGGCCTATGATCAGCTTGTGACAGACTATTAGTATTGTTATTCTCTTGTGTAACTATTGATTTCAGGGAAAATTTATGGGTGTACTGTTATCTTTAGAGTGAAACTCTTTTTTTTTTTTTTTTTTTTTTTTTTGAGACGGAGTCTGGCTCTGTCACCCAGGCTGGAGTGCAGTGGTGCGATCTCTGCTCTCTGCAAACTCCACTGCCTCCCGGGTTCACGCCATTCTCCTGCCTCAGCCTCCCTAGAAGCTGGGACTACAGGTGCCCGCCACCACGCCTGGCTAATTGTTTTGTATTTTTAGTAGAGATGGGGTTTCACCATATTTGCCAGGATGGTCTCCATCTCCCAACCTCGTGATCCGCCTGCCTTGGCCTCCCACAGTGCTGGGATTACAGACATGAGCCACAGCGCCTGGCTCTTTTAAACTAAGAATACCTTTTTTCCATTATCTCATTTCCTCAACCATAAACATCTTGTGAAGAGTGCCTATCTTCCTGGGAAAGTCACCCAGCAGATTTGGCTTTATCTGACCTTTATTCAAGATGGAGTCACTCTGGTTAGGACACTTCTGACATAATTCCGTCCTCCTTTCTACAAGTAGACCCTTAATCCTAAGGGGTGTAGGGGGACAGAAATCCATCTTTAGTAACTTCTTCAAGCTGAACAGAAGTGATGATATTCCTGCCTAACCATTAGGATCCCTTTGCCTAAAGTAGAGAGCTAGCCAGTCAGAGAGCATCTGTATAGTGAGGACCAATCCTACATAATTCTAAGTCCTGGAAAAAGGTGAAATCTAGAAAATTAATGTGTTGAATTTAAAGAAGCATTGAGTAAGCATAACTTTTATTCCTACATAAAAAGTACAATGCAATATATTCCACAGCACAAAACAGAATGGATAGAATTATCCCAAGCATGCTAAACAAAAAAGTTTTCGAAGGACTAGGCAGCTGTTAGAACCAAGCTGATATGGGGTCAACTGACAGCATGTCAATGGCAGAGATATGGGTGTCAAAGTCTTTTGTGGCCTGAGTAATATTATGTGAATAGTCTGGAATATATACATAACATTCTGTTTTGATTATAGTACAAGTTCCCCCTTTGAGCTGCTGTTAACATGTCCAGAGCCATAGGTTCATAAGGCTGTCTGTCTAATTTGAGATGTTTCTTCAGTCCAGAGGGTAAGGGCATGGGGTATATTATTGAAAACTGCAGCTGTGTTTAGCTACGGCTTTGACTTGAAGCTCCGTGTCAATTGTGGCTGCCTGTGGGGAGAAGATAGTGTCAGACCTCTGAGCCGAAGCTCAGCCATTGTAACCCCTGTGACCTGCACATATATGTCCAGATGGCCTTCAGGAGCCGAGAAGTCTGGAGTAGCCAAAAAAACACAAAAGAACTTAAACAGCCAGCTCCTGCCTTAACTGATTGACCAATCTTATGACATTCCACTGTTGGGAGCAAGCCCCTCAAAATCTGCCCATAAACTGGCCCCAAAACTGGCCATAAACAAAATCGCTGCAGCACTATGACATGTCCATAATGGCCCTAATGCCCAAGTTGGAAGGTTGTGGGTTTACGGGAATGAGGGCAAGGAACAACTGGCCCGCCCAGGGTGGAAAACTGCTTAAAGGCATTCTTAAGCCACAAACAATAGCATGAGCGATGTGTGTCTTAAGGGCGTGTTCCTACTGCAGTTAACTAGCCCAACCTATTCATTTAATTCGGCCCATCCCTTCGTTTCCCATAAGGGATACTTTTAGTTAATTTAATATCTATAGAAACAATGCTAATGACTGGTTTGCTGTTAATAAATATGTGGGTAAATCTCTGTTCAGGGCTCTCAACTCTGAAGGCTGTGAGACCCCTGATTTTCCACTTCACACCTCTATATTTCTGTGTGTGTGTCTTTAATTCCTCTAGCGCCGCTGGGTTAGGGTCTCCCCAACCGAGCTGGTCTCGGCAAGTGGCGCCCAACGTGGGACCTCAAATCCAGGCCAAAGGGTCACCGGAGTAACGGTTGGAACGGAAAACTAGCTGGAGGACACCCAAGTACTCTTAAAGTAATCCCCGTGGTGAGTAAGAAGGGGAGCTCAGAAGCATCAGGGTAACAGTGGGACAGGTTTGTGTTCTGGTTCGTTTCACCTTTGAACTTTTTAACACTGATAATGAAGAGGAACAAGAGTATAGCAAAGTAGCAGAAGAGATTACAGAGCATGTTTATTTGCCAGCTGAAGCTAAAGTGGCAAAGGAAGGAGAGGTTCATCCCTACCCTTCTGCACCCCCTCATTATTATTTTGAAGAAAATGACCCCCCAGATCTTTTTTTCCCAGAGGACACAGGGCAAAAAGTAGTTGCCCTAGTGACTGTTTGAGCAGCACCTTGAGCAACTGCTCTTAGTTCTATTCAGGCAGCAATTCAGCAAGCTAGACGAGACGGTGATTTAGAGGCCTGGCAGTTCCCTATTAGAATACACCCCCCAGATCAAGAGGGAAATATTATAGCTACATTTGAGCCTTTTCCTTTTAAATTACTCAAAGAATTAAAACAAGCAATAAATCAGTATGAACCAGGTTCTCCTTTCATCATGGGACTGTTAAAGAATGTTACTGTTTCCAGTCAGATGATTCCTACCGACTGGGATGCTCTTACTCGAGCTTGTCTAACTCCTGCTCAGTTCTTACAGTTTAAAACTTGGTGGGCAGATGAAGCTTCCATTCAGGCTGCTTGCAATGCCCAGGACCAACCTCAAATTAATATAACTGCAGACCATCTTTTGGGAGTTGGTGGCTGGGCTGGTTTAGATGCACAACTGGTCATGCAGGATGATGCCATAGAACAGCTTAGGGGGCTGTGCATTAGAGCTTGGGAAAAAATCACTTCAGGTGGAGAACAATACCCTTCCTTTAGTGCTATAAAACAGGGACCCAGAGAACCATATGTTGATTTTATAGCTCGGTTACAGGAGTCTCTTAAAAAGATGATTGCAGATTCAGCTGCTCAGGATATAGTGTTGCAGTTATTAGCTTTCGACAATGCTAATCCCGATTGCCAGGCTGCTCTGCAACCTATTAGAGGGAAAGCACATTTAGTTGATTATATCAAGGCCTGTGATGGTATTGGAGGTAATCTGCATAAAGCTACTTTGTTGGCACAGGCAATGGCAGGACTGACAGTGGATAAAGGAAATACTCCATTTCCTGGAGCTTGTTTTAACTGTGGGAAGCATGGTCATACTAAAAAAGAACGTAGAAAAAAATTAGCAAGTCAGGCCACCAGATAGGGGAAAAAAGAAAACTGTTGAGCCTGAGATATGTCCAAAATGTAAAAAAGGAAAACTCTGGGCTAGTCAGTGTCACTCTAAGTTTGATAAAGATGGGAACCCGATTTTGGGAAACGCCATGAGGGGCCTGTCCCAGCCCTGTTCTAAACCAGGGCATTTCCAGCTAAGGCCATTCCCTCACCCCTGAACAACGTCTGTCCTCTGCCACAGCCTGTAGTGCCACAGTAGATTTATGCTGCACAAAAGCTGTGAGCCTTCTGCCTGGGGAACCCCCGCAAAAGGTCCCAATAGGAGTCTGTGGACCCTTGCCAGCAGGGACAATAGGATTACTTTTAGGAAGGTCTAGTGTAAGTTGAAAAGGCTTACAAATACATACAGGAGTCATTGATTCAGATTACAATGGGGAAATTCAAATTGTTATATCTACTTCTGTTCCCTGGAAAGCAGAGCCAGGAGAGCACATAGCATAGCTCCTGATTGTGCCATATGTGGGAATGGGAAAAAGTGAAATTAAATGAACAGGAGGATTTGGAAGCACAAATAAACAAGGCAAAGCAGCTTATTGGGTAAATCAAATTACGGATACACATCCTACCTGTGAAATAACTATTCAAGAAAAGAAATTTTGAGGTTTGGTAGATATGGGAGCAGACATTTCAATAATTTCTCTGCAGCACTGGCCGTTCACATGGCCAATTCAATCCACTCAATTTAACATAGTTGGAGTTGCTAAAGCCACTGAAATATATCAAAGTAGTTACATTTTGCATTGTGAGGGGCCTGATGGACAACCTGGGACTATTCAACCAATTATAACTTCTGTACCTATACATTTATGAGGAAGAGATTTGTTACAACAATGGGGAGCACAAGTTCTAATTCCAGAACAATTATATAGCCCTCAAAATCAACATAGAATGCATGAAATGGGGTGTGTCCCAAGGACTAGAAAAAAGTTTGCAAGGTTTGAAAGAACCGCTTCAAGCGGAAAAACAAAGTTCCCACCAAAGATTAGGAAATAATTTTTAATGGCAGCCACTGTTAAGCCTCCAGAACCTATGCCTTTAAAATGGTTAACAGATAAGCCAATTTGGATAGAACAATGGCCGCTAAGTAAAGAAAAACTGGAGGCTTTAGAGAAATTAGTTGCTGAACAATTAGAAAATGGGCACATAGCTCCAACATTTTCTCCTTGGAATTCTCCAGTTTTTGTAATTAAGAAAAAAATCAGGTAAATGCAGAATGTTAACTGACTTAAGAGCCATCTATTCAGTTATACAACCTATGGGAGCATTACAGTGAGGATTGCCTTCTCCTACTATAATTCCAAAAAAATGGCCTTTAATTGTCATGGATTTAAAGGACTGTTTCTTTACTATCCCTTTAGCTGAGCAAGACTGTGAACGGTTTGCATTTACAATTCCTGCTGTAAACAACCTGCAGCTGCTAAGCATTATCATTGGAAAGTGTTGCCACAGGGCATGTCAAACAGCCCAACAATTTGCCAGAGGTTTGTAGGGCAAGCAGTTGAACCTACTCGTAAAACATTTTCACAGTGTTACATTATTCACTATATGGATGATATACTTCGTGCTGCCCCCACTCGAGAAATATTATTCCAATGTTATGATCACTTGCAAAATTTGACTTCTCGTGCTGGTTTAATTATAGCTCCTGTCAAAATTCAGACTACTACTCCCTACTCCTACTTGGGGACCTTAGTAAATGACACTACCACCATGCCACAGAAAGTAGCCATATGTAGGGATAAATTAAAAACATTAAATGATTTTCAAAAATTACTGTGGGATATTAATTGGATATGACCTGCTCTAGGCATTCTTACCTATGCCATGAGTAACCTGTTTTCTACCCTTAGAGGAAATCCTAGTCTCACTAGCCCACGGCAATTAACAAAAGAGGCTGAGGCAGAGTTACAACTGATTGAAAAGCAAGTCCATAAAGCTCAGATAAATAGAATAGGTCCAGAGAAGACTCTAGATTTGCTAACTTTTTCAACTCAGCGTTCACCTACTGGTGTTATTGTCCAAGAAAAGGGCTTAGTAGAGTGTCTTTTTCTTCCACATATTACTTCACAGACTCTAACTCCTTATTTAGATCAAATCGCTACTATGATAGGGATTGGGAGAACTTGGATTGTTAAATTACATGAACATGATCCCGGAAAAATTATTGTCCCTCTCATGAAAGCACAAATACAGCGAGCATTTATAAATAGTCTTACTTGGCAAACCCATTTAGCTGACTTTGTGGGTATTCTCGATAGTGGTTTTCCTAAAACGAAGCTGTTTCAGTTTTTGAAATTAACTAATTGTATTCTCCCTAAAATAACTAAATTTAAACCAATTGAAGGTGTTGAGAATGTTTTTACAGATAGGTCTAGTAATGGTAAAGCTTCTTATTTTGGCTCAAAAAGTAAAACTTTCCAGACATCCTATACTTCAGCTCAAAAAGCAGAGCTTGTAGCAGTGATTGAGGTATTGACTGCTTTTTATATGCCTATTAATGTGATTTCTGATTCTTCATACGTGGTTCATTCCACACAGTTAATTGAAAATGCTCAGTTGTGATTTCATACAGAAGAACAATTGATGACAAAAACAAAAAAGGAGGAGAAATAGGGATTATAGGACAGCCCATACACAATTGAATCTAGCATTATTTGGTGAAAAGATCCAATAACGAAAAGGCCCAATAATAAAAAAAGTTAAGAAATAGGTAAAATAATAACTTGGGGTAGAGGTTTTGCTTGTATTTCTCCAGGCCAAAATCGACAGCCGATTTGGATACTATCCAGACACCTAAAACCTTATCATGAGCCAGATGCCGAGGAAGAGACTCTGGGAGCATCCCGAGGACCCCCCAGTTGCAGCCATGTTGAGACTAACGCTGAGGAGGACCCCCAACTGTCACGAGCAGCATGCGTCGAATACAGCCACCTACCTGGGACAGATCAAGAAGCTGTCACAGATGGC
Source organism: Macaca thibetana thibetana (assembly GCF_024542745.1). Lineage (NCBI taxonomy): Eukaryota > Metazoa > Chordata > Mammalia > Primates > Cercopithecidae > Macaca > Macaca thibetana. The sequence continues at coordinate 150,713,806 of NC_065578.1, forward strand.
AGAAGAAAACCTAAGGAAAGCCAGACAACCAGTCACAATGACCTTGAGCATTCCTTCAATAAGGGCTGATAATAATGCCTGAATGCAATCACTCTGACACAGTTACACATGCTTTCTGATCTCAGTATTTACCATAATAAATCTGCTCCTATAATTGAGGCATACTGCCCTTAAAAATCTGTTTTGTAAACAGGATTGGACCCAGTTGGAAAAAATGAACATACTTGTTTAGGAAGATTGCATCGCAGAACAGGCAGACTTGTTGCAAAATGATTCCTATGGAATCATTATTAATTTGTCCCATAAGGGGATGTTTAGCTTGAATTGCACCTCTCAGTCTGCATGCCACGGTCACACTATGTTCAGATGATCTGAACAAAATGGTCAGATGGTAGAAATGATAAGAAGTACAGCAAAAGTTCCTATTATCTGGAACCATGGCGATATAGTGGTACCTCAACTTCAAATGATATGGCCCGCTCTAGGAGCTTCACATAAGGATTTGTGGAAACTATTAAATGCTCTTAGTAAGATCAAAATTTGGGAAAGAATAAAAAAGCATCTAGAAGGACACTCTACAAACTTGTTTTTGGATATAGCAAAATTAAAAGAACAAATATTTAAAGCATCCCAGGCACACCTGACCTTAATGCCAGGAACTGGAGTGCTTAAAGGAGCTGCAGACAAATTAGCAGCTAGTAACCTGTTAAAATGGATAAAAACACTTGGAAGCGCTGTGATTTCCATGATGATGGTGCTTTTAATCTGTGTTGTTTGTCTTTGTATAATCTGCAGATGCAGATAAAGTAGCTCACCATGACAAAGCTGCCCTTGCTTTTATCTCGTTGCAAATCAAAGAAGGGAGACATGTTGGGAACAAGCCCCCCAAAACCCGGCCATAAACTGGCCCCAAAACTGGCCATAAACAAAATATCTGCAGCACTATGACATGTCCATAATGGCTCTAACGCCCAAGCTGGAAGGTTGTGTGTTTACAGGAATGAGGGCAAGGAACACCTGGCACACCCAGGGTGGAAAACTGCTTAAAGGCATTCTTTTTTTTTTTTTTTTTTTTTTTTGAGATGGAGTCTCGCTCTGTCACCCAGGCTGGAGTGCAGCGGCCGGATCTCAGCTCAGTGCAAGCTCCGCCTCCCGGGTCTACGCCATTCTCCGGCCTCAACCTCCCGAGTAGCTGGGACTACAGGCGCCCGCCACCTCGCCCGGCTAGTTTTTTGTATTTCTTAATAGAGACGGGGTTTCACCATGTTAGCCAGGATGGTCTCGATCTCCTGACCTTGTGATCTGCCCGTCTCGGCCTCCCAAAGTGCTGGGATTACAGGCTTGAGCCAAAGCCACAAACAATAGCATGAGCAATGTGTGTCTTAAGGGCATGTTCCTGCTGCAGTTAAGTAGCCCAACCTATTTATTTAATTCGGCCCATCCCTTTGTTTCCCATAAGGGATACTTTTAGTTAATTTAATATCTATAGAAACAATGCTAATGACTGGTTTGCTGTTAATAAATATGTGGGTAAATCTGTGTTCAGGGCTCTCAGCTCTGAAGGCTGTGAGACCCCTGATTTTCCACTTCACACCTCTATATTTCTGTGTGTGTGTCTTTAATTCCTCTAGCGCCGCTGGGGCGAGCTCAGCATTGCACCATTATGACTTGTTCCTGCCCTGCCCCAACTGATCAATCGACCTTGTGACATTCTTCTTCTGGACAATGAATCTTATGATCTCCCCACCATGCACCTTGTGACCCCCTCCTCTGCTAACAATAGATAACCACCTCTAACTGTAACATTCCACTGCCTACCTCAGTCCTATAAAGCTGCCCCTCTCCTATATCCCTTCGCTGACTCTCTTTTCGAACTCAGCCCACTTGTACCCGAGTGAATAAACAGCCTTGTTGCTCACACAAAGCCTGTTTAGGTGGTCTTCTATACGGACACACATGACAGATAGCCAATGGGTAAAACAACCAAGAAGTCTGCTTTTGTCACTTATGATTAGCTCTTACAGTTTCCCAGTTAAATGGGAGAGATTATAATCTAGTGAGGATACATCCTGGGAGATGAGGATGACCCTATGTACATCTTCCAGTCCAATTATAAGGCATGTATGGTCAGCCATGTGACCCACATGCCCATAACCAACCCCAAGGAGAATTATAAGCACCTAGCCATAAAGACTCATCTTGCCATCCCATCCACATTTGGCTAGTTACAAGAAGTGTGCAATTATAGTGTTGGGGTAGTAACCATTCCATATTACAGGTTTCAGTGTGGTGATCACTGCTATTGTCTTTCAAAGCATAGGGGCACTCTGCCTAATACCTGAACTTATACAGCTGTCATTCATTCATCATGTACAGTATAACCTAAAGTCAGAGTGGAGTTTAATTTTCTGATCAAACTAAAAAGAGGCTTCTTTGTTTCACGGTGGGAAGGGAAAGGGCTGGGCCCTGTTTTTCAGTAGAAGGGAAAAAGGGTTGTCCATTTACCCCAATCATAATAATTTCCCCATATGCTCATAGTGGCTGGCAGGATGTGCCAGGGCAGCCTGAGGTGGAGGAGGCATTAATTCTGTGCATACCCAGCAATCAGTTTTGTTGTGTAGGGAGGCTAAAGTTTGTGCCCATTTGGCAAAGAGATTGCTTCTTAGCTGGTTCCAATACGTGTGCAGAATTAAGATGTTAATCCACATCTTTAAGTTACTCATCCTTCTTGTTTCTCCTGAGCAGGCACCAGAGATCAGTGGTTGGTACACAGGAATAAGTGAGATCAGTCTCTTATGTTCCGGCAGCCTGTGGGACTTCATAAGAAATGGGTTTAATTCAAGATAAATGAACCCAGCTGCTTATTCCTTGAAGTTTAATTGCAGTTGGGGTACTTTGTACAAGTACTTTGGGGAAAGTTGATCTAATGGAGACCCTTCCTTCCAAGTTTTTAATAGAACCCAGTTTCCTGGCTGAATTATAACATGATCTTCTTTCTTAGTTGGGGGAGGAAGTCTCTGATTTCCATATTCAAGAGCTTTTTGCAACTGACCTAAGTTAATAACATAGTCTGTAATTTGAAAGTATCTATATCGACTGGGTGCAGTGGCTCATGCCTGTAATCCCAGCACTTTGGGAGGCCGAAGGGGGCAGATCATGAGGTCAGCAGTTCAAGACCAGCGTGGCCAACATGGTGAAACCCCATCTCTACTAAAAATACAAAAATTAGCCAGTCATGGTGGTGGACCCCTGTAATCCCAGCTATTCCAGAGGTGAGGCAGGAGAATCGCTTGAACCCGGGAGGCAGAGGTTGCAGTGAGCCGAGACTGCGCCATTGCACTCCAGCCTGGGCGACAGAGTAAGACTCCATCTCAAAAAAAAAAAAAAAAAAAAAAAAAGTATCTATATCTACTAGGAAATCTGCAGTTAAGAAAGGACTTCCATACATTTTTTCGAAAGAGCTGAGCTACAAGTTTCCCTTAGGGGCAGCCAAAACTAGCAACAAGGTCACGGGCAATAGAGACAAATAGGTTTCTGATGTTTCCTGGCATAACTTGGCAAGAGTTCTCTTTGAAGTTTGATTGGCCCTTTCTACTTTTCCTGCAAACTGTGGCTTCCATGCTGAATAAAGGTGATACTGAATTCCTAGAGCCAATGATATATTTTGGGTTCTTGTTGCTGTGAAAAATGGGCCATTGTCACTCTATAAGCTTTTAGGCAGCCCAAACCTAGGGATTATTTCCTTTAATAAAAATTTAGAAATGTCAGTTGCCTTTTCAGACCAAGTAGGAAAACCTTCAATCCAACAAGTAAAGGTATCAATGAATACTAATAAATATTTGAATCCTTCCCATGGGGGTATTTGAGTGTAGTCTATTTGCCAGTCTTCACCTTGGTGTGTTCCCCTGTGCTGAACAGGCTTTGCTAAAGGAGGAGGTAAAGGTTGATTATTTGGGTTATTTTGGACGCATAGTTCACAGGCCCAAGTCCCTTGTTTTACTGTTTTAAGAAGGTCTTTTCCTATAAAAAGACAAGACATCAATTGAAATAGGGAATCTCTTCCCAAATGAGTAGAGTCATGCACATGTTTAACCACTTTGCATTGATCAGTCTTTGTACATACAGCATGTCATTTTCATTAATTAGCCATCTGGAAGGGTTTCAAGTTAATCCATGGGTTTTAGCTCATTCCTGTTCTCCTTTAGTATACTCTGGCTTTATCATCACCAGGGCAGGGGGTACCGACATGCCCACAAAGTTGATTGGCTCCCTTAATGCAGCTGCCTTGGGTATAGCACCTGCAAAAGAATTTCCTTTTATTATAGTGGAGTCTCCTTTCTGATGCTCTCTGCAGTGACTCACAGCAACTTCCTTTGACAGCAGGACAGCATCTAGTAGATTTAAAATTTCCAAGTGGTATTTTTATATGGGAACCCTTAGCAGCAGTTAGGAATCTCCGTTCCTTCCAAATGATAACATGAGCGTGAAGACCAGAAAGGCATACTTGCAGTCAGTGTAAATGTTCATTCTTAAATCATTTCCCAATTGAAGGGCTATGGTAGGAGCCACTAACTGCTTCTTTTTTTTTTTTTAGAGATGGGTCTCACTCTGTCACCCAGGCTGGAGTACAATGGTGCAATCTTGGCTCACTGCAACCTCCGTCTCCTGGGTTCAAATGATTCTCCTCCTCAACCTCCCGAGTAGCTGGGATTACAGGTGCCCACCACCATGCCAAGCTAATTTTTGTATCTTTAGTAGAGACTGGGTTTCATTATGTTGGCCAGGCTGGTTTCAAACTCCTGACCTCAGGTGATTCACTGACCTCGGCCTCCCAAAGTGCTAGGATTACAGGTGTGAGCCACCGCACCCAGCCAATTAACTCCTTTTTGAGCTGAGCTGGAAGCTGTTAGAGCCTGGGCTTTGTTTACCTCATGCTGACTGGCAACAACCTACCTGGCTCTTCAGTTTCCCTGATACATAAAACTGCTCCCATTTGTAAACCATTCTATTTCAGGATTACCTAGTGGCTCATCTTTTAAGTCTGCCCAGCTGGAATAAATTTGCTCCATAACTTGCATGCAAGAATGATCTAGAGGGTCCATAGCCTCAGGCAGATAAGTAGCCAGGTTTAAGGTTTGGCATCCTTTAAGAGTAATAACAGGAGTGTCTAAACAATAAAGCCTGATACTTTAATAAGCATATCTTGGTTATCTATAGGTATCCTTTGGCTTCTAGAACCTCTTATACTTGGTGTGGTGTCAAAACTTCCAGATCTTGCCATAAAGTTAGCTTCATCTACCAGAAAAGCAGTTGCTGTAACTGCTCTGAGACATCTGGGCCATCCTGAAGCCACATGGTATAATTGCTTAGAAAAGTATGCCACCATTTAAGGGATATCTCCTAGTTTCTGGACAAGAATGCATAGGGTTGTTGATTGTTTTTCAGCCACTTAAAGGAAGACTGGTTTGTCAAGACTGGGGATTCCTAAGGCTGGAGATGTACTCTTAGAGAGTATTAAAAGCATGTTTATAATTGTTACCCCATTCAGAAGGATCTGAGTCTGCTCCTCATAGAGCCTCATCTAAAGGCTTGGCCATATGCCCAAATCCGGGTACCCGTAAATGGCAGAATCCTGCCATCCCTAGGAAAGCCCATAATTGTTTTCTAGTTTGGTGTTCTGGAACACCAAAAATAGCTTCTTTTTGTACCAGGGCTATTGCCCTGGTGCCAGGAGTTAAGACGTATCCCTAATACTTAACTTTTGGAGTTGAAATCTGGGCCTTGGCTGGGTATAATAGCTCACACCTGTAATCTCAACATTCTGGGAGGCTGAGGTGGGAGGATCACTTGATTGAGCTCAGGAGTTCAAGACCAGCTTGGGCAACATGGCAAAAGTGTCTCTAAAAAAATTAAAAAAAAAAAAATTATCTGGGTGTAGTGTGTGCACCTGTGGTCCCAGCTACTCGGGAGGCTGAGGTGGGAGGACTGCTTGACCCCAGGAGATGGAGGTTGCAGTGAGCTGAGGTCACACCACTGCACTCCAGCCTGGGTGACAGAGCCAAACCCTGTCTCAAAAAAAATAAAAAGAAAAGAAATCTGGGCCTTGTACAGCAAGAGTCTATATACCCATTAGTTCTCAGAAAATTTAACAATGTAATGGTGTTATTGTCTGAGTCCCTTTTGGTTGGGCTAGCAATAAGCAGATCATTAAGTACTGAATAATGGTGCCCTTATCCAATCACAACATTTTAAATTCTTTTAGCCAGCACATTTCCAAATAAATGAGAGGTATCTCCAAACCCCTAGGGAAGAACTGTCCAAGTTAATTGAGAAACTAAATGACTATGTGGGTCAGTCCATTCAAAAGCAAAGATGAATTGCAAGTCAGGGTGCACCAAAATACAGAAAAAGGCTTCCTTAAGATCTAAGATTGTAAACCAATTAGCATCCCCAGGGACCTGGGCTAACAGCCTATAAAGATTGCATACTATAGGATGTATGAGAACAACAACCACATTGACAACAAGGAGGTCTTGAACAAATCTATAGTCTCCACTTGTCTTTTTAACTGACAAGATTGGATTATTACAGGGAGACTCAGAGTCTCAGCAAACCAAATTGCAGAAACATATTTATTAGTGGCTGGATTCCTCTTTATGCCTCTGTTCGCAGAGGGTATTGTCTTTTCCAGGGAATATGAGACACCAGGTTTAAGTTAAATACAAACTGGAGGGGTATTTAATGCCCTCCCCAGAAGTTAAATGTCCCAAACCATAGGATCTATTTGGGAGGTTACTACAACATGCAAGCTAGCTGAATCTCTATTAATTTTTCTCCATTGTTGTGGAGAGAAGTAAAAGCAATTCCTCATCCACCTTGTAATTTCTGAAAGAGACTACAGTTTGAAGCTGAGTTAATAAATTTCTTCCCAACAGAGAGGCAGGGCATTCAGGCATTAAAAGAAAAGCATATGAAGTTGTGAGCCGAGATTGTGCCACTGCACTTCAGCCTGGTGACAGAGTGAGACTCCATCTCAAAAAAAAAAAAAAAAAAAGACAAGAAACGCATATGAAAAAACAGTCCCTGAAGAGCAGCTTAGAGGATGCTAAAACAGCACCTATGAGCTTGTCCATTTATCCCTGTGACCATATAGTCTCGGGATGATAAAACCTCTTCATACTGCATCAAAACAGAGCAAGCAGCCCCTGTATAGAGAAGGAAATTAATATTGTTACCTGCCACTTCAAGGGTTACCCCAGGATCCTCCAGATATATGGTTTTGTTGCCCAATGAGAGCTGTAGTGGAGGGTCTTGAGCCCTGTCAGTCTTGGTCTTCAGCACCTAAACCAAGGATGTCTGAGCAAACCCAAGAGTGAGTGGTGCGCATTCGCTCTTCCCAATGGCCAGTTTTCTTACAGCAAGCACATTAATTTATATTCAAGTTGTGGTGATCTGGAAGCCCAGATTGGGGCTTTCTGCCTTCTAGCTTCCCTTGCCAAGGCTGAGAAGTGTAAGGGCAATCCCCATGTGGGTGGCAAACTGAAGGCCACAGCTAAGAGCTGTCCCTTTTGAGAAAATGTCTTAAGTTTTCCTCCTTTCTCTGTGTTGTCCTTGTTATTAAAAACCATAAATGCCATGTCCCAAAACTGGTTCATAGTAGTCTGGGTACGCAAGGTTGCTTTTTGCAGTTTCCAGTGGATATCAAGAGCAGACTGAATTATAAAATGTACCCCCAATCAGGTTTGCCCTTTTGAAGTGGGATGAGTATATTTCCTAATTACCTCAATTGTCCCTGAAACAAAGCCAGATTCTCATCTTTACCTTGGGTAACTTCCTTCACGTTATCATAATTAACAGGTATTTTTCATACATGTGTTTATCCCTTCTAATAAACAAGTGATCATGTGATCTCTCCTCTCTGTCTTCACTATTCCTTTGATCATTCCATCCTGGATTTTGATCAGAAACTGCAATACCCCAGGCCCTGTAGATAGTATGATTAGAATTGTGGGATAGCATTTCATTTGTGTGTGTCCTAGCTATTCCCAAAATCCATTGCTTTTCTTCCACTGTACAGCAGGTGAATTACAAAATATGCAAATCCTGCCAGGCTAAATTATGTCAGAGTTAGTTTCTCAAATTCATCTATAAATTTTCCTGGGTCTTCAGAGAAACAACCAAATTTTTCTTTGCATAATGCCAAATCAGACATAGAAAAAGGGACCCATACCCTTATAGTGCCCTATTCCCATTTGCCACTTTTCTAAGCAAAGATTTTCCTTTGAAAGTTGCTAAGAGGCTCCACTATGGGTAGTACTGGTGGGGCTGGGTTCCTCAGGGAGTAACGGGTACAGAATAGGACTGAGCCTCTCAGAAGGAGGTAGATGTAAAATAGGGCTAGAGGGTAAGGAGGAGGAGATGAAGAGGTCTCAATAGAACTACTAGAAGGGCTAGAAGGGACAGGGGCAGATACACCTGAAGCATTGAAACTGACTGAGGCTTGCATTGAAAGATCATCTAGAATATCTAATTATTTTTCCTCTTTTGTTTTCATTAAACATGCACATGCTTGTTGTAAAGTTTTAGCCTGACTAAGCAACAAAAATGTTTGAACGTATGGTATTTCACCCCATTTTCCCCCCTGCTTGCAAAACAAATCAAGTTGAAGTATACTATTAAAGGCTGTAGTTCCATTAGGTGGCCATTTTTCTTGACTTTCCAAATAACATTATTATTATTTGGAATAATAACATTATTATTTGGCCCTATTAGGGCCAAACAATATTACATAAAAATAAAAATTTCTTTTTCTTAAGCCCACCTAATTTAAAATGGTCCCAGTGCTCTAATATGTTACCCTAGTGGCGAACTTTTTAGGATTCAGGCTGTGTTACCCACGAGGGGAGCAGGTAAAGGCGAAAGTAGAGATCATCATGAATGAGATTGTACTGCCACTGGCCGAGCTCCGCTAAAAAGGATGAAAGAGCTTTCAGAGCCAAATGAGCAAGGGAAAATGATCCTGTGGTCACTTTTTTTTTTTTTTTTTTTAATGAAAATAGAGACAAGGTCTTGCTGTGTAGCCCAGGCTGCTCTTGAACTCCTGAGCTCAAATGATCCTCCTGCTTTGGCCTCCTAAAGTGCTAGGATTACAGGTGTGAGTCACTACACCCAGCCCCTGTGGTCACTTTAATTCAGCTATTCATATTACCCAAATAATGAGTTGAGCCATTTGCACTAGAGAGACCACAATAGGGGACTTGACAAAAGAAATGTCTCACTAAGCAAGGGAAATGACACAGACCCAGAAAGGAATGTCCAGGCTCAGGACAGTGATGGCAAACAGGAGGAGACTTACATGGTCTTGCTGTCTGTAACCAAGAAGTAAAAGTCATTTGATTAATGAGCAGATGAAGAGGAACTGCTAAAACCGAATCTCCAATTCCCTATCCTAGAGCTGTTTGTCTACAGGGGACTGGCATAACTGCTGCCTGGCTCAATCATATTACCCTGGAATTTTTCATTTAAAATGTGTAAGTACTGGCTGGGTGCAGTGGCTCACGCCTGTAATCCCAGCACTTGAGGAGGCCGAGGTGGGTGGATCACTTGAGGTCAGGAGTTCAAGACCAGCCTGACCAACATGCCAAAACCCTGTCTCTACTAAAAATAAAAAAATTAACCAGGCATGGTGGCACACACCTGTAGTCTCAGCTACTCGGGAGGCTGAGGCATGAGAATCGCTTGAACCTGGGGGACGGAGGTTGCAGTAAGCTGAGATCACACCACTGCACTCTAGTCCGGGCGACAGAGCAAGACTTTGTCTCAAAAAAAAAAAAAAAAAAAATTGGAAGTACCAAGTTTCAATTAATCTTTCGAGATAAGGGGAGGCGATAAATAATCCATGTAAATGGGCTACATATAGGGAAAGTAAATCTTGCAGAACCGTTCATCCCCAACGTATCTTAACAGTATGCGGGAGCAGACAGGCGAAGAGCCGATAATCCGAAGGCAAATGAGGAAAGTGAAAGTAAAAAAAAATCACGACTGGTCAAGTGAGGCCTCTGAAAAGCAGCAGTAAAACACAGCAGTAAAGCATAGACAGCAAGCAGGAAACTGGCAGGTAGCAGCCTTTAATGAGCAGCCACGTGTTTGCAAGGAGGGCTAATCTAAAGGGAGTAATGGTTAATATCCCGTCACGCTGAATCCATATCCAGCTATGAGGATGTGGAGGGCCTCCAACCCTTCCTAGTTGGACCTCTAACTCAGTTTTAGACAGATGCCCCTGTCCTTTACCAGTATAAAAACATATTCCGGCCGGGCGTGGTGGCTCACACCTGTAATCCCAGCACTTTGGGAGGCCGAGACGGGCGGATCATGAGGTCAGGAGATCGAGACCATCTTGGCTAACACAGTGAAACCCCGTCTCTGATTGTCATTTTCTACTTGAACCGAGACATATTTTTCCAAAGCACTTGGAATCAGTCACCGGCAAGAAAAATGGAAAGTATTCTTTTTCAAAATATTTTATTTTATTTTAAGTTCCGGGATACATGTGCAGAATGTTCAGGTTTGTTACATAGGTAAACGTGTGCCATGGTGGTTTGCTGCATCAACCCATCACCTAGGTATTAAGCCCCGCATGCATTAGCTATTTATCCTGATGCTCTCCCTCGCAAAATAGAAACTATTCTGAACAGAACAGAATGGCTGAATACAGGGAGCCAGTTACACAGGTGATGAAAGAAGTTAAGACAATAACCCTGAGGCAACCCAGAGAGTATCAACAGCAGTAGTCACCATTCCAGCCAATGGAAGGGTAACAGTGGCGTTTATTTATTTTTATTTATCTTTCTTGAGATGGAGTTTTGCTCTTATTGCCCAGGCTGGAGTGCAGTGGCACGATCTCGGCTCACTGCAACCTCCACCTCCCGGGTTCAAATGATTCTCCTGCCTCAGCCTCCCAAGTAGCTGGGATTACAGGCATGCGCCACCACGCCCAGCTAATCTTTGCATTTTTAGCAGAGACAGGGTTTCTCCATGTTGGTCAGGCTGGCTTCAAACTCCCGACCTCAGGTGATCCGCCCACCTCAGCCTCCCAAAGTGCTGGGATTACAGGCATGAGCTACCACGCTGGGCAACAGTGGTGTTTATTAGAGTCTGCGGGCCTGGGTTAACCTGGCTGAAGCTAGGACCACAAAAAGCCTTTGTATCAGAGGCTGGAGCCATGGAAGGGAAACTGCAAGAGGCAGAGAACAGGGAAAGAAAAGCCCCAGCTTCTCCCTTGCCCTGACTCCTGAAAGTGCCTCCTGCTAAGGTATAGATGTAAATGATTGCCAGCCATTATTCTAGAGGTCACAAGACATTGCAACTTCCCCAATTACTCCTGCAGATAACATCACTATTGTAGAACCTCAGTTTGGCTTTTTGAAATGTCTTTTCCGGGGCCGGGCGCGGTGGCTCAAGCCTGTAATCCCAGCACTTTGGGAGGCCGAGATGGGCGGATCACGAGGTCAGGAGATCGAGACCATCCTGGCTAACACGGTGAAACCCCGTCTCTACTAAAAAAATACAAAAAACTAGCCGGGCGAGGTGGCGAGCGCCTGTAGTCCCAGCTACTCGGGAGGCTGAGGCAGGAGAATGGCGTGAACCCGGGAGGCGGAGCTTGCAGTGAGCTGAGATCCGGCCACTGCACTCCAGCCTGGGCAATAGAGCGAGACTCCGTCTCAAAAAAAAAAAAAAAAAAAAAAAAAGAAATGTCTTTTCAGGTTTTTTGCATGTCTGACACTGATGGCTCTACCTGGACCCACCAGTCACTCCTGTGGCCCCACCCAGCAGTGAGTAAGCTCACTGGAAGACCATTTCCCACACCCCTATGATTGCAACCCCAGCCAATCAGTAGCAAGCACCCATGGCCTAGCCACCCGTACCCCATCCCACAAACTACCTTTGAAAACCCCTGGCCCCCAAATGCTCGAGGAGATTGATTTGTGTAATAACTCTGTCTCCCTGTGGCCTCAGTCAAACTCTTTCTTTACTGCAATGCCATGGTCTCAGTGAATTGATATTGTCTATACAGCAGGCAGGAAGAACCCATCAGGTGGTTACACTACATGACCCCAGTTGTCCTCTCCACTGACACTGCCTTCTGCTTGTGCTTCAGCCTAGAGCCTGTGTGTCGTACCTGTGCCTTCTGCCTGTACCCACACAGACTATCATGTGCTGGTCCCTTCTTGTCATTCAGGCCTCAACTCAAAAGTAACTGCCATCAGGAGGCCTCTCTTGACATCCCCCAGATATATTAGCATCCTACCACCCTGGCCCATGCCTTCTATCTTTTTATAAGGACGAGTCATATTGGATTGAGAGATCACCTTACTCCAATATGACCTCCTCCTAATTACATCTGCAATGACCCTATTTCCATCTAAGGTCACATTCTGAGATACTGAGGTCTAGGTCTTCAACATATTTTGGGGGGACACAAGTCAATTATAACAGGAATCTTTAGGGTATAGATGATAATTCAAGCCATGAGGCTAGAGGTGACCACTTCACTAGCCCCTACGGAGTTCACAGAAAGGAGATGGAAAACTAGCTTTGGGGCTGGGCATGGTGGCTCTCGCCTATAACTCCCCCAGCACTTTGGGAGGCTGAGGCAGACAGATCACTTGAAGTCAGGAGTCCGAGACCAGCCTGGCCAACATGATGAAACCCTGTCTGTACTAAAAATACAAAAATTAGCCAGGTGTGGTGGCAGGTACCTGTAATCCCAGCTATTTGGAAGGCTGAGGCAGGAGAATCACTTGAGCCCAGGAGGCAGAGGTTGCAGTGAGCCAAGATCGCCGCACTGCACTCCACCCTGGGTGATAGAGCGAGACTCCATCTAAAAAAAATCAAAACAACAACAATAACAAACTTAGCTTTGGGAAAGGCCACCCTATAGAGTTGAGGTGAGGAGAAGCCAGCAGAGAGGCTGAGAAGGAGCAGTAACTGTAACTGTAATAGGCCTGTTGCCTGATGTGTGCAGCAAGTCAATATGCCAAGACAGGGGGTTGCAGTAGAAAAAGAGGCTTACTAATAGGGCCTCCAATCAAGGAGATGGAGGGAAACCTCAAATCCTCTCTCAAGGAGTTTGGGGCTTTTCTAAGTGTTTTTAAGGAGTAGGCTGAAGTATGGAGACTGCTGATTGGTCAAAGAGAGCAGGACGAAATCATGGGACAGAGAAAGAAGCAGCTGTATTCTCATGCTGATTCCATTCCTCTGTTGGTGTCTTCAAACTGGTTGGTGTCAGCTGTTTCACTGGAATTTGTGATCTGAAAAACATCTTAAGCAATATATTTTTTTTTTTTTTTGAGACAGAATTTTGCTCTCGTCACCCAGGCTGGAGTGCAATGGCATGATCTTGGCTCACTGCAACCTCCGCCTCCCAGGTTCAAGCGATTCTCCTGCCTCAGCCTCCTGAGTAGGGAGGCTAGGGAGGCTGGGATTATAGGTGCCCGCCACCATGCCTGGCTAATTTTTGTATTTTTCGTAGAGATGAAGTTTCACCATGTTGGCCAGGTTGGTCTTGAACTCCTGACCTCAGGCAATCTGCTCGCCTCGGCCTCCCAAAGTGTTGGGATTACAGGCATAAGCCACTGCGTCCAGCCTTAAACAATTCTTAAACAAAAGCCTTATGATTCTAATGTCAGAAATCCTACCTATAGGAGCAGTGGAGATGCAAATGGTCAGTATCTAGTGCCACATGACTTTTGGTTACAAGGAAGTGGGTCAAAATACAGCCTGATTAATGCTTAATTATAACTCTATTTCTCTGCAGAATTCATGTTAACCCTGTGAGGAGGGCTTCAAAGTGAGGTAGGAGCAGGCTGGGAGTGTGTGGTGTCCTGGAAGCCAGGGAGGAACATGTATCAAGGAGGAGGGAGGATTAACCAAGTCCACTGTGGCTGATAAATCAAGAAAGAGGAGAATGGGAAAATGGCCATCTGATGTGACAACACTGAGGTCACTTGTGACCTTGACAAGCACTGTTCCAGTAGAGTGGAGGGGAGTAAAGCCTGACTGGTGTGTGCTCATGAAGGAATGGGAGAGAGGACCTGGGGGAAGCAATGACAGAACACTATTTACATTTTTATGGTCTGTCTCTTCACACTTGCGTGAAAGAGCCACAAAAGCTAGGACCCAAGGGTATCTTATCCATTTCTGTATCCCAGTGCCCAGCACATTGTATTTGTTAAGCCATATTTTATAGTTTATTAACCAGTATCTCCTTCAAATGTGGGAGCCCATAATCTTCCAGTTTGGTCACACCAACAAAGACTAGAGAGGAATGATAGGGTTGGAATAGAATTCTCTGGTTCCTTCCAGCTCTAATATTCTATGATTGTGTGAACTTGTTCTATCAAGTACCATTGTAATTAATAGAGTAAGGAATTTAATTAGTGGTCTGCTGTTGTTAATTTGTTTGGTAAGCAACTGTTAAATGAAATGACTGGAATCAGTGTTCCATTCATAAATTCAACAAACATTTGTCGAGTGCCTACAATGTGTTAGGCACTATATATATTGTCCCATATAACAGATGTAAGAGCAGAAGGCCTGGGATGGGGTGAGTGGTCAGGAGAGGTGATGGGGACCTCCCACTGCTAATTCTGCAGGAGGTCCAGGGTTCTTTGATGTGGCTGGTGCTAGTCTGCTTATCACTGAGGAGAGAAGAGGCTCCCAGTGGCCTGAGTGGAGGGGTTACCAAGCTGCAGCTGCAAGGGACACAGAGCAGCATTCACCAAGGCACAACAAGCAGCCTCTATCTGCTTCACGACTGAGGAGCTGAGGGCCCCCACACAACAGCTGTTTCAGGCAGTGGGAGGAGAGGAAGATGTGGTCTTCAGGTCCACCCTGCCACAGGACCAACACCAGATTTTACGCCACATCTAGGGCTTGAGGCTTCTTCTGTGGCTGAACAGCGTGTTTGGGCTTTCTCTGCACGATCCTTTCTTTCTGCTTTCATAGGCCTTGTCAGGCAGGGCAGGGTTTAGCAGTTGCATTCTAAGGCGAGGAGGGGAGCATTGCATGACCTAAGAGGGGCAGAGCCAGGACAAGAACCTAGGGGTACTCCTGGCCCTGGAATAACGGAGAGAACATGGGCTCCGCAGTCTACCCCTGGATGAAATGCTCTTCATTTGATTACCGCTCCACCAGCATCCTTTCTGAAACAAAGTACCTCAGTTTCCTCATTTGTAAAATAGGGAGAAAAATGTCCTCCTTACAGGGTTCCTTGCAGAATCAAGGGCATAATGTGAGTGAGAGCGCTTTGTAACTAACATACAAAGTGCTCTCCAGACATTTGTTACGGTTTTAAACCGCCAGGAAAAGCTTCCTCTTGCAGTTACAGATTAGGGGCTCCTACTCATCTGACTTTGTTCCACTTTCCACTCCTCTTCTCCGTCCCTCCCCTTCCAACAAAGAGAGGAAGTGAGAGACGCAGAGGCACGCGTCTAAGGACCAGTTTAGCTGGCCCAGGGTCACATGCAAGATTTGCCGCCCCACGGGGTGAGAGCCGGTGTGAGGGGCGCCCCCGTCCAGAACTACATTACCCATCAACCCTTTCGCGGCTCCCGGGCGGCAGCGACCAGGCGCATGCGCCGAGTACCGCCACGCCTGGTCTCCGGGACACCCCTCCGGACCGGATTCGCCTAGCTGTGCCGGTAGGTCCAGGTGCAGCTGCCGCAGTGCTGCCTCCCGGCGCCGCGGGCTGTGGCGGTCTCAGGTGTGCCGAAGCTCTGGTCTGTGCCATGATCCGGCAGGAACGCTCCACATCCTACCAGGAGGTACGAGGTTGTGAGAGACGGAAGGGAAGTTTGAGGCGGAGGAGCAGGGTCCCGGGGGTCTGGGCGGATGCGGGCCGGGGTTGTCGGGGCTGCGCGGCAGAGGGCTCTTCCGAGGGACGGGCGGGTGCGTCGAGGGAGGGCTCCGGGGGTGCAGAGGAGCGGCCCAGGGGCAGGAAGGAAGCGGGGCGGCGGAGCGGGCGCCCAGCCTCCTCCATATGCTGCGGGTCTCATGGCCGAAGTCTAGAGTAGGGTCCCCGGCGCCGCGACCCGTAACCAGCAGGTGAATGATTGAAGCTACCTGAGGCCCAGCCTTCCGCGCTCCGGGGCGGAGCGGCAGCCCGGTGGCCCCGAGAAACCTGGCGTTCTTTGCAACAAGTGGAGCGCCCGCGCCCTCCTCCCAGCGAGAGCTGATGCGCGGTCGGCATCGTCGGCATCCTCCCCCTCCAAACCTAAGGCCTCGCGGTCCCCGCGGCTGGTGACAGGATTGATTACCTGTTTTTTGGTGACCGCCTAACTTTGAAAAAGTGCCTTCATGGACTTCGCTGGTTCTCGCTCTTCTTCGTCTCTCCCTCCAGCCTCACCTCCTCCCACGACTTTATCACTTTCCAGTTCTTTGTCTCTACCCTGTCCTGCGCTGCAGGCTGTGCGTCCAGCGCTTCCTCCAGGCAAGCCCTGCCTCCTGACTTCTCCAGCTATGTTAGCGAAACTGCCCTCCTCCTCCTCCTCCTCCACTTCTCGGGCCCCAAACCTTGGTCATCTTTGGGACCCATCCTCTTCTGTGCCCCTCCACCGTGCCCCCTCAGTGGCCAAGGTCAGGCAGTTCCAGATCGGTCCTCCTCCAGTTTGTGTCCTTGTGTTTGCTGTAACCTCTGAGTGTGATACTGTGTTACCATCGCTCCCTTCAGTCTCTTATACTCTCCAGATTTACCTTGAGGCCCTGCCTTGACCTCGGAGCATTCCTTTTTTCTCAGACCTGACGCTGCCCTTCGTCTGCCCAGAAGAGTCCAGACTTCTCAGCAAGCTCCCAAAGCTCTGTACAGCACAGCAGCCATGTCTACCATTACCTTTGCCACCTCCTTACCCACCTAGGGTCTGGCCACAGTGGAAACTCAGTTTTAAAATGTGCTTCTGCCTCTGTGCATGCACTCACTCCATTTCTTCGTCAACCCTTCGCCAAGCTCCATTTGGTAAAATGCCCCCAGAAGTCAAGGGCTACCGCAAGTTCCATGTGCTTCATAGGGGTCCACTTTCCAGACCCGTCTGGCATTTCTGTCTGTCCTTCTCATACGAACCTGCTGCCTTCAGTCTTAGTCAATAGTTACTGCTGTACATATCTCCCTTTGTAAAAGACTGTGATTCACAGAAGGGCTGTGTGGACTATATAAAGCAGGTGACTTAGCCCTACAGTGGAGGGAGAAGCCAAATTGAAGGTAGATAAAATCTACCTAAGGCTTGCCATTTTTTAGTGTAGGATCTCGGCTGGAACCTGGCCTTGGACAAATTTCTATATTTCTCCTCCCATCCCCTTTATTCCATCTGTTTTCTTTGTCTGAAAGGAGTCTGAGGGATTTTAACCAGTGCTGTGGATTCCATGGCCCCTAGATTCTGTACCCTGAACAGCGGGGGAATCCTGGGGAAAGAGATGTGTCTGAAAGTTTTTAGGTTTAGAGGGTGTGGAGCACAGTGGATAAATTAGGGATTTCAAGTCAGAAAGCCCATGTTCGTGTCCTGGCTGTGCCTCTTGCCATTTGTGTGACTTTTATTGAGTCACATAATTTTCTGAGCCTCAGTTTCTTTGTCTGAAAGATGAAGATAATAAAAGTCCCTACCTCTCAGGGTTGTTTGGGGATTAGATAAGTTGGTGTGGAAAGTGCTTGGCTCAGTGTCTGGCAGATAGTGACCCCACAGTGAATGATAGCTCTTTTTAACAGGGTGTGGGCAGCTCCCGCGTCTAGGGTGCTTTGGGGGTCCTGGCTTAGCAGGAACATGTGCCTCACTATCCACACATAGCCGGCCTAGCAGGGCTTATAAAATGTTTATTAAAATATAGTCACTTATCCCGCTTGCAGGGCCAAGGCCCAGGGTAGACACAGTTTCTCTTTGGAGGCATTTTCAAGGTGGAAGGCACTGGAAGGGTGCCCTCCCCTTGCCTTCCTCAGAGGCCTGTTCTGTGGTGCCTGTCTCTCCCTTCTTCAGAGAAAGGGGCCACCCAGAGAATGGCCGGCATCTTTCTTGCCTGAACCGTTCTGTGAGTGTACCTAGCTCTGAGTAGGTTTATTTGCTGAGAGGGGATTTTTCCCTGGGGAGGGTGGGATATACTGAGAATTTGGCCAGGGGCAGACAAGGATGCAGGCTCATTATGGCTGCGGGTAGTCAAGAAGGGAACTCAGTGGGAGTGTGTTAGCACCTGGGTCAGGGTCGACCTGGGTGAGGCTTGGATCAGGAAACTTTGAGACTTCCCAGGACTAACATCCTCCTCTCCCTTTGGCCAGTGAGACCTCTGGGACCCCTTTATCTGTGCTCCCACTGGTGGCTTATATCTCTTGGTGCCTTCACCAGCTTCCCTGCC
Organism: Macaca thibetana thibetana; assembly: GCF_024542745.1. NCBI lineage: Eukaryota > Metazoa > Chordata > Mammalia > Primates > Cercopithecidae > Macaca > Macaca thibetana. The sequence continues at coordinate 150,732,199 of NC_065578.1, forward strand.
CTTTCCCACTGGTTGCTTTTCTTTTCTTTCTTCTTTTTGAGATGGGGTTTCACTCTTGTCACCCAGGCCGGAGTGCAATGGCGTAATCTTGGCTCGCTGCAACCTCCGCCTCCTGGGTTCAAGAGATTCTCCTGCTTCAGCCTCCCAAGTAGCTGGGACTACAGGTGTGTGCTATCATGCCCAGCTAATTTATATATTTTTAGTAGAGATGGGGTTTCACCATGTTGACCAGGCTGGTCTCGAACTCCTGACCTAGGTGATCCGCCCACTTCGGCCTCCCAAAGTGCTGGAATTACAGGAATGAGCCACCGTGTCAGGCCCTGCACCTGGCCTTTTCTTTTGTGCTTGGAGTGCTTTAAATTGGAGATTTTGCCTGATTCTAAGGGGCAGGAATGGAGTCGTGGAGAGGGAGATAGAAGAATAGATGCATAAGAGCTGTTTTTCACTTGTCTCTTGGAGGTGAGTTTTTAATGAAAATGTCTTGAAACCTTAAACACTAATGCCGTGAACCTGAGAAAATGCTTGGGAAAACTGTCCCCTCTTCCTCCCAATTCAGGGATGGCTTCTCTTCTAAGCTCTGGTCTTGACCTCTCTTGCCCTCCTCCTTAATCCTACAGAGACTTGTTGATTATCATGGTATCCTTTCCGTCCTTCTACCCTTCTCAGTGGCATAATTGTCCCCATTTGACAGGTGAGACCATTGATGAAGTGAGGTTGAGATTGCTGGCTACCAGGCTGCTGATTGTAATTAGCACCTGTCCCTGTGATGGATTGCCTGCCTGTCCTTCCTGCTGTGTGTTGCCATTTGCAGCCCAAGTCAGTGGACTTCAGCCAGAGTGCCACAGAGAGCTCTGACACCACCTTCACTGTTCCCTCTTTTCTCTCAGCAGACTCTAAGCCGCATTTCCTCTTCCTTTGGGAAGTGGTTAAGACCGTGGGCTTTGGAACTAGACCAACTTGGATTTGACTCCTGGCTATATCTTTCCCTTTATGGCCATGAGAAATATTGTGAGTTGAATTGTGCTTCCTTAAAAAAGATATGTTGAAGTCCTGACCCCAGGTACCTCAGATTGTGACCTTGTTTGGAAATGAGGTCATTGCAGGTGTAATTAGTGAAGATGAGGTCATACAGGAGTAGGGTGGGCCCCTAATCCAACATGACTGGTGTCCTTAAAGATGATGACCATGTGAAGACACAGAGAGAGCACACCTTGTAAAGATGGCAACGGAGAGTGGAGATTGGATGCCTCTACATGCCAACAAACTCCAAGGATTGCTGGTTGTCACCAGAAGCCAGGAGAGAGGCATGGAACAGATTCCCTCACCACTCGCAGAAGGAGCCAACCCTGCCAACACCTTGATTTCAGACTTCTAGCCTCCAGAACTGTGAGAGAAGACATTTCTGCTGTTTTCAGCTGTTTGGTTTGTGGTACTTGGCTACGGTAGTCCTAGGAACATAGAGGGCAGACAGTTTCTTGAGCTTTCTGAGCTTCAGTGTCCTCATCTGTAAAATTGCTGTAACGCATTCTACATCATGTGGTTTTTGGTGACGATAAGTGAGAAGCAACTTCTGCTTTCTTATTCTAGTCTAGAAAAGCAAGGCTGACATAGCTGACCCGTCTTTGCTCTCTTTGCTTCTCCCTTTAGCTGAGTGAGGAGTTGGACCAAGTGGTTGAGAACTCAGAGCTGGCAGACGAGCGGGACAAGGAGACGGTCAAAGTCCAAGGTCCGGGTGTCTTACCAGGTGAGTGGGTTTGGTGCTTTGCTGTGCTGTTGCTGCAGCCAGATGCCCCAGTCCAGGCACCTTGCCAACTGTGGGAGAGGAGGACCCCCCTTCCCTGCACCCTGGTGTCAGGTCTTAAGTATTGCCCTAGTTTTAAAGCCATACATATTTAACCAGCCTTGGAACAGAGGATATGTCTAGGCTGGTATCCGCTCTTAACTCCAATTTGAGCCACTTCCTGAGGCCAGGTCATTGCATACAATGGCAAATGTTTTGGATCGCTGCTCTTCTGTTCCTCTTTCCCTGGAAGCTGCTAGCAGGTGAGCCTCTAATATCCAGGTCAAAGAAGGTCTAATAGGCACCCCCTTTCAAATACAAGGCCTATCCAGTAATGCTGCTCAGTTGGGTAAGCAGGGTCCCATCAGTCAGTTGGCATCTTATGGAGCCCTATGGCAATGTTTGACACCGCTGACTACTTCTTCCTCCCGGATACACGCGACTGCCTTAGCTTCTGTGATGCAACACTTCTCAGGCCACTCCTTCCAGGCTCCATTGCGGTCACTCTCCAGCTCTTGGACATGGAATGTTGGTTGCAGGCCCCTTTCTCTCAGTCTCATAGGCAGTTCCACCCAGGCCTGCTCCCCTGCTTCAGCTACTGCTTGCTCACACATGACTTCCATATTTACATCTCCAGCCCAGAGATTACCTACAAACTCCAAATTTATATATCTTGTATTTCCAACTGCCCATGTGATAGTTCTGCTTGGATCTCTCAAAGCTTCCCTCAACTCCACATGTCCAAAATTGACTTCATGATCTTCTCAGTCCCAGCTTGGTCCTCTTCCAGTATTTCCTGTTTGCAGGAATGGTACTACCACTTACGCAGCTGAACTTCAGAGCAGCTCTCCATTCCTTCCTTCCCCTTATCCCCTTTTTCTCTGGCCCTCAGTCATGCTGATCTTTTTTTATTTTAGGCCTCATTCCCTCTCACCATAGGGCCTTTTTGTTGTTTTATTTCTCTGCCTGGAATTCACTTTCCTTCATCACGTAGTTAATGCCTAATCATTCTTCAGCTTTCAGCTCACTCATTTTTTTCTACAGAGCCTTCTCTAACCTTCTGGCCAGATTACCTCCCACCCTCCAGCACTGTCTCATAGTCCACACGCCTCTCCTTTCCAGCTATTGCTGTTGGAATGGTGTGTTTGTTTGTCTGACTAATGTCTGTCTGTTCTACTACAGCAGTCCCCGACTGTTTGGCACCAGGGACCGGTCTGGGGAAGACAGTTTTTCCACAGATGGAAGTTGGGGGATGGTTTCAGGATGAAACTGTTCCTCAGATCATCAGCCATAGTTAGATTTTCATAAGGAGGGTACAACCTAGATCCCTTGTATGTGCAGTTCACAATAGGGTTTGCACTCCTATGAGAATCTAATGCTGCAGCTGATATGACAGGAGGTGGAGCTCAGGCGGTAATCCTCACTCACTGCTCACCTCCTACGGTATTGGCCCAGTTCCTAACAGGCCATAGACCCATATTGGTCTGTGGCCTGGGATTTCACTAGAATGAAACTCCCTGAGGGCAGAGACCAGTCTGTTTTGCTCACTACCCTAGCCTTGACCACACCATAAAGATTTGTTGAGTGAATGAATGAAGCCCCAGCCTGACTTCAGCTTCTTGGGTGGATCCCATCTGTTTGTGGGAGAGGGGAACAAGACAGGAACTAATGTGATTCTGCCTGCTCCTTAGAGAAGACTGCATGGAAGGGACTGGGCATGGTGGCTCATGCCTGTAATCCCAGCACTTTGGGAGGCTGAGGCAGGTGGATCACCTGAGGTCAGGAGTTCGAGACCAGCTTGGCCAACATGGTGAAACCCTGTCTCTACTAAAAAATACAAAAATTAGCCAGGTGTGGTGGCACGTGTCTGTAATCTCAGCTACTCGGGAGGCTGAGGCAGGAGAATCGCTTGAACCCAGGAGGCAGAGGTTGCAGTGAGACGAGATCATGCCACTGCACTCTAGCCTGGGTGACAAGAGTGAGACTCTGCCCAAAAAAAAAAACAACAACAAAAAACTGCCTGGAAGGAAGGAAGCTGGAAGGGCAGCTAACACTTCCTGACTGCTTCCCCTGTGCCAGGATCTGTCCTACCCCATTGCCCCATTTAATTCTCACATCAACCCTGTGAGGTGGTTATCCTCCTTTTACAGATGAGGCCCCCAACCTTAGGGAGGTTGAGTAAAGCATGGGGAGGTCATATAGCTGGTAAACACAGACTGAATCAAACTCTGCCCGACCCAGTGGTGTTTTCTTTTTTTTTGAAACGGAGTCTCACTCTGTCACCTAGGCTGGAGTGCAGTGGCACAATCTCGGCTCACTGCGACCTCTGCTTCCCAGGTTCAAGTGATTCTCCTGCCTCAGCCTCCCGAGTAGCTGGGACTGCAGGCGCGTGCCATCACACCCGGCTACTCTTTTATTTTTAGTAGAGATGGGGTTTCACCATGTTGGCCAGGCTGGTCTCGAACTCCTTATCTCAGGTGATCTGCCCATCTCGGCCTCCCAAAGTGCTGGGATTACAGGTGTGAGCCACTGCACCTAGCCTACATCAGTCAGTGGCTTATAAAAACTATTTTAAGTGGTGGTAATCCCAAAACTTTGGAAGGCCAAGATGGGAGGATCTCTTGAGGCCAGGAGTTTGAGACCAGCCTTGGCAACAAAATGAGATCCTGCCTCCACCAAACAGACAAAAACCAAAAGCACTCAAACAAAACAATATTTTAAGCATTCTTTTATTAAAGCCCAATATGTAAAAGATAGTGGCGTGGCTAACCCTGCCTCTGACATGAGGCATTTCCTCTAAAGCCCTAAGGCTCCCGGGAGAACAACTTGAAAGACCTGTATATTAGTTTTCCATTGTTTCTATAACAAATTATCACAAACTTAGTGACTTAAAGAAGCACAAATTTATTATCTTACAGTTCTGGAGGTCAGGAGTCCAAAATAGATCTCACTGGGCTAAAATTAAGCTGTCTTGGCAGGCCTGAATTCCATTCCAGGGGCTTGAGGAGAGAACCTGGTCTTTGCCTTTTCTAGCTTCTGGAGGCCTCCTGCATTCCTTGGCTTGTGGCCCCTTCCTACAGCTTCAAAACCAGCAGTGGCTGGTCGAATCTTTCTCACATCACTTCACTTTGACGCTGACTTTCCTGCCTCCTTTTCCCATGTTTAAAGGGCCTTTGTGAACACATCGGACCCACCCAGGTAACCCAGGATAATCTCCCTGCTTTAAAGTCAGCTGATTAACAACCTTAGTCCCATTTGCTGCCTTAATTCCCCTTTTCCATGCAACTTGACATATTTACAGGTTCTAAGGATTAACACTTGGACATCTTTGGGAGCCTATATTCTGCCTACCACACCATGCACTACCCTGTTGCCCCCAACCAGAAGTGCATAGATGGAGGTAGGAGGAAGAAGAGGAGGGGGGCCAGACTTGGAAAGATGAGGCTCGCCTTTGTGTTTCCTTTCATAGAGAAGTGCCCAGGTAAATCAGGAGGTGGCCCTAATGACCTTGGACCTTAGCAGCCTCTCTTTTGCCTCAGATTCCTGAGGCTGCAAAGCCGGGGGTCAATCAGAATAGGAAGCCAGGCCTCAGGCAGAGCAAATTTTGGGAATCATTTTCATGATTATTAAGTAAGTCTGTTATGTTTACCTGTGACTAGCGATCTTGGATATTACAACTGTAAATGTTTGGGAAGTTCAACTGGCAAGAGCATTCCCACTTGCTTTGGGGGAACCAGATGGGCTAGGCTCATTCCTTTCTAAATCACGGAAGATCCAGGTCTCAGGAGTCTATTTGGCTGGGTCAGTAGTGAGTTGGCTCAAATTTGATGGACTGATACAAAACTCTCAGAGCTCATTTCTTGCCTCTGAGTCTTTTTTTTTTTTTTTTTTTTGGAGACAGTCTCGCTGTGTCAACCAGGCTACAATGCAGTGGCATGATCTTGGCTCACTGCACCCACCACCTCCTGAGTTCAAGCATTCCTTATGCCTCAGCGTCTCGAGTAGCTGGATTATAGGCACTTGCAATCATTCCTGGCTAATTTTTGTATTTTTAGTAGAAATGGGGTTTTGCCATGTTGGCCAGGCTGGTCTCAAACTCCTGACCTCAAGTGATCCGCCCTCTTCAGCTTCCCAAAGTGCTGGGATTATAGGCGTGAGCCACCATGCTCAGCCCCTTTGAGTCTTATAATAATAATAATAATAATAATAATAATAATAATAATGGTAACGATAGTGGTTGCCATTTTGAGAGTGCTTTCATGTACTAGGCCTGTGTAGGGCTTTTTTTTTTTGAGATGGTACCTTGCTTTGTGGGCTGGGCTACCGTGCAGTGGTATGATCATGGCTCATTTCAGCCTCCCAAGTAGTTGGGACTGTAGGTGTGTGCCACCATACCTGGCTAATTTTTAAATTTTTTTTTAGAGACAGGGTCATTCAGTCTTGCCGAGGCTGGTCTCAAACTCCTGGGCTCAAGTGATCCTCCTACCTTGACCTCGCAAAGTGCTGAAATCACAGGTGTGAGCCACCGCTTCGAGCCTGTAGGACTTTTTATATACACTTTATCCTGTAATCTTCACGGCCACTCTGTGAGGTGAATGGTTAGTCCTAGTTTATAGATGAGGAACCCAAGGCACAGACGTTAAGGAACATGCTCAGAGCTCATAAGTGGCAGGGCTCAAATCTGCACTCAGGGCTACCTCCGAAGGTGTCTTGACTCTGGCTCAGTTGTTCCTAGATGAGAGCTTTCCTGCTCCAAATTCTCCCTTCCCTGTAGCAGATCACTTCAGGACTGCTTCACTTGTTATGCCAAGTGCTAACACCACAGAGAGGGTGAGTAAGTTCCTCCAGGAGCTCAGACACATAGAGACAGAAGGCCAGTTACCAAAGAAGAACTTGTCCCTCCTTCTGAGCCTTCCTTGACTTCCCTGATGAGGTCCCTTTCTCCCTGTGATATGCTTTCCTTTGTAACAGTTAACACAGTTGATAGGTCACATTTATTGAGTTTAATTATTCAGTTAATTGTTATCCACCCCTTGGCAGTGCCCCACAAGTTCTGTGAGGCACACAGATTTTGTCTTCTCCTCCTTTACTGTTACTCCAGTGCCTAGTGTGGAGTGTAGTGGTAGTGTGGAAGTATGACTCCGTAGAACTCAGACTTCTATGGAGTATGAGTACTGTAGGTACTCAGTACTTATTTGTCCTATGGGGGAGAGCAGTGGGTATTTAGAGCAGGACAGCATCTCATCTAGGAGCAAGTGAGCCAACTGGAATGAATGAATGAGGGCCAAAGAAATGGTAGAGTCAGATGCTTCAGAATGAATGAAGTGGCCTGGCCCTGTGGCTCACACGTGAAGGGGCTCACGCTGTGGCTCATCCTAGCACTTTGGGAGGCCAAAGCGAGCAGAACACCTGAGATCAGGAGTTCGAGACCAGCCTGGCCAATGTGACGAAACTACGTCTCTACTAAAAATACCAAAAAACTAGCCGGGCATGGTGGCGGGTGCCTGTAATCCCAGCTACTCGGGGGGCTGAGGCAGAAGAATTGCTTGAAGCCGGGAAGTCAGAGGTTGCAGTGAGCCGAGATTGTGCCATTGCACTCCAGCCTGGGTGATAGAGCAAGACTCCATCTCAAAAAATAAAAATACAAAAATTAGCCAGGAATGGTGCACGCCTGTAGTCCCAGCTACTTGGGGGGAAAAAAAAAAGGAAGGAAGGCTGGCTGGTTTGTGAAGGTGGGATTACTCTGAAGGAAAGGTAACACGTAGGTGAAAAAGAAGAGACTGGCTAGGGAAGGGAGATTACATGAGCAACTGTATAGAGATGGGAATAAAATAGGACATGTTGGAGATCATGAATAACACGGTGTGGTTGGGGCAGAGGGCTGGTGAGCGAAGTAGAGGGAGGTGAGGTAGGAAAGAGACTTGGTCAGATTGTGGAGGGGTCTGAGTGTCAGGGTCTGTACATTATCTAGTAGGGAGCAGGGGGTATTTAAAAGGATTGGAACAGGACAGTAAGAGGAGTAAAGTGGGGATTCAAGAGATGAATGTGGCTGGTTTAAGGCAAAGGGAGACAACCATGCTGCGGCAAAGGCTGATGTGAGAGGCTGCTTTGCTGTAGCGGAGGGGGAGAAGGAAAAATCAAAGAGCATTCTTAATTTTGAAGCCAGGCGGATGGGAGAATGATACTGCATAGAGATGAAGCCTAGAGAGGCAAATGGCTCAGAAAAGAAGATGGCCAGGTGTGGTGGCACGCCTGTAATCCGAGCACTTTGGGAGGCTGAGATGGGTGAATCATTTGAGGCCAGGAATTCAAGACCAGCCTGGGCAATATGGCAAAACCCCGTCTCTACAAAATCACAAAAATTAGCCAGGCATGATGGCATGCACCTATAATCCCAGCTAATTGGCAGGCTGAGGTGGGAGAATCGCTTGAGCCCAGGAGGCAGAGGTTGCAGTGAGCTGAGATTGCACTGCTGCACATCAGCTTGGGCAACAGAGTGAGATCCTGTCTCAAAAAAAAAAGCCTATCTGTTGTTGGCATACTGTCAGTTGAAGTCGAGATGGCCCAGAGGCAATGACAGATGCAGGATGGACAGGAGAGAAGGGAGGGCTGGAGTTGTGCAACCTGGAGAAATCCCATGGGGGCAGGGTCACAGGAACAGATGGAAAATGAGCAGGGGGGCTGTGAAGACTGAGCCTCACAAACATCCCCATTTGGGGGACAAAAGAGGAGCTGGGGCTGGAAAAGGAATTGAATGGAGGGCCTGGAGGTAGGAGCTGCAAGAAAGGAGGACAGTGCAGCAGAGGTTCAAGTTAAGCACCCAAACATGCGGGGTTGTAAATCAGTTTTATTCTCTGGAATACATAATTCCCTACCAAAATGCACTAAAAGCTTTAGTCTATTCATTTCCTGTCTATCAACTGAATCAGAACCAATTAGTATTCTGTTCAAAGGGAGAAATGACATCAGACATGCTAATAGAATAAGCACTTTCTTACATCAGAGATGTAATCAAACTGAGGAAAACCCTCGGTTAATTAGTCATTACAATCAGTTCTCCATGAAAACAACTGTATATAATGGGATAGACAAAAAATTCATACATTGGACCTTATCAAAATGAAAACCTTAGCTGGGCATGGTGGATCACGCCTGTAATTCCAGCACTTTGGGAGGTCGAGGCGGGTGGATCACCAGAGGTCAGGATTTTGAGACCAGCCTGACCAACATAGTGAAACTCTGCCTCTGTTAAAATACAAAGTCAGCCAGGTGTGGTGGCCCATGCCCGTAATTCCAGCTACTCAGAAGGCTGAGGCAGGAGAATTGCTTGAATCTAGGAGGCGGAGGTTCTAGTGAGCTGAGCTTGTGCTGTTGCACTCCAGCCTGGGTGACAGAGTGAGACTCCATTCCCCTCCCCCACAAAAGAAGACCTTTTGTGTATCAAAGGACACTATCAAGAAAGTGAAAAGACAGCCCACATAATGGGAAAAAGTATTTGCAAATCGTATATCTGATAAGGGACTGATATTTAGAATATGTAAAGAACGCCTACAATTCAACAATAGAGACAAATAAAACTCAGTTTAAAAACGGGCAAAGAATCTGAATAGACATTTCTCCGGAGAAGATATACAAATGACTGGGAAGCACATGAAATAATGCCAACATCATTAGTCATCAGGGAAATGCAGCTCTAAATCACGATGAGATACCACTTCACACCCACTAGGATGGTTATAATTTTTAAAAATGGATAATAAGTTTTGGCAAGGATGTAGAGAGATTGGAACCCCCATACGTTGCTGGTGGGAATGTAAAGTGGTGCAGCTGCTGTGGAAAATAGTCTGGCAGTTCCTCAAAAGGTTAACTACAGAGTTACCATATGGGCCAGCAATTCCACTCCTAGGTGTATATTCATGAGAAATGAAAACTTACGTCTACATGAAAACTTAAATCTCCCAAAAACGTGTACCTGAATGTTCATAGAAGCTTTATTTGTAATAGCCAAAAAGTGAAATAAGCCAAATGACTATCAGCTGATGCATGGATAAGTAAAATGGTACATTCACACAATAGAATATTATTTGGCAATAAAAGAATGAGGAACTGGCTGGACGCGGTGGCTCACACCTGTAATCCCAGCACTTTGGGAGGCTGAGGTGGGTGGATCACTTGAGGTCAGGAGTTCAAGACCAGCCTGGCCAACATGGTGAAACCCCGTCTCTACCAAAAATATGAAAAATTAGCCAGATGAGGTGGTGTGTACCTGTAATCCCAGTTACTCAGGAGGCTGAGGCAGGAGAATCACTGGAACCCAGAAGGTAGAGGTTACAGTGAGCCAAGATGGTGCCACTGCACTCCAGTCTGGGTGACAGAGGGAGACTCCGTCTCAAAAAAAAAAAAAAAAAAAAAAAAGAGAATGAGGAACTGATGCATGCTGTAACTTGGATGAATTTTTTTTTTGAGACAAGATTCTTTGTTGCCCAGGCTGGAGGGCAGTGGTGCCATCTCGGCTCATTGCAACCTCTGCCTCCTGGGTTCAAGTGATTCTCCTGCCTCAGCCTCCCAAGTGGCTGGGATTACAGGCATGTGCCACCATGACCAGCTAATTTTTGTATTTTTAGTAGAGACGGGGTTTTGCCATGTTGGCCAGGCTGATCTTGAACTCCTGACCTCAGGTGATCCTCCCACCTCAGCTTCTTAAAGTGTTGGGATTACAGGCGTGAGCCACCACGCCTGGCTGTATCTTGAAAACATTATATTAAGTGAGAGAAGTCAGACACAGCCACATATATGATGCCCTTTATGTGAAATGTCCAGAACAGGCAAATCCATAGGGACAGAAATTAAATTAGTGGTTGCCAGGAAAGAGGAAGTAACCACTCTCAGGTATGGAGTTTCTTTTTGGGTAATTAAAATTTTCTGTAATTAGATAGTGGTGGTGGTTATACATCTTGTGAATATACTAAAAACTGCTGAATATATTTACTTTATAAGGGTAAATTGTATGGTATGTAAATTATATCTAAAAAAGAAGACACAAAATTGACCACACTAAACAACAGAAAAAAAAGGTAGGCAGAAAATTCAGAATGCCTCTTAGCTCAGTGCTCCCTGCAAGGTGGAGTTTCACAGGATTACAGCAGACAGCCAAGCCCCTTTCCTCTGAATAGAGGTTCCATGATATTTTCAAGAACTGAATTGCCCATCACAGATCCCCTTAGTGGATAAACTTGCATTCTGGGACAAGTTCAGGGTTTTTGAAGGAATTCTGTCATGGGTTTTACAAAGCATATAAACTACCTTTCCCTGGGACATCTTGTGCATTATTTTTGTCTTCCTACTACCCTGAGTTTGCATTCATTTAAAGGATGTGTACTTTTAAAGCACATTCATCCAGTTTGCCACAAAAAGCCAGTGTTCAGTTTTCTCACTACAGAGTGCGTGGGACATTTTATCAAATAACCAGCACCTTTTTTTTTTTTTTTTATGATAAAGTATAATGGTGTCTAGTTTTAGAATTGGAGTGTTACTTATAGCAAGTGTGGAGGATAAGTAAATAGTTTTACAGTTTTTATTTAGATCACACTCCTATTTGTGGATCAAGAAGAGCCCTGTAAAGAAGCTAAACTTGGCTTCTGTGAGTAAAACAGAAGAGAAGACTTTTGGTCAGTGTTCCCATGAGAGTAATTTGTTCCAAGTACCTCTACCAGATGAGTTGCAGTGATGGAATTGGCATGTGACCTTTTTGTTTTATTCCTATTTTTAGAATTTTCAAGGACACGTAGGGAGAACTTCATCTCTTTCCCTAGCCAAGGCCATCATGAAGGCAAAACATTTCAAATCATGTTTATCTGGCTTAATGCAGAGTGGATACACCTGTCCACAAATGCCAGTTATTGTTCCTTTTTATTATGTTGTTCAGCCTGGATGTAGTATAGAGTTTGTCTTAGAAGTTTTCTGGGCCAGGCGCTGTGACTCACCCCTGTAATCCCAGCACTTTGGGAGGCTGAGGCAGGCAGATCACCTGAGGTCAGGAGTTCGAGACCAGCCTGGCTAACATGGTAAAACCCTGTTTCTACTAAAAATACAAAAAATTAGTTGGATGTGGTGGTGCATACCTGTAATCCCAGCTACTCGGGAGGCTGAGGCAGGAGAATCGCTGGAACCCAGGAGGCGGCGGTTGCAGTGAGCCGAGATTGCACCATTGCATTCCAGCTTGGGCAACAAGAGTGAAACTCCATCTCAAAAAAAAACAAAAAAACAAAAAAAGCAAAAAAAAAGTTTTCCAGGTCAGGTACAGTGGCTCGTGCCTGTAATCCTGGCATTTTAAGAGGCTGAGGTGGGTAAATTGCTTGAGTGCAGGAGTTCTAGACCAGCCTGGGTGACATGATGAAACCCCATCTCTACAATAAATACAAAAATTAGCTGGGTATGGTGGCACGTACCTGTAGTCCCAGCGACTCAGGAGGCTGAGATGGGAGGATTGATTGAGCCTGGGAGGTGGAGGTTGCAGTGAACCAAAATCATGCCATTGTACTCCAGCCTGAGTGACAGAGCCAGACCCCACTTGAGTCCAGGAGTTCAAGGCTGCAGTGAGCTATGATCATACCAGTGCACTCCAGCCTGAGTGACAGAGTGAGACCCTGTCTCTTAAAAAAAAAAGAGAAAAAGTATTTCAGACTTCTCTACTTGTTACGAAGTTATATTATTTCAATTACATCTTTTATTATTGATGACTGTAATTTTAAATATTATTGCTCACAGTTGTATAGGGAAAGAGCATTGGGCTAGGAGCCAGGACTCTAAGACTCTCTCATTCCGATTGTGCCAGTTACTGGCTGTGGGATCTGGATTGTTGTACAAAGAGTAGAGTTGGGCCAGATGGCCTTTTAGGTCCCTATCAACTCTTAAAAATTAGATTCAGATGTTATGCAACAAATCAGTCACTTCAGAGTTCCTTCAGTTTTATCTTGTGATCTTTTCAAACCCCATTAGAATGTAGTCGGCTGGTACTCATTGCCACTGCAGTTATGAGCAGCTCATGACAGTGGATGTATTTTCACCCACCAGGTTTTGAAGGATACCCATGGTCCCATTTGGACCGTGGGAGTTGGTTGTACCTTCCAAGCTAAATAGCTATGGGTGGGTTCCTGTGCATAGATCCTGTGGCCCTGCAGCCCAGCTACAGCTGACTGCTCAGGGGTCAGCACTCAACAAAGGGAGGCCATCTATAGGCTGGGCATGAAGGAGGTCAGTGTCTTGTGAGGTATCTGGTGGAACACCCTATACAGGATACTCTCTGGGGGAGAATTTGAATGCAAGACTCATGGAGAAGGACTTAGTAAAGTGGAGCAGGGTCATGAGAGAAACATGTAAAGAAGGCAGAGAGCAAAGGCATGAAGGAGCAGAAACTGACCAGTGTCTGTTAGCAATAGGTAGAGGCAAAAGTGAAATCAAACACAAAAGAAGCTGAGATGAGAAAGAATTGCTTTAATTCCTTTTGGACAACTAGAGCTGCTGTGGACCTTGGTGGCTTAGCTCTCAGCTATCCATTGGGTTTCCTGGGCTCTCACTTATCCTTGTACCTGTAGGGTAAACCTCCACTGCCCATAGTAACTTATTCCTTAAAACCTAAAGGGGCCTCACAGACGGTTCTGGAAATTGGCATTCCTGTGTAAAGTAAAAACTTTAAGTATTTTGCCAAAAAACAGCAAGGAACATTCATTGGTTTATAGTTTTACATGCTTAATTGCACTAATGTTCTCTGATGGATTGAGTTAGCATGGCAAGACTTAGTTCATCTATTATTTGGGTTATTTATTCATTTGACAAACATGGAAACATTACATGCCTACTATGTGAAAGACACTACATTCTGCCCTGCCTCCGTTTTATTTTCAGCATATATCTTTTCAGATTTATTTTTCAAAAGAGATTATAGTTCTATGATCTTTATTTTTGCTATTTTCATAATTGAGCACTTCATTGTTTGAAGGGTAGAGGGTACATTCTGTTTCTTTGGTACCAATAATTGTTACCATTGAGCAGGCCCTATGTAATGCATTTTGCAACATTCTCTCATTTACTTCTCTCAAAAATCCTGTAAAATGGAAATGATAAAAATGTAAGGCTTTAAGAGCACTGAGTAACTTGTCTAGGATCATGGAGTAGTTAGTAGCAAAGCTGCAGCTGGAGCTCAAAACTCTGACTCTAAAGCTCATGCTCTTAACCACTGCACAGTATATCTGCTCTTTCAGTCAGAAAATAAATGAATAATGGAAACCAAATTATTTCTTCCTTAAAATTCTCCTTGTGGTTTAGGTGCAGAACTAACATGACCCCCTCCACAGAGTCTTTGCTGATAACTGCCCCTCTCCCTGTGCTTCCCATTCTTCCTCCAGTTGAAGGAAACCTAATGTTTTATACCCTTACATCTTTCTGAATTCTGTAGCACTTTGGATCAGAGACCATCAGTCCTTCATTTGGTGTCTCCCTGAAGCACCTAGTACAAAATCTTGCATGTAGAGTTGGTGCTTGATCTTGTATAAGTAAAGAATGAATTATTTCCTTGTCTTTAGCAATCCAGGAGGCTTGGATAGTTCTGTGCTGCGCCTGCTTTTGTGCTTTAAATAAAGTAAAATGAAATAGTTATGAGCAGATACTCTTTTGTGTCTTTGTATTTGAAATCTGCTATCAAAGCATATGGTTGGGTTTTGTTGTTAATCCAGACTGACAGTCTCTGCTTTTTAATTGGATGGTTTAGTCCATTTACATTTGATGTAATTATTGATATGGCTGGATTTGACTACCATTTTGCTGTTTTCTATTTGTCTTGCTGGGTTTTTTTGTTTGTTTCTCTGTTTTTTCTTTATTGCAAGTTATAAACCTTACAATATTGTTGAGTAATTTCTGCTGTAGGCAGTCTTAACCTTTTTTTAAGTAGCTTTTTGTTTTACTCACTTATTTAACATTTTCAGTGCTCTTTACATCTGAGAGTTACCATCTAAATGTCAATTCCTTTTAGCTTTCAGAATTTTTGTTAGCATGCATTGTAGTGCAGGTCTGCTAGTGATGAATTCTTTCAGCCATTGTGTTTCAAAATATCTTTATTTCATCTTCATTTTTGAACTTTTGCTGGTTAGAGAATTATACTGGTAGACGAAAAATATTTTTTGTTTCAGCATTTGAAGATGTTCCGTTGTCTTCTGGCCTCCATTATTTCTGTTCAGAAATTGGTTGTAGTTAGTATCAGTGCACTATATGTAATATATATCTATGTATAGATATATATATATATATTTTTTTTCCCTCACTGCCTTCAAGATTTTTCTCTTTTCTTTACATTAGCAGTTTGACTATGATTTGCCTCGCAATTTTTTTTTTTTTTTTTTTTTTTTTTTTTTTTTTTTTTTTTTTAGTTATCCTGGTTGGCATTTATTGAGCTTCTTGGATCTATAAGTTGATGTCTTTCTACAGTTTTGGGCCATTGTTTTTTTCAGATTTTTTTTTTTTTTTTAGATGGAGTTTTGCTCTTGTTTCCCAGGCTGGAGTGCAATGGCGTGATCTCAACTCACTGCAACCTCTGCCTTCCGAGTTCAAGCGATTCTCCTGCCTCAGCCTCCCAAGTAGCTGGGATTACAGGTGCATGCCACCATGCCCAGCTAATTTTTGTATTTGTAGTAGAGACAGGGTTTCACCACGTTGGCCAGGATGATTTCGATCTCTTGATCTTGTGATCCACCTGCCTCAGCCTCCCACAGTGCTGGGATTACAGGTGTGAGCCACGGTGCCTGGCCTCAGATATTTTTTGTGACCTATTTTCTGTCTCCAGTTACATGTCATTACACTGCTAGATACTGTAACAATTATCTGGGCTCCATTTTTTTTTTTTCTTTCAATATTTTCTTCAGATTGGATAGTTTCTATTGATTTAACTTCAAGTTCACTGACTCTTTTTCTGCCATCTTTTGCTATTAAAATATACAGTGAACTTTTTACTTCATTTATTTCTTGTCAGATCTGGAATTTCCATCTTTTTTTTTAAATTTAATGAAACATTTTTACAGTGGTTAGATACATATAATGTAAAACTCATCGTCTTACCTATTAAAATGTATAGCTCAGTGATACTAAGCACATTCATACTGCTGTGCAACCATCACCACCATCCATCTCTACAAAGCTTTTTCATCCTGCAAAACTGAAATTCTATATATTTGGCTGTTGTTATTAGTTTCTGTTTCTCTATTGATCTTGTCTTTATTCCTTATTCAGATATTTTCCTTTAAGTGCCATAAAGTTCCTCTCTGCTAAATTGCATCACTGGGTTATCTTGGTGTTGGTTTCTATAGATTGCTTTTTTCTTGAGTATGGGTCACATTTTCTTGTTTCTTAGCATGACTAGTGATTTTTGATTGAACACTGGACATTATGAATGATGTAGAGATTCTAGATTCTGTTATGATCTTCAGAAGGGTATTTTTTTTCCTTGGCATATAGTTAGTATGGCAAGATTTAAGCTCAGCTCTAAACTCCTATCTCCACTGCATTAGCCGTAGTTGAAATCTCCATGCAGTTCTTTCAATTTCCAGTTGTTACTTTGTGCTGGCCCCCTTGGGTTCTCCAGCCAAGGATCTGAACATATATTTAGTTGCCGATTTGGGAGTTTCACCCCCTATGTGGCTCCCTCCCTTTCAAGGTTTCGTCTGAACTTTCTGGCTGCCCTTCCAGCCCTGAATTTTGTCCCTGTCACTCTGAACCATGCCTTATAGGGATTGGCATGTATTCTTAGGCAAAAAGCTACAGATGTATAAATCTCACCAAGTACAGTTCTCTTTCAAGGGTAGCCTCTCTTTCAATTTCTACCTGCTTTTGATCATTCTCTTAGTGCCTTCAAATAATTTAAAATATGTTGTCCAAAGTTTATAATTGTTGTCTGTGGAAGGGTGATGTGACACTGCTACTCTGTCACTGTTGGAAGCCAGATGCCAAGCAGATACCTTTTGGGGCCTATGTTCAGATGCTTCCCTTGTTCTCAGCCTTGTGCAAACCTGGGCTGTGGAGGAAATAGGGCTGCTTCTCAGGGAGTTCCATTTTCAGCTGAGGAGCAGAGAGGGCACAGGGAACCCTGTGGGAGTATCTTAGTCAGCTCGGACTGCTGTAACAAAATGCCACAGATGAGTAGCATAAACAATAGAAATTTATTTCTCACAGTTCTGGAAGCGAGAAGTCCAATATCAAGGTGCCAGCAGGGTTGATTTCTGGTGAGGCCTCTCTCTTTGGCTTGCAGACAGCTGCCTTCTCATTGTGTCCTCACATGAACTTTTTTCCTGTGTGCTTGTGCTCCTAGTGTCTCCTCCTCTTATAAGGATTCTGGTCCTATTGGATCAGGCCTCATCCTTATGGCCACATTTAACCTTAATTATATCCATGAAGGCCCTGTCTCTAAATATAGTCACACTGAGGGTTAGGGCTTCAACCTGAATTTGAGGGTAGGGGATACAGTTTTGCCCATAACAGAGATTAATCTAGCTTCTAGTCTCAGGATTTTGTGAGGGAGGTAGGGGAGACAGAGTTGTGTTGTACCAATGGCATCAGGACGTGTTTAATCAGTCACCATGTAAATGCAGAATGTTCCAGGCATAGCATGAAGGGCTAAGGATTCAGTTATGGATAAGACTGGCCCCCATCCCTGCCCTCATGGAACTCACAGCCTAGGGGGAGAAAAAGATGTATAGACATGACATTGCAGAGTGATGAAGTAGGGGACATTCAGGAAGAGGTGCCCAAATAAAGGTTAGGGGTCAGGAGAGGCTTTTTCAAGAAAACGTCTGTCTTTCTTTTTTTTTTTTTTTTTGAGACAGAGTTTCGCTCTTGTTGCCCAGGCTAGAGTGCAATGGCACGATCTTGGCTCACTGCAACCTCCGCCTCCTGGGTTCAAGCGATTCTACTGCCTCAGCCTCTTGAGTAGCTGGGATTACAGGCATGTGCAACCATGCTCAGCTAATTTTGTATTTTTAGTAGAGACGGGGTTTCACCGTGTTGGTCAGGTTGGTCTCGAACTCCTGACCTCAGGTGATCCGCCCGCCTCGGCCTTCACAGTGTTGGGATTACAGGCGTGAGCCACTGCGCCTGGCCTATAAAATGTCTTTCTAAATTAAAATGCTTCCATGGAAGGATAGCGTGACCAAGCTACTCTGTCACTGTTGGAAGCCAGATGCCAAGCAAAAAGCTTTCGGGGCTTAGGATGAGTGAGGCGTCAGCTGTGGAAGAAAAGAAAATCAAGCAGAGGCAATGGTAAATGTGAGAGGCTCCTGGGTTGAGCAGGGCACGCCAGAAGAACAGAAAGTCGATGAGGAGAGGTAGAGCTGGGAGAATTGGGGAAGTGGAGTGGTGAGGCATAAGGCCAGAGAGGTAGGCTGTTGGATTGTAACTGCCTATCCCTCTAGAGAGTAAACTCCTTTTTTCTGTTCTGTTTTTTGCTTGTTCTTTTAAAATTTTTATTTATTTTTTTATCTTTTATCTTTTTTCCTTTGAGAGTAAACTCCTTAAAGACAATGAATAAGTCTCCTTCAGCTTGGTGTCCTCTGCCTGGCAGAGAAGCTGTGTAGTAAATGTTTACAGGTGCCCTTTGTTAGGATTTGTGGGGGTGAGGTGGAAAGGTTGGGCGTGCAGGTGACCTCACCTCCTTGGTGAGGTAGGCAAGGGCCTGGAGGTTGCTGACCATCTCTGGCTGTACCTTGTCCCTGTGTCCTGGGTCACGTGGTGTTTTGTTGTTGTCAGGCCTGGACAGCGAGTCTGCCTCCAGCAGCATCCGCTTCAGCAAGGCCTGCCTGAAGAACGTCTTCTCGGTCCTGCTCATCTTCATCTACCTGCTGCTCATGGCTGTGGCCGTCTTCCTGGTCTACCAGACCATCACAGACTTTCGTGAGAAACTCAAGCACCCTGTCATGTCTGTGTCTTACAAGGAAGTGGATCGCTATGATGCCCCAGGTAGAGCCTGCCCCTGGGCCAGGCATCAGGGCCCCAGATCTAGGGTGTCGGCTGGCAGATACTCCCTGAGCTGCCATTGTATTTGTGGCACTATGGGCAGGGCAGAGGAGTCCAACCAAGCATAGTCTAGGTATAGCGTCTACACCCAAAGAGCTGCTATTGGGAGTGTGGTACATGCTGAGGAGAGAAATGAACAGAGCCTAGAGTAGCTATTGCAGGCTACTAGAGGGGTCAGGGAAAGTTTGGCAGAGAGGTAGGATTTGAGCTGGGCCTTGAAAAGCACATAGATGGGAAGAGAGTGTCTTTGGGATGGGGATCAGCAGAGCGAAGGGGTGTCTAGGGAGGCAGAGGGCTTCTCTGGAGAGGATGAGACTAACTTGGCTGGGGCCAGAGGGCAGGGATGAGGAGAAGCAGGAGTCAAGGCTGGACTGTGGGGTGGGGAGGGTGATAGGGGAGGTGAGACCATTCAAGGTAGACAGGAACCCTGCCTGGAGAGGGACTCCCAGGCCACACTGGGTATACCTGTCCCACTGGGGTGTCTGGTCCCTGAGTGGGAGTCCGCTCTGCTACAGACCAGGCTGTCTGCTCTGGGCTACAGGCTGGCACTGGATGCTCTGGGGGCTGTAGAGTAAATGAGGAGGCATGAGCTGTGTGACTTTGGCCCTGTCTACCCAGTGTGTGCCACCTGCTCTGTCCACAGATGCCCCTGAGTGACCTGCGGGAGGGCCTGCTCACATGGCAGAGTCAGAGTCCAGGTGCCCTCTCTCTGGGGCTTCCTGCCAGCCTCCAGCAGAGTCAGTTGTGCTGGTCATGGCTCCTCTGCCCATCTCTTCCTGTCTTGTGTTTGTCCCTCTTCTCTGTGTGTCTGCTTGAGTCTTCTTTATCTGTAGGTTTTACTTTCTCTGTGTGGTCTCTTAGTCTCTCTGAAGTCTGTCTCTGATGCCGTGTGCTGCCGTCTTAGCATTGCTGCCCTTGAGGCTGGACAGCTACTGTCCGTAGAGGTGCCTGGGCTGGGAAGAGGGAGGGACTCTTGGGATGTGACTCGCACACTTGGGGCTCCCAGTCTAAGAGACAAAATGAGTTCTGAGGAATTCCACAGCTTAGAGCCTCCCAGCGATTCTGCAGGTGGGTGTTGGCCCAGAGGGATGGCACAGCGGGGCTGAGTCAAGAGACACTCCCTCGGAGGGTGTGGAACAAGGCTCTGAGGGGGACCGGGTTTTGATGTGGGCATCAGGGTGGCTGGATCCCAGGTTGGCCAGGGGCTTACTGAGGAGGGGCTTGTGCCCTCTGCTAGAGCGGGGCTTTCTGATGCCAGGGGATGTGGCTTCTCACCCTCTGAAACCCTTTTCTTCTCCCTTCCCTGCAGTCATCCAGGAAGTCCAGAACATAGGTTGTTGGTAGATGTGAGATGATTTCAGGGATGTGGTCAGGACTGTGATTTCTGACACTTGCTTTTCCTGTTTGTGCCCCCAGGTATTGCCCTGTATCCCGGTCAGGCCCAGTTGCTCAGCTGTAAGCACCATTATGAGGTCATTCCTCCTCTGACAAGCCCTGGCCAGCCGGGTGACATGAATTGTACCACCCAGAGGATCAACTACACGGACCCCTTCTCCAATCAGACTGTGGTAATTCCTGTCTGCCTGAGCTGGGTCTGGGCAGCTGCTCCGTTAGCCCCACACCCCTTCTTCCACTCACTCAGTGTGGGGCCTTGGTCCCCAAGCAGACATGCGGCTGTGCCACGTGGACACTTGGCTGTGGTTGGCTCGTTTGCATTCAGGGAGGACAGTGAGGCCTCCAGCCTTTGCTGAGTAATGCTCAGGGATTCCTGACAGTGCGGTGAGACCCTGTCCCCGATGGAAGAATGACAGGGCTAAAGGGTGGGGCTGGTGGGATATAGCGAAGTGGGTCCCATACCTGACCGCTTGACAGAATTGCCAGGATACTTTTTGAAAATACAAATTTCCAGGTTCCATGTGAAGCCAACCGAATTATAATTCCTTAGGTGGGGCCTGGGAATCCGTAGTTTGAAATAAATATGCCAGTGTAAAGGAGTGCTGGTCTGGGGACAACGACTCCTGGGCCCTGGGCTGGCCGTATTGTCATATACAACAGCATGGCTGGGAAGGATGACTAAGGGATGGGGTTCGGAGTGCCCTGGAGGAGTGGCACTGCACAGGGTTTCAAAGGCAGGGTAGGCGTTTTTGATTTACATCTCATTTCCTTGCTTCAGAAAGGATTGAAAGGGGCTACAATAAAGTTTTCCAGATGAAATTGGGAAGGAAAGGTTTTCTAGGCAGAGGAAATTGCACCATGACCTAAAGGGAAGAGACGACATGTTGTACTTGCGCCTCTGGGCACAACTGCAGTTGGTGGCGAGATGTTTCATAGGGTCAGGAGCGCTGGAAGACTAATGGGTGATGAAGCTGTGGACAGAGTAATGGCCAGATGAGAAAAGAACATGCATCGTGCTGTAGAGCCTCACTTGCTCCCTTGGGTAACAGGGAACTGTTAGTGGGTTTTAAGATGAAAGAATCACACTAATATTTTTTCGTTAGTATGTGTACGCTAGGCCCCCTCCTAAAATTCTGCTGAAATGATTCTGTAAGGAACGAGCTAAAACGGACTAGAACATTAATAATAGCTTTGCACATAAGGAAAGGATATCACCAGTGGACCAGACATTTTGAGGAACTGGTATAAAGTATGAAAAAGAGCTTGGGCCAGATTGGTGGAGCAAAGAAATTAGAGAAAACCCTAACCCAAAAGAGATGCAGGAGAGACCTGCTGGAGAGGTACAAGCTTTCCTGCCAAACCCCCAGCTTGGAATCAGCGCTGTTAGAAAGCAGGGTAGTCATTACTGGACTGCCTGTTGGCTGGGCCAGACACACCCTGTACCCTCCCCAGGTATGCAGAGCCGCTGGGGATGGTTGCTTCTGGGTAAAAGACCCTGGAACCATTCTCTACAGAAGCTAAGGGAAGATTCTTTGCTTAGGCATAGGAAACAGAGCAGACTTCTACAATGGAAAAGGAGAGAGAACTAAAGGAAAGGACTCTTCCCAGAGTAAAACACACTGGAATACTCAGTGTGCTTCCACAGAGCATACTTAGCTTTCCCATGCAAGGGAGAGGCCTATTAGAGAAACAGAAATTTACTACTTTGGAAGAAATCAAAACCCAGACCTATACTAGTCAACCTAATCCTTCATTCATAAATAAGAATGGAGAATTAATGGTCACTAGACATTTGCATGAAACCAATGACAGAAAAAGACCAAGATGGACAAATAGAATGGACTCTAGAATAGGGAAATGGAAGCTAATTAAAACAAAAAGGAAAACAACTTTTAAACAATTCCAATGTGGAGTTATATGTATAATAGAAGCTCTCTGTCTGGATTCCCATCTCCCTTCATCCCTCTGTAAAACACGCTAATGAACACTCGTGGCTGCTTCCGGCCCACCAAGTGCCTGTTCTCTGGATGCCCTCTTCTCCTCCCGCAGTTGAAGGGTACGCTTACGAGGAGTTAGTGAGGGTCAATTCCAAACCCGTGTAGGCCAGTTGCACTTGTTACAATAGTTACATGATTCGACTAAATAGTGTAAAAACCCTTGAAATAGGGGCACAAAGAGAGAGTTGTTTTTATGGAAATGAAGTTGAATGCAGCTACTAGCCCCCGGCTCTGAGTGATGGTTCGTCTCCTCCATCAATTCCTTGAAGTCCACAAGCTATAAACTAACAGAGAAGTTATCTCCTCCCTATCCACCAAGTTTCCTACCCAAACCAGCGTATAGCAGTGGAGGAAGAACACGATGAGAGCAGTAGAGCTCCCGTTTGGAAAAGGACGAAGGGGAAGGGGAAGGGCTGCTCTGCAGCAGTGCTGGAACCCTGCGGGGTGGGACCGGGGAGAACGCCTTCTTGGCGTGAAGTAAGCTCCTTGGTTTGAACCTGTTGCTGCCCTCAGAAAGAGACTCCTATGTGCTCTGGCCTTGTCCCTGGAACTTCTGCCTTGGTGGTAATGCTCTGTGGCCATATCTGAAGTGGATATTAGAAAATACGCCCTCCCTGGTGGCTGCACAGCTTGTGCCACTCACTTCCTGATTGTGTGAGCGGCTTTAGGGCTAAACAATCACAAACTGGGAGGGTGGCTTCTTACCCGCCTCCTCCTCCCATTGCCTTTGTTTGCAGTGAGATTTCAGAAACGTGTAGGCTTCTGGCTGTTCGCATCTAATCAAGTCCATGTGAAAGTGACCCTAGTGGAGGGTCTCATCCTGTTATATTTGTAACACCTTTGGAATTTTGTGATTTTCTGGTGCTTTCTTTCATGCTCTCAATTTAATGGTAGTTATTTTTTATCAAATGCTCTGTCTGGCACAATAAGGTTTGCCACCTTTCCAGCCTGCGGGATCCTTATCTATTTCCTTACTGCCCGCCATTTTCCCACCGCCCAAATGTTTGGCTGCTGCCTCATTTTTAGATTTTTTTGCAACCATGAAACATTCCAGTGTCAGTTAACAAATTGTGTATTAGTCAGAGTATAAGCTAAGCTACCGAATAAAAACAAAACCTGCAAATACGGTGGCTGAGATGAGGGAGAAGTCTCCTCTCTTTGAGAACAGTCCTGGCATGCAGGCTGTGTGGCATAGTGGCCAGTGCTGCCTCATAGGATGGTCCAGCCATGACTTTTGTCTTGTCACTGTGCTGTCCCCTGGGCATTGTTCTGGTCCATGTGGGCAGTGTGTGTGTGTGTGTGTGTGTGTGTGTGTGTGTGCGCGCGCGTGCACATGCCCACGCCTGGGAAGGTGAGAAGTGGAGGGCAAGCAGTTCCCTTTTCAGGAAATGGCATGGAGTTGAATGAGTCTCCTTTTCTTCCACACATTAGGAACTTCATCACATGGCTACATTTGAGGGCAGAGATGAGGCTCCAGCAGGGGGAGTGGATTCTGCTGAAACCTGGGTTGGGAAAGCTGTTCTAGTACTAAAGGAAGAAATGGGTAATAGAAACCAGGGACAGTGCTCTCTGTTGCATACTTAAAACGAAATGGCACAGAAAGGTTGAAAAATAAGTAAGATGGACAAAGCTGTCTTTGGAAAATGCAACGAAGACCAGAAGTGGCAATATTAATAGTCAGTGTGGAATTCCATATGAGTTGATGTAAAAGACATTTTTTTCTAAAGTTAATCTACAAATTCAGTTTCCATCACAGTTAAAAGTCCCAGTGGATTTTTTTGTGGAACTAAGCAAGCTAGTTTTAAAGCGTACTTAGGGGAACACGTGTTCAAAAATAACCAAGACAAGTTTGGGGATGGGGAAGACTAGTGGGGAGGGCACCGGCCCAGATCTGGGAACAGTGGAAAACCACAGGAATCAAAGCAGCATAGTACTGGACAGAGACAGACAAATGTGTGGGCTCTGCTAGGGCCAGGAGCAGACACAGATGTTGGTTCTATATTGAATTTAGTATAGGATAAAGCAGGGAGGGGAAGAGGCTTTAAAACCTGTCTCTATGCATTGTTTGGGAAGTAGGAGTTAGAGCCCTATTTCACACTATATGCAGAGCTTAAAGCCAGATATATAAAGTATGTAAATGTAAAAAAGGTTAAAAAATGCTATAAAGAAATAGAGGAGAATATTGGCATAATTTTGGCTTTCGTCAGCAAGCAAAACCCAAAGCTATAAAGAAAAGGTTTCTTTATGGTTTATAGGTTTATAAGTTTCCCTATAGTGCCTTCCCTACCAGTCTTCCCCATCCCCAAACTTGTCTTGGTTATTTTTGAACACGTGTTCTTCTAAGTATGCTTTAAAACTAGCTTTCTTAGTTCCACAAAAAAAATTCATTGGGACTTTTAACTGTGATGGAAACTGAATTTATAGATTAACTTTAGAAAAAAAGGTTCATAGGTTTCACTACATTAAATTTAAAGTTTCCATAGGACAAGTGACATTGGAAACAAAGTTGAAAGAAAAATGGCAGACTGGAAGAAAAGATTGGCACACGTAACAGATGAAAGTGAACATCCTTGCTAAATTAAGGGCTTCCATAACTCAAACAACCAATGAGAAAAGTGGACAGAGAATGAGCTGCATTCAGCTCTGGTTGGGCATCGTGTGGGGGAAGCTCCCCAGGAATGAGCATGAGTCCCAGCCCGGGCCTGTTCTCGCCTGAACAGGAGGGTCTGGCTAGTGGTCCCTTTGGAGACCACTGGGCAAGGAGCTATGGGCTTTCCAGTCAGTGCTTCTGCCCTCAGACCCAGAGACCTCTGTGTGCTTTCCCAGGACTGAGACTCTGTCCTTTGTCTCTCTGCAGAAATCTGCCCTGATTGTCCAGGGGCCCCGGGAAGTGAAAAAGCGGGAGCTGGTCTTCCTCCAGTTCCGCCTGAACAACAGTAGTGAGGACTTCAGCGCCATTGATTACCTCCTCTTCTCTTCTTTCCAGGAGTTCCTGCAAAGGTGGCCTTTTAGAGTTCACAGTGGGCTTATTGTCTACTTTTGATCTCATTCCAGCCATGTACATCCCTGGGCTAGAGATGGAGGGCTGAGGGCAGGGAAGGGAAGGGACATTCCCCGATGACTCATTGGCCCAGGAAGGGACCTCATGAGCTCGGCTGGTCCACTCAACGTCTTATCACAAAGTTAAGCGAAGCTGGTGTGGAGGAGCACGCTGGCTGTCCATGCACATAGTGCTGACTGGTTCTGGAGAGATCGTTTGGTCTCGCCATTGCCTGGGGCTGCTGAGGAGTAGGGGAAGTTGCCTTTGATTTGTAAGTCCTCTTGAGGGCAAGTTCTTGTGTGGTTCCTTGGTTCCAGTCCCCACCCCTCCAGTGTGCACAGGACCCATGTCTTGCCCCTAGGGCTCAGTGTGTGTTTGCCTGAAATACAGTTGGCCCTTGAACAACTTGGGGTTTGGGGTGACCAAACTTAACCACTCCTGCCTGTGCAGCCAAAAATTTGTGGATAACTTTTGACTCCCCCAAAACTTAATTACTAACAGCGTACTATTGACAGAAGCCTTACCAATAACATAAACCACACATATTTTGTGGTTATATATATCATAGACTATATTCTTATAAAGTAAACTAGAGAAAAGAAAATGTTATTAAGAAAATCATGGCCAGGTGTGGTGGCTCACACCTGTAATCCTAGCACTTTGGGAGGCGGAGGTGGGCGGATCACAGGGTCAGGAGATTGAGACCATCCTGGCTAACATGGTGAAACCCCGTCTCTACTAAAAATACAAAAAATTAGCCAGGTGTGGTAGCATGCACCCGTAGTCCCAGCTACTCAGGAGGCTGAGGCAGGAGAATTGATTGAACCCAGGAGGCGGAGGTTGCAGTGAGCCTAGATTGTGCCACTGCACTCCAGCCTGGGCAACAGAGCGAGACTCCGTCTCAAAAAAAAAAAAAAAGGAAGAGAAAATATACTTACTCTTCATTAAGTGGAAGTGATCATTGTAAAGGCCTTAATCCTCGTCGCCTTCATGTTGAGTAGGCTGAGGAGGACGGGGATTGGTCTTGCTGTCTCAGGAGTGGCGGAGGCGGAAGAAAATATGTGTGTGAATGGACCCGCCCAGCTCAAACCTGTGTTGTTTAAGGGTCTACTGCATCTCTAGTATGATGATGGAAGCTCCGCCACCTCTCTTAGTCTTTGATTTACAGGGATGAATGTCCCCTGACCATCAGAAAGTTCCTGTCTGCTCCACACACACTGCGTTGGGGTCACACCGTGGAGCCTAGAGGGCAGGAGAATTTTCTTCATGTGCCTGAGCTGAGAGAGACTCAGTTCCAGGTCCGGCTGACCACAGAGGCTCCATTCAGAGCAAGCGGGGAGGCAGCTACCGGGGCAGCAAGGCTGCTCCCCAGTGGACGTGCAGCGAGCTGCCTCCATTCCACACCACTGCTGCTTTGTTCTTCCACCCCAGAGCCTCTGCCTTAGCATTTTTCCCCCTTTCTGCCACCTAGAATTCCTCCCTTCCCTGCTTCAAGCTGGCCATCTTGCCTTCCTCCTGGAAGGCTTCCCCCGGGATCCCCCCCGACTCCACACTCCTTTTGTGAGCTTCCTCAGGACGCTGCTGCAGTTTTTACTTGTTTTTACGTTCGCTTTGATTTTGCTGCATCTGCACTGTCTTGGGGCTGATGCTGTAGGTGTCCCACCTGGCTGAGAGCTCCCCAAGGAACCCTCTTCCCCTCTTTGGGCTTTCCAGAGGGAGCTGACAGGCCAGTGAGGGCTTCCTCAGGCTCTGCTCAAGTCCAGAGTTCTCTGAGGAGCTGCGAGCGCCGTGTTCTGAGGAGCTTCTGCGAACTTCATTGCCGACAGCTTTGGTAGCAGTAGATAGGAATGATGGGAGGAGGGAGGAGGATTTCTCCCACTGGGAGCTTCAGGGATCATGTTCCTGCCTTGAGGCCAGTGACAACTCCCCCTCCATTTGGAAATGAAACGGAGAGAAAACTGGGATGGGCCTTGCTTTTGCTGGTGACTGACAGCCCTGCTGAGGCAACCACAGTTTGGAGAGGAGGCAGGGAGTGGGCAGCATCCTGGTTGTGCCAGCAAGGAAACCAGCTTGCAGTGGGGGCTCCGACTCCTGCTGCCAGACCTGGATTGACGTGCATCTTCCTTCTCCTTCCTTCCTCCAAGCCCAAACAGGGTAGGCTTCATGCAGGCCTGTGAGAGTGCCTATTCCAGCTGGAAGTTCTCTGGGGGCTTCCGCACCTGGGTCAAGATGTCACTGGTGAAGACCAAGGAGGAGGATGGGCGGGAAGCAGTGGAGTTCCGGCAGGAGGTAGGTGGCTCTGGCTTTGCTCGAAACTGCTGGTGACTTTTCCACATTCAAGTCTGAGGTGGAGGGAAGCTTTGCAGAGAAGGGTCCTTTGAGCAGGGCCTTAAGGGTGAGTAGGCCTTGGTCAAGATGAGAAGGGACCCCCATGGAGGGCTTCATACGCTGTGCCAGAGAGTCTATGTGTGCTTCTGCAGACAGCGCACATACCGGCCAGTCCTCACAGAATGCATGTGTGGGGCAGAGATCACTGCGGCTTGCAGAGAGGTCAGTAACTCGTCCAGTCGTGTCTGATGTCCTGTATCTAGCAGCACTGTGAGGGGCTGGCAGTGGCATAGCAGATTGATTATTTGCAGGGAAGAGAGACTAGACACAGTAGTCCCAAGTGTGCATGTTGATCCTTTTCCTAAGGTCCTCTTCAGCTCTCATGGGTGTCACAGCAAGAGATGCCAGCTGTATCTCCTGGCTGCTAGGCCAGTGGGCTGAAAGCTTTTTGTTCATTTTTGCCATTAGTAAAGACTTTTTGAGCATATACTCCATATACATACAACTTTGCAGGTGATATAACATACTATTATTGTCCTAATGTTATATACATTTTAAACATTCAAAAACAGAAATGTTAAAAGGATGAGATAAAAATAAATACTAAAAAAGCTAGTCTTTTCCTCCTGTATCCCAGTGGCTCATGATGCTCATTTGGAGCAGAAGGACACACTCCAGCCAACTAGGCTGTCACTGGCCAGAAGTCAGGCAGGAGGGGACTGTCTTGGATTAGTGGTAAACAGGGTCCTTTCATGAGCCCTAGCTCCTCAAACTAGTCCAGGCTGGATACTTGGAAGAGGCTCAAAGCCAGTTTTCTTCGAGGAAGCAAGGCTATTTTTCCTGCCTTGGGAAGTGGCAATCCCTCCCGGTGATTGGACCTTACAGTATTCCTGTTTTGTAAGATAACTGTTATCTCCCAGATTTTTGCATCCAAATTTGCTCCAAGAAATTCAAGTCCTTTCTTATCTGGCCCCACAACAGCTCTGAGGAAGGAGACTGTGTTCACTTACCTAAGTTCAACCCCACCTACCCTGGCTCTTCTGGTAGCTCCCACTGTGATTTGAAACCAAAGGGTGAAAACCCCAGTGAACCTTTACATTTAAGAAATTTTAGTGTCTTTTATTACTGTCTAAATTGGAAGTCTTTTGTTGGTGTTATGAGCTCCTTTGAACACAACTAACTAATGTGTTTTAAAATCACATTTTAGAGTTTAGAATGCTCTCACATAGGCATGCCCCCGTACTGTAGTGACGTAGGCATTTTGTTCACCTTTGCGGGTGGCAAAGCTGAGGCTCAGCTTCGATGATGGATCCGAGCCTCTGGGTGGAGCTGGTTTCTGCCTTTGCTACCTGTCTGCTCTCCGTTACGCCACACAGCCTCTTTAGTAATTGACTACCAGATCTCACCAAGCACCTCTACTCAGTATTTACAGGGAATGCTCAGCTGTGTGGATCTATGCGGCTGTGCTTTGTCCCTGTAAACTTGAAGGGTTGAAACAAGGGTTGAAAGTTCAAACAAATACTTGGTCTGAAAACCAAGTATTTTGAAATTTGGGATTTTTATTGCTTTTAATTGTGAGTCTTACATGGTAGTTTGAATATGGTTTATTTTTTATTTTTTTTTGGAGACAGAGTCTTGCTCTGTCCCCCAGGCTGGAGTGCAGTGGCCCGATTTTGGCTTACTGCAACCTCTGCCTCCCAGGTTCAAGCGATTCTCTTGTCTCAGTGTCCTGAGTAGCTGGGATTACAGGCGCCCACCAATACGCCCCGCTAATTTTTGTATTTTCAGTAGAGACGGGGCTTAACCATGTTGGCCAGGCTGGTCTCAAACTTCTGACCTCAGGTGATCTGCCTGGCTCAGCCTCCCAAAGTGTTGGGATTACAGACATGAGCCAACATGCCTGGCCTGAATATGGTTTAATTGTGAGTACGGATACCTAGTGACAAATTTCAGTGACAATCCCAAACACCTATTGTACATCACAGATCCCATTTCCCCAGAGAACTGTGGAAACCAAGGTAAAGCCTTGGCTCTGCTACCAGTGTCAGGATCTTGTATATATGAGGTTTTTGCCACTCTGTCTCCAAAAGATAGTGTGAGGAGAACCACAGTCTATGATCCCCTGCCTACTCTCTCTCCTTTCCCTGGACACAGGCGAGGAAAGGGCACACAGAGGTGGTAACACTGCTTTCTCTCCTCCATATCTAGACAAGTGTGGTTAACTACATTGACCAGAGGCCAGCTGCTGAAAAAAGTGCTCAGTTGTTTTTTGTGGTCTTTGAATGGAAAGATCCTTTCATCCAGAAAGTCCAAGATGTGAGTATTATTTAAGATTATGATAGCAAAACTCCTGCCCTGAAGCATTTTGGCTCATTCTTGTAGACTGATAAGTCTACCTACCTGTCCTCATCTTTTTTTCATAGTACAAATCGCTTGTAATTTATATGTATGGCATCAGTGTTACGTATTCTTTGTGTTTGGTCTTGTCTTCATCACTAGACTTTCTCTGTAAAGGAGGGGGACTTTAATTTTGCTCATCATAGTTTATCTGGGATATAGTGGAGTGCTTAGCGCAGAGTAGCTGCTTAGTAGTAATGTTCATTGAATAAATTGAGTAGAAAGCATTAAGTTGCTACTATACAGGTTACTGCAGTTGCAAGTTATTCTTTTTCTTAATGGTTCTCTGTAGGATAAATACTACTTGTAGTAAGAACAAAATGGTACAAATAATTAACAAAGCATTAATTAATGCCATATTTTTAAAAAATTGATAAATGTACATATTTATGTGGTACATGTAATATTTTGATAGATGCATACAAAGTCTAATGATCAAAAATCAGGGTAGTTGGGTTACCCATCTTCTCAAACATTTTTAATTTCCTTGCATTGGGAACATTCTTCTAGCTATTTTGAAATATGTAATACATTCTTGTTAACTATAATTGCTCTACTGTACTATCATGTCATCTATCTTACTGTATTTTTGCACCTATTAACCAATTTCTCCTCATCTCTGCTTCCCCCAACCCCTCCCAGCCTCTGGTAACCACCATTTTACTCACTACTTCCATGGGACTCACTTTTTTTTAGCTCCCACATGAGTGAGAACGTGTGATATTTGTTTTTCTGTGCCTGGCTTATTTCACGTAACATAATGTTCTCCAGTTTCGTTCGTGTTGCTGCAAATGACAGGATTTCATTATTTAATGACTGAATAATATTCCATTGTGTATATATACCACATTTTCCTTATCCATTCATCCTAAGTGTTGATGGACACTTGAGTTGATTCCATATCTTGGCTGTTGTGAATAGTGCTACAGTAAACATGGGAGTGTGGACATCTCTTTATACACTGATTTTCTTTCTTTCTTTTTTTTTTTCTTTTCTTTTTTGATTTCCTTTCTTTTGGATATGCACCCAGCAATGAGATTGCTGGATCATATGGTAGTTCTAGTTTTAGCTTTTTGAGGAACCTCCATACTGTTTTTTCATAGTGACTTTAATAATGTAAATTATTACATTAATCATAGTGTAAATTATTACATTAGTCATAATGTAAATTATTACATTCCTACCAACAGTATACAAGCATTCCCCTTTTTCCACATCTTCACCATCATCTGTTACTTACTGTCTTTTTGCTAGTGGTCATTTTAACTGAGGGGAGGTGATATAACCTTATTTTGGATTTGGTTTGCATTTCCCTGATTGATTAGTGTTGTTGAGCATATTTTCATACGCCTTTTGGCCATTTGAATGTCATCTTTTGGGATAAATGGCTATTCAGATCTCTTGCCCATTTTAAAATTGGATTATTTGGCTTTTTTTTGCTGTTGAGTTGTTTGAGTTCCTTATATATTCTGGTTACTAATCCCTTGTTGGATGCATAGTTTGCAAATAGTTTCTCTCGTTCTGTAGGTTGTCTCTTAACTTTGTTGATTGTTTCCTTTGTTGTACAGAAGCTTTTTAGCTTAATGTAATCCCATTTTTCTGTTTTTGCCGTTGTTGCCTGTGCTTTTGAGGTCTTCCCAAAAACATCTTTGTCCAGACCAATGTCCTAAAGTATTATTCCAGTGTTTTCTTCAAGTTTTATAATTTCAAGTCTTAGATTTGAGTCTTTAATCCATTTTGAGTGGATTTTTTTATATAGTAAAAAATAGGGTCTAGTTTCATTCTTCTGCATATGGATATCCAATTTTCCCAGCACCATTTATTGAAGAGACTGTCCCTTCCCAATTGTATTTTCTTGGTGCCTGTGTCAAAAATGAGTTGGCTGCATATACATGGATTTATTTCTAGATTCTGTGTTCTGTTCCATTGGTCTTATGTGTCTGTTTTTATGCCAATACCATGCTGCCTTGTTTACTATAACTTTGTAGTGTATTTTGAAGTCAGGTAGTGTGATGCCTTCAGCTTTGTTCTTTTTGCCCAGGATTGATTTAGCTATCCGGCATTTTTTGTAGTTCCATACAAAATTTAGGATTTTTTTTCTACTTCTGTAAAGAATGTCATTGGTATTTTATAGGAATTGCATTCAATCTGTGGATTGCTTTGGGTAGTGTGGACATTATACTAGTTCTTCCAATCCATGAACATAGAATATTTTTCCATTTTTTGTGTCCTGTTCAATTTTTTCATCCCTATTTTACAGTTTTCATTATAGAGATTTTTTACTTCTTTGGTTAAATTTATTCCTAGGTATTTTATATTTTTAAAGCTATTGTAAATGGGATTGCTCTATTTTTTATTTTATTCTTGCATTGCTATAAGTTTTTTAGATTGTTTGCTGTTAGCATATAGAAATATTCCTGATTTGGGTGTGTTGATTTTATATCCTGTGACTTTACTGAATTTATCAGTTCTGCCAGTTTTTTGGTGGAGTGTTTAGGTTTTTCAAAGTACAAGTTCATGTCATCCACAAACAAAGACAGTTTGACTTCTTTTCAATTCGGATGCCCTTTATTTCTTTCTCTTGTCTAATTGCTCTGGCTAGGACTTCCAGTATTATGTTGAACAAAAATAATGAAAGTAGGCATCCTTGTCTTGTTCCAGATCTTAGAAGAAAGACTTTCAATTTTTCCCCATATGATGTTAGCTTTGGGTTTGTCATGTATGGTCTTTATTGTTTTTAGGTATGTTCCTTCTATACTCGGTTTGTTGAGATTTTTTTTTTTTGGACACAATTTCATTCTGTCTCCCAGGCTGGAGTGCAGTGGCATGATCACAGCTCACTACAACCCCTGCCTCCCAGGTTCAAATGATTCTTGTGCTTCAGCCTCCTGAGTAGCTGGGATTACAGGTGCACATCACCATGCCCAGCTAATTTTTGTATTTTTAGTGGAGGTGAGGTTTCGCCATGTCAGCCAGGCTGGTCTCAAACTCCTGACCTCAAGTGATCTGCCTGCCTCGGCCTCCCAAAGTGCTGGGATTACAGGAGTGAGCCACCGTATCCGGCACATTGAGAGTTTTTATCATGACAGTATGTTGAATTTTATTAAATGCTTTTTTACCATCTATTGAAATGATTACATGATTTTTGTTCTTGATTCTGTTAATGTGATGTGTTACATTTATTGATTTGCATATGTGAATCATCCTTGCATCTCTGGGATGAATCCCACTTGATCATAGTGAATGATGTTTTTAATGTATTATTGAATTCGGTTGACTGATTTTGTTGAGGACTTTTGCATCTGTGTTCATCAGGGTATTGGCCTGTGGTTTTCATTTTTTGTTGTGTCTTTGTATCAGGGTAATGCTGGCCTTGCAGAATGAGTTTGGAAATATTCTTCAATTTTTTGGAATAGTTTGAGTAGAATTGCTATTAATTTTTTTTTAGTGTTAGATAGAATTTAGCAATGAAGCCATCAGGTGCTGGGCTTTTCTTTTGTCACTGCCTCTATCTTGTTACTCATATTGGTCTATTCAGGTTTTCTGTTTCTTCATGGTTCAATCTTGGTAGACTCTGTATCCAGGAATTTTTCCACTTCTTTTAGGTTTTCCTTTATTGGCATATAGTTTTTCATTAAGTCTCTAATGATCCTTTGTATTACTGTGGCATCAATTGTAATGTCTTTTATTTTGGTCTGATTTTATTTATTTGGGTCTTCATTCTATTTTTCTTAGTCTAGCTGAAGGTTTATTGATTTTGCTTAACTTTTCAAACAACTAACGTTTCTTTTTTTTTTCTAAAACGGCGTCTTGTTCTATCACCAGGCTGGAGTGCAGTAGCGCAATCTTGGCTCACTGCAACCTCTGCCTCCTGGGTTTAAACGATTCTCCTGCCTCAGCCTCCCGAGTAGCTGGGATTACAGGCACCCGCCACCATACCCGGCCAATTTTTGTATTTTTAGTAGAGACAGGGTTTCACCATTTTGGCCAGGATGGTCTTGATCTCTTGACCTTGTGATCTGCCCGCCTTGGCCTCCCAACATGTTGGGATTACAGGTGTGAGCCCCTGGCCTGGCGTCAAACAGCTAACTTTTCATTTAAGTTTCAGTTTCATTTATTTCTGCTCTGATCATTATTATTCTGGTAAATTTGGGTTTGGTTTGTTCTTTTCTAGTTCTTTGAAGTGATCATTAGCTTATTTGAAATCTCTACTTTTTTTGATGTAGGCATTTATTATAAACTTCCCTCTTAGTACTGCTTTTGCTGTATCTCATAGGCTTTGGTATATTGTTTCCATTTTCATTTGTTCGATGAATTTTAAAATTTCTTTCTTAATTTCTTCATTGACCTTTGGTCACTACGGAGCATCATGTTTAATTTCCATGTATTTGTACAGTTTCCACAATTCCTTATTATTGATTTCTGGTTTTATTTCATTGTGGTCAGACAAGATACTTAATATGCTTTTGATTTTTCTCAATTAGTTGAGACTTGTTTTGTGGCCCAACATATGGTCTCCCCTGGAGAATGTTCCATGTGCTGATGAGAAAAATGTGTATGCTGTAGCAGTTGGAGTTTTGAGATGGAATCTTGCTCTGTTGCCCGGGCTGGAGTGCAATGGCGCGAACTCGGCTCACTGGAAGCTCTGCCTCCCGGGTTCACGACATTCTCCTGCTTCAGCCTCCTGAGTAGCTGGGACTACAGGCACCTGCCATCATGCCTGGCTAATTTTTTTGGTATTTTTTAGTAGAGACAGGGTTTCACCGTGTTAACCAGGGTGGTCTCAATCTCCTGACCTCACGATCCGCCTGCCTTAGTCTCCCAAAGTGCTGGGATTACAGGCGTGAGCCACCGCTTCTGGCCGGATGAAATGTTTTGTAAATGTCAGTTAGGTCCATTTGGTCTGGAGTATAGTTTAAATGCAATGTTTGTTGATTTTCTGTCTAGATAATCTGTCCCACTGTTGTGAGTGGGACGTTGTGTCCCCTACTATTATTGCAGTCTGTCTCTCTCTTTAGATCTTTTAATATTTGCTTTATATATTTGCTTTCTCTGATATCGGATGCATACATATTTACAGTTGTTATATCTTCTTGTTGAATTGACTCCCTCATCATTACATAATGATCTTTGTCTCTTTTTCCAGTTTTTGACTTGAAGTCTATTTTATCTGCTATAGGTATAGTTAAACCTGTTTTTTTATTTACATTTGTGTGGGATGTCTTTTTCTATCCCTTCATTTCTTTTTCTTTTTTTTTTCTGAGATGGAATCTTGCTCTCTTACCGAGGCTGGAGCACAGTGGCATGATCTTGGCTCACTGCAACCTCCACCTCCCAGGTTCAAGTGATTCTGCTGCCTCAGGCTCCCGAGTAGCTGGAATTACAGGCATGCGCCACCACACCTCGCTCACTTTTGTATTTTTAGTAGAGACAGGGTTTCGCCATGTTGACCAGGCTGGTCTCAAACTCCTGCCATCAAACAGTCTGCCCACCTTGGCCTCCCAAAGTGCTGGGATTATAGGCATAAGCCATTGCGCCTGGCCTATCTCTTCACTTTCAGTCTGTGTGTCTTTCTAGGTGAACTATATGCTGTATGGCAGCATACAGTTGAGTCTTGTTTTTTAATAAATTCAGCAATTATGTCTTAAGAATTTGGTCCATTTACATTCAATATTATTACTGATAGAGAAGGACTTACTACGGCTATTTTGTTTTTTGTTTTTTGGTTTTGTAACTTCATTCTTCTCACTGTCTTTGTGGATAAATGATTATCTCTTTAAATTCCTTACTTTTTATTTTTATTATGTCCATTATAGGTTTTGGCTTTATGGTTGCCATAGGGCTTGTAAAAAAACATCTTGCAGTTAAAACAAGTTATTTTAAACTGAGGACAATTTAACTTTGATCACAAAGAAACAAAAAACATTTACAACTACACTTCAACTCCATACTTCTCACATTTTGACTTATTATATCTATTTATATATTATTATATCTATTTTTATTTTTGTATTGCCTGTCTCCTTTTTTTTTTGAGATGGAGGCTTACCCTGTTGCCCAAGCTGGAGTGCAGTGGCCCATCTCAGTTCACTGCAAGCTCCGCCTCCAGGGTTCACGCCATTCTGCTGCTTCAGCCTCCCGAGTGGCTGGGACTACAGGTGCCTGCCACCATGCCCAGCTAATTTTTTGTATTTTTAGTAGAGACAGCGTTTCACCGTGTTAGCCAGGATGATCTCGATCTCCTGACCTTGTGATCTGCCCACCTTGGCCTCCCAAAGTGCTGGGATTACAGGCGTGAGCCACTGTGCACGGCCTGTATTGCCTGTCTCTTAACAAATTGTATTTTTTTTTTTTTTTTTTTTTTGAGACGGAGTCTTGCTCTGTCGCCCAGGCTGGAGTGCAGTGGCCAGATCTCTGCTCACTGCAAGCTCCGCCTCCCAGGTTCACGCCATTCTCCTGCCTCAGCCTCCCGAGTAGCTGGGACTACAGGCGCCCGCCACCTCGCCCGGCTAGTTTTTTGTATTTTTTAGTAGAGACGGGGTTTCACCGTATTAGCCAGGATGGTCTCGATCTCCTGACCTCGTGATCTGCCCGTCTCGGCCTCCCAAAGTGCTGGGATTACAGGCGTGAGCCACCGCGCCTGGCCAAATTGTTGTAGTTCTTATTTTTGATCCATCTTTTAGTCTTCATACTAAAGATATGAATGGTTTACACACCACAGTTACAGTATTACAGGATTCTGAATTTGTCTGTGTACTTATTTTACCAGTGAGTTTTATACCTTCAGATGATTTCTTGTTGCATGTTAGTGTCCTTTTATTTCAGATTAAAGAACTGCCTTTAGATTTTCTCATAAGAGAGTTCTAGTGGTGATGAATTTCCTCAGATTTTGTCTGGGAAAGTATTTCTACTTCATATTTGAAGAGTTCAGTAGCTTTGCTGGGTACAATATTTTTGGTTGGCAGTTATCTTTCTTCCCCCTTCAGCACTTTGAATATGTTGTCCGACTTCCTCCTGACATGTAAGGTTTCCACAAAGAAGTCTGCTGCCAGATATATCAGAGCTCCTTTATCTTGTCTGCTGCTTTTTTCTTACTGCTTTTAGGATCCTCTCTTTGCTTTGACCTTTGAGAGTTTATTATATATTTTAGTGTGGTAGTCTTGCTTGGGTTGAATCTACTTAGTGTTCTTTGACCTTCTTGTACCTGGATATTCATATCTTTCTCTAAGTTTGGAAAGTTCTCTGCTATTATTTCTTTGAATAAACTTTCTACCTCTGTCTTTTTCTCTACCCCCCTTTTAAGGCTATTAATTTTTTTTTTTTTTTTTTTTTTTTGAGATGGAGTGTTGCTCTGTTGCCCAGGCTGGAGTACAGTGGTGCGATCTCGGCTCACTGCAGGCTCTGCCTCCTGGGTTCATGCCATTCTCCTGCCTCAGCCTCCTGAGTAGCTGGGACTACAGGCGCCTGCCACCACACCCGGCTAATTTTTTGTATTTTTAGTAGAGATGGGGTTTCACTGTGTTAGTCAGGATGGTCTCAATCTCCTGACCTTATGATCCACCCACCTCGGCCTCCCAAAGTGCTGGGATTACAGGCGTGAGCCACTGCACCCGGCTAAGGCTATTGACTCTTGATTTAGCCCTTTTGAGGATATTTTCTAGACCTTGTGAGTATTCTTCATTCTTTTTTTTTTTTTTAATTTGTGTATTTTCAAATAACTTGTCTTTAAGCTAATTCTTCTGCTTGATCAATTCTGTGTTTGAGGCACTCTGATGCATTTTTCAGTTTGTTAACTGTACTTTTCAGCTCTAGGATTTCTATTTGAATTTTTAAAAATGATCTTAATCTCTTGAATTTCTCTGGTGAATTTCTGAATTGAGTCTTTGTGTTTCATTGAAGTTCCTGGAGTTTCCTCAGAACAGCTATTTTGAATTCCCTGAGTGGTCACGCACCTCTGTCTCTCCTGGATTGGTCACTGCCATCTTATTTATTTAGTCTGTTTGATGAGGTTGTATTTCTCTGAATTTTTCTGGTGCTTGTGGATGTCTGTCTATGGGCATTGAAGACTTAGGTGTTTATTTCAGTCTTCACAGTCTGCCCTTGTTTATACCTATCTATCTTCAGGGGATTTTCTACAAATTGAAAGGTGACTGATGATGAGTTCCCTAAGCATGTAGTCACTACAGCTGTTTCAGCACTAGAGGGCAGTCTAAGCCAAGTTACACTGTGACTATTTTGTAGACTTCTACATGTCCAGCCCTCATGTACTTGGGAAGAAGGATCAGAGAGAATGCCCTGGGGGTTCCCAGGCCAAGTCCCTTGCTTACTTTGATCTCTTTCCCTCAAGGGGAAGGAGTCTCTCTCTGCTCTGAGCTGCCTGGAGTTGGGGAGGGTAAGGCAGGTACTTTCATGGCTGTCACAGCTGGCACCACTTTGGGTCCCTCCTAGACCAATGCAATACTGGGATTTGCCTAAGGCCACTTTAGTCAGCCAGTGGTGAAGCTGGCTGGGGTTTGGATCCATCCTGCTAGGGTGGCAGATTGCCTTTTGGCCAGGGTGGGTTTAGAAGTGCCATTTGGGAGCAATGGCCTATAATTAGGGGATTCAGGATTCTTTCTGGTGCTGTGTTTTACTGTGGCAGGACTGGTACTAGATTCCAAGGCAAAGTCCCTCATACTGTTCCCTCTCCTTTGCCCAAGCAGGAGTGTTCCACCATGTTGCACTGCCTGGAGTTGAGGCAGCTGGTGTCATGCTGGATCACACCCCAAACCCACAGACTCCCAGCCCAGTGCAGTACCAGGGCTGTGGTTACTACGGCCTGGCTGCCACTGAAATTATTTGGGGCCCAAGGCCACTTTAGTTTATTGTAAAGTGGGCCCAGACTTGGTTTCCTCCCACCGGGGTGGCAGATGCCTCTCTGATCTGGGGTGGGCCTAATACTCTTTTCACGGGCTCTAGCCTGGAATCAGGGCCTCAGAATTCTGCCTGGTGCTCTGTTCCCCTGTGAAGTTCCAATGCAAAGTCTCAGACTCGCCTCCCTCTCCCAAGCTCACAGATTCTCTCTGCTGCACTGCCTAAGTTCGGGGGAGGGGTGGATAGGCAGCGTGAGACCCTCCTTTCTACTCTCTTCAGTGTGTCTTTTCCTGTTATTGTACTAAACCAGATACTGGGATATCTCACCTGATTTTTTGGCTCTTGTGTAGATACTTTTTTACATGGATAGCTCAGTTTGGTGTTGCTGCAGAGGACTATTGCTGGAGGGTTCTCTTTAGCCATCTGGCTCCACCTCCTCTAATGTCAAATTCTGACTCATGACCTTGGAAGGGGAGAAATAATTGGACAGCTTTGCTAAAGGAACATTTAAGACACACCGTCCACCAGAGCCAGGCCCAAATCTAGTATTAATTGGCATTCAGGTCATCACAATATGTCCTGATGTGATCGTGGTTTATAGGAAAGTTTCATAGCTGAGACCCAAATGTGTAAGCTTCCAACCCCAGGTGGGGATTCTGTGATATGGATGTGCTTGCTCTGCTATCACCCACTACCACTATTCATTATGGACTGGCAAGGCTTTGTATGAAGAGGGATGTGCAGAGGCTTATTGCATCAAGACAGGGGAGAAGGGCTTGCAGCTCGTTGGGTAAATGTGTGATAAAACATTTTTTAACCTACTATATTCAGTATGAGGTACCTATTATGGGCCAAGTGGAGCCCAGTACCCAAGGCATGCTGTACTCAGCTTCACAACAGTCTTTATATATAAACAGTGGTGGTATCACCATTTTTACATGTGAACACTGAAGTGCATACTAAAGTCACCCTGCTAAATTGAGCTTGAAAGTATTTTATTTGGGAGGCTGAGGCAGGCAGATCACAAGGTCAAAAGATCGAGACCATCCTAGCCAACATGGTGAAACCCCGTCTCTACTAAAAATACAAAAAATTAGTTGGCCATGGTGGCACGTGCCTGTAGTCCCAGTTACTCGGGAGGCCGAGGCAAGAGAAGTGCTTGAACCTGGGAAGCAGAGCTTGCAGTGAGCCGAGATCGTGCCACTGCACTCCAGCCTGGGTGACAAGAGCGAAACTCCGTCTCAAGAAAAAAAAAAAAAAAGAATCAAGACTGAAGCAAACCAGTAATCCTATGTTTGTTTCTGTTTGCTTCACAGATAATCACTGCCAATCCTTGGAACACAATTGCTCTTCTCTGTGGCGCCTTCTTGGCATTATTTAAAGCAGCAGAGTTTGCCAAACTGAGTATAAAATGGATGATCAAAATTAGAAAGAGATACCTTAAAAGAAGAGGTCAGGCAACGAGCCACATAAGCTGAAGTCACCTCGCGTTGTTTATAGAACTGTCCACATCAATGGGAGTTGTCATCACTTCCACTTTGTAAACTGAGCTATCAACAATCCTGTACTCACTTGAAGAAATGGGGCCTTGCTGAGAGGAACAGCATGTCAAACTGGAACTTCTAACCTCGCCCCAAAAGAGGCCGTGTAGAGCCTAATAGAAGAGAGCTAATAGATAACCTACACGTTATTTAAATATTTAAATTATTAATAAACTTTCTAAAGAGCTGGCCAATGACTTTTTGAATAGGGTTTGTAGAAGATGCCTTTCTTCCTGTTTGGTTCATTGTATTGTATTAGGTTAAGCTCTACTAGGGTAATGAAGGCTCTACTTTTCACTTGTTAAAAGTAGACAAAAGAGTGTGATTTTCTTTTTCTAAAAATCCTATCAAGACGTGCAAGTCATGCTTCGGAGCCTATGCACTGTACACAGAGGCAAAACCCTATGACTTTGGCGTCATCTGCTGTTGATGTCTAGCTTCTGACATGCTCTTTGATACGTTAAATGTTAAATGAGACTTTAAAGCTACTAGAAACTAGTAATTAAGTTTCTTAATGGGCTGACTAGCCACCTACTTGTCTGGCTAGAATGTTTGTTGATGTATGAGTTTAGATTAACACTCAAAAGCACTAAGGACAGATGTACATACTAGGTGCCTACTCAGTGTATTTTGATGATTTCATTAACAGGTAAATAAAAGGTTAATACAAAAGGAATGAGTGTGACAGTATGCATATCTGCTCAATCATCGGGCACAATTGTTTTCATTTGGTGACTTCCAAAGACAAAAAGGTAGTATGAGTCTGGACTCCCAAGATGGATGGATCTGACTCCCAAGGTATGTTCTAACTGCTTCCAGGGAAGGGTTTGTTAGGCATGGTGACTGATGGCAGGTGTCCAGGAAGAGTGACCTGATGCCCCCGAGTAAACTGGGTTAACTCTTTACTGTGTCCACAAAACTACCCATCACCTGAGGAAGGGGCACACGCAGTATGACTCTCAAACAGCTTTTAGCCTAGCCTTTGACAGAGATGAGTATGCATTAAAAAAAAAAATCTATTTTTCACATTAAGGTTCTAAAAATTGTTTCTGGAGTTTTAAATTATCTCTGTGCCTGTTGCTTCATAGAGGACTTGGTAGCATTTTTTAAATTTTGTAATCTGGCTTCTGATAATCCAAAGGGAATAACTCAAATGTTTGAACAGGCATTTTAAATGGGAAGAAACTGTTTTTTGATTGAATGATTAAAAGTGAACTGTATAAAGAAATATTCCCTGCCACTTTTCTGCTCCACAGAAGCATGAGAATTCAAGTTTTAGCCTAGGTCTCTTTATAAAATCTTATTTTATTGCAGGGCAAATGCAAAGCCAGGCATAAAAGCTTACATTAACAGTACTGATAAAAAGGGGGGGTATGTTTTTTTAAAGCATGTCTAACAATCTGTCACTTTTATTTATTTTTTCTTTCTTTTCTTTGGAGACAGAGTCTCACTCTGTTGCCTAGGCTGGAGTGCAGTGGTGCTATCTCAGCTTATTGTAACCTCTGCCTCCCAGGTTCAAGTGATTCTCCTGCCTCAGCCTCCCGAGTAGCTGGGATTACAGGCACGTGCCACCTCGCCTGGCTAATTTTTGTATTTTTAGTAGAGACAGGGTTTCACCATATTGGCCAAGCTGGTCTCAAACTCCTGAGCTCAAGCAATCCACCCGCCTCAGCCGGCCAAAGTGCTGTGATTACAGGCGTGAGGCACTGTGCCCGGCCAGTCACTTTAATATTACTTAAATATCTAATAAAATTTGTTTCAATGAACATACTATATTCTCTATATTGTAGAAAGTTGAGGTCGGGCATGGTGGCTCATGCCTGTTATCCCACCACTTTGGGAGGCTGAGGCAGGTGGATCACCTGAGGTCAGGAGTTCGAGATCAGCCTGACTAACATGGTGAAACCCCATCTCTACTAAAAATGCAAAAATTAGCCGGGCGTGGTGGTGCGTGCCTATAATCCTAGCTACTTGGGAGGCTGAGGCAGGAGAATCACTTGAACCAAGGAGACCATGCCACTGCACCCCAGTCTGGGCAACAGAGCAACACTCCATCTCAAAAAAAAAAACCAAAAAACAATAGTCGAGAGACCTATTAAATGTGCTTTCATGTAAGCACATAATTAGGAAGTCAACGATTTTACCTTTTCAGAGAGAAAAACCTTTATTAGCTGTAACCTGTCAAAATCTACTCTGGTTGCTCTTCAGTAAAAGAAATATACCTTCTACAGAATAAGACATTTAGACATAACCTTCACTTTCTGGAAAGGCAGGTGCTTGCCTTTTCCTTCTGTTTTGTGTAGGATCATCATTTTTAACTGTGCTGTCTCCCAGCTGTCAGCAATACTGGCTGACCCTGGGTGAGTGTAGAGAATCTGGAAGGAACACCTTAACCTGATGGCCATGACAAGATGACTCTGCAATACCTACTACTTGAGAAAAATAAAATATGAGCTATTGTTGTAAAAGGAAGAATTCTGGTGTTCTTCCTTTTGGTACAGTGCTTTCATGATGACCTGGGAGTAGTGTACACACCCTGTACTAGAGTTTATATTAAAGCAGAAGTAAACATCAATAGTGGATAACACTTTATTACAATAATGTCTGATTTCTTTTTTTTATGAGACAGAATCTTGCTCTGTCACTCAGGCTGGAGTGCAGTGGCGCCATCTTGGGTCATTGCAGGCTCAAGCGATTCTCCTGCCTCAGCCTCCCGAGTAG
The DNA here is from genome assembly GCF_024542745.1 of Macaca thibetana thibetana. Classification (NCBI taxonomy): domain Eukaryota; kingdom Metazoa; phylum Chordata; class Mammalia; order Primates; family Cercopithecidae; genus Macaca; species Macaca thibetana. Next base: position 150,775,303 of record NC_065578.1, read on the forward strand.
CTGGGATTACAGGCGCCTGCCAGCATGCATGGATAATTTTTATATTTTTAGTAGAGACAGAGTTTCACCATGTTGGCCAGGCTGGTCTTGAACTCCTGACCTCAGGCGCAGGTAATCAGCCCGCCTCGGCCTCCCAAAGTGCTAGGATTACAGGCGCGAGCCACTGCGCCCAGCCAATAATATCTGATTTCTAACTGTGCCACAGGCTCCCTGCTCTTCACTAAAAGTGCTATTTATTATGGATTATGAAAAACTAGCTTCAAAGTAAATTAAACCTATCCTGTTAACATACAAGGACATGAAAGATGATGGAAGGATATCCTAGAACTTAGAATTTTATGCAAATGTTCTGTAAAACATATTTTGGTAAAGGGCTAGAAGACTCAACCTTGGCACACAATCTTCCTATTTTTAAATTAGACTTCATCCCACAATTTGTCTTAAAAGTTTCTATAAATATACGTATGTATGTAAAAAGGGGGGCAGGCTTCTGTATGCCTAAGCTTAGAGCTAAAAGAAGCAAAGATGACATAAGGCAAAATACAAACATAGACTTTATTAAATGCTGCTCAATCCCCCAATGAAGATCTTTCATTACAAAACAGTTTTCCACACAACTGCAAGTTAAGAGATTGGAATGGTACTCTGATAACAAAAGATGTGAGAAATACTTGACCAATTAAAAACATACAAGACCTCTATATAGTCAACCTTTTCAGAGCTCTACAGAGGAAGCCTACTGCATTTCCTTTAAATAAAGCCAGGCAGTGACAACTAGTGCTCTGTATCACCACACTGTGGGACTCAAAGCCTCCATCCCTGGGTCAGGAGGGACTAGGTGAAGGGCTGGTCGTGAGGACTGGAAAGGCCCTGCCTTCAGCCTTTGAGAGGAAGAGGAGGAATGAATTGAGAGGCAAGCTGGGTAATTCACCTGAGCTGCCTCTACCCATCTGTTACCACTCTGGGGAATTGCAGAGGAAGGGGGATATTCGTGAGGAACAATCTGAAGAATTTTGGTTTACTTTCCCAGCTTTTATTTATATTTTGTGCTTTAAAAAGCCTGGAGATTTAAGGTTTTGCCTAAATTCCAGAGTACAGTAATATATTTATTGAGGGAGGGGTTAGGGCAGGTAATTCCCCCCATCATATTTCTGGGTGAGACAAAGAGAAGGGTAAGGATGATACCTTAGTTTTATTTTAGGAAGTATTCTTTTTCCTAGGATGTAACTAAGGTTTGCAGCAGTGTGAAAAGCACATTATAAAAGGGAAAAATATACAGAGCAGACTACCATATCTATGTGCAACACAATCAAAGAAGAATTCAAGTCATAATTCTTACCACTCCCATAATTATCTCACTCATATCATAGATGATAAAATTCATTCATTTCTGTGAAACTTCAGAAGTGACACAATAAATCCAATGATTAGACAATGGTTACAATATACTGTGGCCATGATACAGCACAGGGCTACGTTTAGTCCATATATTTTTCCATTTACAGTTGCCAGAAAAAATTGGCCTTTTAATTATATTATACTGATGAGGTTTGTTTTGTAATTTTTACATATTTCAAAAAAGCATACAAAACTGTGCCTATCCGGCAGAGGTGGGAGGCTTTTTTTTATTCGGCACTTGTATTGCTGAGAATACTGTGCATGTTGTAAGCACTATTCTGTTTTTCTAGAGCTTTCTTTAGCTTTAGCTCCTCTAATTTTTTCCATAATTCTTCACGTTCCAATTCCTTCTTTTTCTCTCTGTAGATAAACCAAAAGTTTTGTAATCAGAAATTATTTCAGAACCCAAAGAGAGGTGCTGTTTGACAGCTTACTGGAGAACACATTACTCACCCACATTTCACTTAAATCTGTCTGCTAAAGCTTTGGAGTCCACTTACCTGGAGCACCTAATTTCTTCTTGTCACTCTCCTAAATGTACGGAGTCTGCATCTTCTGTACCAGCTAGACATTACTACTTGCTTTCTGTCCCCTACACATTATCACTACAACACTGTGCTTTATAGTCAACAAGGTACTTACACGTTAATTTTCTCATGTTAACATCTTGCAGTTGTAGTAGTCCAATCACTATTACAAAGGCTGAAGGGGCTGGCCACTAGGTCAGTAGGAAGCACTTCCTTCACACCAGGCAGAAGCCACATCATTTTTGCCACTAACAGCCACATCTCTAGCCACTAACCAGTTTGTATCTTACTATGTCCTATGTTTTACATGTCAAATGAAAATTTTAGTTTCAGTAATCTCTCTATAAAACAAAATGAAAGTCAAAATATTTCATACGTCGTTTCAACTACTTAATTTCAGTTCTAAGGAAAACATTTCCGAATAACTTGGACCAGTCTATTCTGAAAGGCTACATGAACATGTAAAACATAGGCTTATAATTCTGCAGTTATGAGTTAAAAGGACAAATCCTTTTAAAGGATTTGCTGATTTATGCAGATAAGAAAAATTGATTATATTCTTAGTCATGCGAAATATGTATTTTTCAAATACAAGTTTCCTATGATCCTAGTCATCTTATTTTTCTTCCCATTGCTTCCTGAGGCTCAAAACATGTACTTAATTTCTATTCCTGCCTGAATGCTGCTATTTAAAGCAAATAATGCATAGAGTTAGTTATTAATGGGCTAGATGGCTTTGAAGAAAGGCTATCCATTTTCTACTTTAAGATAACCATAACTAGGAACTTGTCAAAATAGATGAGCTTTTCTAAACAGAACAGGTAATATGCTTACTAGAAGTAAATGGTAACTATTATCCTCAAATGATGGGTGGGCTCAGGTACACTGGTTACTAACCACTTAAGTTTAAGAAAGCGCTTCTTGAGTTTGAAGTAAACATATGAGAAGAAAGTAATTTTTGAAAGATTATCTTATAGTAATTTATGAAATTCTCAAAAAGAAGTAATCACTAAGCCATGTTCCTAAAGGCTGATATATGCTAACATTTATACTCTAAAATATGTATTATTGCAAGGAACAATATATTAATAGTACCCTAAGCCATATCATTATGTGAATTCCCTCTTCCCAAAGGAGAACTATGCTGACATTAAAATACCACCTTCTGATAATCCATAGCCTAAGAATTACCTACTGCTAACAAAGAACACTTGAAAAGTAAAGCTCACTCTGGAAGCCCACGTGGACAAAAAGGATTTCCGTAAATGCATGGATTAAAAAATCAAATTGTACAAATTGATATTTAAAATTCAGCATAAATTATATTTCATATGCAGATGCTAACAGACTGAGGAAATCTAAGGCTCAGAATGAGATAAACAGGATTTATGATCCACATTAAAATCATAATCTAACCATTAGAGGAAGTAAATTATGTAACTACCCTCAAAAATAGATGTTACTGCTTTTTCTGCTTTAACAAATTTATAAAAATACTGGGGCTAGTTTATCTGGAAATGACTTATGTGTTAAGAGACTTTCACATTGTAATTTTTACTATAAGGTAATTAACTTCTTAAATATCAAAATCTGAACTGAGAGCAGATACCTTCCTGAACTGAATCACATTCAACTAACATAAAATGTAGAGAAATTTTGTAATTCAAAATATCAAATACCTCTGTCTTTCAGCTTTGTATGAGCTAGTAAGGTCATCGAAAAGCTTGCCATTCATTTCCATTAGGGTTTTCAGCACATTGTATACCAGTGCTACAATGGTCCTGAAATGAAAATGAGCCAGTCCTGAGTTATGATACTGCTAACAGAGAGGAAATGTTAACACTATGGTCTCTAAAATGGTTTAAAGGTTGGCTGATTCATTTAATCCATTTTAGAGATGATAAAACTGAGGCTCAAGAGGTTTGTAATATGCTCAAGGTCATACAGCAAGTGGTGGTAGAGAGAGTCTAAGAAAAATCTTTTCCACTTTATCATGCTTAAATTGTAGTTAAAAATGTTCACTATAGTTATCTTCATTTCTGCTTTACAGTCTCATGTCTGAAATCCTGAGTAACAACATTAAAAGATGAAAAAGATCCAATTACCAAAACTTATAAGAAAAGTAGAAAGCCAGATAAGGATGTTAAAGAAGTTAGAATATATTACCCTTAGCACTTCGGCTTTCCCCTAGGACAGTGCCACTTATAGAGGTGAGACTATACACTGGGAGCAGACCAACACAACTCTGCATTAACGAAGTAGTTTGTGCATCCTCTGCAAATGTTCAGTTGGTCTCTCCAACAGGGTTTCACCACACTCTGGTGCAGAATGGTATACCAGATAGTCCACCCTCCAGGGAGATTTGCAATTTTAAATTGATATGAAGGCTGGGCACAGTGGTTCATGCCTATAATCTCAGCACTTTGGGAGGCCAAGGTGAGATCATCACTTGAGATCACGAGTTTCAGTCCAGCCTGGGCAATATACTAAGACCTCAAGTGTCCAAAAAAATAAAAATAAAAATTGGCTGGGTATGGTGGTGTACACCTGTGGTCCTAGCTACTCGGGAGGCTGAGGCAGGAGGATTGCGTGAACCCAGGAGTTTGAGGCTATGGTGAGCTATGATCACACCATTGCACTCCGGCCTGGGCAACAGAGCAAGACTGTCTCTAAAAAAAGTTAAAAAATAAATTGACATTAAGACCACATAGTGAAGAACATACACACACATTTATAACTTGATAAAGGTATATGTATATAAAATACAAAACAGAATACAACTGATGTTAACCTTGGAGTAACTTCCAAATCTGTAATAGGTTTCAGGTATGAGTTAGGAAATCAATGACAAAAAGGTTTTAAAAAAAATAAAGAAAGAAAAATAAAAATACGACCTATATAAAAGATACTTACGGATTCCAGTGTTCTTTGGAAATTTTGTACAAACTGGCAAACATAATTGGCAGAATTTTATCAATGTTCTCCTCAATCAAACTAAGAATATATTCATTATTCCAGAAGTACAATGCCCTTTCTGCAACCTAAAAAAAGACATTTAGAGAAATGTCAAAACTAAAATAGGAAAGAAATACTAGTGTAAAGTAAGGGCTTCACTGAAAACATCATACCTGAAAATGAGAACTGGATACACACTTGGATATCTGCTTGAAAAGTGGCTCTTCAATTTTTTTGAACTGTGTTGGTTCAATGACATCTAAGATTTCTTCAATTTCTCCTAAAAACATCACCTAGGTTAAAAAAATTTTATTTTAAGAAACATGATAAATTATGTGAAACTAATATAGAAACCATACAAATGAGAAGGTTAATCTGCAGAGTATACAATGGGCAAAAAAAATGTCTGGGTGGCACAGAGTTTATTATAGCACAAGTCTTCTACCAAGTCTGTGTACATCTCCCGCTCGTTAGCAACAGCAATACAGCCAGCCCAAAGCAGCATAGCCCTGGGATTGACAAGTTCTAGTAAAATGCACTACATTTAGTGAACAAAACCCACCTCTTTCTGACTGCAGGTTTTTGGCCAAAATTTCAGCAGTCCTCTGATCACCTGCGAAAAAGAAAAAGTTTAGCGTGAATTTAACAATGAAGCTAGTTAATCCCAGGGTATTTTCCATAGCTATGATTATATCAACACTCATTCTGAAGTAAATCAATATTGCTTAATATATAAGTGTATAAGCAGACTTTCTGCTCAGCTTTAGAATTTTATTAATTCAACAAATATTTACTGAGTGCCTACTATGTACCAGATACTGTTCTAGATGCTAGGGACACACTGATGTATAAGATAGATGAGGTCTCTGGTTTTCATAGAGCTTACATTCTAATGGAGCAAGACCAATGCAAGTGATCAATTAAACACATAAAAATTTAATAGTATGTGCTGCTACTTTTTTTTTTTTTTTTTTTTTGAGACAGAGTCTCGCTCTGTCGCCCAGGCTGGAGTGCAGTGGCCGGATCTCAGCTCACTGCAAGCTCCGCCTCCCGGGTTCACGCCATTCTCCTGCCTCAGCCTCCCGAGTAGCTGGGACTACAGGTGCCCACCACCTCGCCCGGCTAGTTTTTTGGTATTTTTTAGTAGAGACGGGGTTTCACCGTGTTAGCCAGGATGGTCTCGATCTCCTGACCTCGTGATCTGCCCGTCTCGGCCTCCCAAAGTGCTGGGATTACAGGCTTGAGCCACCGCACCCGGCCAGTATGTGCTACTTCTAAGAAAATAAAGGAAAATACAAGTTGGTGGGGTAAGAGGGAGGTTATTTTAGGGAGAAACCTTAAGGAACAGATGATTCCTGTTATTTAAACCAGTATGAAGCACAAAAAAGAGCCGGACAGCTTCCCAGTCTATTTCATGGCTAGTACAATCTTTATAACCAGAATACAATGAAACAAAAGAGACTATTCTTATTTATTTATTTATTTTGAGACGGAGTCTCACTCTGTCGCCCAGGCTGGAGCGCAGTGGTGTGATCTTGGCTCACTGCAACCTCAGCCTCCTGGGTTCAAGCAATTCTCTGCCTCAGCTTCTCGAGTAGCTGGCATTATAGGCGCCTGCCACCGCACCTGGCTAATTTTTGTATTTTTAGTAAAGACAGGTTTCAACATCTTGGCCAGGCTGGTCTTAAACTCCTGACCTTGTGATCTACCAGCCTCGGCCTCCCAAAGTGGAGACTATTTATTTAAATAAACATAGTTGAAAACATTTGCATTAAACTGAATCACAATAGAAGAATGCTATATGCCTAATTATAACTTATTCCAGAAATGCCAGGATGGTTCGATTCATAGGTTAAAGGGGGAAATAAAAAACAGATCATTTTAAAAGATTTTCAAGTCATTTGACATTTTTAATTAACTATATATTCTGATAAAAAAATTAGTAAGCTAGAACTAAATGAATTTATCAGAAACCACCAGTAATCATTCTACACAATGATTTATTAGAGACAGGCTGTAAAACCATCTAGTCCTGGTGGTTTTGTGGAAGTAGATCTTTGATAGCTTTTTAGGTTACTTTATAGTCTGTCTGGTTCAGTAATGTGGAACACTAATTCAAATTAAAATTGAGAAGAATATTGTTTTGGAGATAATCCAGTAAGATAACAATGTGATGAATAATGTTGGAAAGGAATACCAGAATTACAATTACTTGTGTAAATATATATTTATATATCCCCTAAAACTTAAAAAAAAAAAAAAAACCTGCAAGTTACTAGAGTAGGAAAATTCAGTATGTGGCCACATTAAAAAATATGTATATAAAAATCAATACCTTTAAAAACATCAGTAAAAATCAGATGAATAATAAAAAAGGTACTTTTCATAAGAACTGTAATGTGCATAAAGAATAAATTTGCAAGAAATATTTAAGACATATGAAGAAAAGTATAAAACTTTACTGAAGATCATAGAAGATTACAAATACAGTTATATGTCATTTAATGATGGGGATACGTTCTAAGAAATGTGTCGTTAGGCAATTTCATCATTTAAACATCGTAGTGTGTACTTACACCTAGATGGTATGGCCTACTACACACCTAGACTGTATGGTGTAGCCTTTTGCTCCTAGACTACAAACCTGTACAGGATGTTCTTGTACTGAATACTGTAGGCACTGTAGGCAGTTGTAACAACAGTATTTGTGTATCTAAACACAAAAGGTACAGTAAAAATATAACATTATAATCTTATGGGATCACCATTTTTCTTTCTCTTTCTTTTGGAATCACCATTTCTCTCTCTCTCTCTCAACATTTCTCTCTCTTTTTGATGAGGCCTCACTCTGTTGCCTAGACTGCAGTGCAGTGACATGATCAGAGCTCACTGTAACCTTGAACTCCTAGGCTTAAGTGATCCTCCTGCCTCAGCCTCCCAAGTAGCTGGGACTGCAGGTGTATGCCACTGCACCTGGCTAATTTTAATTTTTTACTTTTTGTAGAGACGAGGTCTTGCTCTGTTGCCCAGGCGGTCTTAAAGTCCTGGCTTCAACCAATCCTCCTACCTTGGCCTCCCGAAGTGCTGGGATTACAGGCATGAGCAACCATGCCCAGTTCCATTTTTCTTTTTTAAGAGACAGTCCAGTCTTGCACTGTCAGCCAGGCTGGAGTGCACTGGTGTGATCACAGTTCACTGCAACCCCCTAGGCTCAAGAGATCCCCCTACCTCAGCCTCCCAAGTAGCTGGGAATACATTCCTGAGCCACCACGCCTGTCTCGGACTGCCATTTTATATGTAGCCTGTTATTAAACCAAACATCATTATGCAGCACATGACTGTAAATAAGTGAGGTGGTTCAATAATGTGCAGATATTATTTTTCCTGTACTTGATTTATAAGTAAATTTAATATAATTTCAATCAAATGCGAATTGAATTATTTTTTGGAACTAGAAACATTTATTCTAAAATCCATAAATATAAGCAAATGACAACAATTGTTTTTTTGGTGGAGGGAGTTAATAGAACAGAACCTATATTATGGATATCAGCAACTAAAACAAGATGATATTGGCAAATAAATGGAGAGAAAAGATATATATGAGTATCTAGACATACTCATGTATATATGAGTTTTAATATATGACAAAGGTGGCCTTTCAGTTCCATGGGAAACAGTGGTGGTCCTGGGACAGGTAGTTCACTATTTAGAAAGGAAAAATGTAACAGGCTCCTTTGGTTGGCAGCCTTTTATGATGACCTCGAGGATGAGCTTGTTTCCTGTCCTCACACCCTTGTGTAATCCCCTCTCCTTAAGTGTGAGCTGTCTAGTGTGACTTGCTTCTAACCAACAGAATGTCACTTCATGAGTAAGTTACAAAAGATTGTGACTTCTGTCTTACTAGTAGACTCTTGCTGTCTTGGCTTTGATGAAGTAAGGTGCCATGCTGGAGAAACCTAGGTGACAAGGATCTGAGGGCGGGCTCTAGCCAACAGCCAGCCAAGATCTGAGGCTCTCAGTCCAACATAACATGACAAACTGAATTCTGCCAACATACATGTGAACTTAGAAGCAGATCCTTCCCCATCTGACACTTTATATGAGACCCAATTTCTGGCCAACACTCCAACTGAAGCTTTGTAAGAAACCCTGAAGCAGAGAGCCCACCTAAGCCATGACCAGATTCTTGATTCACAGCAACTAAGGCAACAAATGCTTGTTATTTTTCCTCCCAATGGAACTATATTTTCCCAAAATGTTGCAGATCAGTTACAGCAAACAGAACTGTGACCATCACGGAAAACTGTCACTCTCGGCTTCTTTTTGACCACAGCAGCTACATGGAAGCAGCTGCAGCTTTGATAAAGGCCATAAATGCTTGCTATTTTAAGCCAATAAATTTTGTGATCATTTGATATGCGTAATTGAAAATGAATGCAGGCCAGGCATGGTGGTTCAGGCCTGTAATCCCAGCATCGATCCTGAGATCGATACCAGCCTGGGCATCATGGTGAAACCCCATCTCATCTCTACCAAAAATACCAAAAAAAATAGCTGGGCGTGGTAGTGCATGCCTCTAGTCCCAGCTACTTGGGAGGCTAAGGTAGGAGGCTCACCTGAGCCTGGGAGGTCAGGGCTGCTGTGAGCCACAATCATACTACTGCACTCCATCCTGGGTGATGCAGTGAGCTCCTGTCTCAAAAAAAAAAAACAACCCAAAACACAAACAAAAAACCCAAATGCAGTTCCTTACCCTCATCATACACAAATTTCAATGTCGGATAGTACTAAATAATGAACAGTGGGTTGACTAGTTGCCCCCAAAAAGATGTCAATGTGGGCCAGGTGCAGTGGCTTACAACTATAATCCTAGCACTCTGGAAGGCTGAGGCAGGCAAACTGCCTGATTTCAGGAGTTCGAGACCAGCCTGGGCAACATGACGAAACCCCGTCTCTACTAAAAATACAAAAAAAAAAACAACTAGCCAGGCGTGGTATTGCGCGCCTGTTATCCCAGCTACTCGGGAGGCTGAGGCACGAGACTGCTTGAATCTGGGAGGTGGAGGTTGCAGTGAGCTGAGATCGTGCCACTGACTGCACTCCAGCCTGGGCAACAGAGTGAGTCTCTGTCTCAGAAAAAAAAAGAAAAGAAAAAGATAAAAAAATTATTTTGGGGCTCAAGTTAGATTTTCTTGGAATAAGAAAGGTGTTTTGTTTTGTTTTGCTTGTTTTATAAAAATGCAGCTTTGCGTGGAAGGAAAGGTTTACACTGCCAAAAAAATGAAAGTTTTGAAAGTCATGCCGACTCTTCATTTTTTTCCTCTTTACATGGAAACTTAGCTGTAATGAATATTTAGTTAATTCTTTCACCCTGTACTTTTTTTTTTTTTTTTGAGATGGAGTCTCACTCTGTTGCCCAGGCTGGAGTGTAGTGCTGTGATCTCCGCTCAGTGCAACCTCCGCCTCCTGGGTTCAAGCCATTCTCCTGCCTCAAGCAATTCTGCCTCAGTCTCCCAAGTAGCTGGGATTACAGGTGCCCACCACCATGCCCGGCTAATTTTTGTATTTTCAGTAGGGATGGAGTTTCATCATGTTGGCCAGGCTGGTCTTGAACTCCTGATCTCAGGTGATCCGCCTGCCTCAGCCTCCCAAAGTGCTGGGATTACAGGCTTGAGTAATAAATGAACAAAAGCTCTGAGCTAGTTATAACTTGTAGAAAGCTTTGATATGAATGCTTGCTTTCCAGAAAATTAGTATTAAGGCTCAAACCCAAGTAATATGGCACTGGAATGGCCTATGTTAGAAACTGCAAGATCTCTGTATCGAGAGATCTTTATGAGTTGGAAAATATTTTCCTTTCTTAACCCGGGTATTTATCTTCCTCTCTCCCCTCATCCTGCTCCTATTTTCATTAACCCAGCTCAGCCAAGCCAGATAAAAGCTGAGTAACTGGCCATCATCCCTTGCCCTAATCGTCAAGTGCTTTTGTGTTTTTTTTTGGTGCAATCTTGGCTCACTGCAACCTCTGCCTCCAGGGTTCAAGTGATTCCTGTGCCTCAGCCTCCCTAGTAGCTGGGATTACAGGCACACACCACCATGCCCAGCTAATTTTTTTTTTTTTAAGTAGAAATGGGGTTTCACCATGTTGGTCAGGCTGATTTTGAACCCCTGACCTCAGGTGATCCGCCTGCCTCAGCCTCCCAAAGTGCTGGGATTACAGGCATGAACCACTGTGCCCAGCCTCTATCTTCCAGTCTTTAAAAATAAATCACCTGTCTTACTTGTCCACCCCAAATTAATTAAAATTTTATTTGTATACTATTTACCAAGCATGAACCATGACTTTTCAATATGTGTTATTATGGGTTTTCTTTTTCTCAATTCTAATGGGAGTTATCATGGATTTGTATTAAGGTTTTACTTTTTTCTTTTTTTTTTTTAAAGACAGTCTCACTCTGATGCCCAGGCTGGAGCACACTGGTATGAGCTCAGATCACTGCAGCCTACGCCTCCTGGATTCAAGCAATTCTTGTGCCCTCACTATCTGAGTAGCTGGGACTGTAGGCCCGTGCCACCATGCCCAGCTAATTTTTGTATTTTAACTAGAGACAAGGTTTCACCATGTTGGCCAGGCTGGTCTCAAACTCCTGGCCTCAAGTTATCTGCCTGCCTCAGCCTTCCAAAGTGCTGGGATTACAGTTGTGAGCCACTGCACACCCAGCCAAGTTTGAATCAACTTCAGAGGTTTATGTGGTTTCATTTGTAAATATATGATTTTTAATTCTCCTGAATTGTCTTTAAAAACTGTTTACAGCTAGCTGGGCGTGGTGGCTCATGCCTGTAATCCCAGCACTTTGGGAGGCTGAGGTGGGCGGACCACGAGGTCAGGAGATGGAGACCATCCTGGCTAACACAGTGAAACCCCGTCTCTACTAAAAATACAAAAAATTAGCTGGGTGTGGTGACGGGTGCCTGTAGTCCCAGCTACTTGGGAGGCTGAGGCAGGAGAATGGAGTGAACCCAGGAGGTGAAGCTTGCAGTGAGCCAAGATCACACCACTGCACTTCAGCCTAAGTGACAGAGCGAGACTCCGTCTAAAAAAAAAAAAAAAAAAAAAACTGTTTACAGCGGTTTCTAGAAAACACTGTAAATCTAGAAGTAAAAAAAACTAAAAAAATTAAGGAGTAGAAAAATGTCTTTTGTTCCATTACACAAAGTTCAAGTGAAAGGGAGAATACTAAATATATAATTTTTTCAAGCATCCCTAGGGATAGCCTGAGAAGGCTCATAATATAGTAAAAATACATATATATTTTAGTTTTAATCCTTCAAACCCTTTGCTATTTACTAAATATTCATTAGGCTGCTGCTAAAGTGATTGTGGCTTTTGCCATTACTTTTAAATCTTTTAAAAGCACCAACCTAATACTAGGTAAATATTTAGATTTAACATGCCTAGAAAGCACTCTCTCAAAATACTTATACTTCACACCAAGGTTAAAAAGTTTTCTATGCTTTTATACTTTTCTGTTTCCCCCTACTTCATCTTTTGTTTTTCTTGAATCATCAGTAAATTTTCATAACTAATTATGTTTTCACTCCTGAATTTTCATTCTAGAGGCAAATAACAGTAGAATTAAAAGACTAAGTTGCCTTGCTGGTTCATAAACAACTTTTATTCCAAGATTACATCTTAAATCACCAAAAGCAAGGAAATGTTTTCTATCCCTATCAAGTGGTTTATCGTTAATGAGTGGCAAAAATTCTATTATTAAAAACAAAACAAAATTCAAGGGAGTAGTAGTTTTGGGACCCTCGAAGTATGCTTTAATTCCAGAAGGTGAATGAAGATTTAAAAGATTATTGGTGAAGACAGTATGCATATAAAATTTCACTGTGGTCATCTGATCCTATCATTGTACATCTTAACTACTACATATTAATAGTAGTCTATATTTTGGTTATTCAAGACATATAACCATGAGAACTCTCCCCTCCTAACCCCTTCTTTGAATGCAGATTAATCTCACATTTCTTCTTCTAAATGATTTTAGCTTAAGGTACATTATTTTACTTAATAACTATAAAGGCTATAAAAAGAAAGCTACAATGAAATGCTATTAATGCAGACCAAAAACATGAAAATACATAGAACACTTACTGGCTCTGTTAGTGTTGTATCTTTCTCCAGGAACTGTACGACACAATATGCTAGCTAAAAGGTAAGGGACAGTTTATAAATATTACTGAGTGAGATAACATTTAATAATGTAGGATTTTTTTATATTTAGCCAATATTTTTTAGACTACCTCATTTTGACAAATTATTTTGATATATAAAAATATACTCACAATTGTGAATGAAATTGTGAAATACCTCAGTCATGAAACTATACTCACAATTGTGTAACTTTTTAGCCTTGAAAGTAACTTCAAGTTTAAAAAAGATTTTTTGCAGTAATTTCTGACTATAAAGTTAACTGAAGTAAGACTAGAGCTAACAATTTAGTTTTTCAGCATGTTTCTACATATATACCTATGCTGATATATTATTCTCTAAATATTAATAGAAGAGACCAAAATCTCTCTAACTAGGTCTAGGTTATTGCAGCTGGAAGAAACATTCTGTAGATATGTGGGATTTATTGGAAGTCACATATTAGGTCAAGGCCTGGACTAAAATATGAGGAAAGTGTGTATCTTACACTTAAAGTGTAAGTGTAGATACAGAAATTAAATAATTGGTCTTAACAACTAAATATTTTAAAATGATAACAAAAATTTGCTTTGGGTAATTTTGTAAGCAAACTGCTTATACTTAAAACTGTCATCTCAGTATTTCTCAATTTCTCTGCCTTTATATTTGCCTTTGAAATAATATTCATTTCATTTGAAATTTTTCTGAAACTTACCTGAGCATGAAACAAAGCTAATCCTTTTGCAGTATGCATAGGAATAAGAACCTTCATTAGAAATTGTTTATGTTCTGCTTTCAGTGGCAATGCAAAGCCATTGATAATACTGGAGGGAAAAAAAGGCAGGGGAAGGGTTAAGTAGTTACTACTTTGTTTCTAAAAGCTGTCATATCCATGAGTACATAAGGAACAGTGCTCTGTTTCAATCCTGGTGTTGTATGACCGTTCATCTTCAAACTACTTTAGGAAGACTATTACTATGAAGTCTGTTCCTCTAAGTCATTTGATGATTCCAAAAGAAAATTAGGACTGTCAGTTAATTCCCAAGTAATTTCTATCTTTATTTTCTATCAAACCTGTCACTTTATGCGATGTTGCCTTTATTTTTCCCCCCAAGGCCCCAGGAGAGTCAGTATCATAATATTGTTAGAACGTTCAATATTTTCTGAAGTAAATGGGTAGTTTTTCTTACTTTGTTGGATAATCTGAAATTAAGAAGTAGTTCTCTCCACAATCATTTTCTACTATTAATAAAGGAAACTAAAATCATTCTCTAAATAGTAACAGAGGCCGGGCGCGGTGGCTCAAGCCTGTAATCCCAGCACTTTGGGAGGCCGAGATGGGCGGATCACGAGGTCAGGAGATCGAGAGACGATCCCGGCTAACACGGTGAAACCCCGTCTCTACTAAAAAATACAAAAAAATAGCCGGGCGAGGTGGCGGGCGCCTGTAGTCCCAGCTACTTGGGAGGCTGAGGCAGGAGAATGGCGTAAACCCGGGAGGCGGAGCTTGCAGTGAGCTGAGATCCGGCCACTGCACTCCAGCCTGGGTGACAGAGCAAGACTCCATCTCAAAAAAAAAAAAAAAAAAAAAAAAAAATAGTAACAGAAGGGTCTAAAATTCTCTTAATACTAATACGTAGTGAATAAAGAAGGCAAAATGTTATGGCAAAAGGTAATAAGAATTCAGTTGAGGCTGGGCGTGGTGGCTCATGCCTGTAATCCCAGCACTGTGGGAGGCTGAGGTGGGTGGACTGCCTGAGGTCAGGAGTTCAAGACCAGCCTGGCCAACATGGTGAAATTCCATCTCTACTAAAAATAAAAATACAAAAATTGGCTGGGCGTGGTGGCAGGCGCATGTAATCCCGGCTACTCAGGAGGCTGAGGCTGGAGAATTGCTTGAACCCGGGAGGCAGAGGTCGCAGTGAGCCAAGATCGTGCCATTGCACTCCAGCCTGGGCAACAAGAGTGAAACTCCAACTTAAAAAAAAACCAAACAAACAAAAAAACTTCAGTTGAGAAACTATGGGCTCTACATTTAAACTCTAAAATATGACATAATTTCTTCAACCCCAGCTAAGATTTTAATACATAAAACATTCAAAGTTACTTCTTAGAACAAAAAAACCTGACCTACCTTCCTAATATTTCAAGAAGTTCAGCAACACCATTGAAATGTTCTGTTTCATATATAAACCTGAATTTAAAATAAAGACAGATGTAATCAAAATCAAACTTCAGAAAACTAAGAGAAACAGGCAGGAGGGTGAAGAAATCAATCCAAAGGACAGCTATTAGAAACACACAAGCATGTTTTGGGTCTTATCAGCTCTTTTGCCCCAAACCAATTAATTCATATCAGTCTTACAAAAGATCTGTTTCCTAATGAACTACATATGCCTTTGCCAAAACTTGCCATATGTGAAGATAACAGATTGTCATTTCACCTGGAATATTCAACTTAATTTATAAGAAAGATAAGTTTTCTCAAAGAAATACTTTTTAAAATAAGAAACCTCTAATTATAGGGAAATCCAAGAGAAAAAGGCCCATATGTAATAAAGCCATTTTTAATCAGAATTTCTTTAAACCTGTAACTATACAGGCTGCATAGCTTTCCAAGATTAGGGTTGCCTTTAAAGCAGGGAGACATAAATAGAATAGGGTAGATATTTGAAATGGGCTTAGGAAGTGATGACAGAGAACTGCAGAAGGATACTCACTCTAGAGAAGGCAGGTGTTACTCATCTCTAATTGTTGCAATGTGGGAATAGTAACCAAATTTTGCCAGATCTTCAATTAATTAAAACAAACCAAACCTTAAATGTGGCTGTTGTTATGAAATCTCCTGATCTGAAGCAACTACTTAACAGATTAATATTTATAAAGTACACTTGGCTCTCTGTATCCACAGGTTCCATATCCGTGCATTCAATCAACTACAGATCAAAAATATTTTTTAAAAATAAATACAAATTTAAAATATAGAATAACATATATTTGCATAGCATTCACACTGTATTATTATAAGTAATCGAGAGATAAAGTATACAGGAGGATGTGTGGACGTTATATGCAAATACTATGCCATTTTATATAAGGGACTTTGGATTTTAGTATTAGCAGGGGCCTTGGAATCAGTCCCTCACAGATACTGAGGGATGACTACAAGCAAATGATAGGCCCCACATAAGAGGATTGCTTGAGTTCAGGAGCTCAAGACCAGCCTGGGCAATATAGTATACAGACCTTGTCTCTACTAAAAGTCAAAAAAAATTAGCCAGGCGTGGTGGTGCACACCTGTCGTCCCACTACTTGGCAGGCTGAGAGAGGAAGATTGCTTGAGTCTGGGAGATGGGGGCTACAATGAGCTATGTTCTCACCACTGCACTCCAGCCTGGATGACAGTAAGACCCTGTCTCAAAAAACAAAGACAACTTGAATACAAGAAGATATGTAGGAGGAAGAAGTGCAATATACAATAAATGATTAATTTACCTGAGGAAAATGTTGTTAATTTGTTTTCTGATGAATGCTCTTAATCCAAGAAATTTCCCATAAATTCGGTGCAGAACAGTCTTCAGGAAGTCACGTTCTCTGGGATCTTCACTATCAAAGAGCTCCAGGAGCTTTAAAAGAAATCTGAGAAATTACTTTTAAAAAATAATTGAGCTAAAGCTTTATTCTAATTTTGATTTGAAAGATTATCCATGACATCTTTCAAAAATTTTTTAGAGTTCTGCCTTACCACACTGACTTTATTCTTGCTAAGTAATGAAGTTGAGGAAAAGCTTAGGGAATATTTCTTCTCACTTATTTCACTTCAAAATATGACATTTACAATAAATATAAATATTTCAAAAAGTGGATTTTTCTTTACCTTCCCACTGATTTTAAAATTCCATCCTACTCTTGAATACTAAACAGGCTCACAATTTTGGAGTGTTAAAATTTGGGATTTTTAATGCTTTTTGAAAGTCAAAACTACATGGAAAATCTTTTAAGTTTTTAGATTGCAAGTCATCAAATAGTTTAAAAAAATCCATGTGTAAATGTATATTTCTAGTTTAATAGAAAGATGTACACATACTAAGACTACTTTTTGTGAATTTACAATAAATTCAAGATAGTTACCATGCCAACAGTTGAAAAATTAACGTTCAGTTATTAGGATAAAATATTGGCAGATACATACTAATAGAATAGAAATCAGATATAAAATAACACTAGAATAAAAGATGAGGCCAATTTTTTTTTTTTAAAGACAGAGTTTTGCTCTGTAGCCCAGACTGGAGGGTAGTGATGCAATCACAACTCACTGCAGCCTCGACCTCCTGGGGTCAAGAGATCCTCCTGCCTCAGTCTCCCAACTAGCTGGGACTACAGACGCATGCCACCACGCCCAGCTAATTTATATATTTTGGTAGAGATGGGGTTTCACCATGTTGCCCAGGCTGGTCTCAAACTCCTAAGTTCAAGCAATCCGCCCTCCTCAGCATCCCAAAGTGCCAGGATTATAGGCGTGAGCCACTATGACCAGTCTATAGCTTTTTCAGCTTAGCAAATAGCTAAAAAATTTTAAACCAGTTCCACAATCAGCACTCTCCTATACCTCAACTGGCCCAATCAGCGCACTCCTATATTCTGCACAACTTTTCAGCAAAACCTGAGAGAAGAGACTTTTGAAAAAGTTAAAGTCAAAATCTCAAATTTCCATTTACAATGGTAAAGAAACTTAATTTCTTCTGTCAAACCAATATTATATTTTAAACATTGAATTTTCTTAGAAAAATATAAAATACTCTCTTTAGAGTACAAGTATCTGTAAAGCTGTCAAGGAATTTTATGTTCTGAACTTTCGTGTTTATAATTACAATAAAGATAGCAAGCTCTAAACCTCATCAGAAGTTCTTATTCCATTTTGTTTTGAATTATATATAATTGCTAACACATGCATCTGAAACCACAGTGGATGACTTAAGTCATATTTATATCTCCCAAAACAACTGACATACTTATAGTTTCCATTCTTTGTTTGCTAGGCTGTTGAGGCCCTCATGAGACTCCAGCAAAAAATATCTATGGAATATGAGAATTTTTGTTACTATACCTAATAAGTTCAGATCAAATTATTCTAATTAAAAATGGCAGCCAGGCAAAGTGGCTCTCAACTGTAATCCCAGCACTTTGAGAGGCCAAGGCGGGCAGATCACTTGAGGTCAGGTATTTGATACCGGCCTGACCAACATAGTGAAACCCTGTCTCTACTAAAAGTACAAACAAAAATTAGCCAGGCATGTCGGCACACCTGCAGTCCCAGCTACTTGGGAGGCTCAGTCAGGAGAATCGCTTGAACCTGGGAGGCAGAGGTTGCAGTGAGCCAAGATCCAGCCACTGCACTCCAGCCTGGGCAACAAGAGAGAAACACCCATATAAACTGCTAAAAGCAATTACTGGGCCCTAGCTTCTCAGATAATTCAAACATTTAAAGTAGAAGGTAGAAATAGATCCTGCTCCACCAGTTTTATTCTTGCTGCCCTCACACCACAAAATAATACAGCAGCCTAAACACCTCAAGCTCTAGACTAACAAAGCACTAAGGCAACTGTTCCCCTCAACCTGTTATTGTATTAAATACAATTTCTTTTTTTTTTTTTTTTTTTTGAGACGGAGTCTCGCTCTGTCGCCCAGGCTGGAGTGCAGTGGCCGGATCTCAGCTCACTGCAAGCTCCGCCTCCCGGGTTCGGGCCATTCTCCTGTCTCAGCCTCCTGAGTAGCTGGGACTACAGGCGCCCGCCACCTCGCCCGGCTAGTTTTTTGTATTTTTTTAGTAGAGACGGGGTTTCACCGTGTTAGCCAGGATGGTCTCGATCTCCTGACCTAGTGATCCGCCCGTCTCGGCCTCCCAAAGTGCTGGGATTACAGGCTTGAGCCACCGCGCCCGGCCTAAATACAATTTCATATGGCATTACTAGACCTCCCTACTGTATCCCACACAAGAGCTGCACAAGGAAATAAACAGGCGTTCATTTACAATTACCAAAATAACATAACTCCATTTAATCTAATTTTAGTCATGATTAAAATGTATATGTTACTGTTAATACACACCTAATATTTCTTTATAGTTTATGAATAGCTACTTCAATGGTTCAAGGAAATATTTTAGGCTGACAATGTTCTTCATTTATCAATCTTTCACAGCAACTGCTCAGAATACTTTATATGAGGTCAAGGGTAGTTACGAATGACCAAAAATGAGCTCTAAACATACCAAACTCACATTCGTAGAATCTTTATCATAGGGCACATACAAAGTAGTCTGAAGGATAGGAAAGGTCCTTGCAATGATTTTAATCCTGGCCTCAGCATCAAATTCCTAAAGAGGCCTGCATACTCAGGCCTAGAAAGGCTTAGTCTACTTCACAATTTTCTTTGGGGCCGGCCAATTCTATATAGTTAAAAAGGGGCCTTTAGGCCAGTGCAGTGCCTCACACCTGTAATCCCAGCACTTTAGGAGGCTGAGGCGGGAGGATCCCTTGAGGCCAGGAGTTCAAGACCAGCCTGGCCAACATGGTGAAACCCCATCTCTACTAGAAATAGAAAAAAAAAAAAAATCAGCAGGGCATACCCGTGGTGCGTGCCTGTAGTTCCAGCTACTTGGGAGGCTAAGGCAGGAGAACTGCTTGAACCTGGGAGGTGGAGGATGAAGTGAGCTGAGGTTGCACCACTGCGCTCCAGTCTGGGCAACAGAGCAAGACTCCCTCTCAAAAAAAAAAAAAAAAAAAAAAAGAGGCCTTTAAATTTTTGAAAAGGTTTTGAAAATATATATTCTTAGAAATTGTGAATATGTAGGTTCTAAAAATAACAGCTAATAACCAGTTTATATAAAGAAAAAAGGCATCACAATTAACTTTACCTCCTTATATTCTTAATGATTCCATTTTATCTGTGGTTTAGAAATTGGGTGGTGGGATGCTTAGGTGCAAAAAGGAAAGAAAAAGGGAAAGGTAATTGATACTTAATGACAGGAAAGGAGCCTAAAGCCCAAATTCCTCACAATGATTCTATTCCTTTTTTCCCCTGTCATTTCAAAGTCCCAATGCTTAAAATATATGTCAAGTTCAAAGACTTACAAATGTAAAACAAAAGATTTCCCTTGGATTGAATGGTCATACCAAATTTTCTTAGATACTGCAGAAAGGCTTGTTTTTCTGGTATTTATAAAATAACTATGATACTTTAGGATTAAATAGGATAATCTGATTGACTTCATTAGACGCTTACCCTTGATAAAAATACTCATATTCTCAGAGCTACTTCACTTTTATTCTAATTGTTTGGCAGTAATATTAAGTGCTGTCAAATTAAAATAAACCATTAAAGTTTTGAAAGACTACTCTATTTTAATCATAAGTTAATAAATCATTGCTAAGATGAATATAAGAGAATCTAAGACAAAAGAGTTCCTTACCTGTTGTACGAATTTCTGATCAATGTATCGCTTTGCAATGCTAGGCTGGAAATCAGGGCTCTCCAAAAATCTCAAGAAGAATTCATATACCAACTATGAGAGAAAGTCAAATAAAAGCTAAGATGATGGCTATAAAATATGACCCTAAATTATCACTTCATATTAAAAACACACCTGTTCTTACCAACTTAGTAGGGAGATTTCAGATCTCATAATGAGATCTGAAAATGTAATGAGTTGATAAAAAAATTTTTTAAAAAAAATTCATGCCTGTACTCCTAACATATTTTAGGAAGCGGAGGTGGGAGAATCACTTGAGCCCAGGAGTCTGAGACCACCCTGGACAACATGGTGAGACCTCTGTCTATACAAGTAATCAAAAAATTAGCCAGGCATGGTGGCGTGTGTCTATTGTCCCAGCTACTGGGAGGCTGAGGTAGGAAGATCCCTGGAGTCTGGAGGTCAAGGCTGCAGTGAGCCGCGATTGTGCTGTGTCACTGCACTCCAGCCTGGGCAACAAAGTGAGACTCTGTCTCAAAAATAAATAAGTAAATAAATAAATAAATAAACCCAGAAACTATATATTCACAATTTGGTTTCCTAACATGATAAACTTTGAGATTTATTTATTGCTTTACATAACTTGATGCAAAATGTTAAATTACAGGAGCTAGAAAAGAAGGACAATGCCTATAAAATTAAATATTTCTTAATGAAATATATTCCTATTTTGTAATCCATACTCACTAGTAACAGGCTCCTTCCCAGTGGACTACTACCTATCTCAATTTAATCACTACAGAGTCTCTTAAATGCAGAGTCAACAACCCCCAGATAAGACAGGCAGTGTAGCCAGGCGCGGTGGCTCACGCCTGTAATCCCAGCACTTTGGGAGGCCGAGGTGGGCAGATCATGAGGTCCGGAGATCGAGACCATCCTGGCTAACACGGTGAAACCCCGTCTCCACTAAAAATACAAAAAATTAGCCAGGCGTGGTGGTGCGCGCCTGTAGTCCCAGCTACTTGGGGGCTGAGGCAGGAGAATGGCGTGAACCCGGGAGGCGGAGCTTGCAGTGAGCCGAGATCGCGCCATTGCACTCCAGCCTGGGCGACAAAGTGAGACTCCGTCTCAAAAAAAAAAAAAGACAGGCACTGTATTATTAATTTTTAAAAAGAAAGGAAAAGAAAAACTTCTGGTCTTTCTATAAAACCACAGTAGGAAAACTAATTAAATCAAAACCAGCATATCCTATCCACACTTGAGAAATAATGAACCAAATTACATAAGTACAGGGCTAGAGAAGAAATGTCTGTGTACCAACCACAGCAAATAAACTAGAAGTCACAGCAGGCCTTCTATAAAACTGCTAAGCAACCTACAAGTAATAGGAAATGTGCATTTGCTACCACAAATCAGAATTAAATACTTGGTTGAGCTTGTCACTATCACACCTGCTTTCAAGGAGAAAGGCAAATATGACTAAAGTTTTTTTTATTGTAACCTAATAGCTATAAAAAGGCAGAAACTTAGACCAAAATGTATCTTATTAGCTATTAAACAATATTATATCAATTTAACACCCTAAAAATTAAAAAGGAGGATTCTATCCCAAAGCAAAAACAGTCATTCAATAAACATTTAGGTAGCCAGTTAGATTAGATGCAGAAGGAAGAAAAGGGAAAAGAAAGATTGCTACGCTAAATTAATAGACGTTATAGCAAACAAAAGCACTACCAGATCTAGGCCTTATCATTCACCAAGTAACAACACATTTTTATTACAGTGAGTTCAGTAACATTCTATGGCTAACAATGGTTTGGGGATCTGAGCAAATACAGTTTTGCCTGATGTATCTCTGCCCAACTGTGGAAAAGGAGTGATGCTTATCTGGTCTAATGTTACCTAATATTTTGTGTTTATTATAAATTAAGGATATAACAAGAAATAAAACTTGATAGCAATTTAAGTTTTTATTCATAGACAATTTTCTAATCAAACAACAATAAAGATAACAGATAATTTTGCTTTGGGGTATACACATGCAAAAAGATACACAAAACTGATCACGGAGTGCTCTGAAAAGTCGGCACAGTCTCATGGACTGCTATGCAGTTTCATTAATGGCACAACTTACTCACTCAATGCCTATTTTCATGTCCAGTACTGGGCTACGTATAGTATGAACAGACATTAGGGATAGTATGGCTTAAAAAGCCCATTCACTACACAATAATTATATTACGTGGCACAGACTATAAGTGCAGGAGCTATTTAGAAAAGGGCTGTATCACTGTGGAAAAGGTAGGAAAAGCTTTAAGGAGGATATGCAACTTGAGCCCTGTATTTGTTTCGATTCTGGATCCTCAGGAAGAGGATGGCTTTTATTTTATAGAAAGGTAGCAGCATGTCTTGATTGAAAAATATATATATTTATTTATTTTTAGAGACAGAGTTTCACCATGTTGCCCAGGCTGGTCTCGAACTCCCGGGCTCAAGCTATCCACCCGCCTCAGCATCCTAGCGTGCTGGGAAATCAGGTGTAAGCCACCATGCCTGGCCTTTTTTTTTTTTTTTTGTCTTTTTAAGCAGCATGTCTTGAGATCAAGAGAGTGCAGAGTACAGGTTGATGGTATGGAATTATAGACTCCAAATCTTTATGCAAATCCCTGGAGATTCCATCATAAGGTGGGATCAGGTTAAACATGAGCCAAATGTAGCATGTATTAGCCTATCTACTCTCCCTTCTTAAGATCTTCATCAGAAATATAGGGCCTAAGGCTTAATAGTTTTCAGAGTAATAGCCTGTCCTATGGGAGACTTTTATGACATCAAGCTACAAATCAAACTGAATTCTCTAAACCATATATATAAATTGAAACCTGTGCCATTCACGAATACCACATATAATTTCTTTCATAGTTTTCATCTACATTATTTACCTGACACAGTGAACATTAGGTGATCAGTCAAAATTAGCAGCAAAATGCTGTTATGCTGCCAACTTAGCACCACTAAAGAGATGATGACAAAAAGTTACTTAAATACATATTGAGGGCCGGGTGCAGTGGCTCACACCTGTAATCCCAGCACTTTGGGAGCCTGAGGCGGGTGGATCACCTGAGGTCAGGAGTCCGAGACCAGCCTGACCAACATGGAGAAACCCCATCTCTACTAAAAATACAAAATTAGCCAGACATGGTGGCGCATGCCTGTAATCCCAGCTACTTGGGAGGCTGAGGCAGGAGAATCGCTTGAACCTGAGAGGCAGAGGTTGCAGTGAGCCGAGATCACTCCATTGCACTCTAGCCTGGGCAACAAGAGCAAAACTCTATCTCAAAAAAAAAAGAAAAGAAAAAATTATTGAATAGTTATCCCAAATAGAGGTAGAAGACACACTAGTGACCTACAGAGCTGGAAATCTTCAAAATGGAATAATCGAGATTATGCTTCTATAAAATTTATAAAATTTATCCTGTCCCAGTGTCACTCTCTATATACCCCATCCTACATTTTAAAAAATGTATCACACCCTAACATAGAATGTATGCCAGTTATTTTATTATTATTTTGTTCTTCTCTGCTAGGATGTAAGGGATTTTGCTTAGTTCAGTACTTTACCCTCAATGTTTACAAAAATGCTTGACGCACAACAGATGCTTACTGAATGAATGGAAATCACATTTGTTAAGAGGTTGTGTTTCTATGTAGTCACTGAAGTTTTTCTATGGTCTTATTTTCTTTTTTCTTTTTTTTTTTTTTTTGGAGACATAGTCTTGCTCTGTCGCCCAGGCTGGAGTGCAATGGCGCAATGTTGGCTCACTGCAACCTCCACCTCCTGGGTTCAAGCCATTCTCCTGCCTCAGCCTCCTGAGTAGCTGGGATTAGAAGCGTGCACCACCACGCCTGGCTAATTTTTGTATTTTTAGTAGAGACGGGGTTTCACCATGTTGTTCAAGCTGGTCTTGAACTCCTGACCTCATGATCCACCTGCCTCAGCCTCCCAAAGTGCTGGGATTACAGGTGTGAGCCACTGCGCCCAGCCTTCTATGGTCTTCTATACAAATAACTTGCTCCAAGAATCTAAGAAACAATGTTGCAAAGAAAAACACACATTTCACCAATGAATTCAGTTCACTAATAAAAAGGACAAACTTCACCAATGTTCAATGTATGGCTAGTCCTTCTACTTCTGTACACCAAAAATACCCTAAAAAATGAAAGCTAACTAAAAAGTATAGGGAATTGAAGAGTGTAATCTTACCCTCCTACTCAGTTCTGACCATGTCTTTCCTAAAGGAGTTAAAATAAAACATAAAATTCTGGTTTTCACCATTAAAAAGACTTGGGAGAAGTTCCAACAGAAAACAGCATGGATGATTAAAGTATCTGAAAAATAAGACCTATACAGAAAGCGAAAGGAATAGAAATGTTTGGTTCAGAGAGGCAAAGACTGAGAAGCAAACTTTAATGATCTACAAGTACCTAAGAGGCTGCTTTCAAGTAATACAGGTGACCAATGTTTTCCAACCTCTATTAAGAGGAAACTAACGTAAATAAGGTTTTTAACTGATTTAATATATAAAAGAATTCATATAAAAATTAATGCATACTCAACTATATATTACATATTAAGCACCCAAAAAGAACATTGCCTGGGATAAGGTAAACATTAACAAAATCTTAGTTTTTTAAGAATCTGTTTTTCTCTGTAATCCTTGTGAAAACAATAGATTCTGCATAAACCTTGAATAGTTTAAATACAGTCAGCCTAGGTTTTTTTCTTCTGCTCTTTCATTCATAAGAACTAAAAAGATAATAACTATTCACAATTAAAAAGGCCAAAGCAATAAAAGTATTTCTTAACCTTATATAAAAGATATTCCTTTTTATTTTTGTCCCTATAAAGTTAGTGCATTAGGCTATGATTCCTACCATTTTGGATTCTTAGCCCGTGAAAATATTTAAAATATAGTATATGGCTAAGAGTTATCTGAATGTAAAGGTGTACACTGTAAAACATGTATGTTGCCAGTTTAAATTTCTAATTATATTGCCCAAACAGAAAAGCTCTCTAATCCCTAAAACACAAGTTATTCCTAAAAAGATCTATGTTCTAGGCACTATCCTACACAATTAAATCTTAATTATCTGTGCCACTAAAGTAATTAATAAAAGAAAGTGAAAATACACAATCTGCCTGTATTCCAGGCTAGTACAGCAGCCAAGTGTCCTAATTATCTAAAAGTGCAGAAAATTAATATATTGTTAGTCCTCAATAGAAAGCAATAATACTTAGGAAAGAAATGAGAAAATAATTTAAAACTGTTGTACATTAATAGTTACCATATGATACGACACTTAATAAATTAGAAGATATAACCTATCCCCTAATACTGAAATGACCTTCCTTGTGTTCCTTTATCTCTTTTTATTCCATTATTTCATTGCTCATTAGTATTTCCATTACAGTGTAAGAATAAGTAAAAAGAGATAAACTTTTATTAGCACATGTTTAGAAAATTCATGAAAAGGGTGGGGAAAACAAAGGCTTGAAAGGTTTTGAGATTACTTGTAATTACTCTCCCTCATTAACAACTAATGTTTATTTTCCACCATAACAAATTAATTTCTAGTATCTAGGATCTCATAAGCTAAATGTAAAATGTAAACTGTTAGTACAAAACAAAAGAATTCCAGGTGAATTAAGCATACATTATAACAGCAGAAGAAACTTTCATTGAGCAAATTTCTTCAGTGCTACAATTCCCTATAATCTGTCAGAGTAGCTTTAATATTCCATCTAAAAAAACTTAAGATGATTAATAATGTAGCTACATGTACTGACAAATCCTATAAATCAGGTCACTTCAGTATCTACCAGTTTCTGATGTCCTTAGACCATTTAATTGCCAAATTTAAAAACTGTATGCCAAATTTTGGTTTCTAGAAATTTTGGTTTTTGGAAGGATTTTTTAACTATAAACATATATATCTGGGGCAGAGCCTTTTAATCAAGGCACCATAGATGAATGAGAATTTCTTGTATCTCTGGGAATTTGTCTTGAGAGAGAACTACTTCTCAAAAATCATAGTTTGGGATGGACACAGTGGCTCATGTCTGTAATCCCAGCACTTTGGGAGGCTGAGGTGGATGGATCACTTGAGGTCCGAGTTTGAGACATGCCTGGCCAACATCTTTACTAAAAATACAAAAATTAGCTGGGCATGGTGGCAAGCACCTGTAGTCCCAGCTACTCAAGAGGCTGAGGCAGGAGAATCATTTGAACTTGGGAGGTGGTGGTTGCAGTGAGCCAAGATCACGCCACTGCACTCCAACCTGGGCAACAGAGTGAGACTCCATCTCAAAAATAAATACATAAATAAAAAATAAAAAATCATATTTTGAAAGCAACTTAGCACCTCCTAAAATGTTAAGAACCACTGGTTTCAGGGAATTTAAATAAAACCTCAAATCATACCAGTTAAAAATGGAAAGCATATTGTCCACTTGGCTCAATTTCCACTGTTACTTTCCATGAGCATATAAATATATCCTAATGAAAACACTTTCTTTAATTTTAAAAATTCAAAGACCAAGGGGTCTCTTTCAGACCATTCAACTACATCTGATTAAAAAACCAGCTAATGAGAATTTTTCATTATCAGCTTATCAACTTATCAGCTAATGAGAATTTGTAAAACCTTTGCATATCAAATACAGCATTATTAATTTTATACCAACTATGGAACAAAATTTCATATAAACTTGTGTACAGTTCTATTAAAAAATAATTTACCACTTTGGATTTTCTAGTTCTGTAAGCTCTAATGTGCTGACATATCTTAAAATTGTTATCAGTTTTCATTAATCCTAGGACTCCTCTCCATCTTATTTGGATGTATAGGTGCTACACAGAATGAATAAATTAATAAATAATGAGGCAGAATACTGCATAAAGTATCCCAAATGATATAAAATATAATTTTCTTTCTCTCATTTTTTTTTTTTTTTTTTTGAGACGGAGTTTCCTTCTTGTTGTCCAGGCTGGAGTGCAATGGCGCTATCTCGGCTCACCACAACCTCTGCCTCCTGGGTTCAAGCGATTCTCCTGCCTCAGCCTCCTGAGTAGCTGGGATTACAGGCATGTGCCACCATGCCCGGCTAATTTTGTATTTTTAGTAGAGACGGGTTTCTCCATGTTAGGCTGGTCTCGAACTCCTGACCTAAGGTGATCCGCCCAGCTCGGCCTCCTAAAGTGCTGAGATTACAGGCATGAGCCACCACGCCCAGCCTCTCTCATCTTTTTATAATAACAGAAAATGTAAAGGTCACTACAAAATATAAGTACTTGCAAAATTTAAAAAAAAATCAGCAAATTAATTGGCATTAATACCTAGAATCCATATATAAATGAAGAAAATTGAACAGAGCCCCAGAGACCTGTGGGACACCAGCAATTATAGCAACATACACATAAATGGGAGTCCCAGAAGATGAGAGAAAAAGGGCAGGAAAAATATTTGAATAATGACCAAAAATAACTCAAAGATTATGAAACATTAGTTTACATAATGAATTCTAATTGTAACTCAATAAACAACAAGTAGAATAAAGTCAAGAAGATCCACACCTAGATACATCATAATCAAACTGACAAAACTTAAAGAGATAACGTTTATAGCAGCAAGAGAAAAATGACTTTTCACATACATAATGAAATCCTCAGTAAGATTAATGGCTAACCTGTCATCAGAAAACCATGGACGTAAGAAGACAAATGGGATGACATGTTGAAAGAAAAAGACTGTTAGCCAAGAATTCTATATCCAGCAAAACTCTCCTTCAAAAATGAAGAGGAAATTAAGACATTCCTAGATAAACACTGAAAGAATTTGTCATTAGCCAACCTGCCCTACAAGAAATACTAAAGAAATTCCTTTAGGCGGGAAGCTGAGGTGGGCAGATCACGAGGTCAGGAGACAGAGACCATCCTGGCTAACATGGTGAAACCCCATCTCTACAAAAAATACAAAAAATTAGCCAGGTGTGGTGACAGGCACCTGTAGTCCCAGCTACTCAGGAGGCTAAGGCAGGAGAATGGTGTGAACCCAGAAGGTAGAGCTTGCAGTGAGCCTAGATCACACCACTGCACTCCAGCCTGGGCAACAAAGCGAGACTCCATCTCAAAAAAAAAAATTCCTTCAGGCTTTTGAAGAAATAAAAGGACGCCATACAGTGTCTCAAATCCACAAAGAGAAATAAAGAGCACATGTAAAGATAAATACACAAGTAAATATAAAAGACAGTATAAATGTATTTTTATTTATAACTCTTACTTTCCTCCTTTACAAGGCCAACTGCATAAAGCAATTACTGCAAAACTGTGTTGGTGAGCACATGATGTGTAGAGGTATAATTTGTATGACAATATCACAAAAAAGTGGGGAGTGAATAGATGTATACTGCGCCAAAATTTTGTATACTATTGAAATTAGGTTAGTATTAAACCAAACTAGATTGTCTCAGAATGCTAACTGTAATCCCCAGGATAGAGAGAGAGAGAGAGAGAAAGAAAGAGAGAGAGGAAGAGAGAGAGAGAGAGGAAGAGAGAGAGAGAGAGAGAAACAGAGAGAGAGAAGGAAGGAAAGGAAAGGAAAAGGAAAAGGAAAAGGAAAGGAAGTAAAAAAAAAAGTTATATATAGTTAAAGAACAAAGGAATGAAAATGGCACCCTAGAAAACACCTATTTAACACAAAAAAAGTAGTGGAAAAGTGGAGGAATAAAAAAGACATAAGTCACAGAAAACAAATGGCAAAATGGCAGTTGTAAAGCCTACCTTACCAGTAATTACATTAAATATAAATGGTCAAACACTCTAATCAAAAAGGCAGAGACTGTAGAAATTATTTTCAAAACATGATCCAACTGCATGCTGTTTACAAGAGACACACTTTAGATTCAAATAGATTAAAAATAAAAGGATGGAAAAGATATATCATACCAAGAGTAACCAAAAGACAGCTGGAGTGGCTACACTAGTATCAGACAAAATTAACACAGAAATTGTGACTAGAGACAAAGGACCTTTTCAGGGCCATCTATAAAGAATATATAACAATTATAAACTTATATATACTTATCAACAGGGTCCTAAAATACATGAAGCAAGAACTTACAGAAATGAAGAGAGAAACAGACAAGTCAATAATAGAGACTTCAGTCCCCCTTTAAAATAACAGAACAGACAGAAGATTAACAAGGAAATAGAAAACTTAAACAGCACCATAAACCAACCAGACCTAACAGACTTCTACAGAACACTGTACTTAACGGTAACAGAACACACATTCTTCTTAAGCACACATAAAACATTCTCCAGGACAGACTCTATATTAAGCCACTGTATATGTCTCAGTAAGTTTAAAAGTATTGAAATCATACAAAACATATTCTCCATTCTGCAATTATAGAGGCAGTAAAAAAGAAAAACTTTAAGAAAAAAAGTATATCTCTAAACATACTGGAATAAAATTAGAAATTAATAACAAGGAAATCTGGGAAAATCACAAATAGGTAGAAATTAACACATTCCTAAATAACTAATGGATCAAAAGAAAAATCACTTAGGAAATTAGAAAATATTTTGAGCCAGGTGTGGTGGTGCACACCTGTAATCCCAGCACTTTGGGAACCAAGTGGGTGGGCTGCTTGAGCTCAGGTGTTCGAGACCAGCCTGGGCAACTTGGTGAAATCCCGTCTCTACTAAAAATACAAAAATTAGTAGGTGTCGTGGCACACATCTGTAGTTGCAGCTACTTAGGAGGCTGAGGTGGGAGGATGGCTTGCACCCAGGAGGCAGAGGTTGCAGTGAGCTAAGATCACGCCACTTCACTCCACTCCACTCCAGCCTGGGTGACAGAACCAAATGCCGTCTCAAAAAAAAAAGAAGAAAAAGAAAGGAAAACATAATGTATCAAAATTTATTGGTTCAAGCAACAACTTATACATAGAACTGTTCATAACAGCTCTATTCACAATAGCCAAATGATGGAAATAATTTAAATGTCCATCAACTGGTAAGTGGATAAACAAATGTGGTATATCCATACAATGGAATAATTCATCCATAAAAAGGAATGAAGTATTGACACAGATGACATTTATGATCCTTGAAAACATTATGCTAACTGAAAGAACCCAGAAACAAAAGCCCACATATTTCATAATTTCATTTATATGCAGATACCAGAATAGGCAAATCCAGAGACAGAAAGCAGACTGGTAGTTATCAGGGGCTGTAAAGAGAGGGGAACGGGTTGTGAGTGCTAAATGCCAATGGGGATTCCATTTGGGGTGATCGAAAAGTTATAGAATTAAAGAGTGGTGATGGGTTATACCGCATGGCGAATGTACTTTGTGCTACTGAATTGTACACTTTAAAATAGTTTAAATGGTAAATATATATTAAGTGTATTTTATTACAATGAAAAAACATTGAAAAACAGTATTTGCATGAAAGAAAATAATGTTAAGAAAACCATAAAAGTTAAATATTTTACACAGACACTCAGAATCTAAATGAGAAAACCATGATTTCTGCAGAATAGCATAAATATAAAAACTGCCAATATGTAATTATGTTCCATACCTGTATGTGAGGCCAAGAGGCCTCAAGCGTGGGTTCATCCTCTTCTGGATCA
The DNA here is from genome assembly GCF_024542745.1 of Macaca thibetana thibetana. NCBI lineage: Eukaryota > Metazoa > Chordata > Mammalia > Primates > Cercopithecidae > Macaca > Macaca thibetana. The sequence continues at coordinate 150,806,555 of NC_065578.1, forward strand.
AAATCCGGATTATCACTTGGAGGAAGTGTACGGAAGATGTTAGCACTGATCTGTAATGAAAAAATAATTTTATGTTCTTTGTTGTATGTGTAAATGAATTCGACAATTGAAAATGAAATATTTTAAAGATCACTTTAAGAAAAAAGTTATAGCTGTAAGCTTAGTTCAAAATCTATAAACCTCTCCAAGATACAAAGAAGGCAGGTGTTTGTTTCTCTCTTTTCTCTTATCCAATAACTTTGACTTCCTCAGACCTAAGCTCCTGAAGATTAGATATAGCCTCTGGATTAATCTTCTTTAAATCATAAATTGTTCTTTCCGAATTTTACTCAAAAAGAAAGAGGGGGCCAGGCGAAGTGGTTCACACCTGTAATCTCAGCACTTTGGGAGGCCGAGGGGGCAGATTGTCTGAGGTTAGGAGTTCAAGACCAGCCTGGGCAACATGGTGAAACCCCATCTCTACAAAAACATAAAAATTAGCCAGGCATCATGGTGCATACTTGTGGTCCCAACTACTGGGGAGACTGAGGCAGGAGAATTGCTTGAGCCCAGAAGGCGGAGGTTGCAGTGAGCCAAGATCGTACCACTGCACTCCAACCTGGGTGACAGAGCCAGACCCTGTCTCCAAAAAAAAAAAAAAAAAAAGACAGAAGGGAAAGGGAGAATATAGACGAAGGGAGTAAAGGGAATTCGAGGGAAAAAGTTATTAATTCTACTTATCTTTAATTTGATTCATTTCATCTTTCTACAATTCCTCCCATATTCCAACCTGGCCATATTCTATACTTGCCTTATAACTCAGAGTTTGGTAAAATATCTCCATTCTTATACATACCACACTAAGGGAGAGGTGGGCGAGGGTAGAATGCCTTCACTATTATTATAAATGTGTTTATAATACTTCTTGATGATTTAATTTACTGTATTTCATCTCATCTACTTTGAGACTTTTAAAAAACATATTAACCACCTTGAAATCAGGATGTTCTTCATTTTAGATCCAGTGAAATACAGTATTTATAATTTCATGCTTTGCATTATCTTAGTACTAAGGTAATATATATCCTTTTTCTCTAGCAAAGGATAGACTGTGATCTCAATCTACAATTTTTTAAAGAATAATGAACAGACTGATAGACCAAGTAGTTTAATAAATATTTAAGGCCCAACTACTAAGGGGCTGATCATTTTGAGATAAACTATTCCAGAGGTAGAGGATAAGACAAGAAATTGCAAGCAAATTCCCAACTATTCTTATGAAGTTGCATCTTTGGTACACAAATTACTGCTAATAGTCAATTACTATAACCATAAGACTTAATAAGAATAACCTAAAATTTCATCAGCCAGAACTCAAAGCCAGTACTTGAGGGCAAAGTGAATAAACAGTTTGATGGACATCAATTTCACAAAGAGTAGCAGCAAGCCATCGATAAAATTTGAAAACAAATATATCTCACAAGAGCATAGAATTTGTCCTTGAGATCACACTTATTATTGTCAGTAGTAAAAGAAAAAGTTAACCTTGTAGCTACTAATAAAATTAACTGTATATAACAAATATTCAGAAGAGCTTCAAGAGTCTAAATGGGTAAGATGACTCAAGTATTACTTAGATATTAAATTAAGTACTCATAAATTTTTTTTTTTTTTTTTTTTTTTTTTTTTTGAGACGGAGTCTCGCTCTGTCACCCAGGCTGGAGTGCAGTGGCCGGATCTCAGCTCACTGCAAGCTCCGCCTCCCGGGTTCGGGCCATTCTCCTGTCTCAGCCTCCTGAGTAGCTGGGACTACAGGCGCCCGCCACCTCGCCCGGCTAGTTTTTTGTATTTTTTAGTAGAGACGGGGTTTCACCGTGTTAGCCAGGATGGTCTCGATCTCCTGACCTAGTGATCCGCCCGTCTCAGCCTCCCAAAGTGCTGGGATTACAGGCTTGAGCCACCGCGCCCGGCCTAGTACTCATAAATTTTTAAGAAACCAACAATATATACCTACTATGTGCATACAGAAATCAAAATAAATTTAAGAAAGCAACAACACACAACTTTTTACTTGGGCAAAGAAATTAAATCCCATAATTTATTAGTATATAGCAAATTTGACTCAAATATTTGAGACTTTCAATATCTGTCAACAATTTTAGAGATTAATTCCCGACTCTAAAAATTCTTGAATATAAGCCATTTGAAATCAGTAACAGTAGGAAATACTGCTTTTTCTCCCTGAACTTTTTAAATGATTAAAAAACAAAAAAAAAACCTTGAAGAAGTCCACCAGTAATTAATATTTATGTTCTCAAACTATCACTTCCTTTTATTGTCTGTGGGAGTTTAAGCCAATTTCATTTTGATTAATGCTCTCTCTATACCCAATCTTTAAATTTTTTTGAGGCTGGACATGGTGGCCCATGCATGTAAAACCAGCACTCTGGGAGGCCGAGACAGGAGGACTGCTTGAGGTCAGGAGTTTGAGACCAGCCTGGGCAATAAGCAAGGCTCCACCTCTAAAAAAAAAGAAAATGAAAAAATTAATCAGGTATGGTGGTGCATGCTTGTAGTTCTACCTACTCAGGAGGCTTAGGCAGGAGGATAGCTTGTGCCCAGGAGGCCAAGGCTGCGGTGAGCTATGATTACGCCACTGCACTCCAGCCTGGGAAAAGAGACAGACTCTTATTTTTTTTTCTTTTTTTTGAGACAGGGTCTCATTCTGTCGCCCAGTCTGGAGTGCAGTGGCACAATCTTGGCTCACTGCAATCTCCGCCTCCCAGGTTCTTCAAGCAATTTTCTGGCCTCAGCCTCCCAAGCAGTTGGGATTACAGGCATCCACCACCACACCTGGCTAATTTTTGTATTTTTCGCAGAGACGGGGTTTCACCATGTTGGCTAGACTGTTCTTAAACTCCTGACCTCAGGTGATCCACCCGCCTTGGCCTCCCAAAGTGCTGGGGTTACAGGCGTGAGCCACTGTGCCCAGCCAACTCTGTCTCAAAAAAAAAAAAAAAAAAAAAAAAATTGAAGGCTTTTATTCTCTTTAAAGAAAAAAAAAAAAAACTCTGTAACAATCGAAATTTCCTAATTCCTTTTGAGAGGTCTTCTACTACAGAGTGATGAAAGAAAACCCAACTACTATATTAGGGCCAAACTTATCTTTCCTACTACACATTTGGTTCTTCCCTGAGAACATATATTAGGCAAGGGGAAAGAAATGAAGGCAACTGTAGGTTATATTTATATTTGCTTTTAGCTTCAATACCCTGATATAAGTTTAAATTATATACTCAGTGACAATCTAATTAGTCCAACTGGATTTATTTATTTATTTAGAGACAAGGTGTTGCTCTGTCAAACCAGGCTGAAATGCAGTGGTGATCATGGCTCACTTCAGTCTTGAACTCCTGGGCTCAAGCAATCCTCTCACCTCAGCCTCCTGAGTAGCTGGACCTAAAGGCTCATGCCACCATGCCTGGCTAATTTTTTTATTTTTATTTTTAGTACTTTTAGTAGAGATGGGTCCTTGCTATGCTGCCCAGGCTGGTCTTGAACTCTTGGCGTCAAGTGTTTCTCCCACCTCAGCCTCCCAAAGTGCTGCGTTTACAAGCATAAGCGAGCCACTGCACTGGACTAAATGTTTGTATTTTGTTAGTATACAATAAAATACAAAAAAAAAAAAAACTCACAAATACTAAACAAAATCCTACTGTTTGATAGAAAATAAGGTTGAATTACTAATAAACAGCAAGAATCCTAAACAATCTTACTTCAAAAAAGTTGGCTGTAGTTTTTTTTCACATCAGATATTCCATTTATTTATCTTCTTAAAGATCCTGACTTTCAATTAAAGTGTTATACCTGACTCCCTTACCCACTACTTAAATGTGGAGATCCCTAGTCTTTCATCGGTCTTCCCTTTCCCCTTTAAAAGTTCTCAGTAATGGCCAGGTACAGTGGCTCACGCCTAAAATCCCAGCATTTTCGGAGGCCGAGGCGGGTGGATCACGATGTCAGGAGTTCAAGACCAGCCTGGCCAAGATGGTGAAACCCCATCTCTACTGAAAATACAAAAATTGGCCAGGCATGGTGGTGATGGGCACCTGTAATCCCAGCTACTCAGGAGGCTGAGGCAGAGAATTGCTTGAACCCGGGAGGCAGAGGTTGCAGTGAGCCGAGACTGCACCACTGCACTCCAGCCTGGGCTACAGAGTGAGACTCCGTCTCAAAACATAAATAAATAAATAAATAAAAATAAATAAAAGTTCTCAGTAACTATTCACCTCCATGACATTAATTACCTATCGATCTGTATAATCCCAGGCCTAAATCCTTCTCTTAAGCTCTAGATCTGCACTATCCAATATGGGAGCCACCAGCCACTGTGACTCTCTCAATTCCCAAACTTGTATATGCAATGATGGTATCATTGGAATGGATGGGATAATCTTTCAAATGAACTATTTTTTAAAATTTGGGGGATGTATTGTACATTTATTTAAAATCAGTCTCATTAATCCATTATTATACCTCAGATCTTAAATTTACATACATCTGAGGAACATAAGTCTAGAGGCTTACCATTTTTACTATATCAGAATACGCTGATTCAACAATTACACCACGATTAGTTGAAACATACTCAACCAGTTCATTCAGTGTTGCTCTTTTAATTTCTTTGCTCTTCAAGTCTGAAACAGAGTCCATGAAATCAAACAGTATACAACACTGCTGCAACTTCTGACAGAAAAGATCTTGTTGTTCATTTGAAGTGGCATCTATAAATAAAAATAAAGAAAAACTTAGAAATAACCTACTCAGAAGTTACTTTTATATATTTATTAATTTTGTAGAAGCTATTCACATATGTAAAACTTCTTCCAAAAATCTAGTGAGAAATGTGCCCATCTAACCCCATCATTCAGGGATTCATACTGGACCCTTCTCTCTCTCTGATTACTCACAATCAATCATTAAAAAAATTGTTTTAAAGAAATGTGATCTTGCTACGTTGCCCAAGATAGACTCAAACTCCTGGGCTCATGTGATCCTCCTGCCTCAGCCTCCAGAGTAGTGGAGATTATGTGCCACCATGCCCAACTAATCATTAAATGTTATTGATTCAACGTCTTTAACATATTTGAAATCTATCCTTGTCACTCCCATTGTCATTTCAGACTCACACCATGCCTCATCTGGACTACAGCAATGATATTCTAATTGCTCCTCTTATCCCATAATCATTACCACTCCTGACATACCCTCCAAACTACTTCAAAATGAGAGTCGGTGTGCTCAAGTTCCATGTTTTTCAACGATACTCCAATAATTAAATAATAAAGTTCAAACTCCTCTGGGCTGTATACAAAGTGCAGCTGTCTACTGTCAAGAGTCATCTCTTAACCTTTCCAACATGCCTTTTCATTTTCGTTAAACCATACTCTATGCAGTTCCCCGAAGGTTACACAATGTTTCCTCTGTCTGGAATGCCCTTCTTCCCACATTCCCACCCCAGGAACACTACCTACTTATAAAGTTTCAGTATAAGTCCCTTCTTTTTTTTTTTTAATTTTTATTTTTTTGAAACAAAGTCTTGCTCTGTCGCCCAGGCTGGAGTAGTTTTCAGAAGCTTTTCTTATGGTACTGAAGCTAAATTGGTTGGTTTATCCACTTTTACCCAAATATGTTTTAGGTGCATATCCCTATTATAGTATTTACTGTGCTTTACAGCAATTATATTTTACATATTCAGCACCCCTCAACTAAAAGCAGGAACCAACAGCCAGGCACAGTGGCTCACACCTATGTAATCCCAGCACTTTGGGAGGCCAAGGCAGACAGATCACTTGAAGTCAGGAGTTCGAGACCAGCCTTGCTAATATGGCAAAACACTGTCTTTACTAAAAATACAAAAATTATCAGGGTGTGGTGGTGCGTGCCTGTAATCCCAGCTACTCCGGAAGCTGAGGTAAGAGAATCACTTGAACCCGGGAGGCTGGGGTTGCAGCGAGCCGAGATCGCACCACTGCATTCCAGTCTGGGCAACAGAGACGACGTCTCAATCAATCAATGCAGAAACCAAGTTTTATTTATCTAATTATTTCTGTCTTTCTATCTCTCTACTTCTCTTTATCTTTCTAGTATCTAATACAATACCTGGCATATAATAGGTACTCAAAAAATGGGCCGGTGTAGTGGCTCATGCCTGTAATCCCAGCACGTTGGAAGGCTGAGGCAGGCGGATGACTTGAGGTCAGGAGTTCAAGAGCAGCCTGGGCAAATGGTGAAACCCCATCTCTACTAAAAATACAAAAATGAGCTGAATGTGGTGGGGGGCACCCGTAATCCCAACTACTGGGAAGGCAGAGGCAGGACAATCACTGGAACGCGGGAGGTGGGGGTTGCAGTGAGCCGAGATAGTGCCACTGCACTCCAGCCTGGGCCACAGAGTGAGACTCAAGTCTTGATTTAAAAAAGCTTATTGTTTTATATTCTACTTATTACAAAAATACGGACACATCGTATCGATTTGATTCTAACAAATGTTAAATCCTTTTGTATCTAACCTTCAAAACCATAAAACTTCAATTCTGAACTTCCATATCTATAAACAAGGACTTCAATTAGCTCAATCACTTAAGATTATTGAACTTCTGAGAGTAAAATTTAAAAATTCAACTCTGATATTTAGCTCATAATATACAAAACTATTCTTCCATTCAAAACCAGTACATACTTTATATAAAGATACAGGCAAAAATCTTCGTAAAGATGGTAACCTAATCAAGAATGCCTATGCTTTGTAATTAACTCCAGGGCAGGAAGCTAAAAGGTAAAATTACCTTTCAATTATATTCAAGTTGCTGTCCTTAAAAAAGCTGATTTAGATAAGGTACTGCTGAACCGTAGTAGGTCAGGTATTCTAAGCATGTTCACACAAAGTCACAAGACATAAGGCACATTCTTTTCATTGGTCAATTATTATTAAATAATTTTACAATAAAACAAATGTGGATATATTATAAAGAACAGCAAAAGTCACATGATTTTTGAAGTAAAAATATGAAGACTTGAATTTGCTGCAGTTCATTTGTGGCTATGCCAGTAAAATAAGATAGCTCCACACTTACAAAGAACTTATATTTAACACTTCCTGTTCCAAAATCAATAATGACTCTCTGCTTTATGAAGGCTAAAGTCTATAATCCTAAGATTGGCATTCAGAGTCCACGTAATATTGACATATATGACATTTTTCACTACCAATTTGGTAGTTTTTGATTCAGGGTCACTTTTTTTTTTTTTTTTTTTTTTTTTTTTGAGACGGAGTCTCACTGTGTTGCCCAGGCTAGAGTGTGGTGGTGTGATCTCGGCTCACTGCAACCCCCGCCTCCTCCCAGGTTCATGTAATTCTCCTGCCTAAGCCTCCCAAGTAGCTGGGATTACAGGCCTGCACCACCACGCCCAGCTAATTTTTGTATTTTCTTTTAGTAGAGATGAAGTTTCACCATGTTGGCCAGCCTGGTCTCAAACTCCTGACCTTGAATGATCTGCCTGCCTCGGCCTCCCAAAGTGCTGGGATTACAGGTGTGAGCCACCACATCCTGATTCAGGATCACCTTTTATGAAACTGTTCTTAGGTGGGAATATTTTGATTTTTGATTAAAAAATATTTGATTTAAAAAAATTAAATTTGCAGCTATTTTTAATACTAAGTAATATGTCAAACAGTTGTCTTTATCCCAGAATTAAAATTAATTCTATTGGGGGTGAAAATGAAGCATGAGCCAACATACATGCTACATATAACCAGCAGTCTTATGTTTACTACCTTTTTTTATCCCAAAATGGCCATTAGTCATTCTAAGCAGAATCTGTTGCTTCTCTGTAAAATCAGTTGTTTCTTGAATGGCCCTTTTCTTAAATCTTCTGGGGCTTTTTACCCTTAAAGTTAAAATGGTTATGTGCATTTAATTTCCATTAATAAATGATGTCTCCTAATACTTAATTTATTTCAACTAACAAAAAGATGTCTGCTTGATATTACCACTTAGTTTGAAAACTAGAGATGGACACCTCTGCTTATGTACGTACTACACACTAAATGAGATACATGTTGACTATGTGGGCTATAAGAATCCTTCTCGATCCATAGTGTACAGGAAATCCCTATAGTTTTGTCAGTTATTCAGTAGTATCTTTATAGTTATCTATTTTCAAAGATATCTATATCCTTAATATATGGCTTTATTTTATAATATATATCTTTATAATTAATATAAATTCCATAATGATGACTTGGTGAAATAGTTGCCATACCTTGAGAGGCTGCATTCTAACAGAGTTTTAAGATATATTTTAACTCTTTCTCCCTAACGCTAATAGTAATACAAACTCACACAAGATCCCACTTCAATTATGTGAATACCTTATATAGCCAGTCCTCTTCTCTCCTTCCTCCCACTACCACCTCCTCAATGTGAAACCAGCTCTCTTAATCTCTAAAGGCCGTGTGTTTGTTCAAAGTCTTTTCCCTACCTGAAATACTTCACTAGATTTCCTCCCCTATCTTTCCATATCCTACTTGCCCTTTAAGAACAAACTTAAATCTCACATTCTCCACAAAATTTCCCTTAGGTAGGTCAGGATATAATGATCTCTCCCACCTCTCATGATCTATAGTGTTCACAACCTCAATTATGTATTTGAGTACCCATTATCTTTAGGCCTATATTCAACAGATGTTTCTTTCATCAACCACCAAAAGATTTCAGGCTCCTCAAGGGGAAGGATTATTCACTGAGCAGGGTTTCCTTTTTATTTCTTTTTTATCTAGGATAGGGTATATAAGGAGTTAATAAATACTTACTTGATGCTTCAAAAAACTCTCTGAATTTAAAGAATAAAGATACTGCACTGAAAAACAGTCTACTGAACAAGGAGAAGTTCAAAATTGGTGCTGGCTATTAACAGTGACATAAATAATGAATTACTACAACATGCCTATGTTTAAGAATTAATAATGCCACGTGCGGTCGTGCCTGTAATCCCAGCACTTTGGGAGGCCTAGGCGGGCAGATCACAAGGTCAGAAGATCAAGACCATCCTGGCTAACATGGTGAAACCCCGTCTCTACTAAAAATACAAAATATTAGCCAGGCATGGTGTTGGGTGCCTGTAATCCCAGCTACTCGGGAGGCTGAGGCAGGAGAATGGCATGAACCTGGGACGCAGAGCTTGCAGTGAGCCAAGATTGCACCACTGCACTCCAGCCTGGGTAACAAAGTGAGACTATGTTTAAAAAAAAAAAAAAAAAGAATCGTAATGACCATTTTTATGAACAATCTACCTTGATGGTAGAATTAAATGGATTGAGATAACAATCATGAACATGAGTGCATATATTTCAAGGTGAAATACAAATGGAAAGTCTGTTTTTCTAACACTACAGGCTAAGTAGCCTGTGGCTAGCACAAAAAAAGACACAAAATAACTTTCAGGATTGGAAAATACAGTCATGCACCGCATAACAAAGTTTTGTCAACAACAGACTGCATATGTAATGGTGGTCCCATATAAACCGTATTTTTACTGTACTTTTTCTTGTTTAGATACACATATACTTACTTTTCAAATTGCCTACAGTATTCAAACAGTAACATGCTGTGCAGGTTTGTACACAGCCTAGATGTGTAGTAAGCTATACCATTTAAGTTTGTGGAAGTATACTCTATGATGTTTGCACAATGACAAAACTGTCTAATAATGAATTTCTCAGTACATAGCCCCATCATTAAGCACAATCATAGTAGGTTTAAGAACATGTTACCCTTTTTTTTTTTTTTTGAGACGGAGTCTCGTTCTGTCACCCAGGTTGGAATGCAGTGGTACAATCTCTGCTCACTGCAACCTCCGCCTCCCAGGTTCAAGAGATTCTCCTGCCTCAGCCTCCCAAGTAGCTGGGATTACAGGCGCTCACCACCACGCCCGGCTAATTTTTGTATTTTTAGTAGAGATGGCATTTCACCGTGTTGGTCAGGCTGGTCACCATCTCCTGACCTCGTGATCCACCCGCCTCAGCCTCCCAAAGTGCTGGGATTACAGGGGAGAGCAACCATGCCCAGCCCCATGTTACACATTTTTTATTTTATTTTATTTTTTTTTTTGAGACAGAGTCTCGCTATGTCGCCCAGGCTGGAGTGCAGTGGCCGGGTCTCAGTTCACTGCAAGCTCGGCCTCCCGGGTTTACGCCATTCTCCTGCCTCAGCCTCCCGAGTAGCTGGGACTACAGGCGCCTGCCACCTCGCCCGGCTAGTTTTTTGTATTTTTTAGTAGAGACGGGGTTTCACCGGGTTAGCCAGGATGGTCTCGATCTGCTGACCTCGTGATCCTCCCGTCTCGGCCTCCCAAAGTGCTGGGATTACAGGCTTGAGCCACCGCGCCCGGCCTACACATTTTTTAAAAAAGACTTTTTCTGGGCACCTAACTCTTGGGTCTCCTCCTCCAGAAAGAAATTAATGTTTTTCCATAGCTTATCCATTCAGTAATCCATTTCTTAGCCTGAAGATGCATTTAAATTTGTTTTTGTGTTTTCTCCCCCAGAACTATATCCCAGCATTACATAATGCTTGGGTGGGATAGGTCACATCTGAATTCTCCCAAACATCAGAAGTATTTAGAAGCAGTTAATGTTACAACTCCACTGGCTCTGGGTTAAAACAGAAGTTTCCAATTCTTGATTATTTTTAGGTATTATGATATAGAAAGATCTTTTCCTACTAAACCCTTCCCATTAAGTACATAACGTCTATTGAGCAGTCTGCTGTGCTCCATATTAAAATACAGTACTACTGCTAACGTTAGTACTTCATTCCAAAGACAATTCTAAGTGTTTTATATGCACTAATTTCACTCTCACAACAATCTTTTGAAGCAAATTCTGAAAGAGATGATTTCCTGCCTTCAAAAGACTAGAAGCAAGTTGAGAAGGGAAGATACAGAACACAGAAAGTAATGCTATCAGGCAAAACGGAAAAGGTACTACCACAGTATATATTTACCACATCTATACTGACTACTCTCCACACAATCTGGAATCAAAAAGAATTCAAGAGTGCTTACAAGATTAAATATAAACAGAAAAATTAAAAATGAAATCAGAGGGCCGGGAGCAGTGGCTCATGCCTGTAATCCCAGCACTTTGGGAGGCTGAGGTGGGCGGATCACGAGGTCAGGAGATCGAGACTATCCTGGCTAACACGGTGAAACCCTGTCTCTATTAAAAATAAAAAAAATTAGCCGGGCGTGGTGGCGGGAGCCTGTAGTCCCAGCTACTCAGGAGGCTGAGGCAGGAGAATGGTGTGAACCCGGGAGGTGGAGCTTGCAGTGAGCCCAGATCCTGCCACTGCACTCCAGCCTGGGCAACAGAGCAAGACTCCATCTCAAAAAAAAAAAAAGAAAATAAAATAAATTTAAAAAATGAAATCACAATTAATTAAATGCAAGAAAGCTTTACAAGATATTTGACTGCTATATTTAAGGGCTTTTGTTTTTACTAAGTTTCTTGGCAGCTAAAGTAAAACAGTTGTGAAGAGTAAGCCATACTGTAAACGGTTAAATGAGAGAAGAGAAGCTGCTATTATGTACTGCTGGTTGGCCTACTTGTAGGTTCAAGACATGCAACATTTTTATATAGGTCAAAAACATTTTTATGGTAGTTATCCTGTAAGAAAAGATGGTAATCATAGTTTTCATTATTTAAAAAATTGCGAAATATTTTGCATTTGTAGATGCTTAATATGTCCCAACTCTAGTACATTTGTGAAACAGTAACACTGAATTTTCTCATAAGAAAAAAGAGCAGAAAATATAAATAGGTTGAAAAAAGATCAGCCTATCTTCTTGTTATATTTCATAAACATGAGTAACAATCTGTAAGAAAAAGAGCACATAGGCCAGGCATGGTGGCTCACGCCTGTAATCCCAGCACTTTGGGAGGCTGAGACGGGCGGATCACCTGAGGTCAGGAGTTTGAGACCAGCCTGGCCAACATGGTGAAACCCCACCTCTACTAAAAATACAAAATGTTAGCCGGGCGTGGTGGTGCACATCTGTAATCCCAGCTACTTGGGAGACTGAAGCAGGAGAATCACTTGAACCCGGGAGGCAGAGGTTGCAGTGAGCTGAGATCACACCATTGCATTCCGACCTAGGCAACGAGAGCAAAACTTTGTCTCAAAAAAAAAAGAAAAGAAAAAGAACACATAATAAATCTGTTAAATGTCAAAAGCACAGACAATATCTGCACTGGCCACTTTATTCTTCAGCTTCTCCGTTTTAAGAATTCTTGCAAATGAAGTCTGTCATAATGATGTTTCAGTCTGGCAATTGGGCTGATGCTGATTATCCATTTGCCATTCTCACTACGGATGATAACATTCATTCTGATTCCTATGGTGACAGCTTGCTCACCTGGCATTCTCCCTGCAAGAGATGCTGATATTTTCTATCAGAATTTCACTTAAAGGTTTAAAAATGAAAACGTCTTTAGAAACAAACAAGTTCACAGGAAAAATTCACACCACCTTACAGCGCTGCATCATCAGCAACTAGAGTTGTGGCTGACAAGGTAACTTTTGGATCATGCCCTGAGTACTACAACACAGTAGTTTGCTCAGTCACTCTGAATTTAATTATTATAAGAGGTCCAAGTTTTGTTGGGACAATTTTAACCAGGTTTTCTTGAACCGATGACATATATCTGTTTCAAATGGATGCTGATTTCTTCCAAAATGTATAAACAAATGAGTAAATAAGGGATGCGTATTTAAGGTCCTAGTGACCTCTATTTAAATGAAGAGAATGTCCTACATGTAAACTTATAAGTATACAGTTGATCTGCATTATCCATGGGGACAAGTTCCTGGACTCCCTTGGATACCAAAATCTGAGGATGCTCAAGTCCCTCATGTAAAATGGTCTAGTATTTCCATCAACCTATGCATAGCCTCCTGTATACTTTTTTAAATCATGTCTATATTACTTACACCTAACACAATGTAAATGCTATGTAAACAGTTGTTATACTATATTATCTAAGGAATAATGAGCTGAAAAAAAGTCTGTACATATTCTGTATAGACTCTTCCTCCCTCCCCTGGAGTATTTTTGATCCAAGGTTGGTTGAATCCACAGATGTGGAACCCACAGATATGGAGGGCCAACTGTATTTTGGTCTTCCCAAGTATTTACCAAGGAACAATTCAGACTACTATCTACTATCATGGTATATCATATTTAACCATTTCCAATGCCTTAAGTCTTTGTGTTGCCTCAAGGAAATTTGACTACGCACTTACTTAATATATGTAATAACCTGCAGCATCAATTTGTGGTCATCTCTTCAGCATCAGAGTTAGGATTTATTAAAAGCATTCTTCCAAAAATAAAAAATAAAATTTAAAAACAGCATTCTTCTAGAAAATATCACTAAATCCACAATATAAAGAGCTCTGCATGAATATTATGAAAGGTACAACAAACTGCACAATCTAGGAATTATCTTTTTAAAAAAACAGATATGCTTTGCTTTGCTAAATACATAATTAATTTAAATTTGGCTAAAAGATGTGTTTTTAAAGCACATTTTAAACTGTATTTCAATTTATTATGACTGCCACTTGATCTCACTAAAGATAATTCTCAACACTGTAAAAATCCCTGCATGGCCTCAAGCCAAGGGTGACTCAAGATAACTCTAGGGAAGGGCAGAATTTCACCTTTGGAGGATTATTAACACACCTTTTAAAACTCAAAAAAGCCCTGCTAGGTTTTTCCTAAATTCTTACTTTTTTTCAATACTCAACTTGAAAATATATCTGGCTCACACTTTTTTTTTTTTTTTTTTTGAGACTGAGTCTCAGCTCACTGCAACCTCTGCCTCCCGGGTTCAAGTGATTCTCCTGCCTCAGCCTCCCAAGTACCTGGGACTACAGGTGCCACTACCACGCTCAGCTAATTTTTGTATTTTTAGTAGCGATGAGGTTTCACCATCTTGGTCAGACTGGTCTCAAACTCCTGACCTTGTGATTCGCCCGCCTTGGCCTCCTAAAATGCTGGGAATATAGGCATGAGCCACTGAACCTGGCCCTGGCTCACATTTTTAAGAAACACTGCTCTAGTATACTGTTTTTCAAAGGGTAGGTTGCACACCATTGGTGGGCAGTAAGATCAAGTTAGTGGGTCACAACCAGAGTTTAAAAAAAAAAAAAATCAGAGTGCATTGCACGTAAGGATATTATGTCATGGAATTATGTAAGTTGTGAAGTAAAATGTATTTCTCACTATAGTTTACAGTCAAAAAGAGTTTGAAAACCATTGCTTTACAATATGTGAAGTACTTCAGGTTCCCACACTACACAGCATGCCCAAGATCATAAAGCAAATTTGTACTGAAGCTAGGACTTAAACCACCTAGAATGTAAGGTGAACAAGTATGAGAATACTGTTTTTGAAATATCAAATGTTCCTTTAAAAGCTGTATCCTAAATCGTTACCCATTAGAGATTCACAGTACATATCAGTTAAAAATGGCAATTTTGTTTATTTTCTCTCCTTCTCTCTAAAATAAAAGTAGACCCCCCCACCAAAAAAAAAAAAAAAAAAAAAAAAAGATAAAAACCCACAGTAACAGAGAACAGAAGAATAGGCCCTTAGGCAAGAGACTTCAACAAATTTCAGGGAAAACTCAAAGTAGGTGGAGAAGTGGTAACTGGCAAAACTAAGAGGAAGTCATGTCCTAGAATAAAAAGAAGGGGGAATACAGACAAGGGTCCTACAGAAACTTCAGATTAGCGGGAATACAGACAAGGGTCCTACAGAACTTCAGATTAGTTCAAGATTAAGAAATATCTAGTGAAACAGAGGAAAGGATCAAGACATGAACTAAAATGGGGGATTAAATAAAAGTCTGGATTTGCTGAAGAGTCTACCATCCCATTCCAAAAGACAGTCAAGCATTCATGCTTCAGGCAAGAAAATTAGAAGGTTCTTCCCTACAGAAACTGAATAGTGCCAGAGGAGGATTCCTACATTCCAACATTTAACTAGTTCCCTAACCAATTACTCTAAACAAAACCAGATAATCAATAAACCCCAACCAACTCTTACAGTAATTTTTTGTTTATCCATACATATTAATGGAAAATAAAGGATCACCAGACATTCAAGGAAAAACTACAACATGACATAAAACCAAATACAGAGAAAAACATGATCCCAAAGGGATAATTCAGCACATCACTGAAAATTCAGATGCCCAGGAGAGAAGAATAAAAGCTTTCAGATTAAAAAAAAAAAAAAAAAAAAAAAGTCATCCACAAAGGAATCAGAGGTTAAATATTTATGGAATTTTTTTTTTTTTTTTTTTTTTTTTTTTTTTTTTTTTTTTTTTGAGACGGCGTCTCGCTCTGTCGCCCAGGCTGGAGTGCAGTGGCGCGATATCGGCTCACTGCAAGCTCCGCCTCCCGGGTTTACGCCATTCTCCTGCCTCAGCCTCCCAGTAGCTGGGACTACAGGCGCCCGCCACCACGCCCGGCTAATTTTTTGTATTTTTTAGTAGAGACGGGGTTTCACCGTGTTAGCCAGGATGGTCTCTATCCCCTGACCTTGTGATCCACCCGCCTCGGCCTCCCAAAGTGCTGGGATTACAGGCGTGAGCCACCGCGCCCGGCATGGAATTTCTTATCAGCAAAAAGTCATGCCAGAAGATAATGGGGCTATCCTATTAGAAGTCTAATGCCAGTCTAGAACTCTATAACTAGTCAACTATCAATTAAGTACAGAGGTTCAGGAAGGGCATTTTTAGACATGTTCTGGATTAGGCTTTGGCTTAAGGAAATGTTATGGCTGTTTGATCTTCTATTCAGACCACTCAAACTTTCTCCAAATCAGCAGTAAGACTGTTCTGCTTTCCTATCATGCATGTGGTCACTGGAGTAGCACTTTTAATGTCCTTCAAGAGTTTTTCCTTTGCATTCACAACTTAGCTATTTGGTACAAGAGGCCTAGCTTTTGGCCAATCACAGCTTTCAACATGCCTTCCTCACTAAGCTTAATCATTTCTAGTTTCTGATTTAAAGTGAGGTGTGAGACTCTCCTTTCACTTCAACACTTAGCAGCCATTGCAGAGGTATTTCATTGGGAATAGGGAGGCCCAAGGAGAGGAAGAGAGACCAGGAAATGGCTGGTTGGTGGAGCCATCAGAACACAAACAATACCTACTGATTAAGTTTGACATCTTATATGGGTATGGTTCATGATGCCCCAAAACAATTACAATAGTAACATTAAAGATCACTAATCGGAGACGACCATAATAGATAGAATAATGCAAAAGTTTGTAATATTGCGAGAATCTCCAAAACGTGACACAGACACACAAAGTTAGCACATGCTATTGGAAAAATGGGACCAACAGACTTGGTCAATGCAGGTTTGCAAAAACCTTCCATTGTTTTAAAAAAATAAAACCCACAATATCTGGGAAATGCAATAAAGTGAAGCACAATACAATGAGATGTATGTATACTTCATATTTACATAAAATGAAAATATCAGAGAAATAATCTATATAGTTGAGTACATAGCCTGGCTTATTTCAATGACTCATTCAATATTAGCAAACTTTGTGAGAATTTTTTGAAGTAAATTAGAATCTTTAGGAAAATGCTGCAAAGAAGTTTTACATTATGTTCTTGAATGTCAATTTATGAAACCTACTTAGGAAGACTGTACAACTAAATTAAGAGGTCTTCAAGACAAGTTTGGGTGTTTTAACTCTGTGTAACATATATCTGACTACAGAAATGTCACGCAAAATGAAACCTCATTCTCAACCATGCAGGGATGTTAGTATACCCTCAAAAGAGAGTAAGTCCAGTTTCCCAAGGAGCTTAGTGTTCATGATGAATTTTCAATGTCTGAGTCTATTCCTCTGCCTTACAAACTCAGCTGTTTTTTAAAATCATACATAACACAAATTCCCCAAGCTCACAAAACAGTAATAAATACCAATTTATTAATCCAGGATGAGAAACTATTCCCCATATACTATATTAGAATATTCTGATTATGTGTTCCCATAGGAAACTTATAAAACAAGCCAAATCATAAGCATAATGATGCCTGGGGTATTCATTTTCTATTCTTAGTAACAAATTATCCCAAAACTCTGCGGCTTAAAACAATTAATGGGCTGGGCGTGGTGGCTTATGCCTGTAATCCCAACACTTTGGGAGGCTGAGGCAGGAGAACTGCTTGAGCCCAGGAGCTGAAGACCAACTTGGGCAACATAGCGAGAACTTGTCTCTACAAAAAATTTAAAATTTAGCCAGACTTGGCTGGGCACAGTGGCTCATGCCTGTAATCTCAGCACTTTGGGAGGCTGAGGCGGGCAGATCACTTCAAGTCAGGAGTTGAGACCAACCTGGCCAATATGGTGAAACCCCATCTCTACTAAAATACAAAAAAAAATTAGCCAGGCATGGTGGCATGTGCCTGTAGTCCCAGCTACTCAGGAGGCTGAGGCAGGATAATAGCTTGAACCCGGGAAGCGGAGGTTGCAGTGAGCAGAGACTGAGCCACTGCACTTCAGCCTGGGCATCGCAGCGAGACTCCATCTCAAAAAAAAAAAAAAATTAGGCTTGATGGCACACACCTGTAGTTCCAGCTACTTGGAGGCTGAAGTGGGAGGATCACTTGAGGCCAGAGGGTTGAAGCTGCAGTAAGCTGTGATCATGCACTCTAGCCTAGGCAACAAAGCAAGAACCCATCTTAATTTAAAACAAAACAAAACAAAACAAAACACTACCTTTCTCAATTTGTGTCAGGGATTCAGAAAGGACAGAACAGGAATACCTTATCTCTGCTCCATGATGTCTAAGGCCTCAGCTAAAGGACTAGAAAGCTAGAGGATGGAATTCTGAGAAGGCTAAATCACTCATATGTCTGGTAGTTGATGGCTTTTGACTGACAGACTACCTGGGGCTAGTACCAGAACCTCCAACATATAACCTCTCCATGCGGTCTGAGCTCCCTCCTAATATGGTGACTGTGTTCCAAGGGCAATGAATCTGAGAAGTCTAATGAAAAACAAGCAAGGCTCTTATGAATATAATTATAAAACATTCTTGAAATGTATTAAAGAGATAAATAAATGGAGATATACTATATTCATGGGTGAGAAGAATCAATGTTTTCCCCCAATGAATCTATACAAGGAACACAATTCAGATTAAATTCTCAATAGGGTATTTTGGTGGAACCATTAGAGTTGTTCTTAAAAATGCGCCTGGAAAAATAAAGTGAAAAAGAATAGCCAAGATGATTTTTAAGAAGATGAAGAAGGGAAGAGTCATCTTACCACATTTAGTAATTAAAACCACATGGTATTGTGCAGGAATTTACAGACCACTGAGGAAAAAAAAATAAGGCACTTAGAAACATGCCAGCATACACATACAAAAGGTTAGTATATAATAGGGTTGGTGTTTTTAAAAAAAAAAAAAAAGGCAGTAGGAAATATTTAAAATTCAATAAATTATTCCAACTACTCATATGAAAAAAATTAAAATTAGACCCTTCACACACAAAAATTAGTCCCAAGAGAACTAAAAAATTAAATGTGGACAAGAAATTGGTATACAGAGTGTACAAAAGAACACCTACAAATCATTAAGAAAAAAAACAAAATCTATAGGAAAAAAAGGTCACATGAAACATAAATGACTGATAAGCATATGAAAAGATATTCAACCACACTGAAAACCAAAAAAATGTAAGTATGTATGAATGGTATACATGAATTTATACATGAAATGTCATACATCACTTTATACCTATTGGGTAAGAATGACAAAAAGTGTGGGCAAGACTTCTTCCAGAAGACTAACCTTCCCACTGTAAACTACTAAAAACTGAACAAAATATATAAAACAATAGTTTTCAGATGCTGGAAACAGGCAGTAGAGGACTGTGATCCCTGTGGGAAGGAAAACAAAGCCCCACAATCACACCAGCTTCCTACCTGCTAGGGCTCTCCAGAAGAGAGAAGGCACAGGAAAAAAAAATCCCTAAAAGAACAAGCAGATTTAATGAGCAAAATAAAGACTACAGATAGGGCTACTGAGGTGGCTAGGATTTGCATAGAAAAGTATTAAAGAGAAGGCAACTATACAGAGAAGGAACTTTCTATTTTCTCTATTTATGTTGAAGTGATACTTTTTATTTTATTCTATTTATGTAACAAAACTTTTTTTAATGTAAAACCAGCCTTGCATTCCTGGCATAAATCCCACATGATCAAAATATTGCATTCTATTTATATATTTCAAATTCAATTTGTTAATATTTTGTATACAACTTTATTGTTCAAGTTGGGCGTGGTGGCTCACGCCTATAATCCCAGCACTTTGGGAGACAGAGGTGGGTAGATCACGAGGTCGGGAGATCGAGACCATCCTAGCTAACACAGTAAAACCCCGTCTCTACTAAAAATACAAAAAAATTAGCCGGGCATGGTGGCGGGCACCTGTACTCCCAGCCACTCGGGAGGCTGAGGCAGGAGAATGGCGTGAACCCGGGAGGCGGAACCTTCAGTGAGCCAAGATCACGCCACTGCACTCCAGCCTGAGGGACAGAGAGAGACTCCGTCTCAAAAAAACAAAAAACAAAAAAAAAGACAAAAAAAACTATGTTCATAAGGGATGTTGGTCTATAATTTTCTTGTAATTTCCCTCTTGGGGTTTTAAATTAGGAATCAGTCCAATAGGTATACAACTATTCAGATTTTTGTTTCTTCTTGTGTCCGTTTCAGAAAGCTGTTTATTTCAAGGAATTTTCCCATTTCCTCTTAGGTTTTCAGATTTATTCGCATGATTATGTACCTGAAAGCTATGAAGTCCTAAATAAGGCGAAAGTACTAATTATTACTACAAAAAAAAGCTAACATTGTAGTCCAGAGGGATATCAACTTCTGACAAGACAAGGTGAGAAGTTCCACAGACCTACTCACCAGGGAAACTGATAGAAGTTATGTTTAAAATAGCCATTTTTATAGCCTCTGAAATGGTCCTAAGGGCAAACAGCAAAAAAACATTTATTCAGGAATATCTATGAAAATTTGGTTAGAATAGCAAGAGCTAGTGGTACAGTCATGCATCACTTAAAACGACAGAAATACATTCTGAGAATGCATCCTCAGGCGGTTTCATCATTGTGTGAACATCACAGAATGTATTACACAAACTTAGATGGCACAGCCTACTACACGCCTAGGTTATATGGTAGAACCTACGACTCCTAGGCTACAAACCTGTAAGCATGCTACTATACTAAATACTATAGGCAATTTGTAAGTGTATCCAAATATAGAAAGGTATGATAAAAAATATGGTATAAAAGATTTAAAAATGGCACTTAACATGAATAGAGCTTACAAGACTGGAAGGTGCTCTGGAGGAGTAAGTGGTAAGTGAATGTGAAGGCCTAGGACATTATTGCACACTACTACAGACTCTATAAACTGTATACTTAGGCTACCCCAAATTTATTTAAAACATTTTCTTTCTCCAATAATAACCTTAGCTTACTGTAACTTTTTTACTTTATATAAACTTTAAATTTTTAGCTTTTTTACTCTTTTGCAATAACATAGCTTAAAACACACACACTGTACAGGTGTATAAAAATATTTTTTCTATCAGTAGTCTATAAGCTTTTTTCTATTTTTCAGACTTTTTAACTTTTTCAAACTTTTTTGTTAAAAACTAAGACACAAACACATATTGGCTTAGGCCTACAGACGATCAGGATCATCCACATCACTGTCTCATCTCCACATCTTCTAGAAAACCTCCTGAAGGGCCTGCCTGAGGCTGTTTTACAGCTAACTTTTTTTTTACTTTTTTTTTTAATAAGTAGAAGGAGTACACTCTAAAATAATGATAAAAAATAGTATAATAAATACATAAGCCAGTAACATTTATTATCAAGTATTATGTATTGTACATAATTGTATATGTATATATACTTTTATATGATAGTGCAGTTGGTTTTTTTAGACTGGCATCACCATAAACACGTGAGTCACACCTTGTTCTATGAGCTAAAGCTACATCACTAGGGGATAGGAATTTTTCAGCTCCATTGTAATATTATGGGACCACCATCCTATATACCACATCATGGACCAAAACATCGTTATGCAGCACATGACTATATTTTAACCAAGACTGCTCCTTCCCCCTTGGCTCTGCTATGTAGAAAGGCAGCCGAGAACACAGGGATCCTCCTCTACTTCTAGCTCCCAGACATCTTTAGGTAAGGAGTAGGACATATCAGCATTTCTCATCCTTTCCACAGCTACTTATTGTTGCTAAGGATAAGTTCTAGACAAGTGCATCTGAAAGGCAGGCCTCCTTTCTTCTGCCCAACCTCCACGCATGGGGCAGAGGCTCTAACTTTTGTGCAACACTGCTAAAAAATACTGAGGCCTCAATTACCTTTGCTCTGGCCTATAAAGTGGTGATTCCACACTGGAAGAGGCAAGCCAAAAAGACCTCAGGCTACTGCCCCCACTTTCCCCAACTGCTCCTAAAGCAGGGTTTCAGAGAGAAGCATACTATTGTCCCCACCCCTAACTCAGAGCCTTGACTCTAGAGATTTTGCCTGGGGGGAGAAGTAGGCCATAAAACAGTTAGCTCTTCACCTTTTCTCAGAACAACTGACTTCTTTACAACAGGGCATTAAAAAAAAAGTTCAAGCCTAAGGGTACTCTTAAAAACAGTGGAGGTTTTGGTGAAAGATAATGGTGAAATTTGTAAATTCAATGAGGATACAGACTAAACTGTAGGCTATTTTTCAGGAGAGACCAAAAAAATAAAAAATAATAAAAAATAAAAATAAAACCCAGCAGTGTGGATGTTAGAACAAATATCACCACACACTGACCTTGGGAACTATTCCTTCAAAGGAGCCTGGATTTGATTGGATTAATCCATAGAACAATGTGTGCCCCAAAGCATTATTGAAAACAATTGAGAATCAGCTGAAAATCAATGGAACTTAACAGCTGGCAGTATGGTCAGGAAAAGACAAAGAGAACCCTGCCAAAACCACTGTCATCCCAAGGTGCCTGGGCATATCCAAAGCTGTATCTCTCTGAGGAACAAGATCAGAGGCTTTACAACGTATGGGGGAAAACTACACCCAGTCACTAAACAAATAAACAAGTGACAATAACAAGGTTGATACCCAGACTTGCTACCATATATTATTTAAAACAGCCGAGTCCAACTCTTAGGATGCGAGGAACTTTTTGCTTATCTGTGGTGGTGGGTATCACAAAAATTATGCATGGACTGTTTTTTTTCTTTTAGCTCGTCAGCTATTGTTAGTGTTAGTGTATTTTATGTGTGGCCCAAGACAATTCTCCCAATGTGGCCCAGGGAAGCCAAAAGGTTGGATACCTGTTATTTTAAATGTCCAGTTAATAACAAAATGGACAAAGAAACAGGAAAAGTATAACCCATGTGCCAGAAAAAAAGAAGGTTGTAGAACCTGCTTGTGAGAGTGACCATATGTTGGATTTAACATAACATATGACTTTAAAGTAGTCATTATAAATATGTTCAAAGAACTAAACTATGATTAAACAGTAAAGAAAGGTACGATGACAATGTCACATCAAATAGAGCATATCATAAAGAGATAGAATTTACAAAAAAAAAAAAAAAAAGGAATCAAATGCAAATCCTGGAGTTGAAAAACATAACAGCAAAATAAACTAAAGGGACCCATGAGGAGATGCGAACTGGCATTAGAAAAATTGGGGAACCTGAAAATACATCAATAGAAATTATGCAATCTGAAGAACAGAAAGAAAAAAGAATGAAGAAAAATGAACAGATTCAGAGACCTGTAGGACACCACTAAGTGTAACAACATACAGCCGGGTGTGGTGGCTCACGCCTGTAATCCCAGCACTTTGGGAGGCCAAGGCGGGAGGATCACCTGAAGTCAGGAGTTTGAGACCAGCCTGGCCAGCATGGCAAAACCCCATCTCTACTAAAAGTACAAAACTTAGCCAGGCATGGTAGCAGGTGCCTGTAGTCCCAACTACTCAGGAGGGTGAGGCAGGAGAATCACTTGAATCTGGGAGGCAGAGGTTGCAGTGAGCCAAGATCATGCCACTGTACTCCAGCCTGGGCAACAGAGCAAGA
Organism: Macaca thibetana thibetana; assembly: GCF_024542745.1. Lineage (NCBI taxonomy): Eukaryota > Metazoa > Chordata > Mammalia > Primates > Cercopithecidae > Macaca > Macaca thibetana. Next base: position 150,829,819 of record NC_065578.1, read on the forward strand.
CTCCATCTCAAAAAAAAAAAAAAAAAAAAAGTGTACCAACATAATGTATTGAATAACACAAACCTAACACAAGAAACTCCAAGAAGGATAAACTCAACAAGATCCACAAATAAACATCACGGTAAAAATGATGAAAGTCAAAGACAAGGAGAAAACCTTGAAAGCAGCAAGAGAAAAACAACTAGTTACTTTCAAGGGCTAAGATTAACAACTAACTTCTTAGCAAAAACAACTGAGGCCAGAAAACAGTGGAATAACATACTCAAAATGCTCAAAGAAAAAAAAACTGTTACCAAAAATCCTGTATCCAATAAAACGATCTTTCAAAACTGAAGGCTTGGGAGCTGAGGCAGCTGGACTGCTTGAGCTCAGGAGCTCAAGATCAGCCTGAGCAACAGTTGAGACCCTGTCTCTACAAAAAATACAAAAATTAGCCAGGTGCGGTGGCAGATATTCTGAGGCAAGAAGATAACTTCTTAGAGGCTGAGGCAAGAAGATAACTTGAGCTCGAGAGGTAGAGGTTGCAGTGAGCCAAGATTGCACCACTGCACTCCAGCCTGGGCACTAGAGTGAGACCTTATCTCGAAAAGTATTTAAATCTTTAAAAAATGAAGGCAAAGGCCGGGCACGGTGGCTCACGCCTGTAATCCCAGCACTTTGGGAGGCTGAGACGGGCGGATCACGAGGTCAGGAGATCGAGACCATCCTGGCTAACACGGTGAAACCCCGTCTCTACTAAAAAGTACAAAAAACTAGCTGGGCGTGGTGGCTGGCGCCTGTAGTCCCAGCTACTTAGGAGGCTGAGGCAGGAGAATGGTGTGAACCCGGGAGGCGGAGCTTGCAGTGAGCCAAGATTGCGCCACTGCACTCCAGCCTGGGCGACAGAGAGAGACTCCATCTCAAAAAAAAAAAAAAAAAAAAGAAGGCAAAATGAAGACATTCCTAAATTAATAAAAACGGAGAATGTTTTGCTAGCTGGTCTACCTTGTAAGAAACACTAAAGGATTTCCTTCAGACTCAAAGCATATGACCACCAATGATAGTTTGAAATCTATATTTAAAAACATAGAGCACCAGTAAAGGTAATTATGTAATTATAAAGTACATTATAAATGCCTAGTTTTCTTTCTTCTCTTACCTGATTTTAACAGCCATTACATAAAATAGTATTATATAATGTATCGTTGGACGGTTAATATATAGAAATATAATGTATTTGCTAATAACAGCACAAACGAGGATATGGGAGGAAAGTTGTGCTACATTAAAGAAATATCAGGCCGGGCGCGGTGGCTCAAGCCTGTAATCCCAGCACTTTGGGAGGCCGAGACGGCGGATCACAAGGTCAGGAGATCGAGACCATCCTGGCGAACACGGTGAAACCCCGTCTCTACTAAAAATACATAAAAAACTAGCCGAGCGAGGTGGCGGGCGCCTGTAGTCCCAGCTACTCGGGAGGCTGAGGCAGGAGAATGGCGTGAACCCGGGAGGCGGAGCTTGCAGTGAGCTGAGATCCGGCCACTGCACTCCAGCCTGGGCGACAGAGCGAGCCTCTGTCTCAAAAAAAAAAAAAAAAAAAAAAAAAAAAAGAAATATCTACTGGCCGGACGCGGTGGCTCACGCCTGTAATCCCAGCACTTTGGGAGGCCGAGGCGGGTGGATCACGAGGTCAGAAGATCAAGAGCATCCTGGCTAGCATGGTAAAACCCCATCTCTACTAAAAATACAAAAAATTAGCTGAGCGTGGTGGCGGGCACCTGTATTCCCAGCTACTCCAGAGGCTGAGGCAGGAGAATGGCGTGAACCCAGGAGGCGGAGCTGGCAGTGAGCCGAGATCGCGCCACTGCACTCTAGCCTGAGCAACAGAGCGAGACTCCGTCTCAAAAAGAAAAAAAAAGAAGAAATAACTACTGATGGTAAAGTAATAATTATAACAATATATGCTCGGGGTTGTAACATTAATAGATATTATATAACACTAATATCACAAAAAAGGAGGAAAGGAAATAGAGGTATATAGGAATAATGATTCTACATCTCACTGGAACAAAGCCTGTATAAATTTGAAGCTGATTCTAACAAGTTAAGATGTATATAATAAACCTAAGGGCAACCACTAAAAAAAAAAAAAAAAAAAAAAAAACTCTCAAAAGTATGTAGTGAAAAATAATCATTACACAAGTTTAAATGCTGCATTAGAAAACATTCACTTAATACTAAGGAAAACAGAAAAAGAATACAGTAAAATAGAAAAAAAAATACAGAACAAAAAAAGACATGAGGTACAGAGAAAACGAAAAGTAAAATGGCAGACATAAATCCAACTATATGAACAACTACATTAAGTATAAATGGATTAACCGGAGGGGTGCGGTGACTCACACCTGTAATCCCAGCACTTTGGGAGGCCCAGGCAGGTGGATCACGAGGTCAGGATTTCAAGACCAGCCTGGCCAAGATGGCGAAATCCCGTTTCCACTAAAAACTACAAAAAAAATGAGCCAGGCATAGTGGCAGGTACCTGTAAGCCCAGCTACTCGGGAGGCTGAGGCAGGAGAACCGCTTGAACCCTGTCGGCAGAGGTTGCAGTAGCAGAGACTGTGCCACTGCACTCCATCCTGGGAGACAGAGCGAGACTCCATTTCAAACAATAAATAAATAAATAAATGTAAATGGATTAACCAAGCCCATCAAAAGGTAGAGACTGTCAAACTGAATTTTTTAAAAATGATCTAAGTCTCCAGAAGATACAATTTAAATTTAAAAATACAAGTAGATTGAAAATAAAAAGATGAAGAATATATCATGCAAACAACCACAAGAAAGCTGGAATGGCTATACCAATATTAGATAAAATAGACTTTAAAAAATAGGTAACTGTTTGACATATACAGACAAAACAGACTTTAAAAACTTTTGTCTCTTATATCTTACACAGACATGGATATATATCAAACTATATATATTTTTAAAGTCTGTTTTGTTTAATATTAGTGTGGGATATGATGAGGTTTCTCTTCAAATAATCCGATTAATCTTTTATTCTTTAATTCATAGTTACCTCCCACTCAATTTTTCTCCTTTTTTCTTCTTTTCCCTTCTTGCCTTTGTTAAATGCCCAGGCCCTCCACACTACAAAGAGTTATCAGTACTAGCTCACATTCCTTTCCTTATTTGGAAGGAGGACTAACTTTCTGGCTCATTACAGACACCCCTTCCCCTGTTCCCTCCACTTTCCTTTACGTGCCCACCCTATCTAAAAAAAAATAAAACGTTTAGCCAACCAGGATTAGTTTAGATTGTACGACCCAACCCCGGCCAATGGGGAAAGGGTACAGGGGCAGGACTTGCGTCAGGAATAAAGGCTCTTTGTTGCCCCTTTGTTCAGGTGTGCTCTCATGGCAACTGGCCAGGGAGCCACCCCTCTGCACATAAGTAAAATTGCTTTGCTAAGAATCCTTTGTTCAAGTATTCAATTTCCTTAGGATTTTGAGCATTATTCCTAACATTAGTATAGCCACTTCAGTTTTCTTGTGGTTGTTTGAATATATATTATTTTTCATCCTTAGATCTTACTTAGATATAAATATCATTATATAAATATACTCTTTATCTCATATCTAAAGAGCATCATTTTGTAATGATGGAAGGGTCAGTCTCTCAGGAAGAGGGTAACAATTATAAACATATTTGCACCTACTAACACAGTACCAAAATATATGAAGAAAGACTGACAGAAACAAAGAGAGAAACAGAAAATTCAAAAGCAATAATAGTTGAAGCCTTCAACACCTCCTTTCAATAATGGATAGAACAATTAGGTGGAAGATCAATGAAGAGACAGAAAACTTTGAACATACATGAATTAAGTACACCTAACAGGTGTCTATGGAACACTATAGAATTTATACTCACTATATAACACTCCACCCAACAACAGGAGAATATATATTCTCAAGCGCATATGGTACATTCCCCAGGACAGACCAGACCACATACCAGATAGTAAAACCTCAAAAATTTCAAAAGAACAGAAATACAAACTATGTTCTCTGACCACAAAGGAATAAAGCTAGAAATCAGTAACATTAAAAAATTGGGGGCGGGGCATGGTGGCTCACACCTGTAATCCCAGCACTCAGGGAGGCAGGGGTGGGTGGCTCACGAGGTCAGGAGATTGAGACCAGCCTGGCCAACATGGTGAAACCCCATCTCTACTAAAAATACAAAAATTAGCCAGGCATGGTGGCGTGTGCCTGCAGTCCCAGCTACTCAGGAGGCTGAGGCAGGAGAATCGCTTGAACCTGGAAGGTGGAGGTTGCAGTGAGCCGAGATCATGCCACTGCACTCCAGCCTGGGCAACAGAGACTCCATCTCAAAAAAAAAAAAAAAAAAAAAAACCTGGGGCGGGGCTTGGTAGCATGAACCTATAGGCTCAGTTACTTGAGAGGCTGAGGCAATGAGGATCCCTTTGAGGCCAGGAGTTAAGAGGCCACAGCGTACTATTATAGCATCTGTGAACAGTCACTGCACTCAAGCCTGGGCAACATAGTGAGACCCCATCTCTCTCTTTTTTTTTTTGAGACAGAGTTTTGCTCTTGTTGTGCAGGCTGGAGTGTAATGGCGTGATCTCGGCTCATCTCAACCTCCACCTCCCGGGTTCAAGAGATTCTCCTGCCTCAGCCTCCCAAGTAACTGGGATTACAGGCATGTGCCACCACCCCAGCTAATTTTGTATTTTTAGTAGAGACGGGGCTTCTCCATGTTGGTCAGGCTGGTCTTGAACTTCCGACTTCAGGTGATCCGCCTGCCTTGGCCTCCTGAAGTGCTGGGATTACAAGCGTGAGCCACCGCACCCGGTTAACCCCTTCTCTTAAAAAAGAGAAGTTAAAACATTTTTGGGAAATTCAAAAATATTTGGAAATTCAATGATTCTTAAACAACTAATGGGTCAAAGAAGAAACCTAAAAGAAAATAAAACATACATTAAGACAAATGAAAATGAAGACATAACAACCAAAATTTAAGGGTGTTTAGAAAGATATAGCTGTAAATGTCTATATAAGAAAGAACAAAAGATCTTAAATCGGAAACCTAACCTTTGCAATTATAAGTAACCCAATAACAGCCAAAACAATCCTGAAAAAGAAAAACAAAGTAGGAAGATTCACACTATCACATTTCAAAACTTACTACATCAAACAAGTAGTCAAGACAGTGTGGTACTGACACAAGAACAGACATATAGATCAATGGGACAGAATTGAGAATCCAGAAATAAAACCATCTGCTAATTTTCAACAAAAAGGCCAAGATCATCTAATGGGGAAAGAAGTATTTTCAACAAGTGGTGTGGAGATAAATGTGATAACTACATGCAAAAGAATGAATTTGAATCCTTACGTCTTACTCTATATAAAAATTAACTCAAAATGGCCAAAGACCTAAATGTAAAGGTTAAAATTATAAAATTCTTAGAAGAAAAATAGGGGTAAATCTTCATAACCTCATATTTGGGAAAAGATCCTTAGAAAATGACTCCAAAAGCATGAGTAACAAGAAAAAAGAGAATTTAGACTTAATCAAAATGTAAAACATTTGTGCTTCAAAGGATACCACCAAGAAAGTGAAAAGACACAAGGGACTTATATCAAGATATATAAAGAATTTTTACAACTCGATAAAAAGACAAATAACAATTCAAAAGTGGGCAAAGGATCTAAAGAGCCATTTCTCCAAGGAAGATATACAAATGGCCAATAAGCACGTTCAAAGACACTTGACATCATTAGTAATTAGGGAAATGCAAATCATAACCACGAGGAGATACTACTTCGCATTCATTAGGATGGCTATAATCAGAAAGTCAAAATAAGAAGTACTGGTAAGGATGTGGAGCAATGAGAACCCTCATATACCACAAGTGGGAGTGTAAAATAGTGCAGCCACTATGGAAAAAACTGTGGCAATTTCTCAAGTGACTAAGCCCAGAATTACCTTATGACCAAGCAGTTTCACTCCCACATGTATACTCAAGAGAAATGAAAACATATGTCCACACAAAAACTTGTATACAAATGTTCACAGCAGCATTATTCACAACCAAACAGTAGAAAGAACTGAAATGTCTATCAACTGAGGAATGGATAAATAAAACATGGTATAACCATACGATAGAATATTATTCAGCCATAAAAAGGAATGAAGTCCTAACACATGCTACAACATGAATAAATCCTTGAAAACATTATGCAAAGTGAATGAAAGAAGTCTATTATGAAAGACCACATACTATAATACTCCATTTACATGAAATGTCCAGGATAGGGAAATCTAGAGACGGAAAGTAAATTAACGGTTGCTCAGGGAATCCCGAAAGGAAGAGGGGGTGATAGTTAAAGGGCATGAGATTTCTTTTTGAGATGATGAAACTATTCTAAAATTGACTGTGGTGATAGCTGCACATGTCTGTGAATATACTAAAAGCCATGGAATTGTATACTTTAAATGGGGAATTACATGGTATATGAATTATATCTCAATAGAGCTGTTTAAAAAATTTAGTCCAGTTCTGGTCTCTAAAATACTTTCATATCAAATATCCAAAACATTGCTGAGAGACAGTAAAAGTTTAAAGATCAATTGCAGCAATGCCACTGACCAATAATCACATAAACTTCATTCCACCACCAATGTCTACACAACACATACATAGACCACTAGTTTTGTCTTTATGCTGCCTATAACTTATAATACTAAATTAGATTAATAAAAATTTTCAAGGAACATGTAAATGAAATCCCAAAACCAACACATAAAATGAAAAAGAGGTAGTAATAATAACTTATTAAGATGACCACAGAGGGCTGGTTTTAAGAACAGTTAACCGAATTTTTTTTTAATACCATACAGTAAGATAATTTGTAGTTTTCCCCCTGTAATGCGGTTTTGCTTGTACTGTTTCAAATGCATCTTTCCAGAAAACCTAATCTCTATTCATTTCTCTCAAGATTTCAAATACCAAGTAGAACATTGAAATTTTAATATATTCATTATCATAAAGCCTTCCTTTTCTTGCCCATCTTCATTAAGTCAGTGATAAAATAAACTTCTGAGGTGACAACCAAGTTATTTCAAGTTGTCCATTGTTAATTCTCTACATTTAATGATAAATAATTCGAAGTAGCAGGTATCATTTGTAACAAATAATAATTTTATAGCTATAATTTTCCTTAGAAGAAAACATCCCTAATTACTGCTGCTAACATACTTGAAATCTAAAGTAAGATCTCATATAGGATTCATGCTACAAATTATAGAACAAGCACTGTATCATAGCAACCCAGCAATACCACTACAGTGACACGCTGAGGATGCAATCCAAGATTCTAATTTAAGAAACTGGCACAGAATATAGGACATGTAGCTTTTTTTGGCAATACCCCTAGAACATTAATAACTAAAAATCTAAAATCAGCTTTTATTTGAAACTTTAGAGAGCAGGCTATTATAAAGTAACAATGGAAATGTTTATTAACAAATGATTCACAGCACTGTGACTAAATATGACTTATTAAGGTTCTGTGATTTCATTAAAATTGAAAATGGTGGGAAAAAAATTGTAGACATCACATTTTAGGAAATTTGAACACATACGCACTACCAGTTTGATAATGTTCTAATATATAAATGTATGCATTATTTTAAGAAAACCCCTACAATACTAAAACTTTCAAGAACATAAATATTTCCATGCTTTAATCAATTACCATTCAAATGCAAGTATATCCGCAACTACTGCTATTTTTTATTTCAAAAAATTAACTGGGCTGGGCATGGTGGATCACGCCTGTAATCCCAGCACTTTGCGGGGTCAATGTGGGCAGATCACTTGAGGTCAGGATTTCGAGACCAGACTGGCCCACATGGCGAAACCCTGTCTCTACTAAAAATACAAAAATCAGCCAGGCGTGATGGCTCGCACCTGTAATCCCAGCTTCTCAGAAGGCTGAGGTAGGAGAATTGCTTGAACCCAGAAGGCAGAAGTTGCAGTGAGAAGATTGCACCACTGCAATCTAGCTTGGGTGACAGAGCGAGACCCTGTCTCAAACAAACAAACAAAAACAAACAAGGTGTTCAATTCTCTAGAGCAGAACCTAAGCTCTACAGATGTCCCACTTCCTTCTACCATCAGCATAGATGGGCTTTGGGATGGTGGTGGTGGGGAAATCCAAGAACCCTGAAAATTACATAAAGTATTATATACATATTTTAAAATGGCACATTCTTTAAATTGGATTTTCCAAGAGATTCACACATAATCTCCATGAAATTAAATACTAGTACTCTTAGAAATTATTTCCTTTCCTTTAAACATAAGAAACTTATAACCAAGGTTTCAAATGAGCTGGTTCAGTATTTCCAGAAATAAAAACTTTATTCACAAACAATTCTAAATTGATTCTAATATTTTTCATTCAGAAATTTGCTATTTGTAATATTCTATTAACAGAAAATAATAGGCTATTGAACAATACACACAGTATGATCCCACTCATGGGTAAATATAAGAAGATGCTCAAAAATTTAAAAGAGATTTCCTCTGGGTGGGAATTTTTACTTTCTACCATTGTAAGATTCTCCTTTGAGTTGTTTTAACAGTGAGTCTATAAGTTTTTACAAAAATAATACATAATGGGGTAGTTTAAAATATGACACTTCCCATTACATATTCTTTAAATGAGTTTATTTTAGAAAACCATGAAAACTGAGATTCGCTTATGACTCACAGCAAGTATTGTATTATAACCTAAAATAGTCATTTCTGTTCTATAGAAGTTACTTCTCTAGATCTTAAACAAATTAGTTCTTAAAAATATACAGAGAGTATCCAGGTGATCCAAATTAAAAATAGATTATCAAAACAGATGAAGTACCAAAACCAATGACTAGATACATGGCAGCTAGGTGAAGGCTGAGTTATTTTTACCTTTCCTACATGAATAATCAAAATTTCTTATGGGCCGGGTGCAGTGGCTCACACCTGTAATCCCTGCACTTTAGGAGGCAGAGGCAGGCAGATCACTTGAGGTCAGGGGTTCGAGACCAGTATGGCCAAAAGGGCAAAACCCTGTATCTACTAAAATACAAAAATTAGCCAGTTGTGGTGGCAGGAGCCTGTAATCCCAGCTACTCAGGAGGCTGAGGCAGAAGAACTGCTTGAACCCAGGATGTGGAGGTTGCAGTGAGCGGAGATCAAATCACTGCACTCCAGCCTGGGGGACAGAGCAAGAGCCTGTCTCGAAAAAAAAAGACAAAAAAAAAAAAAAGTCTTATGAAGGCAATATGACTGTGGGAAATAAATGCATCTTAAAAGCACTTCATTGTTATATTTGCTACTTTATGTTCACTCTGGATTCAAAATTAGGTTGGTTCATTCACTGGAAGCACAAATGCATGTGGAAAACTATTTGAGGAGATGATATCTAACTTTAATTTCAGCTTGTCTGGAAGTTTTAGTGGAAGAATAAAATCAGTCAAGTGGTAGATTAACCCAATTGACTTTTATTTCCAAGTCTCTGTTATCTTTACCTAACTTTTTTCCTCTCTCAAATTGAGAAGAAATGATCAGAAAGATAGTACTATGCTAACGTGGAAGAGTATTTTAAAAAGTTTTCAAAAACTTTCTGTAAAAGGGGACCACAATATGCCGAACATTTCCAAAAGAGGCAAAAATAAGTAGATTCTAATGAGTTCTTGATAATCTACAATAATTTCTTCAAGTTAATTACAGATCATTATAACTTTGAGTGGTGACTCCAAAATCTAACTGTGACACAAATGTGCTGAATGATTAACAATTCACTTCATCTTATTTCTCAGTACTCATTCATAAAACAAATGCTCTCATATTTTTTTGAGAAAAACTTTAGGTTACCTAAAAAGGAGAGAGAGGACAGTGCTAAAAAGAAGACCTCAAAGAAGATCAATGAAGCATTTTTATATCAGAAGAATTTAAGAAACAAAAATCCCTTGCTTTAACGGGTCTTAGAAAAATCTACATTCAATACTGGCTTACTTGCCCAGCACCTATAGTCTAAAGGTCTAAAGACTATAGTCTATAGATTTAGTCTTAGTCTTTAGTTAGACTAAAGACTATAGTCTAAAGACTTACTCATTCAGCTTTTACAATTTCTACTCACCTTACACAAATCTCATCTCAAGTTATCAGAAAGAAACGTACTGGCTGGGTGCCGTGGCTCACACCTGTAACCCAGCACTTTGGGAGGCCAGGGTGGGTGGATCACGAGGTCAGGAGTTTAAGACCAGGCTGGCCAACATAGTGAAACCCTGTCTCTACTAAAAATACCAAAAAAAATTAGGGAGGCGTGGTGGCAGGTGCCTGTAATCCCAGCTACTCGGGAGGCTGAGGCAGGAGAATCACTTGAACCTGGGAGGCGGAGGTTGCAGTGAGCAGAGATTGTGCCACTACACTCCAGCCTGGGCGACAGAGTGAGACTCGGTCTCAAAAAAAAAAAAAAAAAAAAAAAAAAAAAAAATTTCTCTTGATAAGGTTCTCAATTATAAATATTTATCAGTTGCACTCTAAGGAAATAAGGTACTAAACTTTGCTTCAGTCCAGGCAACAAACATCTTCCATTTAACAGAGGAATCAGCAACCAACTGAGAAGAGCAAGTCATACATGACCGGCACAAGACTATAACCTACCTAGGTTTTGGTGTTTTCATCTATAAAATGCTAACCAGTTTAGTGTTGCAGGTAAACATTACTCAGTTATAAATCATCCTAAAATTGTAAATTATTTTATGATATAAAATGATGTTTTTCTTTCAATCAATTTAACAGCTTTTGCTTCATTCTTTCATTCAATAAATATAAAACAGCACTGACTATCTAAATGCTGTGTAGGAAGATATGGCTCTTGGGTCTCAAAGCACTTATAGTCTAAACACAAAAAGCAGGCACTTTAAGTAATTCATGCAACTTGTCCCAGCAAGATTTTGTGATCTTCTTCATGCACATAACAATGACATCTTCTCATGCAGTGTACACAGAAGACGTTCTATTGAGTAGGGAATAGATAATCCCAATTTGGCCAGGAGACTATGTGGCCAGCAACCCAAACTATCAGTGCCTTCTTATAAGCAAATCTGAAAGTCTTGGCAGGCCATTAAAGAATATAGTTAAAGACTATACATAAAGAAACATTAACTATATTCTTTATATTATTTATATATAAATATATATATTTATATATAAATATATAAATAAATATTTATATATAAATATATATTTATATATTTTTATATATATGTTTACAAGTCATAGAAATTACCAAATGGGCACTCTTTGATTCACATATGCAGTGGTCTATTTTATATTTACAACTGGGTTTCTAAATGGCATCTCAATTTTAAAATTTCCAAAATACAACTCTGGATTTTCCCTCTATACCTGGTTCCCCCTCCAGTGTACTCCTTTCTCGCTGGTGGGACACATTCCTATCTACCCAGGTGTCCAAGCTAAAGCATCTGAGAGAGTCATCCTTGACTCCTACACCTCTGCCTTTCCATCTCCTCCCAAACAATTCATTAACAAGGTCCTATTTAAGATATATCTCAAATGCATCTTTCTGTCTCTATCTTGGGCTACTACCCTAGCCCAAGTCACGTAATGTCTTACCTGGCTTATTAATCTCGTAACTTGTCCTCCTAAAAATCTTGTTCTGCTACAATGCATTCTCTACCCAGTAGAGATAGTAATTTTTAACTGCCAAACTTTCCGAAAGAGTTGTCCATACTTACTCATTCAGCTTTTACAAGTTCCACTCACTATCCACCTTACACAAATCTCATTTCACGTTATCAGTCCTCCAAACGCCTCTCATGTCACCAATGTTGCCTAAAGACTAACAAACCCATGGAAACTTTTCAGTTCTCATTGGGCTCGTCCACAGTTATCCACTGTTACTACTTTCCCCATCCATCCTCCAGTTTGTAAAGACTCTCTTCCCCTGACAGCCTCATCTCCACTCTCTCCTGTCTTCTGTGGCCTCCACTCCAGCTGTCTCTCTTGGCTCTTGGTTGTACCTTTTCCCCTTACCCATTATCTCAATGTTGGTATTCCTTGGCGTCTTCTCATTCTATCCATTTTCAGTGGGCAGTCATTTCTACTTCAGGTGCTTCAAATGCCACGTATAAGCCAAAGACTCTCAAATTACCTCTAGCACATTGCTTCATATCCAAATAATCCACCTTCCTACTAGGCAGCTTCACTTCAATTTCCCATGGACACTCGACCTGTCCAAAAAATAACCATTATCTTCTCCTCCCAAATCTAATGTCTCCCCCCTTTTTCCCTTTCAACTGCTATTATACATCCAGTTGCCCAAGTTAGAAATGTATCATCGATGATTGTTCCCTCTCACCAGATTTTGCCTGTGATACCACCCCATCCCCACTTGGACAAGCACCTTTATCTCTTGTCTGAATTACCGTGTCAGTATCCTCACTAGTGTTACTCACTCTCATTTCCCAATACACTCTTCATGGTACTGTAAGGTATAAATGCAATAAAGTGCCTACATCCATTCTTCAACATAGCAACAAGACTATGCACTAGGCCCTAAATGTTGTTCCACTTCTCTAGTGATATAGAATGTATCACATAGAGATATAGAATGTAACCTATATTCTAGATCACAGCCATGTAAACCGCTGGTAATTCCCAAAATATACTACGCTGAATTACCTCTGGGTCTTCATATATTGTCTTTTGGGTGGACCTCTTAGCCCATCTATCTTGGCTTAACACCTTCTGGCCTTTTAGATGGCAGTTTACCTGTCACTTTCTCCAGGAAACTTGCCCTGATCTCTCCCCTACCACACCAAAACAGGACTGAGTCCTTCACCTACTCCCTTAACATTTTAGAGCTTATTCTTATCATGACACTTATCACATTACTTGAAACTGCCTGCTTACAAGTCTGTATTCGCCACCAACTATAAACTCCTAAAGACGTTAAATTTGAAAAGAAAAAGCATTCATAATTTTATTCACTTTACTAAGCTTTAATCTCTGCAGTGGTTCACCAAAATTTTATGCACTATGGAAAACCAAAGAAAGGAAAAGATTTCAGTACTAGATTTTTGAAAATAAAGTGTGTGTCTAATTTCACAGCAAACAAAATCTTTTGCCTCTGGTCAATTTAAAGAAAAATGGTAGGGCAACTTTGTTGTTGTTGTTGTCGTTTGTTTTAATAAACTCAGAAACATATTCCTACAGAAGTTATGTCTTATTTTACTTTTAACTTCAATAGATATTTTTCTTTAGAAAAGCCTGTCTGAAAAGTTGTTTTAAAAATCTACTCAGTTTTGCTAATCAAAATTCAGGAGTTATAACAAAAACTGTCTCACCTTTTTCACTTTTATCAATTTAGAGGCAGGGGATTAACAATGAGTTCAAACAATCATTGACTTATGGTAATAGCTATAATTATGGAATATCCTTGATACAATGTGAAACGAAGGCAAAACCAATTAGACAAAATATACAATTTTTTAAAATCTGCGTTCTGCTGAAAAAATACACAATTTTAGATTTGATACTTTCCTCCCTACCTTAAAGAAAACTTCTCTGATGAAATGGCAAGATATTTATTAGAATAACAAGAGTGAAATCAATCCCCAAGGGAGGCTAAACCAGAATGACTTCTGAGATCCCATTCAGCACTGGAAAGCTCAACTAGATATAACACACAGTCAGGTTATAGTAGCTGCAATTAGCATCACCATTCCAGTAGGAGGAGTGTGTTTCCAAGAAATCCCTTGTCTTCAGTATCCAAGTTAGACTACCCTCACCAAAAAAAAAAAAAAAAAAAAAAAAAAAAAAAAATCCCAGTATGTTTCTTCAGGAAACCCAATCAAAATTACGGGATTTCTAAAATTCTTCATTACTCACTTAAAAGGCCCACATAAATAAAATCCTTCAGGTAACAGTTCAAAAAGACAGATATAAAAACGAGGCTTGAAACTGCTTATTAGTCAACATCCTGCTCAGAGAAGTAGAGTTTATTTTGCATAATCCCAGTCTGTCATGTACAACTCTTTCAGCAAAGCATTTAGATTCCTTGTTACATAATAATACACTAAAAGTAATTATATATTTCAAATCTGTTCCTTTTACCTCCCTTCAAGGACATCCTTATAAAAAAAGATTGCATCTCAAACTTAGAAATTACAGCAAACAAATTGTTTCAGTTATTTTATATACACATGTCCACCTCTAGGAGTCAACCCAGTATTACTTTTCCTCACACATTTTATACAGTAACTTTCATAGCAACAAATCACTCAATAATGTTACATGTCACTCATACTGTTCATTGGCAAAATACAAATAATCTTTTGTTTTAAACCTACATTTACTATTTACTGCCAAGATATTAAGGACCCAGAATTCATTTACTTTAAATCAAGCTTGTCCAACCCACCTTATTTTGCTGTTGTTGTTCTGTTTCATTTTGTTATAGGCTTTTAGCATCCTGAAGACATAGTTTTTAGTTTCTGTCTCTAGTGATAAGCAGAAAAGAGGGATGAGGAAGGGGCTTTACTGGCACAACCAAAAACAGAAACTAAGAACCCATGACTGTATTCTCTCCCTTGGATACCCCTGTTTTAAATAATCCTGAATCAGTTTTAGGCATAAATATATTAAAACCAAAAAACTGGGTGAGGCAGTGATTCACACCTGTAATCCCAGCTTTTGGGAAGCCAAAGACGAAGGATCACATGAAGTCAGGAGTTCAAGACCAGTCAGGGTAACATAGCGAGAACCTGTCTGTACAAGAATAAAAATAAAAAACAGCTGGGTGTGGCAGCACACACCTGTAGTCCTAGCTACTTGGGAGAATTGCTTGATCCCAGAAGTTTGAGGCTGCAGTGAGTTATAATTGTGCCACTATACTCCAGCCTGGGTGATAGAGCAAGACCCTGTTTCAAGAAAATACAGAAAACCAAAAAACAAAACAGAAGAGAATCAATCTCTGGTAGACAGCACCAAACATCACTAAAAGCAGCACAATCAACAAAGGAGAAGGGGTGACTAGAAGAAAACCAACAGATAATTTCTTCATCAAAACCGTGATTCTGTCTCTATGACCACATTGTGCACAAAATACTGTATTTGGTACCTTAACAGGATTTGAAAAAACAGATAATAACTTCTGCTTTCATGGAAAAATTCACCATCTCATTCTGGAGAGAGAGCATCACAACACAACAGCTGAACACCCACCCAAACAACAAATCAACTAACACAAGTATCATTCAAACTGGTTATCAGAAAAGACAAAGACAAAATAGGAATATGGAATATAAGCAGCCCTGAGTTCTCACTGCCCTACCTTCGATAAAAAGCTGTGGTCAAGATTAAGTTAGAAGATAGACACGCAAAACACTCTGGAGAAAAACATTTCTTGATGTGAAATAAAAATAAGGCATGACCAAAATGAAGTAAAGTTGAAGAATAGTTCCTTTGTTCAATATCTTGTATTTAACACATACAACAGTAGTATCAGGTCTAGATCTTCAAGAAACAGAACAGTGTTGTGAGCATACAGAGGAAACTAGTTTTACATCCCAAAGTGGTTGAAATCATTACTTACTATCCTGAACGATGGGATTAAAATTAAGCAAACCTGTATCATATGTTCTCAGTTTTATTGCCAGCTCCAAAAATCACAGAGAAAAGAAAACTGACGACCTTACATCAAATAATAGTTGGGCTTTAATTATGGTAATGACAACAAACCAACAGAATCATCCCATCATACCTAAAACTCCAGAATCTAATGGCACTATCTCCCCTTCAGGAAAGTACTTAATAAGCCATAGGGGGCAGCAAAGTTAAGAGAGTGAAATGTAAATAGCAGGAGGTGAAGCCAGGGCAGGAAATGTTAATAGGCTGGGTAATGAACCATGAGTATCAGAGAGAAAAGGACAAAGTCTCAATTAATGAATTAAATCAATAGAAAGACAATGCTAACCCAGTGATTCTCAATCCTGGCTGCACGTCAGAATCACCCTGGGAACTTTTAAAAATACTGTAAGTGGATTTTACCTTAGGCCAATTAATTTACAGTCTCTTGGGGATGTGCCTAGGTATTGATTTTTTGTTTTGTTTTGTTTTAAACTCTCCAGGTATAGGCCAGGTGCAGTGGTTCACGCCTATAATCCCAGCACTTTGGGAGGCCAAGGCAGGCAGAACACCTGGCGTCAGGAGTTTGAAACCAGCCTGATCAGCCATGGCGAAACCCCCATCTCTACTAAAAATACAGAAAATAGCTGGGCATGGTGGTGCATGCAAGAGAATTGCTTGAACCTGGGAGGCAGAAGTGGCAGTGAGCTGAGAGATCGTGCCACTGCACTCCAGCCTGGGAACAGAGCGAGAACTCAGTCTGAAAGAAAAATTAAAAAATAAAAAAAAAAACCCTCTCCAGGTATAGCCAGTATTGGGAACCACAGTGCTAAACACATAAAAACAAACTAGTCTTTATCTCCAGCTTTTTACAAAAAGCTAACTTTTAAAAATGAAGCACAAAAATCTAAATGTATTATTTTTGTTAGTAAACCTGTCTTTGAAATCCAAAGCAGCAGTAACTCCTTAAAGACTAATTCATCTTTGTAATTTTATCAAGAGAAAAATGTTATTCTTGCAGGTGAAAATGGCTAAACTGAAGCTAAAAGGAATGAGTCATCACTCATGCAGGAAGACAACTTAAATCTACTGTTTACATGACAGTAACATACTACAATGGTTACATTATTTTGCCAAATACATTTTATTGGATTAGCACTTTATTCAATTAGACACTTCATAAAATAATCCATAATTAACAATTCGATAAGATAATGAAATGGAGGGAAGGAAGAGATGATCCTAAACAGGAATTCTAAAGATGTTAAAATAGGTTTAAATAGGAAAGTTTTTCCTGTATGTGACGACTAGCAGTGAACACTTTATTTAGCAATTTCTCTTAAATATATCCTAAAAATGTTTTAAGTTTTTTAAAAATAAATCTTCCAGAAGAGATATCTCAGAAAATAGTCCTAAAATGACTAAAATGTTATTTCCCTTTGTAAACAATTTTCTTAACATCTTCAGATGAATCTGAACTCTCCTCTAATGGTATCCCAATTGTGTTTAGATGGAATGACAGTAACTTTGAGAAGATCTATAAACCTTAAAAGTTGAGTGAGTAGTACTATTTTCTCTCCACGAAAAGGTTTAGCTATAGAACTTAAGATAATGTCAGTGTTCTTGTTCCACAATTACCTTAGATCACCTACTCTGGAAAACACACACATTTTACTCCCTAAAGATAAGGAAGCACTGCAATCAACACCACTATTACTGGCCTCAATACCTCCAGTGGGACCCAGTTGTTAAGAAAGAACCAACAAAGAATCTGAGTGCTACTGTGGAAAGTTTTATCTCTTCTGAAGGGGATTTCAATCTCAAAGCCAGTTTCAGCTTGATCTTGCTATTTATTTCCTGGCTGTCTCCTATGAGGACTGCATATCTATACAATTCTACTGGTTAGTCGGATTTCTTCGCTTGGTAAAAAAAATCTTACCACAGCTTTTAATATTTTAAAGAGTCTGACTTAATCCTAGTTCCATTTCTACACTCATGCTGAAAGATGTTACAGCTGCACTTCACATAAATCATATCTGAAAACTGATTATAAATAAAATCACACTTTAAATACACTAGGAAAGTTTACCATTTAAGTAAGTAATCCTATTAATAATCCTTCATTTAAAGATATTTTTAATCTGGATTTTCAAATATTTAAGAGAATGGGAACTAACATTCTTTGCCTATTTTTAGGTACTTAAATTATTTCCCTTAATCCCCACAGACCTGGGGAGATTGAAGGTATTATCCCCATTTTATAGATAAGGAAAACGACTTAGAAAGATTAAAAATTTACCTTTGACCCAGGACTAACCCCAAAGACCCAACTCTATCACACTGCTTCAAATTTACGTAAAACAGTTAACAGCACAAATACTGAAATCGTTTAACCTAGGTCCCAGTGTCAGTTGCAACATCATCCAGATAAGTAATCACAGGCCAGAAAACTTCTTTTTAGGCCTCACCTTTCTCATCAATAAAACGGGACTACTGATCTTGCAAAAAGTTCAGGGATGACCCAACGAATAGGATGTTTGTAAAAATACATTGAGCCACGGATTATCAAATAACAGTATTACCCTTAATAGGTGTGAAAAAGCAGGAGATACACAGGTATTAAGGGTTACACATCTTTGGATTGTTTCACTTGGTATGAACAATACTGTTCTATAATTTAAGAAAATGTTTTAAGGTAAAATAATTTTAAAATGCTAAAATGTTATATGAATGTAAGGCATCAATATAAATGTAAGGCATCAACTACTTTACCAAACCAGTCCTTCCAGAATCTTAAACAAAATAGGTTAAACAGACTGAAAAGCCTTTTAACAAGGCTTGTTTATTAAATACTTTCAATTATAGAACAATTTATTCTGAACATTGTTGCCATTAAAATCCTACAACCCACTTACCAAATGATTTTGCACAAATACTTCTTACAGGTGAAAAGGTTGGATTATTTTGTTAATCCTTACTATGCTTTGAGGAAAACTAGATGGCACTTTTCCAGTTCAGATGCATGTGGTCAAAGTGTAACACAAGCAGGCTGGTATAAACACTTAAAAGATCTTGGAGTCCATGGATATCTGAATCACTCCACAGTAAGATGGTATTTCAGAGGAGGAAGAAAATTCTCTTTCATACACATACTAAAGGGCTTTCCACTGGTTTTGTGAAGGCCACAAATGGAAAAAACTACCACTCACAGAAAAAACACAACACTGCGGTATCAAGTACACTGCCAAAGTTCCAATTGAAGCAATTGAATGTCTTTTTTTTTTTTTTTTTTTTTTAATCACTTTCAAGCATTTTGGCATCTGGAGTAAAAGAAGTTGTTCTTATTAGTTTGTAATCCAAGTAAGGGTCTTATTTCCTCAATTAAATTTGCATAAATTTATCCTGAATACATAATTTTCCTTATGATGAATACTGTATTTTCAGGCAAATATCTACAATTAAAGTTCCAATTTACTTTTTTCTTTACTAGTGACCAAATACTATATGGCACCTTCAACCTGTTGAACCCTACATCATATAACTTAGATGATTACTGACTCTATCCATATTTTTGCCAGGTTTTTAAAAGCAAAATGTGGCCAGGCGCGTTGGCTCACGCCTGTAATCCCAACACTTTGGAAGGCTGAGGTGGCCCAATCACCTGAGGTCAGGAGTTGGAGACCAGCCTGACCAACATGGTGAAACCTCATCTCTACTAAGAATACAAAATTAGCGGGCCGTGGTGGCCCATGCCTGTAATCCCAGCTAGTTGGGATTAGTTCGGAGGCTGAGGCAGGAGAATTGTTTGAATCCGGGAGGCGCAGGTTGCAATGAGCCGAGATCGTGCCATTGCACTCCAGCCCAGGCAACAAGAGTGAAACTCCGTCTCAAAAAAATAAAATAAAATTAAATTAAATTAAAAAAAACAAAATTAAAAAAAAAAGCAAAACGTATCAAAGCTGCATCTCCTGGCCTGAAAACAACCAAATGTTTAATATTCAATTATTTTTATTAAAGTATACTATTAAGAAGTACAATACTAAGAAACTAGAATATCTTACTAAAAAGCAAATTAAATAACTATGAAATAACCCTAGCACGAAACCTTTAAACTACATAGTTTGACAATTTAATGAGGAAAAAAAATCAGTAGTGTAAAAAAACTATGATATTTTAAATAAGTGTAAAATTTAAAATCTATGAATAGCAAAGACGATATTCTTTTATAGCTATGACATCATTCAAGAATTAAAGTCTTGGCAATGCCTATCATTACAGTCTACCATTTTGCTATGTAAATTTTAACAATTTTTGTATGCTAAAGAGCAATCAAATGATAAATTCGATAACACAGACTAATCATATCTCTAAACCTCTTTTCAAAAGCCAGTTTGATTCTAACGGTGAGATGTCATGATTTAGAACCACTCCAAGAGTCAGGGCAAGGTAGGGTCTCAATAGGGTTCTGGAGCTGTTGTAGGTCAGCTGTGATTTGATCTGGGTTTTCTTTAGACTCCTTGCCAAACTAAGGCTGGATTCACAGGCCCAAAGACAAATGAGAACCAGACTGGCCTTGAAGGAGATGCTGTAGCTTTTTCAAATGAATTGAAAAATCTGAACATCTGATGATATGGATCTCCGTCAGGTTGCAAATTTTATTTAAAAATGTAGGAGCATTATCATCTTGTTCCATCATTTCTATCTCATAAAATGCAAGGACATTATTAAACATACTGAGTAATACACAAAGAATAAACTAGAACACCAGAAAATAACATCGAAAATCCTCTAAACCTAGTGGGAAAAGTGAGCCAAAAAGAGTGCCAAGTTCTCCTGCAAGGCATTAGGCACGGATACCAATTTGAATTCCTGTACAAACCTACAAAGTCCCTGGAATCACTGCCTGGCAAACTAAGTTCCCATTCGATTGCAAAGCAACACTACCTACTTCTTTATATTTCCAAATAGACCGTGTGTATCATCTCAGACAACAGAATATTTTAAATATTTCTGTTCTTTGAGCTACAGGATACCATTTAAACCTAACGATCCAGTGAATAAGATACTACACTGGTCAAATTTTTAGGCTTTTTCTTTATAAATACATCCAAAGGCCAGCTAACTCTTCGCCGATGTTTGCATTCGGATTCCTGGTTTGATGACTCTTAAGGGCAATCAATGGGAAGTGGAGTTGAGAAGAGGGTGGGTGCACACGGCTTTATAACTGTAAAAGTAAAGGACTAGCTAAAAGTGGCTGAACAGAGGAGCTGACACTCGGGAAAGTGAAGGTCGGGGAAGGTTCGTGCGGTTGTTAAAGCAAGACCGGGAAAGGGCAAACCTGGAAGAAGAGTGAAGGGCTCTACCTCGCGGGACGCAAAATAGGAAGTGCAGGTTAAGCAAGCGCGCAGGTGGGGAGGGGTGTTGGCCTCCCCTAGGATGGAAAGAGTTCAGGTGGAGAATTAGAAGGAAAGAGCCAAGACTTCACAGAAAACCTGTTTGAATAAGGAGGAGGGGGTGAGGGGACGCCAAGGCATCGTGGGGAACTCGGCTCACACACTAGGAGTCCCAGCTGAGAGAAGCCCAGAAGGAAATGGCTCTGCTTGCGCAGAGGCAAGCGTTGCCAGCCCCTGCGCTCGCTCCCGGGGCTGCGCCCTCGGAGGTTACCTTTGAGCTGGGGCAGCGGGTGCAGCTCTGCCTGGCTGCCCTGGCTGCGAAACTGCGACGAGCCCTGGGAGCGCTTCTGCCTCTGCGCCTTGCGGACCGATTTCCGGGTGAAGCCGTCCACTTTCTCCGAGGCCGAGATGGCGGCGCTGGCAGCCCCCGCCGGCGGCGACGACGACGACATCTCCGCGGCCCTGGCGCTTGGCAGCTCCGGCTGCTGCTTGCAAGGCACGGGCAGCGGCGGAGACGGCAGGAGGAGGCGGGGGAGAGGCGCGGGGTGCTCGCGCCCCTGCGCCCCGGCCCCACGGCCCTCCGGCCCCGGGACGCCGCCGAGCTTCTCCTCGCCGCCCGCCAACGCCTCACGGCCACATCTCAGCGCCGGAGGTTCCTGGTCCCCGGCACGCGGCGAGCTCCCGGGGCTGACGGAGGGAAGGGCGGGGGCGGAGGGGGGTGAAGAAGTTGTTGACTCCGGGCGCGCAGGGCGGGTGGAAGAGAACCCGAAGTTTAGACAACTGAGGCGAGGGCACGGGGGTGCGGGCGCCAAGCGCGCCTCTCGTTGCTTCTGCCCGGGTCGCCAGCCAGCCGGTCGGCCAGCACCTCAGTGGCCGCTGCCGGCGTAGCCCGCCCTGCCTGGAGCCTCCTCCCGGGGCGCTGCCATCGCGGGTCCCCTCGGAGCCACTGCCGCTGTGCCCACTCTTCCCGGTCAGCGCCGGCCCCTCATCGCCCGGGGCGCTGCCCCGTAGCCCCGGCCCTGTGCGTGCACACACTCCTCCTTGCCGCGCTGGGCGGCCCGAACCCCCTCCCCCACGCGCCCGTCGGCCGCCCACGGAGAACCCCCGGCGAGCGACCGCTACAACTTGAGAAGGTGGTTGGTACAGGCGAGCGGGGAGTGTGTGCGCGTGTGCGCGTGTGCGCGCGCTAGGGCGCGCGGCCCGGGGAGGGGCCTCGCGAGGGGTGGGGAGGGAGGAGTTTGACTGACAACTTCCGCGGGGTCCCGCCCGCCTCTCGGTGCGGCGGCGGGGGAGGGGGCGGGAAAGCATGCCAGTCTTGTTAGCCAATCGCACGGCTAAGCGGCAGCGACGGCGTGAGGTGCGGCCTCTTGAGGCAGAGGAGTGGGGCGGGCTGTGTGACGGGCTTTGGCCACAGCCAATCGTAAGTGAAGAAGGCGAGCGGGGTGCCCCTGCGTCACAACAAATGTGGCAAATCTCTTGGGAGGGAGGGGAAGCGCCCCTCCGCCAGCTGGCACTTTTGCGCTCATGCGCGACTGCTCCAGGCTGTCATTGCTCTCCGGGCCGTCTGCGAGAAGACCGGGAAATTTGAGAGGGTGCGTTCAGAGAGCAAAATTGAGCGCCCCTTCCCTTCGCTCTCCTCTCTGCTGGCCAGTGAGGAACTGAAGCGATTGGTGGGGCGCCGGAGGGCTGGGGCGCGAAAGAGCGCCAGGTGTTATGCCACTGAAAGGGGGCGCAGCAAAGGTCGGGTGGCGAGCAAGCAGTGTGATTGATGGGCGAGGGAGCCCTGGGGGAGGCGAGGAGTTGAGCTCGTCCAATCGTTGCGAGGTACTGGACACCTGGGCGGGTCTTGGCGCCTCACTGGCCCCCAACCGCGTAATTGATAGTTGCGGAATAAATTTGTAGTTCTTGGGAGGTTCGGACTCCGCAACTCCAGAGAGCTACTCTCGTGTGGGGTTTGAGCAGTATAGCATCTACTGCTTCAAAGAGTTCTGCAAGTCCACGCCCTCTAAAAAGAGAGTTCTCATTCCCAATTTAGTATCCTGCTAATTTTCACCCCTCCTTGAGCCAAAGGCCCTCGACTACTCCAATGAGAAGAGTACAAATTCATTGGTCAGTGGTGTGTAGATATGGAAGCTTGCCATGTACTCTTACTGGAATCTCTTTCTTGGAGATTCCGTCTAGATTTTGAATTTCTTAAGGATAAGGACTGGTCATCTTAGTTTTTTTTGTGCAGTGCTTTCCATACAGCGGCCGTTAATAATTATTAATCTGAACAGTCTGCCTCCCTTTGCGGCAATAGACCGAAATCTGTAATCCCCTCCCTGGAACTCCAGACCTTTTCCTTTCAACATAATAAAAGTAGTTGTCGTATATTTAAACGAAGCCACCTGATGCATATGTACAGAATATTTCAAATTTGGTAGGAAGTTGAATTCTAGACCTAGAACCAAACATACTATCCTCAAAACGTTTCCTCCTTCAGATTTGCTGGTTGGTGAAATTGTACATAATCTTCCCAGTCAAGGAGGTTCAAACCTCAGCAGCGTTTCTGACACTTTTCGCTTTCTCACATAGTCAAGCTCCAGATCATGTTAAATCTACTTTCACAATTGGCCTTTCTCCCAGTGTGTACAAAGACCACCAAACGTAGTTCAGGGCTTTCAAACTCACTGCCACATCAATCTTTTAAGATCACTTTTATCTTACCTGCGTGTTTGAAGAACCACCCAATACCTGCAGAATAGAGTCCAAACCCAAGGCTCTCTGCAATCTGACTCCTGTCTTTCCAAGTGTAAATTCCTACGTGTGCCCACACAAACTCTTTTTAGTTCAGGCACATCGTTCCACATATTGATCCCCTAAAAGAAGTTATGCATCCTCAACACTTAGTCTTTGCTGTTCCAACATCTTGAAATAATCCACTCTTTTTTTTCTTTTTCTTTTTTGAGACGGAGTCAGCTCTGTCACCCAGGCTGCAGTGCAATGGCGGCACGATCTCGGCTCGCTGCAAGCTGCGCCTCCTGGGTTCAAGCGATTCTCCTGCCTCAGCCTCCTGAGTAGCTGGGATTACAGGCACCTGCCACCACACCCGGCTAATTTTTTGTATTTTTAGTAGCGACGGGGTTTCACCATGTTGGCCAGGCTTGTCTCGAGCTCCTGACCTCGTGATTCGCCCACCTCTGCCTCCCAAAGCGCTGGGATTACAGGCGTGAGCCACCGCGCCCGGCGCACTTTTTTTTTCCATCTTTTTGAAATTTCTTTTCTTAAAACCCCCTATCTTTTACGAAGCATGACAATCCAGCCAGAAGTGATGCCTCCCTTTTTTGTATTCGTATTGTATTTAGTGTCCACACCGCTCACAGCTATCATCACATACTGTCTGACATGGCAGACAGTATCCCTTTCTCCCCTGAAAGTTTGTCAACACCAAGAGAGCAAGAACTCAGTTATTTTACACCTCTGTTTCCCCCAGTGAACAGAGGATAACAATCACATTTTTAGTTCTCAGCAGCAGAATTTCTGAAAGTGTGGTTACTGGATCACCTGCATCAGCATGCTCTGGGGGGTGCTTATTGAAAATGCAGATTCCGGCCGGGCGCGGTGGCTCAAGCCTGTAATCCCAGCACTTTGGGAGGCAGAGATGGGCGGATCACGAGGTCAGGAGATCGAGACCATCCTGGCTAACCCGGTGAAACCCCGTCTCTACTAAAAATACAAGAAAATTAGCCGGGTTAGGTGGCGGGCGCCTGTAGTCCCAGCTACTTGGGAGGCTGAGGCAGGAGAATGGCGTGAAACCGGCGGGGCGGAGCTTGCAGTGAGCCGAGATCGCGCCACTGCACTCCAGCCTGGGGCACAGCAAGACTCCGTCTCAAAAAAAAAAAAAAAAAAAAAAAAGAAAATGCAGATTCCTGGACCTCCCCCCGGCTCCCCCCCCCACCACACAGAATTGTAACCTATGGGAAAAGCACTGAGAAGTCTATTTTTAATAACTTCCCTAGGTTATTCTTATGTACACAAAAGTTTGGAACTACTATTCTCTAGTCATCTGGAAGTTATTAAAAATAGATTGTAAATGTCTATAAGTCAGGAGTAGTATTATTTATAATAATTTACATAAAATAAGAAAGCGAGACAAATAGTAGAAAGAAAATCAGTACAGGCCGGGCGCGGTGGCTCACGCCTGTAATCTCAGCACTTTGGGAGGCCAAGGGGGGCGGATCACGAGGTCAGGAGATTGAGACCAACCTGGCCAACATGGGGAAACCCCGTTTCTACTAAAAAAATAAAATAGCCGGGCGTGGTGGTACAAGCCTGTAGTCCCAGCTACTCAGGAGGCTGAAGCAGAAGAATCACTTGAACCCGGGAGGCGGAGGTTGCAGTGAGCCAAGATTGCGCCACTGCACTCCGGCCTGGGCGACAGAGTGAGACTCGGTCTCAAAAAAAAAAAAAAGAAAAGAAAAGAAAAGAAAAAATTAATACAATAAAGCAAATTCTGTAAGTCAATACAATAAATCATATTCTATGTTCATACTGGAATATGATATATAATAGATACTGGTTAGAATAGATAGAAAATACTGGAAGCAAGTTTTGGGGAGTCTTGGAACCAGCAAAAACCATCTGGACTTTGTCTGAAACAGCCTCTTGGGGAATAATTTTGAGCATTATTTTATTTTATTTTATTTTATTTATTTATTTATTTTTTTTTGAGACGGAGTCTCGCTTTGTCGCCCAGGCTGGAGTGCAGTGGCCGGATCTCAGCTCACTGCAAGCTCCGCCTCCCGGGTTTACGCCATTCTCCTGCCTCAGCCTCCCGAGTAGCTGGGACTACAGGCGCCCACCACCTCGCCCGGCTAGTTTTTTGTATTTTTAGTAGAGACGGGGTTTCACCATATTAGCCAGGATGGTCTCGATCTCCTGACCTCGTGATCCGCCCGTCTCGGCCTCCCAAAGTGCTGGGATTACAGGCTTGAGCCACCGCGCCCGGCGAGCATAATTTTAAAGATCAAGTCAAAACCTGAAAAGAGAGGCTGGCGTTCCAGATCAAGTCACTATGCATTTTCCAGGGGGAAGAACAATAGCCCAAGAATCAAAATGCCTGACTCTGTGTTACTTATCAATAGAATGACCCTGTCCATTGACTTTTTCCACATGTGTACATCAGAACAACAATAACAAAAAAGACAACCTGCTTCACAGGGCTGGCATGAGTTTTAAATATGACCCGAGAAAAAACACTCGGGGAAATAAAAATTATGCAGATGAAAATGTTATGCATACATGTATATCAAACATTTATTTTCCGACCACTATTTTGAGTAAATAAGGTATCTGAGTCCTAGACAGAGATTTGGTCACTAAGAATCATTTAACAGAAAACTGCAATGACAGTACTAATCTGTATGTGCCCCTGAAGCAGAAGAGTGCCTTTGATTCCATGTCATAGAATTTCTGATCCTTCCCATATGTGAAGCTCCTTGGTCAAGAGCAATTTAGAGGCCAGGACTGCATCACTAACAAATTCCTTGGATGGTTTGTGCTCACATTACTTGACTTCCTTAGTTTATAAACGTATATACACTTACCTTATTCTTTTGTTGAGAAAAATGATGCAAGAAACAGTAATATCCACAACATCAAAATAGTGGTTGTGTAATGGTTTTAAAGAGTACATCCTGTACAGAGAGTGTTCTTTTCAAATCACTGTGAAATTCTCTAAAGCATATCCAAGCAAAATTTCGACTGTCAACATTCTCTTTCCTTAAGAGTCATGATTCCCAAACTGCTCCAATAGAACACCAGACCAAGGTGCCAGATCTACAGAATCAAAGAGTAGTAGTATTTTCCAAATTTACACAGAATTTCTCACATGGCCAGGCACAGTGGCTCACGCCTGTGATCCCAGCACTTTGGGAGGCCAAGATGGGAGGATCACTTGAGCCAGGAATTCAAGACCGGCCTGGGCAACATGGCAAAACCCCATCTCTACTAAAAATACAGAAAATTAGCTGAGCGTGGTGGTGTGCACTTGTAGTCCCAGTGACTCAGGAGGCTGAGGTGGGAGAATCACCTGATCCCGGGAAGTCGAGGCTGCAGTGAGCACTGATGGTGCCACTGCAGTCTAGCCTGGTCAAAACAGTGAGACTTTATCTCAAAAAAAAAATTATCTCATATCTCTTTAAAATGTTTGTGTCTTACTACCACTTTACTAGAATCAAAATCAAGATACTATCTGACTTATAAAAATACGCTAATTTTTAGTGCCTCATTTCTCTTTATTTAAATACATTCACATTATTTAAAATTCAAAAGGAGTAAAAGGGCAACAGGAAACATCTCACTCCCACCCATGCTTCCCAACATCTAGTTCCCCACTTTGGGGACAACCACTGCTATCAGTTTCTTATATATGTTTCCAGAGATATAATGTGTTTAATTGCTTAAGGCTTAGCAAATTCACACTTCAAGAAGCTGCAGGAGAGAGCACCAAATCCTAACTGCTATTCCAGCAGAGAAATTAATATTGTTAAAATGTTCATACTATCCAAAGCAATATATAGATTTAACCCAATCCCTATCAAAATTCCAATGGCATTCTTCACAGAAATAGAAAAAGCAATAAAATTCATTTGCAACCACAAAAATTCCCAAATAGCCAAAGCAATACTGAAAAAGGAAAAGTTAGAGGTATCATACTTCCTGATTTAAAAGTATATTACAAAGCTATAGTAATCAAAACAGAATAGTTCGGGCATAAAAATGGACACATAAACCAGTGGAACAGAATAGAGAGCCCAGAAATAAATTCAACTGTATATGACAGTCTCTTCCATAAGGGTGCTAGGAAAACCATACATCTACATACAAAACAATGAAATTGGACCTTTATACCATACACTAAAATCATCTCAAAATCAGCATAGGAAAAATGCTCCTTGACATTGGCCTTGGCAATGATTTTTTAAAAAAATTATACCAAAAACTCAGTACAAAAGCAAAAATAAATAAATGGGACACATCAAACCAAAAAGCTGCATGGCAAAGGAACAATCAACAAAATGAAAAGGTAACCTATGGAATGGAAAAAAATATTTGCAAACCACATATCTGATAAGGGGTTAGTATCCAAAATGTATAAAGGACTCTTACAACTCAATAGCAGAAAAACAAATAACCTGACTGAAGGCTGGGCACGGCAGCTCACATCTGTAATCCCAGCACTTTGGGAGACCGAGGCAAGCAGATCACTTGAGGCCAGGAGTTTGAGACCAGCCTGGTCAACATGGCAAAACCCTGTCTCTACTAAATATGCAAAAGTTAATCGGTTTTGGTGGTGCACACCTGTAGTCCCAGCTACTTGGGAGGCTGAGACATGAGAATCACTTGAACCCAGGAGGCAGAGGTTGCAGTGAGCCGAGATAGTGCCACTGCACTCCAGCCTGGGTGACAGAGGGAGACTCTGTCTCAAAAATAAATAAATAAAAATGGACAAAAGACCTGAACAGACATTTCTCTAAAGAAGACATAAAAATGGTCAACAGGTGCCAGGCACGGTGGCTCATGCCTGTAATCCCAGTACTTTGGGAGGCTGAGGTGGGTGGATCACCTGAGTTCAGGAGTTTGAGACCAGCCTGGCCAACATGGTGAAACCCCGTCTCTACTAAAAAAAAATACAAAAAATTAGCCAGGCATTATCGTGGGTCCCTGTAATCCCAGCAACTTGGGAGACTGAGGCAGGAGAATCCCTTGAACCCAGGAGATGGAGGTTACATGAGCCGAGATTGCACCATTGCACTCCAGCCTAAGAAACAAGAGTGAAACTGACTCAAAAAAAAAAAAAAAAGGTCAACAGGTATATGAAAAGGTACTCGACATCACTATCATCAGGGAAATGCAAATTAAAACCACTAAAGATATCAGTTCACATCCATAAGGACAGCTATTACTAAAAAGACAATAGGCAACAAATGTTGGCAAGGGTATAGAGAAAAGGGAACCCTAGTACACAATTGGTGGGAATGTAGAGTAGAATCATTATAAAAACCGCATGGAGTTCCTGAAGAAATTCAAAATAGAACTACCTTATGACCCAGCAATCCTTCTAGTAGATGTATGTCTAGAGGATATGAAATACCACTTGGTAAAGATATGTGCATTCCCAATGTTAAGTGCAGCATTATTCACAATAGGCAATACGTGGAAACAACCTAAATGTCCATCAATGGACAAACATACAAAGAAAATGGTATGTACGTGTGTGTATAATGGGATATTATTTATATATATAATATATATACACACATGCATTATATGCATTATACAGACACTTTATATATGTTTTATATATATATATGTATATAAAATGGAATATTATTCAGCCCTCTAACAAGAGATCCTGCCATTTGCCACAACATGGATGGACCTAGAGGATGTTATGCTAAATGAAATAAGCCAGACACAGAAAAATATTGCATGATCTCATTTATATGTAGATTTAAAAAAAGAGTTCAAATACACAGAGAATGAAACAGTGGGATGCAGTGAGGAAGAGGAAATGGGGAGATGTAGGTCAAATGATGCAAAATAGCATATATGTAAGATGAATAAGTTTAGAGATCTAATGTAGAAGGAAAGTTAATAAAAACTATTATATTCAGGGTTTTTTGTTAAATAAGTAGATCATAGCTGCTCTTGTCACAAAAAGGTAACTATGTAAGAGGGTAGGTCTATTAATCTGCTTCACTAGAGTAACCATTTTACTCTCTACTTTTCTAGATTTTTTTTTTTTTTTAAGAATTCTAATTCCATATTGTCTATCTGGCCATTTTACAAGTACAAGAACATATTGATATGATTAGAAGTCGTGGTTTTCAATTGCTGCCATTTTTGCTTTTTAACTTTAAACTTACTTTAGTTAAGCGTATTATGATTCACTTCATTTGTTGTGGGCTACTGTACAGGCTATTGTGTTGGTCAGCCAGGAGCTTAGACTAGGCCAGTGGCAGTAGAGATGGCTAGACTGGAGATTTATTTTGGACGAGGAGTATATAGGATTTGCAGATGGACTGAATGTGGGCTGTCGATACAGCAGAGGTATTATTAAATACCCAAAGCCTGCTCCTGTAGTTACACTTTCTGATTATCACGGAATCATCTTTCCGTAACTATGAAATCTTTTGCCCCATCTAAATGGGCTATAGTCATAAATGTTCAATAGCCCCTGGTCTACCCAGTTCTTTACCTGTATAGATGAGGAACCAGGACATAGTTTGAAGGGGCTCAACTCATGCCAATATACCCTTGCCCTTGCAGAGTGGGACGAAAGAAACTGATGTTAGCAAACTCTCCACACTTTAATTCAACCCTGCAAGCATTTTCCAAGTGCCTTCTGTTTGTCAGGCAATATGCCAGTCACTAGGAATGAAGAGGTAGATAAGGATGGGCCTTAAAATCAATCTAGTGAGGAGGGACAACATAAACAAATGAACAAACAATTATCAGAAATATTTTTTGTGGTGTGGTGGCAAAACAGTGGAATAAAGGATCTAATTTTATTTGGGAAGAAAGAGAAAATTTAACAGAAAAAGTAATGTTTGAAGTCAGTCTTGAAACAAAACAAAGGCCAGGCTTAGTGGCCCATACCTGTAATCCCAGCAGTTTGGGAGGCCGAGGCATGCGGATCACCTGAGGTCACGAGTTTGAGACCAGCCTGATCAACATGGTGAAACCCATCTCTACGAAAAATATAAAAATTATCCGGGTGTGGTGGCATGTGCCTGTAATCCCAGCTACTCGGGAGGCTGAGACAGGAGAATCGCTTGAACCTGGGAGGCAGAGGCTGCAGTGAGCTGAGATCACGCTATTGCACTCCAGCCTGGGCAACAAGAGCAAAACTCCATCTCAAAAAAAAAAAAAAGACCTGTAATCCCAGCACTTTGGGAGGCCGAGACGGGTGGATCACGAGGTCAGGAGATCGAGACTATCCTGGCTAAGACGGTGAAACCCCGTCTCTACTAAAAAATACAAAAAACTAGCCGGGCGATGTGGCGGATGCCTGTAGTCCCAGCTACTCGGGAGGCTGAGGCAGGAGAATGGCATGAACCCGGGAGGCGGAGCTTGCAGTGAGCTGAGATCCGGCCACTGCACTCCAGCCTGGGTGACAGAGCGAGACTCCATCTCAAAAAAAAAAAAAAAAAAAAGAAAAGAAAAGAAAAGAAACAAAACAAAATTTTCATATGGAGAAGACCAAAAAAAGAAGAAAAATGCCTGCCATTCAAGAAATTAGCTTACCACATTTCTCCGTCACTATGAAGATTTCTGTATCTCAATGAATTTACTTATTCCACACAACTATTACCAAAAAGTAAAATTTCGTTGCAAGAAGAGAATATATTATGCCACACCTTGTGTCGGAATTTGACCTGGAAGTTGATGGGCAAAGAAAAAGTAGAGATTAACTTCAACACATAACTGTCCTCTGGGCATATCATAAAAAGCAGTGATTGCAAAAGTGCTATATGGTTCCTTCATGTTCCTCTAATATGCATGTTTTATGTAAATCTATAAGTGGTCTTCTGCTTTCATCCATCTGAAGGCAGCATCTAGTAGGTTTTGAGGCAGTCCCTGTCTTAAAATACCTAGCTGCTGAATGTCAGCAATGTATTTTCTCTCATTGGCTTACTATTTTGGATCAAATTACTTTGAAAATCCTACAAACTCACTATTGTCTTCTATGTAAGGTGTTGTCTACAGTTTGATAAAATAATACTGGTAGTACTAAGAGTTTTCAGGAATTATTAAATTGGAAATTAATGTTTTCAGACCCTATGCTTTGACTTCTATAGCAAACAATATGGCTTTTTCAAAAATGTGTGTGTCTGTAGGTAAGTGTAAATATAATCTTGGCCAGGTGCAGTGTCTCACGCCTGTGATCCCAGCACTTTGGGAGGCCAAGGTGGGTGGATCACCTGAGATCGGGAGTTTGAGACCAGCCTGGGCAAGATAGTGAAACCCCACCTCTACTAAAAATACAAAATTTAGCTGGGCGTGGTGGCGGGTGCCTGTAGTCCCAGCTACTTGGGAGGCTGAGGCAAGAGAATCACTTGAACCCGGGAGGTGGAGGTTGCAGTAAGCTGAGATCGTGCCACTGTACTCCAGCCTGGGGGACAGAGGGAGACTCTGTCTCAAAATAAACTAAATACATGTATAATCTCTAACATAAATTTAACACCTATATGCTATATGCTAGGCACCATTCATATAAAGAATCTGGCAGAAAGAGATCAAATGAGATCCCCACTTAAAGTTTCTCTCATCTATGTGACACTCCTCTTTTTTCCCTTAGGAGTTTGGTCTTGGTGACTTCTGCCATGTTCAGGAGCAATTTTTTGTATTCTAGGATCTCTGGAGTTCTCCATTCTTATAAACATCAGTGGAAATTCAAGGCTGTCTTTATTCACTCTGTACAAAGACATTTACAAAAAAATGAAATTAGAATGGATTAGCATAAGATCATTATTCTTACCTAGCACTTTAAAAATTTTGTGTTTATGGAACTTTGGAGCCTACTACCTAGAAGGAAAATGAGATTATCAAGAGATGTAAAGGTGCTTAATGTTTTCTTTTCATTCCATCAAAAAGCATTAATTAACCTCCTATAATGTGCCTGGCCTGTTCCAGGTGCTTGGAGTATAGTGGTGAATGAGATGAAGTCAGCCTGCATGGAGCTTGGCTCCAATGACGAAAGCGCACGTCAATTAAAGTTCAGATGTGGAAACAAAGCAGGGAATATGTACCAGAGGAAACACCATGTGACTGCACACACAGACCTTCAAAGCTGCTTAGGAGAACCTCTAGGGTGACCAACTCATCCTGGTTTGCTAGAGACTTTTCCAGTTCTAGTACTGAAAATCCCATGTCCCAGGAACCCCCTCAGTTTTGGGCAAACGAGGATGATTAGTCACTCTATGAACTAAACATGCAGCAACACATTTATTCAAGGCCCACTATGAGAAAGGCCCATGGCTAAACACTGTGGCCGCCACCCTAAGAGAGCACAAGCTCTAGGGGAAGAGATGAGATGAGGCATGCATTCACAAAAAGATAACTTCTCATTCAGAACACTATTTGATGAGAGCCAAGATAGAACATTTGGAAGGAGGTCATAGGTGGTGTATGTGCTCAGGTGGAGAAGACAGAATTCAAGCTGGACCTGGAGGTTCAGGCATAATTACATAAATAGAGAAAAGGATAAGAGAGAAGGGAAAGCACTATCCAACTGCTTACTGCATGCCTCTTAAACTCGAAGTTTTCGAATTACTATGTTGACCTCCTCCTCCCCTCTCTGTCTCACTGTATCGCTGTCCACCAGTCCACAACGGGAGAAATGACATGGAGGTGTGGAAGTGGAAAGAACAAGTATGTAGATGGGAGATTAAAAGATGTATTGACTGGAGAAGATGGTTTTTGGAGGTAATAGTGGGAGGGAAAACTGGAAAAGGTACAATTATGTACTTATTCAACAAATGTTCAGTGTTTATTATTGGCTGTTTTCTGGTCTAGGTTCTGGGTATAGAAAGGAAAAAAAAATACAATTCTTTCCTTCAGAGAGTTTGGAGAGGGAAAGAAAAAGCCCTCCAAACCCCATACCCACCACAGATAGTATCATAAATGCTGTGATAGAGATAAGCACAGAGGAGGAGTACAGAATCTCTGGCGTGGAGAGCAAGAAAGGCTTTCTAGAGGAAGATGCTCTAGATCTGAGAATTGAAAAACCAGAAGCAGTTAGGAAGACAAAAAAAGAGGAAATCATTCCAAGCAGTGGGAATATAACTTCTAAGGTGCAGAACCCTGAGCGAAGGGGCTACACATGGAAATCAAAGGAATTTGGTATAAGCTTTCTTCAGTGGGCAGAAGTTGTGTCTATTGAGGAGGGCAGAGTGGGTCATGAAGGGCTTTGTGTGCAGTTATTGGGCTTTATCCTCAAGTCAGTGGGGAGACACTGAAGGATTTTAATAAGCAGGAGGGTGGCATGATCAGATTTGCATTCTAGAAAAATTACACTGTTGGCAGTGTGGAGGATGAACTGATTACAGAGGGCAAGGCCAGAGAAAGGGAGACCTGTGGGCCAGAAGACAAATAGTAAGAGTCTGTGTCAGGCATCTGAGATGGAATGGCAAGATCAGACTCAGGAGATATTGTAAATAAATAAAACGACTTAGTGACTTATTGGGCATAGATAAGGGTATGGGACACAGAAGAGCAAAGGATGATTCCCAGGTATCCAGACTGAGTGACTGGTGGGCAGCAATGCCATGTAGTGAGACAGGGAAGGGAGGAAAAGGTGGACATAATAAGTTGGACGCTTTGAGAATAAGCAGCTGGATAGTACAGGCTTGCAGGAAAGGGATCTGTACTGAAGGTAGAGATCTGGTAGTCATCAGTATACAGATAGGAGATGGAACTCTAAGAATACCCTTGTTCTTCTGGGTGGAGTATATAGAATAAGGAAAGAGGGTGAGAAAACCCCTGGGGTACCCTTACTTGAGGACACTGCAGAGAAAGAAGATGGTATCAGATTATGGAGTGTCACCAAGTTTGGGCCTGATCCTGAAGTCAGTCGGGAGATGCTGGAGACTATTTGAATAGAAAGTGTCATGTTGAAGTAGTGTTTTAAGATCACCAGGTGAAGGCAATAGAAGCCAAAGAGATTGGCTGGAGATGATTACAGGTGTCCAGGCAGCCAGAGCTTGAATGAGTGGTGCTAAACAGTGTGTGTGAGTGGCACCCATGGAGTTTTCCAAGCTATAACTTCCTGGCTCCCCAGTGGACATGAGAATCTTGGGGTAGAAGAGGCAAAACGTGTAGTTTGAAAAAAATCCCAAGTGATACTCCAGTCCCCTCCCACTATCCTATCCTCCATTCCTTGGTGATGAGTGGCTTGAACTGAAAATGGCCTTGGGAATAGATGTGAGAGATACTACAAAAGAATACTACACTAGAAAGATTTGACTAAAGGTGGAGGAGGGAGGTGGCAGGTCAAAGAGGAGAATTACAAATGATGCCAAGGTTTTGAATTGGGTGACCAAATAAACTGGGGGCCTTTAACAAAAGTCCAGTAGCTAATCCAGTTTTCTTTTGTGGGAGGAGGTAGAGAGGGGTGTCAGAGGAAGGAAGGGAAAGAGAAGCAAACATGAGTCTGAGGTTAGAAATGTTGAGTTAAAAGAGCTTTTTAAGGTCGTTGAAGCTGAAGAGCTGGATCTTTATTTTTAAAAAGAGGTGATGACATGTTGTATATTAATTTGGAGAAAGAAGATGACTAGAATGGCTGACAGCCTGGCATAGGCCAAAGCAAAGAAGGAAATTACACAAACAACACAAGCCTCTTTTTCCTCTTTAAGGAAAAAAAAATCATGACAGAAACAAATGGTCAAAAGATGGCCTGTCATGTGCCTCTGCGTTCTCCAGTGCCAAACTGGTCCTCTGCACTGGAGAGGACCAGACCCAGGGCAACCCCTTATATCTGCTGTGGCTGTGGGCCAAAGATCAGGAGCAATGCAGCCCTCACTCTGGGCACACCATGTGCACACACACAGACACACACACACTCACCCTGTGTTCTAAATTCTTAACCACCTTCTAAGCAAAACTATACCTAGATCTTTTTATGATGCCTTTAGAGAGGAAGAAAAAAAATCAATTTACCAACTGAGTACCTCCTCCTAGTTTCAGGCAAGATCTATGCAAAGTCTTCCAGCTTTCCCAGCTTCTTGATTAGTTAAGGCCTCTTCTTATACTCAGCAGATAAGTCCAACTCCCTCACACTGAATTACAGTGATTGTTTCTCAGCTTACTTTGGGTCAAGGATATGGGCTAGGACTGGAGAATGACCTTAGCCTTTCAGACTGAAAGATGCAGTTTCAGTCCTTATACATATTGGGCATGTTTCAGTGCGAATTATTTGCATATTGGCCTTAAGAGAGAAAGTACCACATCAATTCAGTGATTTAATACAGCACTATATCCTTCTGGGTGCTAGGGAAGCAAAGTTGAGGAGGACACAGCTTGTGCTCTCTTGGAGTTTACAGTTTCATGATGAAGAAAAGTCAAGCACACAGAGAATCACTGTATAATTCAAGAAGAGAAGAGATGTACCAACAAAATGCAATTGGGGCTAAAGGAGGAAAAATAATATTATGATTGGGAAATGAAGAACAAGGGACAGGGAGGAGCTGGAAATTTAAAATTGACTTTGAAAAGTGCACAGAATTTCAGTGGGTAGCTAGGTAGAGGAAAGGAGAATATTCAGGTAAGGGAAACAGCATGAGCAAGGTCACGAGAGAGGAATATGTGTGGCATATTTGGAGAAAAGCAAATAGCTTGGTTTGGCTGGGGTATAGGAAAAAAGTAGGAGATAAAGCTAGGAACATAGGTCGGGGACCTACTGCAGAGGACTTCAAATGCCAGGGTGAGGAGTTTGTACTTAATTCTTCAAGTAGTGGGAAGCTATTGAAGACTTTGGGGCAGGACAGCAGTTGATTAGACTTGGATCTAAGAGGTTTTAATCCCACATCTGTTAACTGGGAGTAAAAGAGGGGAGAGTCTACAGACAGGACAAAATTTTAGACATGTGTTTAACATGTCTGTGCACTCTCTGAATAAAGATGCTCATTAACACTTGGAATGAGGGTCTGAGATTCAGGAGAAAGGTATGGTTAAGGTCTTTGTAGCCTTAGTTTCTTTACTCTGAGGATTGTTTTGGGAATCAGAAGATAATGCTTTGAAAAACACATATAACAGTTCCTGACTCGTAATGGGCACGTGAGACAGATGTGATGGTACTTGTGGCAGTGGTAGCGTCGGTAGTAGTTGTACAGTTAGTTCTTCCTTGTAACCCTTTTGTTCTTCCCAGAATTCTGCCATGAGTTCAGGAAACAAAACCAAATGGCAAACTCTTGCTGTAGCCAGAATTGCTCTTCTCCTAAGATGACCATGGCTGTATATTAATTGAGTCAAGCAGTTGTACTGGCTCCTTTTCCGCCACCCCCCCACCTCCCAAGATAACCCACTCTACTGGGAAAACAGTTAGCCTCTGGCAAATAGAGTCCTGTTGAGTGTCTCTGGTTTGTCTGTTGCATTCAGACACAGAAGCTCAGAAAAGCTATAACCCTGGATGGAAGAATGAGTGGAGCTAAAAACATGTAAAATGCTTTTTATTGTTTAGGGATATATAGCTCATATAAATATATGCATACACACACAATTATATATATATGTATATATTTCTAAACATTCCTGTATATATAATGGGAATTGAAAACACCAAATTGAGAAAACTGGTTACTTCCTAGAAGGCAGGCAGGAAGGAAAATATAAATGAGAGGGATACACTGAAGGCTTCAGCTATATCTGAATGCTTTATATTTTTTTCAGCTAGGTGTTGGATTGATGTGTGTTTATTATATTATTCTCTAGAGTTTGTATGTAAGAAATGATGTGTATATATAATATATATATTTTTAATTTTGGAATGAGAAAAGTAGGGTCTCTACATTTTAGAAATGATGAGCTTGAGCTGATATTTGGGCACTTACAAAAGGGGAAATTGAATATGGAGAGAATCCTTTTCAGCATGCATTTGATCCAGCCAGCAGATGACTGCCAAGCCTCATGCACCACAGTAGGAATCCCCAAAAGGAGCTGAATAACGGAAAGCCTCAAGCCCTACCCCTAGAGGTTACCCACCACAGGAAAAGTGACACTGAAGTAGCACCAGCAGAGGAAAAGCTAGAGGAACAGATGGTTGCTATAACAAAGCAAGGGAAATGTAATTCCTTAGATGCTTGAGGGGAAAAGCATAGATTAGAAAGTAATCTGTCAGTAGCAGCAGGGAAGAAAGAAAGAGAAGATATTTGGACTTCTCTGGAAAATACTTGTATTGACTTATCAAGAACAATTCTAGCAGTGCAAAAACCGATTACTATGAAAAAACTTCTACTTCCAGACGTGAAAAGTAACTGGAATTTGACTTGCCCTCTCACTGGCAACAACTAGAAAATTGGCCATAATATACGAAACAGTTGTTTTCATTGTACAATACACAGTAAGGAATTGTGATCCCTGAGAAAAGAGAAAGAAATGAAAAGATCGCTACAATATTCCTGGCTTTCTGCCTGGAGGCACTTTCCAGACCACAAAGAAGGGGACCCAAGTAGACATGACAATCCTGCTATGATGAGGACAAAAAAGATCAGAGTTTGAGGAGACTGAGGAGGCTGGAATTTGTGAGGCAGAGTGCCAGAGAAGACAGAGGTATGCAGAGAAAGAGCTCCAGAAATCTTGAGCCCCCTTGAGTCCATGCAACTCCATGACACTGGGCAAAAATAAATAAATAAATAAACTCTTAGGGAGCTGTAAGCTAAACAATTTCCTGAGCTCCCACTGGGCTGGGAAACATTCCAGTTCCAACCAGGGAGAATGGAAAGACCTTGTTGAACCTTTGTGGCATTCAGAAAAGACCCCAGAAGGGCTTGGTTATGCAGTAGGGCTAAACTAGCCCTAAAGTAAAGGCTACTCTAGACCTTCCCTAACCAATCTTAAAAGCAAGCATCAAAAAAGATCAAACTGATCTGCTAGTTTTGACCAGACGCCAAGCCATATAGAAATCCAATATCCAACATGCAATCAAAAATCACTAGATATCCAAAGAGAAGGAAAATGTGGTTCATAAACAAGAGAAAAAAAAAATCAGTCAACAGAAACAGACCCAGAAATAATAGAAGAATATGCGATTGGGTAACAAGAGCTATAAAAAAGCTATTGTCAATATGTTTAAGAATTTAAGGGAAAACATAAAAATGTTGAGCAAGACAAACTATAAAAAAGAATACAATGGAATTTCTAGAGCTGAAAAGTACAATGTCTGAAATAAAATATTCATTGAATGGGCTTAACAGCAGCTTAAATAATGAAGAAGAAAAGATCAGTGGACTTGAACATATAGCAATAGTAACTGTCCACATGGCAGAGAGGACGAAAACGAGAAGAAGAAAAAAAAAAGACAGGTTGGGCACATTGGCCCATGCCTGTAATCCCAGCACTTTGGGAGGCCGAGGCAGGAGGATCACTTGAGGCCAGGAGTTTGAGACCAGCTTGGCCAACATGGCGAAACCCTGTCTCTACTAAAAATACAAAAAAAATTAGCTGGGTGTGGTGGCATGCACCTGTAGTCCCAGCTACTTGGGAAGCTGAGGCATGAAAATCGCTTGAACCTGAGAGGTGGAGGTTGCAGTGAGCCGGAGGTTGCAGTGAGCCAAGATTGCACCACTGCACTCCAGCCTGGGGGACAGAGTGAGATAGCCCATTCGATGATTTTTTAATTTCAGATATTGTACTTTTCAGCTCTAGAAATTCCACTGTATTCTTTTTTATAGTTTCAATTTTGCTCCTCAACATTTTTTATGTTTTCCCTTAAATTCTTAAACATATTGACAATAGTTTTTTTAAGGCTGGGCGTGGTGGCTCACGCCTGTAATCCCAACACCTTGGGAGGCTGAGGCAGGTGGATCACGAGGTCAGAAGATCCAGACCATCCTGGCTAACATGGTGAAATCCCGTCTCTACTAAAAATACAAAAAATTAGCTGGGCGTGGTGGCGGGTGCCTGTAGTCCCAGCTACTTGGGAGGCTGAGGCAGGAAAACGGCGTGAACCTGGGAGGTGGAGCTTGCAGTGAGCCGAGATCGTGCCACTGCACTCCAGCCTAGGCGACAGAGCAACACTCTAGGAAGAAAAAAAAAAAAAAAAAAAGTTTTTTTATAGTTCTTGTTAGCCAATCGCATATTCTCCTATCAAAAAAAAAAAAAAAAAAAAGACAAATAGAACCTCAGTGACCCATGAAAAAATGTCAAATGTTCTAAAATAGTGTAACTAAAATCCTAAAAGAGGGCTGAGAGAACACAAATACTATTTGAAGAAATAATGGCAGAACATTTTTCAAATTTGATGAAAACTATAAACTCATACATTCAAGAAATCCAACAAACCCCAAGTAGAATAAAAATCAATTTAGGTAGAGAAGGCATTCTGAGTATTTTTAATAATGGAGTGATTTTCTGAATGGACTGGACCTAAAGGCACTAGTGCAGGGAGGAGAGGGAAAGGTTTGCAAGATGGAGGGAACTGTACAACTTTTGAAAAAGTGGAAACCCACCTACAAGGCACAAACACTAAAAGATAATAAAAGAGAAGAGATGGACCATCTGGAGGAATCAAATACTTCGAAGGTGCAGACAAACTGCAGAGTAAGGAGAGAAAGTCATGAGAATAAAAGAATAGAGTGGCATCTCCAGCTTTCAGCCTTTCCTTGTTCCCATACCTCATTTTTGGACAACAGTCATCTCAGAACTGAACTTGAAGCTGCATTCTTTTCTGCTTTTTCTTGCCTTCATTGAGCCTAGGTCTTTGTCTGTCTTTGGACCACAACAATTAGAAGTGGTTTATGCTTCACTTGTCTCCTTTCACTTCTAAGTAGACCCATGCCTCCCCTTTCAGCCTCTTACTTGCCTGGAGTCTTGGTGGGATCTCTTGACCCAGTTTATAGACCTTGAACCTGGTAGGCCACAAGGATATCTCCTAGCAGCCAGAACGCCTTGTTTGAGAGGCAATGAGGGGTTGAGGAAGGGATACTGACTTAGAATCAGGATTTGAATGATAGCTCCTCAGCTTCTGCCGCTAAGAGACATTCTAGAGCTGTGTTGTCAAACATATGTTAGCCACTAGACAAATGTAGCTACTGAGCATTTGAAATGTGACTGTTGTGACTGAGGAATTGAATTTTATATTTAATTTTAATTTAATTTTAATCAAAAACCGGAGACACTGAAAATCATTTTTCCGTTAAACACAATGTGGAAAATATTGTTATATTGTAACAATAATATAAATAATATAAACAATAATATAAATAATATATAACAATAATATAATTAAAATGCTTATTTTAATTTTAATTATATAATAAACTAGGTTTTTAGTTTAAAAAATGAGTATGGAAAATTTTTAATATTTAAAATGAAGACATTCTACTGATACAGAATTGAATAGGGATTCAGCAGCTAGTAAGTACTATGACTGGACCATAAAGAAAAGAGACTGGGCTGTGCACAGTGGCTCACGCTTGTAATCCCAGCACTTTGGGAGGCTGAGGCGGGCGGATTCCCTGAGGTCAGGAGTTCAAGACCAGCCTGGCCAAAATGGTGAAACCCCGTCTCTACTAAAAATATAAAAATTAGCCAGACATGGTGGTGTGTGCCTGTAATCCCAGCTACTCAGGAGGCTGAGACGGGAGAATCCATTGAACCCAGAAGGTGGAGGTTGCAGTGAGCCGAGATTATGCCGCTGCATTCCAGCCTGGGTGACAGGGCAAGACTCTGTCTCAAAAAGAAGAAAAAGAAAAGAGACTGGCTGGGTGCAGTGGCTCACGCCTATAACACCAACATTTTGGGAGGCTGAGGCAGGAGTTTGAAACCAGCCTGGGCAACATAATGAAACCCCATATCTACAAAAAAAAAAAAAATACAAAAAATTAGCCAGGCATGGTGATGCACACTTGTAGTCCCAGTTATTTGGGAGGCAGAGGTGGGAGGATCACTGGAGCCTAGGAAGTTGAGGATGCAGTGAATCATGATTGGGGCACTACAATCCAGCCTGGGTGACACAGCAAGACACTGTCTCAACAAAAAAGAGACTGGAAGAAGTCAAGTCACAAATTTACGAAGCGAACAGCAATTGCAATTTGCTGCAGCAGAGCAAAATTTAAAAGCTATTTATTTTATTTAAAAAAATAAAGATAAAGTAAACAGGCCGGGTGCAGTGGCTCACGCCTGTACTCTCAGCACTTTGGGAGGCCGAGGCAGGTGGATCACTTCAGGAAAGGAGTTCAAGACCAGCCTGGCCAACATGGTAAAACCCCATCTCTACTAAAAATACAAAAATTAGCCAGTCATGGAGCACACGCCTGTAATCCCAGCTACTCGGGAGGCTGAGGCAGGATAATTGCTTGAACCCAGGAGGTAGAGGTTGCAGTGAGCCAAGATGGCACCACTGCAATCCAGCCTGGGCGACAGAGCAAGACTCCATCTCAAAAAAAAAAAAAAAAAGTAAACAATAGTACAAGACATTTTCAGCAAATATATAGTGAACTTGATAAGACATTTGCTCTCAACAGTTAAAAGAGAACCAATATTGGTTGCCTGAAATTAGAATTATATGCCCAACAAATATTTTAAACAATTTTTTGCGGGATCTGAGCATATAATGTTGGCCTACTATAAGATGACTTAGATTCTTACACAAAAAAGAAAGTCATTTTTAGATAGAGAGGTAATAAAAGAAATTATTTTAGTCATGGATATATTAGTAGAAGAGTATAAGAAAAAATGTAAAATACATTTTACAAGAAGTTAAAGCATGGTATAGCCATTATGGAAAACAGAACAGAGGTTCCTAAAACAATTGAAAAACAGAACTATCATATGATCAAGCAACCCCATTTCTGGGTATATATTCAAAGGAAATGAAATCAGTATCTGAAAGAGATATCTGCACTTCACTCACTGCAGCATTATTTACAACTTAAGTGCCCATTGATAGAGGCATTGATAAAGAAAATATGATACACACACACAGGAATATTATTTAGCCTAAAACATAAAAGAAAATCCTGCCATTTCTGACAACATAGATGAACCTGGAGGACATTATGCTAAGTGAAAAAAGCTAGCCACAGAAAGGCAAATAATGTGTGACCTCACTTATGTGAAATCTAAAAAAGTCAAACATAGAAACAGTGAGTTGGCCAGGCATGGTGGCTCACGCCTC
Source organism: Macaca thibetana thibetana (assembly GCF_024542745.1). Lineage (NCBI taxonomy): Eukaryota > Metazoa > Chordata > Mammalia > Primates > Cercopithecidae > Macaca > Macaca thibetana. The sequence goes on from NC_065578.1 coordinate 150,872,807, forward strand.
TAATCCCAGCACTTTGGGAGGCTGAGGCTGGTGGATCACCTGAGGTCAGGAGTTTGAGACCAGCCTGGCTAACATGGTGAAACCCTGTCTCTACTAAAAATACAAAAATTAGCTGGGTGTGGTGGTGTGCACCTGTAGTACCAGCTATTTAAGAGACTGAGGCAGGAGAATCGCTGGAACCTGGGAGGCGGAGGTTGCATCGAGCCGAGATTGCACCACTGCCCTCCAGCCTGGGCAACACAGCGAGACTGTCTAAAAAAATAATACTAATAGGCCAGGTGCGGTGGCTCACGCCTGTAATCCTAGCACTTTGGGAGTCCGAGGTGGGTGGATCACAAGGTCAGGAGTTTGAGACAAGCCTGGCCAACGTGGTGAAACCCTGTCTCTACTAAAAAATACAAAAATTAGCTGGGTGTGGTGGTATGTGCCTGTAGTCCCAGCTACTCGGGAGGCTGAGGCAGAAGAATCGCTGGAACCTGGGAGGCAGAGGTTGCAGTGAGCCGAGACTGTGCCACTGCACTCCCGCCTGGGTGACAGAGTGAGACTGCATCTCAAAAATAAATAAATAAAATAATAATAATTAAAAATAAATAAAATAAAAACAGTGAATTGAATGGTTGTTACCAGGGATGGAGGGTGAGGGAAATAGGGAGATACTGGTCAAAGGGTACAAACTTTCCTTATAAGATGAATAAGTTCTGAAGATCTAATGTATAGCATGATGACTATAGTTAATAATAATGTAGTGTATACTTAAAATTTGCTAACAGAGTATATCTTAAGTGTTCTCACCACACACACAAAAAAGGTTGTTATGTGAGGTGCTAGTATGTTAGCTTGATTGTGATAGTTATTTCACAATATATATCAAATCATCGCATCGTGTATCTTAAATATATATGATTTTTGCCAATTATACCTCAATAAAACTGGGAGGAGGGGAATGAAAGCCCTTCAATTAACCTGCCAAACAATTGCCTATTGAATACAAAATTTTTCTAACTATATCAAAGTTCAATTGATTTAAGTTTTGGAAAATTACAAGGACTTTCTTCTACTTTGAGAAGTTATATAAGAGGCACTGCCCAACTAATACTTTGAATGTGTTTTGTCTTAAAAGGACTTTCAAACTTATAAAAAACAAGTATTATTATTTTGCAGCCTTTTTAGTGAACTGACTGGTGTAGATGTTTTTGAGTTTTTTATTCCTGTCAAAGAAAACAGTCAGCTAGGCCGGGTGCGGTGGCTCAAGCCTGTAATCCCAGCACTTTGGGAGGCCCAGACGGGCGGATCACGAGGTCAGGAGATCGAGACCATCCTGGCTAACACGGTGAAACCCCGTCTCTACTAAAAAATACAAAAAACTAGCCGGGCGAGGTGGCGGGCGCCTGTAGTCCCAACTACTCGGGAGGCTGAGGCAGGAGAATGGCGTGAACCCGGGAGGCGGAGCTTGCAGTGAGCTGAGATCCGGCCACTGCACTCCAGCCTGGGCGGCAGAGCGAGACTCCGTCTCAAAAAAAAAAAAAAAAAAAAAAAAAAGGGAAAACAGTCAGCTAGATAAAACACAGATTCTATCACAAAGAAGGGTGCTCTAGCTATGTTAAGTCAAAAGTCTAGATTTATTATCATTTTAAAGCAAGAAACTGATATTTCTTCTATGACTTTGTTGCTCTTATACATATTGAAGATATTTATGTTCAGTTTTCTGAACAGTGTCATGATACAGTTGTTAAATATATGTGCAAATGCTATGAATCATCAGCTTGTGGAACTGTAGAAATACATGAAAGAAAATAAATGTAATGATCTTGTGCTCTTTTCCAATGCCCATTGGTTGACTAGTGGGGAGATCTTTACAAAGGTTTAATGTACTGTTAATTCTCATTTAAAATTTTCTTGAAACAAAAGGAATACTCTCCAAATATTTAATAATAAAAGACCAAAAACAGCAGTGTGATTTTGTTTTCTCATTGATATCACACAGCATATGAATGAGCTAAATTTGAAGCTTCAAGGAAAGGAAAAGTCTTATCTGTGACCTAGCTAGACAAGTACAAAAATCTATGTTTAAACTGAAATTTTTCATAATACAAATCAATAACAATCTTATACATTCTTCTAACAAATTAACATGCAAATTTTCATTATAATAAAGAGCATTATGCAAATTTGTTGCAAAACTAAGAAGATATGAATATATTATAATAATTGATGAATGTATCATTTATTTTCAACTTATGTAATACCCCTTTGAATTCAACTTTAATAATACTGAGTTGACACAAGAGTTACTGAATTAAATAGACATAATTTGAAACTGATAATAGTTTGCTTCAAAGTCAAGTTAATTCTTCTAAAAATAAAGAAACCAGATTTGACAATATGGATGCAAATGTTAAAATTATTTTTGGTACTCAACTTAGTTATTGGAAAACTTTTAAGTATGTTTGGAATAACTTGGGTATGTGAATCTATTTTTTCAACTATAAAGTGTATGAAATATACAGATCAAATATTTCTGATGTAAATTTAGCATTTGAATTGAAATATGCTGTAAGTTTAAAAATACTCAATTCAGAGATTTCACATTAAAAAGAATATAACATATATTTAATAATTTTTAATACAGATTACATGTTGAAATAATATTTTGGTTGGGCATGGTAGTCCAAGCTACTTGGGAGGCTGAGGTGGGAGGATCTCCTGAGCCCAGGAGTTTGAGGCTGCAGTAAGCTAGGATTGCACCATTGCACTTCAGCCTGGGTGACAGAGCAAGACTGTCTCTAAAAACATAAAACATAAAAACGAATTTTAAAATACTTTGGAGATATTTGGTTAAATAAAATACATTATTAAAATTAATTTTACTTGTTTCTTTTTATTTTTTAATGTGGCTACTAGAACATTTAAAATTATGTATATGCCTCACATTTGTGGCTCACAGTACATTTCTATTAGCAGCTTTGCTTTAGAGGCTTCTGAGGCTGGGCTCTGAAACTAGACTGCCTGAATTCAAATGTCTAGTTTCTGACATTCCTTAGTTGTATACCTTAGGCAGGTGTTTTATCTCCACACTTCAGTTTTTCCCATCTAAAAATGGGGTTAACAAGAGTTTTTACTTCATAGAGTTGTTATAAGAATACTTAAATAGTGTCTGGCATATAGTAATTACCATGTGTAATTGCTATTATTATTATTAACTATGTGATCTTGAGAAGTTCCTTAACCATTAATTTACTCATATGTAAAATGGTGATAACATTTACCTCACAAGACTACTTCTTGAATTAAGTGAGATATGATATATGAGATTGCTTGGCAGGAGGTAGGTGATCACAACATTGCTGAAACTTCCAGATCTTTGATGGTATTCAGAAGGTTCTGGAATCTGGCTCATCTTGCCACTCTTAAATTCAATTGTGTTTGTGTGTTTGTGTGTGTGTGTGTGTGTATGTGTGTGTGAGAAAAGTTGTAAATTATAAGGTGCTCTTTAGTTGTTAAACATTATTTTTATTATCCCCTACCATAAAACTCTCTCTCCAAGTATATGTTCCCTAAACTTGCCTTACTTAAAGCCTTCCTAGCCGCACTCGCTTACCAGCTAGACTGAAAATTTGCTTTTCCATGAGGCCCTCACCGTGAATTACAGCCCCAGTATGATCTCCTAACCCTCTAAATTCCTGAAACATTTCCCACCCATTGTATATTGTTGTCAGTTAATCCTATACTACTTTGTATTATTGTTTAATATTATCATATGTATGTCTCCCTGGTCAGGCTACAGTGACTGTTTTATAACTTGTGAATTTCCCAACAGCATATGATCATTGCTCAAAAAAATATTTGGCCACCAAGTGGGAACATTTGGAAAAGTTAGAAGGAAAAAAGGAGTTTTGACCCTGGAGATCTGGTTATACTCTGCAAAGGACAAAAAGTGTCACGGGATAGAGGGAGTTTTATGCAAAAGTTTGAGATAAGCTTGAAAGGGCTGAATACAGCTGATATGGAAAAAGAAGGGCGGAGGTGGTGGTTAAGGACAGAGCAGAGATTAGGAGCAAAGTGGACACCTGCCTTGCAGGACAGTCCTGGAACTCAAAGCAGAGCTTTCCCATGGTTCCCCCAACAGCTATTTCCAGCCACACCCAATTTTAGAAGGTGCCACAAGACCTCATCCAATCAATTATCTTGCCAATCTCAGGCAACTTATTCTGAGAGTTACCTTCCTCTTGCCCTGGGAGCTTTCCCCACACTCAGGCATTTAAAATGTTTTGAAATTCTTTCTTCTGCATGAAGGTTTTGCTGACTGCCTGACAGTGAATGAAAGCAGGTGCCCTACTCTACTGCCTTCTGAACTCATAAATTCCTCCTGGTACTCTATCAGGAGAAAATACCCTACCACCTGAGTCACTGCAGAATCTACCATCTCTAAACACAGTGCCTACTCCATAACATGATGAATTGATGTCACCAAGTTGATGCTTGTTTGGGCCACAGTGAAGGAAAAACACAGCTAACATGGAGAAAAAGAAACTGCTGTTCAACCGTGACTCATGGGCTTACCTCACAACACAAGGTTCAGGTTTGTTTTGCATTTTTGTGGCTCCAAGGCGATAGTGAATTGGCAAGGAGAAAGGGAGACAGCATGGTGGAAGTCAGGAGAGGTGTGATTCAGTTCTTGTCACCAACTGCAGTATGAATTGGGCTGGGTATGAACTCATTTGAGTTTCAAAAATACAGAGTGCCTTACCGCCTCAAAATTTTATTATTCAAAGTTAGTCTGTTCCCACTAGGCATGCTGCCCCAAAGACAATCACACCTGAAAGGGTCTGACACGATCCTTGGGAAAGGATCACTAATTTCTGGGGAAGTAGGACATGCCAAGTCTGGTTACCTTGGCCACCTGGCTCAAGAATGTGGAACTAACAGAGACCCAGCATACATGACTAGGGACCCAGCTGGCTTGATCTTTCACGCTGCTCTTTTTTTTTTTTTTTCTTTTTAAATCCAACCAGGTTCAGCCAGACTCCTCCTCTCTCCTTCAAACTTTATTCCCAGCCCCAGGTCAAAATCTGATGACATAATTAGGCACCCAGTAAGTGTTCTCTGATGCTGATTTTTAATGAACTTGGACAATGCTGCTTCCTGTTTTGAAAGAGACAAACACATTTGAAAAGCTAGCCTGTGCCCCCAGTACCCACAGCATCTTGGAAATCAAATGGGCATTTTAATCACTTTAGAGGCAAAACAATCAGATATAAATAGGTTAAAGTTCTTACAACTTTAAGAGGGCGGCTGTTGAAAAATTTGGTAGCAGGATACTATTGTGAAGCCAAAACTAGTACTGGCTATGATCTATCTATCTATCTATCTATCTATCTATCTATCTATCTATCCATCCATCCATCCTACCTAGTCACAGATTGTTCTGGGCTAATATCAAGATTATGAGGCCTGGTGAGGTAGCTCATGCCTGTAATTCCAGCACTCTGGGAGGTCAAGGCAGGAGGATTGCTTGAGCCCAGGAGTTTAAAATCAGCCTGGGCAATATGGTGAGAACCCATCTCTACAAAGAATGAAAATATTAGCTGGGTGTGGTGGTACATGCCTATAGTCCTGGGTACTCAGGAGGCTGGGGTGGGAGGATTACTTGAGCCCAGGAGGTTAAGGTTGCAGTGAGCTGTGATTATGCCACTGCACTCCAGCCTGGGTGACAGAGCAAGACCTTGTCTCAAAAAAAAAAAAAAAAAATTATGACTATGCTGACTGTAGTCTACCATTTTCCTGATATTTTGGAATGGCAGATAAAAGATATTTGTAAGACTTCGGATGGCATCTTCCTAACAAATCACTTCTCGGTCTCCTGGGTAACTTTAGAGGGCACTTTGGAGTTAATTCTAGGCCGTTTTAAGTGCCACACCAGGCCTGGTGATGTTCCTTAGTGGAAGTAGAATTAGGCTGACTTTCCCAGTATTTTTGGTATGTGTTCAATAGTACAAGAGGCATGAGGAAAAGGAAACGTTGGAGGTAGTAGGCTTACTGGGAGAAAGGGTAGACATTGAGAAGGGGTGTGGTAGTTATTTGCCATAAAAGCTGTTTTATCCTCTCACCCTATATCCATGACTACAACTCAGGATTAAATGCTAACACTATTATTTCCTTGCTTAAAACCTTTCATCTGAACAATGCTTCCCACTGCATCCTTGGTCTGACATTCAAATTCAAATTGGGTTCTGCCTGTATCTTCAAATTCATTTCTCAACACTCCCTGTCACTAAACATTACTTACAGTTCCCAGTGAGATGGGAACTCTCTTTTATGCCTTTCAGATTGAGCTCTAAGGTTGCCTTTTTCCCACCTTCTTTACCATCTATTTTCTATGTGTTCTTTAAGATAACTCAGGTGCCACCATCCGTGACACCCTCCTGAGCTCAGTCTCCCTCCTCTGTTACCTCTGAGCACCGCAGGCAGATCTCTATCATAGTCACAGGATACTGTAATCATCTCTTTGCTTTTTTGTCCTCAACTAGACTGGATCATAGACCCTTTGAAGGTAAAACTATTAAGCATCATTATATTTCTGTGACTTGTACAATGCCAGTCACTTGTAGAAACTCAATAAATGTTGATGAATTAATTAATTTGGTATAGATTGGGGGGTAGAACCATCCCAACCAACTGGCGTTGCACAATGCTATAGACTAGAGCTGGCCTCATCTCCAGTTCTCTCCTGGGCACTGGCCTGGAGCTCCACTGGCACCCTAGGAGCTGGGTCCTGTGTCTACATACAGACTCACATTATTCTCTCCATCTAGACTTGGAATCTCCAACTCCAAGCTCCATGCTCTCCCTCTTTCCTCTTTTGGAAATTTGTTTCTTTTTCTTTTTCTTTTTTTCTTTTCTTTTCTTTTTTTCTTTTTTCTTTTCGAGATGGAGTTTCGCTCTTGTTGCCCAGGATGCAGTGCAATGGTGCGATCTTGGCTCACCGCAACCTCTGCCTCCCAAGTTCAAGCGATTCTCCTGCCTCAGCCTCCCGAGTAGCTGGGATTACAGGCATGTGCCACCATGCCTGGCTAATTTTGTATTTTTGGTAGAGATGGGGTTTCTCCATGTTGGTCAGGCTGGTCTCGAACTCCCGACTTCAGTTGATCCACCTGCCTCAGCCTCCCAAAGTGCTGTGATTACAGGTGTGAGCCGCCACGCCTGGCCAGAAATTTGTTTCTTGTTTAAATCCACTTGGTTCTTTTCCCTTTGTCTCTCTGCCCTCCCACCATTATGTACACAATGTTTTGATTGCATGTTTTTGTCTGTTTTTGCATGCATGCATGTGTGCCGTCTCCTCCAAAGTTCAGGCCAAAGTTCAGGGCTTGGCCATGGCTTTCCACCAAGCCCACTGCAGTGCTGTGTGCACAGTGGAGGTTGCCTCCTTCACTGGCCCAGAGCCTGTTTGGGATCATTCACAATCCCTACAGTCTGTAGCCATCTGTACAAGAGGCCAGTTTGTATAGCTTTTCCTCATAGTATTCATTTCCACTGTATTCTGTGTCCTGTACTGGATCTGTGCTGAGTTACTGAACATAAAGATTTCACTTCTGTCTCGGAGATGTCTGATGAGAAGGTGGTGTGTCGTGACCTCAAACAGCTCAGAACAATTAAACAAAATGTGATATCTCAACTGGATTGGAACACTTCTACCATTTCCCAGGAATACCTTTTGGGAGAGAAGGAGTAAATTTGGAGCTGGGCCTTTCAGGGATTGGGATTCACTGAGATACCAGGTCTCTTCTATTGCAAATAGAAAGCAGTTTTCATATAAGGGTTGTAACTCTTGCCCATCCGTCTGCAGAGCACATGCTTTTATGGGTTATTTATTAAAAAAAAAAAATTAAAGAGTTGTGTTAAACCTTTTTCTTCTCTTTTTTTTTTTTTTTTTGAGACAGGGTCTTGTTCTGTCACCCAGGCTGCAGTGCAGTGGCACAATCTTGGCTCACTGCAGCCTTGACCTCCTAGGCACAAGTGATCTTCCCACCTCGGTCTCCTGAGTAGCTGGGACTATAGGTGCACACCACCATGCCCAGCTAATTTTTAACAAATATTTTTTGTAGAGATGGAGTCTCACTATGTTGCCCAGGCTGGTCTCAAACTCCTGAGCTCATGCATTCCCCCTGTCTCAGCCTCCCAAAGTGCTGGGATTACAGGCATGAGCCATCACGCCCAGCCTAAGCCATTTTTGTTCTCATCCAATGGTCTGAAGTTGAGAACCGTTGGTCAAAGTTAGGAGTGCTGCCTGTGACACTGGAGTAGATGGAAGTACACTGGCCCACAAAGGAATCAGATTCGTGACCTTGGCCCTATTACCACTAAACCAACTAGGATGCTGGCCCAGAGGCCTGGCAAAGATGGAGCTTGGCCACAACTCCCTTGAGAAACAGCAGGCTACTCTGCAGATGACCAGTTCCAGATCCCCATGGTTTCTGGGCAGTCTTACCCCAGGTCCCTGTTGACCAGCTTCCCCTCACCCCAAATGGCTTCCTGTTTGAAATGGTCTTCCTACTTCATCAAGTGGGAATAAGTCAAGATAAATGCCACTCAAGCATATGTCAAGACGGTTAAGAGGAGGGGACTGGGAACTAGGTACATCTGAATCTGCACCCCAGTGCTGCTGCTTGGTGCTACCTGGTCTTGGGCAAGTTGCTTCACCTGTCTAAACCTTATTTCCTCATGTGTAAAAAGGGGATTGTGATAGCTGCTACTTCATGTGTTTGCTGGGTGATTAAATGAGAAAAGGCATGTAATGTGTGGAGGACTATGCTTGGAAGACAGTAGGTACTCACTTGGTGGTAGCTCTTCTTCATACCTTCATAATATTGTGAATAGTGATAAGAAGAAGCCATATTGAAAGTGATTACAACAAGATAGGGCCACGTTGGCCATGCTCTCAGGACACAACCCCAGTCACTCCTGCCTGCTTTCTCCCAAGGTGACCCAGTTAGACAGTGGCAGCTTTGTTGGGGGCTGCTGAGTGAGGTGAAAATCCTGGCCTGCATCAGGTTGCCTGGGCATGACGCCTGCGCCAGCAGCCATGGGAGGGGAGCAGAAGGGGCAGGGGAGAAAGAGGGTGCTAGTGGGAAGGCTGGGACTTTGAGGAGGAAGTGGGTTTGTGGTAGGGAGAGGGTGGGGTAAAGAAGAGGGATGGGCAGAGCTTGAGAGATTTTTAGCAGGAAGGAAGGCAGTTGAGCAAAAAAAAAAAAAAAAAATCCACTTGTGTCTTATTGGCCTCTTGCTTCATTTGCTGAAAATGAGGACTCAGATAAACCAACACAAGTCTTCTCGGGTATCACAAAACTCAGGCCTTTCTCTTTTTGTGTCTTTTGTGGGGCATAAGAGAGGTGTGGTCTTATCATTGTCCTATATGCAGCTCCAAAAAAGAAAAAATGGGCTGTGTTTTTCAGATGGTCAGACCATCAGACCAAGATCTAACATGCTTTTTTCAGCCTAAAAGTCTTGTTGCACAACCTGGTGGTATTTCCACAGGCAATTGAAGTAACTCTGCTCTTGAAATCCTGCCCCATGTGACTTTTTCTTGTTTGTTAGCCCAGTAACTAAATAGTCATGACAGGAAAAGAATACCCCTGTTCTGTGAGGCAGGGACCTGGGAGGTCAGCAGCACCCCGTGGACATCTCCAGGGAGGGCACATTACATCCTGTGTACTTGGGACGGGGAAACAGAGCTGCTCCCGACTCTCGGGGGCCTAGCTTAATGCTCCGTGTCGTTCTTCAGCCACACAGTTATCCAACCGAGAGGCAGCTGGGTGTAGACAGAATGACTCTAGAGCCATGCCCCATGGAACACTGAGCAGGTTCTCCTATCACAACAGGAAGCAAAGTCACAGGAGAGCAGGATGTCAAAAGCGAGGTTTCTTCAGCACCTGTGGAGACACCAAATTGCCTCCTCACCCTCCCCCATAGTTTCATCTTTGCTAGACCACTCACTTTCCCAGATTCATTTTCAGACCTTCATCCTCAAACTTCAATCAGGTTTTTATGGGGAAGGGGCCGGGGTGAATGATTTCACCCCAGTGGATCTATTTGATTCCTCATCTCCTCATCTCACCCCTGAAATGGCCTATTGTTTGGAACAGTTTATTGTTTGAAATATCTCAGCTTGGCTGCTCTGTTTTCACCTCATTTTGCACGTTCAAAATCAACCCCTAATCCTCATCTCCCAAATCATCTGAGTTTCCTTATTTCCATTAAACAGGACTGCCATTTATCCTGTTGTTCAAGTACTACTTTGCCTCACCCATACTAGCTTCATAAATGGTCACCAGCAGATTCTGCTGATTCTTGATTCATCTGAAATGTCCCTTGTCACTGTCACTCCTATACAATGCAAGCTTTTATCACTTCCTCATGCCTGGACCTGGGTAACAGCCCCTTACCAGACCTCTCGGACTCATGCCAGCATTATCCACATTAATCTGCCTGGAACACAGATTGCATCACTCTCTTTGCACGGAAGCGTCATCATTGACTACAGTACAAGGTCCAGCTGAGCACTCAGCCTGGCATTCCCTACATTCTTCTGCAGTCTGGCCACTAACTTCCCCAGGCAATATCCCACCTCCCCAAAAGATACCCACACTCCTGCCATGCTGTTTTAATACCACGCCCTACCTGGTATGGGAGATGCTAACACACAGGAAGGGAGAGAGGGAGGGAGGGAGGAAGGGAGGAAGGAAATGCACAGCTCCATCTCTCCCGCAAATCTTTCTGCAGTGGCTGTAGTCCTTGCTACTACCCCTTGTCTGAACTCCACCATTAGTGTCTATGCCATTCATTAAAAAACAGACAAGCTACAGGTGATGCGCAGGTGTGTTTAAAAAAACAAAAACAAAAACAAAAACAAGCAAACCACTTTTATTATAAAAATTTCCAGACTGACATAAAAACCCCTATGACTCCATCGACCAGTTTCAATAGCCATCAAGTTTGCCATACGTATTTAATCTATCCTCCCTTTACCTCCCCACCTTTTTGCTTTTTGGCTGAAGCTTTTTTTTTTTTTCTTTTTTTTGAGACAGAGTCTCACTCTGTACCCCAGGCTGGAGTGCAGTGGCACGATCTTGGCTCACTGCAACCTCTGCCTCCTGGGTCCCAGTTCAAGCAATTCTCCTGCCTCAGCCTCCCGTGTAGCTGGGATTACAAGAACGCGCCACCTTGCCCAGCTGATTTTTGTATTTTTAGTAGAGATGGGGTTTCACCATGTTGGCCAGGCTGGTCTTGAACTTGCCTGACCTTGAGATCCACCTGCCACGGCCTCCCAAAGTACTGGGATTACAGGCGTGAGCCACTGCGCCCAACCTGCTGAAGCATTTTAAAGCAAATTATAGGCATTATGTCAACTTACTCCCAAATACTTTAGCATATATCTTAGAAAGGGTATTTTCTTCTATCACCACAATGCAAAATTGGATAATACCTTCTTATGTACAGTCTATATTGAAGTTTCCCAAACTGTTTTTTTTTAAAGTTCATTTTCAGAACCCAGTGCAGTGGCTCACACCTGTAATCCCAGCACTTTGGGAAGCCGAGGCAGGCAGATCACCTGAGGTCAGGAGTTCCAGACCAGCTGGCCAACATGGAGAAACCCTATCTCTACTAAAAATACAAAAATTAGTCAGGCATGGTGGCGGGCGCCTGTAATCCTGGGGACGGTGGCTCACACCTATAAACCCAGCACTTTGGGAGGACTGTACTTGGTTATGTCGTTGAGGTCTCTTTTAAACCACCTCCGCCTTTTTTTTTTTTTTTTTTGAGATGATTTCTTTTTTTTTTTTTTTTTTTTTTTTTGAGACGGAGTCTCGCTCTGTCTCCCGAGCTGGAGTGCAGTGGCCGGATCTCAGCTCACTGCAAGCTCTGCCTCCCGGGTTCACGCCATTCTCCTGCCTCAGCCTCCCGAGTAGCTGGGACTACAGGCACCCGCCACCTCGCCCAGCTAGTTTTTTTTGTATTTTTTAGTAGGGACGGGTTAGCCAGGATGGTCTCAATCTCCTGACCTCGTGATCCGCCCGTCTCGGCCTCCCAAAGTGCTGGGATTATAGGCTTGAGCCACCGCGCCCGGCCGATGATTTCGTTCTATCACCCAGGCTGGAGTGCAGTGGCACAATCACTGCTCACCGCAACCTGAACCTCCCAGGCTCAAGCGATCCTCCCACCTCAGCCTCCTGAGTAGTTGGACTACAGACATGCACCACCATGCCTGGCTAATTTTTGTATTTTTTGTAGATACCGGTTTGTTGTTGTTGTTGAGACAGAGTCTCATTCTGCCACCTGGCTGTGGTGCAGTGGCATGATCTCGGCTCACTGAAGCCTCCGCCCTCCAGGCTCAAGTGATTCTCCTGCCTCAACCTCCAGAGTAGCTGGGATTACAGGTGCACACCACCTAGCCCAGCTGATTTTTATATTTTTAGTAGAAACGGGGTTTCACTATGTTGGCCAGACTGGTCTTGAACTTCTGACCTCAAGTGATCCACCTGCCTCGGCCTCCCAAAGTGCTTGGATTACAGGCCTGAGCCAACATGTCTGGCCCAGGATTTTGCTATGTTGCCCAGGCTGGTCTCTAAGTCTTGTCCTCAAGCAGTCCTCCCGCCTCTGTCTCCCAAAGTGCTGGGATTACAGGTGTGAACCACCACGCCCAGCCCTTTAACTCCTTTTAAGCTACAATAGTCTCTCCTCTACTTTTCCCCTCAAGTTAATTGTCCTGTAGAATGTCCTGCATTCTGGATCTGCCCTGTGGTATCATTTATAGCCTACTTATTACAATCCTAATACCTTGTCTTGATCTTTTTTTTTTTTTTTTTTCGAGACAGAGTCTCATTCTGTTACCCAGGCTGAAGTACAGTGGCAGGATCTCGGCTCACTGCAACCTCCACCTCCCAGGTTCCTGCCTCAGCCTCCTGAGTACCTGGGATTACAGGTGTGCGCCACCATGCCCAGCTAATTTTTGTATTTTTAGTAGAGGCAGGATTTCACAATGTTGGCCAGGCTGGTCTTGAACTCCTGACCTCAGGTGATCCGCCCACCTTAGCTTCCCAAAGTATTGGGATTACAGGCGTGAGCCATCGCGCCCGGCCTTGATCTATCTTTGATCTAACTTTTGTATATGTAATTATAGACTCCCAAAGAAAAAGTCTCGTGTGTGAGTATGTGCAAATGAATGCATATGTGTGTACAAAGAGTTTTCCACATACTACATCCTCAATAAACACCCAGTGAACAACATTTATTAAGTCTACTACCTGAAGAATTGTGTACTAGGGAGAAATATAGAGAAAAAAGGAGACAGATTCCTAACCTTGGTGTTTCTAGTCCTGTTTATACAGGACAGTGGTTCTCAAACTGAAGAAGGCTTATTACAAACACAGACTGCTGGGTCCTACCCCCAGAGCTCCTGATTCAGTAAGCCTGGGATGAGTCCTGAGAATCTGCGTTTCTAATAAGTTCCCAGATGTGCTGCTGGCCTAGGGGTCAATCTTTGAGAACCGTTAATATCAGACATGAGCTTCAAAAAGTCTCCCACAGCCCCTGGTGCCCAGGCCACTTATACAGTACTGATTCCCTAGGCTGCCACTTCTGAGGTCTCTCTGAACTCAGTGAGTGGCCTGATTGTCCAAACTTTCTGGTAAGGAGCTACTGTGAAGATATGTCCTCCTGGTGGAGAGGGGTAAGACGATGGTGCTGATAGTAGGGTAGAAAAGTGGCTTCCTGATACAGATGAAAAGGGTCAGCTACGTTTTTTGAGTCCCAAAAAGTCTGAAAGGCATGATGGGCAGCAAAAGCCTTTCCCAGGCCAGATCCTGATAGCTCTGAGCAAGGGTTTCAGGGCATAAAGGGTATGCCTGCTCCTTTGCCTCCTACAGTAATTCATGCCATCCCTCCACAGGACTACTGCAGGGCAAGATGTGACTCAGGCTTTTTGCCACTGCTTCTGCTCCAGTATCTGCCATCCAGATACGGAACAAAAAGATGTCCTTTAGAAGCAGTGGGCAAAATGAAAAAAACTTTAAAGTCTTTTAAAAGCATCCTATTAAATTGAATCAAAGTGACTAAGTAAAAAAATGTTGTTATTTTGCTCAATGCTCCCAACTAGACTTTTTTTCTATCTCAGGCTTATTTCTTTTCCTGTAGACAATAGCTGTTTCTTAGTTTTCCTCATAATTCCTGTTATTCTTTCTATCCCCTACCTTATTACTGGGGGGCAGATTCCTTTTCCTTTCATCCACCCCTTATATTTGGACATTTCCCATGTTCTAAACTCAACCTTCATCTATTCTCACTAATAGACTCTCTTTGAGAAACATTATCTACTTTTTTGTTTTTGTGCTTTTTGTTTTTTTTTGAGATGGAGTTTCTCTTCTGTTGCCCAGGCTGGAGTGCAATGGTCTAATCTTGGCTCACCGCAACCTCTGCCTCCCAGGTTCAAGTGATTCTTCTGCCTCAGCCTCCCTAGTAGCTGGGATTACAGGCATGCGCCACCACGCTCAGCTAATTTTGTATTTTTAGTAGAGATGGGGTTTCTCCGTGTTGGTCAAGCTGGTCTTGAACTCCTGACCTCAGGTGATCCCCTCGGCCTCCCAAAGTGCTGGGATTACAGGCTTGAGCCACCTCACCCTGTCCATTATCTACTTTTATAGCTTCAGCTTTGCACTCATATGTTCATGGCTCCCCAAAAAAAAATCTCCAGCCCAGAACTCTCTCTTGAGCTCAGATCATCATGCTAACTTCCTGCTGGATGTCTCCACCCGATGACCCACAGGTACCTCCAACTCAGTACATCTAATCCAACTTACTTTCTCCGTCCCAATACTTACTTCTTATCCCCTTGCTTTATATCCTATCCCTGTTCCTCCAAACTCAGTGATGGCATCAACATTTCTCGAGTTGTTCAAGCTTGAAATCATGGAGTTCTCTTTTCCTCACCTACCCTCTACCTAATTGTTCATCAAGACCCCTCTTTTCACTCTTGAAATATCTGGATAATTCATAATCTTCTTGCAATCTCCCCTGCCTCTGACTTAGTTCCAATCCTTATCATCTCTTTCCTGAGTAACGGCAGTGTAATAATGATAGCTGCTATATATTGAGTGCTTACTCTGTGTCAGAAACAGTGCTCAAGGCCGGGCGCGGTGGCTCACGCCTGTAATCCCAGCACTTTGGGAGGCCGAGGCGGGCGGATCACAAGGTCAGGAGATCGAAACCACGGTGAAACCCCGTCTCTACTAAAAATACAAAAAATTAGCCGGGCGCGGTTGTGGGCGCCTGTAGTCCCAGCTACTCGGGAGGCTGAGGCAGGAGAATGGCGTGAACCCGGGAGGCGGAGCTTGCAGTGAGCTGAGATTGCGCCACCGCACTCCAGCCTGGGCCACAGAGCCAGACTCCGTCTCAAAAAAAAAAAAAAAAAGAAAAAAAAAAGAAACAGTGCTCAAATCCTTACATACCAACTACATCTGTTTTCTGCTGCTATAAAAGGATACCACAGACTGGGTAGTTAATAAAGAACAGAAATTTATTTGGTTCATGATTCTGGAGGCTGGGAAGAGCAAGAGCACGGCACCAGCATCCAGCAAGGGCTTTGTGTTGCATTATCCCATGGCAGTAGGGCAAGAGAGTCTGTGAGACAAAGAGAAAGATGGGGACTGAATTTATCCTTTTATAAGGAGCCTATCCCTGTGATAAATAGCCCACTCCCATGATAACAGCATTAATCTATTTACAAAGGTGGAGCCATAACTCAATCACCTCTTAAAGGTTCTATCTCTATGAGACCATCCTGAGCAACGTAGCAAGACCCTGTTTCTACAAAAAAAAAAAAAAAAAAAAAAAGAAAAAAAAGAAAAAAGAAAAAAAGAAAAAAGAAAAAGTGAAAAAAAGGCCGGGCGCGGTGGCTCAAGCCTGTAATTCCAGCACTTTGGGAGGCCGAGGCGGGCGGATCACAAGGTCAGGAGATCGAGACCATCCTGGCTAACACGGTGAAACCCCGTCTCTACTAAAAACACAAAAAACTAGCCGGGCGAGATGGCGGGCGCCTGTAGTCCCAGCTACTCGGGAGGCTGAGCCAGGAGAATGGCGTGAACCCGGGAGGCGGAGCTTGCAGTGAGCCGAGATCGCGCCACTGCACTCCAGCCTGGGGGACAGAGCAAGACTCCGTCTCAAAAAAAAAAAAAAAAAAAAAAAAAAAGAAAAAGTGAAAAAAAAAAGTGAAAATTAGCCAGGTATAGTGATGTGCATCTGTGGTTCCAGTCTCAGTTGGGAGGCTGAGATGGGAGAGTTGCTTGAACCTCGGAGGTCAAGGCTGCAATGAGCCATGATTACACCATTGCACTCCAGCCTGGTCAAGAGAGTGAGACCCCATCTCAAATAAATAAAAAATAAAGGTTTTACCTCTTAACCCGTTTAATTGCAATTAAACAGATATTTTTGCCAATGGCAATTAAATTTCAACATGAGTTTTCAAGGGGATATTCAAACCATACATATACCTTATATTTTTCCTTTTTGTTTGACTGTTTTACAATAAATATTATACCATAATTACTAATCAATGGGGTAACTATTATCATCCCCATTTTATAGATGAGAAAACCGAAGGCTTAAAAATACTAAGTAACTGGCTGGGCGCATTGGCTCATGCCTATAATCCCAGCACTTTCAGAGGCCAAGGTGGGCGGATCACCTGAGGTCAGGAGTTCGAAACCAGCCTGGCCAACGTGATGAAACACCGTCTCTACTTAAAAAATACAAAAATTAGCTGGACGTGGTGGCGCACACCTGTAATCCCAGCTACTCAGGAGGCTGAGGCAGGAGAATCGCTTGAACCCAGGAGGCGGAAGTTGCAATGAGCTGAGATCACGCCATTGCACTCTAGCCTGGGGGACAAGAGCGAGACTTCGTCTGAAAACAAACAAACAACAACAAAAAAACAACTAAGCATGCCTAAGATCTCCTGCTTTCTGGTAAGTTGTGGAGACAAGAGCTTGTGTTTTTAAGCTCTGCCATGTAGTGATGTGGTCCCGACCTTGGTGGCACTCTAGAATCCCCTGGGGAGCTTTTAAAGACTACCATTTTCCCAGCCTCAACCCAGACTAACTGAATCAAAATCTCTGAGGATTTGGCCTGCACTTGGGTATTTTTTAAAAACCTGTTTAGGTGATTGTCATGGGCAGTCAATACTGAGAACCCTTGTATGACTCTTTGTGTGCAGAACCACTTTCTCTACTCCAATCCCACTCCACTCTGAATCTTCCTCCAGACTGCTGTCTAATTGTTCTTTTAAAGCACCGCTATGATGATGCAACTGTCCTGCTCAAGCACCTCCAGTGGTTCCCTTCTGCCTGTACGATAGGGACAAACATCCTCAGTGGAGCAGCCAGACCCTTCTCAGTTTACATGCCCATCTGTGAGCCACTCTTCCCTTACTCTTTTTTTTTTTTTTTTTTTTTTTTTGAGACAGAGTCTCACTGTCGCCCAGGCTGGAGTGCAGTAGTGCAATCTCGGCTCACTGCAACTTCCACCTCCCAGGTTCAAGCGATTCTTCTGCCTCAGCCTCCTGAGTAGCTGGGCTTACTGGTGCCCACCACCACACCTGGCTAATTTTTTGTATTTTTAGTAGAGATGGGGTTTCACCATGTTGGCCAGGCTGGTCTCAAACTCCTGACCTCAGGTGATCCACCCGCCTCGGCCTCCCAAAGTGCTGGGATTACAGGTGTGAGCCAAAGACTTTCCCTTACTCTTTACCTGCATCTACACCACACACTTGAGATTTTCAATACCCTTGTACATGTTATTTGCTCAGCCTAAAGTGGCCTTTTCCCCTTCCTTCCCATCCCACCCAACCTTAACTCCCTGACAAACAGCTCCTCCTTTTCCTTTGAGACACAGTTACAATGTTATCTCTACAATTTCCCCAGGTAGTATTAATGGATTCTCTTTTGTTCTCTTTGTAATTTGCCTAATTGCTCTGAATTGCAATCATGTACTTACACATTTGTCTCCTTCAAAAGACGAGCCTCAAGAAGATCTGTGTCTTGCTCATATTTTTACCCCCATGGCCTAGTCCATGTCAGGCACTCAGTAAATGATGAAAGAATGATCCTTGCCCAGCTGTGCTGCCTACTGTCACCTGGTTCTATCAAGCAGTGGTCAAGAACAGAGTCCCCAGAGTAAGATGAGTCCAAATCCCAGTTCTGTTCCCTTACTAGCTGTGTGGCCACCCACTTGAGACTAACCTTATCTACTCCTCTCTGGCTTAGTCTTCTCATCTGTAAAATGGGAATAGTGATAGTACCTACCTCATAAAGCGGCCATGAGAATTAAGTGAGGTTAATCTATATCAAGGGACAAGGGACCAGCACAATACTTAACACACAGCAAGCACTCACTCTCCATTGTTATTATTATTAGCTTAGAAAACAGCCTTCTAATATATTGATACCACTTATGGAAAATTACATCTCTCTCTGTGTGTGTGTGTGTGTGTGTGTGTAGAAATACATGGGAAAATGTCCACTAAAGTGATACTTTATGGTTTTTTAACTTATATTTTTCTTTACTGTTTGACTGTTTCACAATAAATATCAATTTTTATATATACACTTAGCCACTTTAACTCCCAGAATACACCCATACATACACACAAACACTCCAACCCATAATATGCATATACAAACTGCACCAACACACAGACACAACCACATATACTCCCTCAGGAGGCAGAAACTCTGAATTCAGATGTGACCCAAGCTCAGGGACATTGAAAACATGCCTACATAGTGGGAATGTTTAGACTTTAGGCAATCTCTGGCTCACAGCCAGTAGCGGAGCAGGCACTCCACCAGCTCTGGAATAAGAAAGTGGCATTCCTATCCATCCAAGCCTTCAAGTAAACACCCAACCTGGATGTCTGGAGACAGACCCCCTTATGAAATGCAGGTCATGGAAGAGAGACCCATCTAGGCTGATTTCTCTCGCTGGGTGGAAGTGTGGAGGTGAGCAGTGGAGGGCTGGACCCACCGCACAACACACAGAAGAATGCTGGGAAGTTAACTATCTTTCAGACCGTGCTGTTCAGAGGAAAAGGAACTGTCTAACTACTGTCAGAAAATGATTTACTTTTAATCCTAAAAGCTTAGGAAATGCTAGAAGAACTGGATGGATGGAGCTAAATCCTACATTTTAATTAGAACTTCCTTTTTCTTTCACTGAAAAAGAAAACTTGTGATGACTTTTGAACTGGCCTTAGCGCTTAGACTGCAATTTCACTATAGTTTTACATCAAATGTATTATCATAATTAGCCTACTCCATGTTAAAATGTATTGTGACCAAGAAATATCAGATGCCACAATGACTTCCAGAAATCAAACCTGCTTCTGTTGCCTCAGAAATGAGGCAAATCTTTGGACCCATGTACCAACCCTGACATTTGGAGAAGAATCTGGGGAGATCCGTAGCAAACAGAACAGAACCCTATCCAAGGTTGAAGACTCTCATAGGTGAGCACCGGTGCCAGGCCCCTGTTATACACCCAGTTTGGAGTCAGGTAGGGAGAGTACAGCATCGGGAAGAACTTATAGCTCCCCGACTTAAGGCAGCAAAGAAAGGGGGAATCCTTTTGCTTAAAAAGACAGGGTCTCAGATTGGGTGTGGTGGCTCATGCCTGTAATCCCAGCACTTTGGGAGGCTGAGTCGGGTGGATCACTTGAGGCAAGGAATTCGAGACCAGCCTGGCCAACATAGTGAAACCCTGTCTCTACTAAAAATACAAAAAAATTAGTCAGGAGTGTGCCTATAGTTTCAACTACTTGAAGAGGCTGAGACAGGAAAATTGCTTGAACTCAAGAGGCGGAGGTTGCAGTGGGCCAAGATCTCGCCACTGCACTCCACTGAAACAATTAGAAGAACGTATCTAGCATTCTTTCTTGGTGTGTGGAGATCCTGTGTCGAAGTTTGCAGAAATATGTAACTGACCAGGACTACCATGTACAGACACAGAGATTGTACAGTATGTGATCTATACAACCCACCTTCCACACTTAGAATGTGTGCTGCACAACTTAGCACTGAATTATATACTGTCTCCTGTAACACAGATGATCCTAATCATTACCAGGAAAATGAGAAACAATTCAGGCAATAAATGAAGAGAAAGTAGCATTAATAATAAATATTTTACTAACTTGCAACTTCCTCATGTGAATCGAGACCTCAGCTTTTCTTCTGCCACCTCAAATTTCCCAGTTCTTTCTTTTCTAAAATTGAGGTTTATGTATGTAATTACACATCATAAAATGTACCATTTTAAGGTGTACAATTCAGTGGCTTTTAGTATTTCACAACTCTGTGCAACCATCACCACTATCTAGTTCCAAAATATTTTCATCACTGAAAAAGACACCCCTACCCATGAAATAGTCACTTCCCATTAATTCCCATCTCCTCCCAACCCCTGGCAACCATTAATTTGCTTTCTGTCTCCATGGCTTTGTCTGTTCTGGACATTTCATATAAATGGAACCAAACAATATATGGCCTTTTATGACTGGCTTCTTACCTTAACATGCTGTCAAGGTGCATCTATGTGGTTGTATGTATCAGTGCTTCATTCATTCTTCCAGTTATTTCTGGGCATCCCAGATGATGGTTCTCATGCGCTCAGGCCTAAGTCTGCTCATGCATATCTGCCCGCCAGAAACCACCTGGAAGAAAGGCCTCAAAGCTGCTCCCTCTGCCCCGAGGATGACATCTCAGAGGATGTCATTTACCCACATGGGTTTCCTCTCCTGGTATTCTTCAAACTGCAAACCCTGAGGTGTCAAATGATATTCAGTTCCCATCAGTCCTCTCCTCTCTGCACTAGAGATACATTCTATGCAGACGTGGGGACACTGTCTCTCCCTGCTTGAGTGCTGCCCTCAAGAACGGCATTACGCCATTCTTGCATTACTAAACAAACAAACAAACAAAAAACCAACCAACCAACCAACAAACAAAAAACCTGAAGCTGGGTAATTTATAAAGAAAAGAAGTTTGATTGGCTCACACTTCTGCAGACAGTACAAGGAGCATGGTGCTGCCATCTGCTTCTGGTGAGGGCGGCAGGAGGTTTACAATCATGGTGGAAGGCAGAGCGGGTGCAGGTGCCTCACATGGCGAGAGCAGGAGCAAGAGAGAGAGCCAGGGGAGGTGCCACACACTTTTAAACAACCAAATCTCGTGAGAACTCTCTATCACTAGGACAGCACCAAGCCATGAGGGATTCTCCCCGATGACCCAAAGACCTCCCACCAGGCCCCACCTCCAACACTGGGAATTACATCTCAACATAACATTTGGAAGGGACGCCGGGCGCGGTGGCTCACGCCTTAATCCCAGCACTTTGGGAGGCCGAGGCGGGCGGATCACAAGGTCAGGAGATCGAGACCACGGTGAAACCCCATCTCTACTAAAAATACAAAAAATTAGCTGGGCGTGGTGGCGGGCGCCTGTAGTCCCAGCTACTCAGGAGGCTGAGCCAGGAGAAGGGCGTGAACCCGGGAGACGGAGCTTGCAGTGAGCCGAGATCGCGCCACTGCACTCCAGCCTGGGCAACAGAGCGAGACTCCGTCTCAAAAAAAAAAAATTTGGAAGGGACATCCAAACTCTATCACCTGGGTCCTTAGGAAGGCACCATCTTCAGTTTTTAATTATGTCTCCTTCTGGTGTCTGAAGACAGGTCTGCACTTCCATTCCCCCATCTCTCTCACTCACTCTGATCCTAGAGACTTGGGTTGGGAGGGAGCCCAAGACAAAACAAACTCCCTGTCTTCAGCTAGGTTCCCTCAGAAGCACTTCTTAAGACAAGAATTGGTGTGGAAGTGATTTTTTAAGGATGTGTTCCCAGGAAAAACCAGTAGGGGTATGGGAAGGTGGAATGAGGAATATGTGGAATCCAGAAAAGGATGTGGAATCCAGAAAAGGATACGGAATCAAGTGAAATCCCACAGAGGGTAACTTGAGCTCAGTCCCACAGGGCAGTGACAGTGTAAGTGAGACCTCAGAGTGGGGTGTCTACTCACTGCACCTGTCAGTCAGTGGGTAAGGGCTTCTCTCTGGATGTGTAAAATCCAGACCCTTCAGCTCTCTGTGCCTTCATGCAAAGGGGATCCTGGCAGCCTGAGATCAGCCCTTTGACATAGAGATGCAGGTGCTGGCTGTTAGAAGTGAAAGCACACATTTCTGCTATGCTGATTCTCAAGGTTTCTTTTTCCAACAAATGTATCAGAATCTCCTACATCACAGTGCTGAGCACTTAGTATCTGTAATAGATAGACGGACAGAGAGAAAGAGAGAGAAGGAAAGAGAGAGAAGCTCCACTAGAGGCCTAAAAGTAACTTTTTACAGTCATAATTTTCTTTTGAATCACTTGAAAAAATAAGAGCACATTATATACATCTCTGGCTAACTCTTCCACTTACTGTACATACTTTGGCATGTGCAAAAGAAAAGGAAACCAGTAGCTGCTATATGGTTGACGTAAAGAAAGGAAACACAGGCCAGGTGCATTGGCTCAGGCCTGTAATCCCAGCACTTTGGGAGGCCGAGGTGGGTGGATCACCTGAGGTCAGGAGCTGAAGACCAGCTTGGCCAACATGGTGAAACCCCATCTCTACTAAAACTACAAAAATTAGCCATGTGTGGTGGCGCACGCCTGTAATCCCAGCTATTTGGGAGGGTGAAGCAGGAGAACTGCTTGAACCTGGGAGGTGGAGGTTGCAGTGAGCCGAGATTGCACCACTGCACTCCACTCCAGCCTGGGTGACAAGAGCAAAACTTCATTTCCAAAAAAAAAAAAAAGGAAACACAGACACTCAGGGAAATCTGCTTCATGAAGTTCCAGGTGACGAAGTTGATTGTTTCACTTTGTTAGTGTCCAGTGTTTGATAAGCCAGGGATGCATGGTAATGTTGTACTTCTCACCCTGGGTATTGGAGGAGGCTCCCTCTCTGGTGTCTGGAATGAATCTTATTTTCTTTCTTCTTCTTCTTTATTTTTTTATTTTTTTATTTTTTATTTTTTAATGGAGTCTCGCTCTGTCACCCAGGCTGGAGTGCAGTGGCACGATCTTGGCTCACTGCAACCTCTGCCTCCCGGGTTCAAGAGATTCTCCTGCTTCAGGAGAACCCAGGGAGCAGAGAACATAGCTCTGTAATTAACTTGGGATTGCTGCCGAACTTCTTTGTTTTTCTCTTTCCTCAGTTGCTTTGCCTCCCTCCCAAGGTTGATGTAAAGATGATATCAACGGATATAAAAAGACTTTGAGAAACAAGGTGTAATGTATTATTTTAAATAGTTTTTGGATTTTTACAAAGAAATATCAGGTAATGGAGAAGAAAACATTCAAAGAATGAGACTGAGAAGGTTCCCTTGAGTCCTCAATGAAGTCTCAGTCTCAGTGGGAATTCACCATGACCCCAGATCTGGCCTGTGACTGTACATTCATTAACCCCACCATTAACAGCTACTTTGGACCTTTCAGGCAACAGCTGGACTAATCAATAAAGGTCCATGAAGGGTCTGTGGCAGAACTAAGGTCAGGAGAGAAGGCAAAAGGGGAATACAAGATAGAGTGAGGGGGGAAAACAGAGGAAAACGGATGAGAGAGAGAAGGCAGCGGTCTGGGTGAGGTCTGGGGGAGGTAAATGCATTAAGAAGTAAGGAGTAAAGAACAAAGAGGAAACAGAGGTGACCATGCTGGACAAGGACAGATACCATTAGCAGCTCTTCCTGTGACATTCACAACCTGGGCTTCTATAGTAGAGGCCACATCAGTCACATACTCTTCACAGCCCTGTTCCCAACTCTCAACCTGCCTTTCTAAATTATTTAAAGGGAAAAGAGTTGGGGAGGGTCTCCAAGAAAATCTGACCTTGACCCCCACAGTTCTCCAGCAGGTTTGGGCAGAAGGTGGCTAGGAGAGCCCGGAAGCAGAGCCCTGATCCGGCTGGTAAACAGAGGGCCCTCAGTGAGCATGCCAGCCTGTAAATTGTCCTTTTGTTTTGCAGGCTTTACCGAACACGGTTTTATTTCATGTGACTGTGCTATTTCAGGAGGAGTAAATATTGCCGGCGGTCTGTTTAAAAAGACCAATGACCTGAAATGTTGTGGGTTTTTTTGTCTTTTCTTTTCCATTTGAATTATCTCCAACAGGCAGGCTTGCCCAAGGATCGTGCAGTTTTAACTCACTGGCTTTTGGTTATAACTTTCCCTTTTTGTCTCGTGATATGCTGGACTGGCAAACAAGAGAGCAAAAGATATGAAGATAAAGAGGCGAAGAGCTGACCTAGGCTCCAGGAAAGAAGTGGGAGATGTCCAGGGTGTAACCCGGAAGAGGGTAGGGAGCCATAGGCTCTCTGCTGCCTTCACTGTTTCCGGAGCTGGTATTTGACCTATAATTATAGTCTCTTTCCTCTGATTTCCTCTGTGAAAATAGCAACATTCAGACTAAGCGCAGAGTAGAAAAAACGCACTGCATAAAGGATCAAGGATTTATAAATACGGTCAAAATTACAGGATTGTTACTCCCGTGGTTTAGTTCTCTGAGAGAAGGTTGGGAAGAGACAGCACAGTTCTTCAAACTTGACTCAAGTCCTAAAATACCTAGGTTTGCCTCTTTGGGGGCCAAGTCAGGGAGAGATTCACTGCAATTATTTTTTCACTGGATGTCAAAACATTGTAAAAATGGATGTCCCTGGCCAGGCACAGCCCACTCGCAGGATTTTTATTTTCACTTCTTAAGAATTCTCACTCATCATCTAATTGTTCTCCCTCCTCATCAAACTTATTATCTCTAAGGAGTAGCTAGGGGTGAAGGATATCCTGGTCTTAGCCCACTACCTCCCAATCTTCTAAGACCTGCTTTTCCCCTAGACAGTGTGTTCATGTTGGAAACATCATGTTCTTAGATGACCCAGAACCTGGTCACAGCTGGAACACACATTGGCCCTCCCATTGGGATTTCTTAACTTAGAACAAGTGAAAGATCAGCTAAGTTCATCTCTGATGATAGAAACTGTCCTATGGAAATATGGCCATGGAAATGGAGACAGCCTGTCTGCAGTAAAAGAGAAATGAAGCAACCACGAGTGAGAAAGAGATGCACAGCAGAGACAAAGGCCGGCACAGTGAAGTCCCTGGTGCTTGTGGTTCCTGAGGCCCAGCTCCATGTTCTCCTGACCTTTTCTTAGTTTGGATACTCAACCTTTCTATGGACTCCATAAGCTAATACATTCCCTCTTTTACTAAACTAGTTCAAGGGGAATTTCTGATGTGTGTAGCCAAAAGTCTTAACTGATGCAATACAGTTAATGCCAAGGATTCTCCGGGAGAGTTGACAAAGTAATATGATCAGTGCAGCATCTCAAAACTGGTTTCACAAAAGGGTTAAGAGCGATGTTTATGGTATGCCGGCTTTGAACAACTATCACTACTCTACTTTTCAGAAAGATAAATGTTTGGAAGAGGAATGAAAATATTCCAAGCAGCATTTATGACCCAACAGCTGAAGAAGAGGAGGGGACATGGAAAAACCCTTGTGGCCTGGCCTCTGCCTTCATGTGGAATCACATATATGATTTCTAGGTAGGAGACTTCTAGCAGGGACTGCAAGAATTATTTTCCCAGCACCCATCACAATGTCGTAACTCTCAACATTGGATCTGCAATCAGTTAAAACCCATGTTTTCCTCTCAGAAGAATAGTGACTGAAGCAGAGTAACTGGTTAGCATGACAACCTTTTCTACTCTTAGAGTTGGTACCTCCACGTGAAATGATTCCAAGCCTCACTATGTGTCAATGAGGCAAATATAACAGCTTGTCATGATGGTGTAGAAAATGCCCTGGACTGGGCCGGGTGTGGTGGCAGCCACGCCTGTATTCCCAGCACTTTGGGAGGCCAAGGCGGACGGATCACCTGAGATCAGGAGTTCGAGACCGTCCTGGCTAACACGGTGAAACCCCGTCTCTACTAAAAATATAAAAAATGAGCCAGGCGTGGTGTTACATGCCTGTAGTCCCAGGAGAATCACTTGAACCTAGGAGGCGGAGGTTGCAGTGAGCCGAGATCATGCCACTGCACTCCAGCCTGGGCGACAGAGCGAGAGTCCGTATCAAAACACACACACACACACACACACACACACACACACACACACACACACACTCACTCTCACACACACACAAGGAAAGAAAAGAAAAAGAAAAAGAAAAGAAAAGAAAATGCCCTGGACTGTGTCCTGGGACCTGGATTCCTACCATAGTTTTGCTACCGAGCATTTATAGAACTAGCTAAGCCTCTTGGTCCAGTTTCCTCATCTGCTAAATAAGGAATTGGGCTAAATGATCCCTAAAATCTCTTCCAGCTCTCATATGCCATGGCTCTAAGGTAAATTACTAGCCTAGAATCATTCTCCAGAATGAATACTATTTGCTTTCCACCAAAAACAAGGGGAAAAAAGGGAGAAAGAACAAGAAATTCAGATATTTTGTTTTCTCGTATTTAAGGTGAGATGATTCTTTTTATAAAATTAAGATTATTTCTAACATCATTAGATCTTTTCAAAATAACAGGTTTATTACATAAGAAATGTATATTTACTATAGAAAAATATAAATACACATAAGCAAAAAGAACTTAAATAACCTAAAATCCTTCCTATCAGAGACAACCTCTATTAATATGTTGATATATAAATGAAAATGTTTTTCTATACACACATATACATTTTTCCTTCTGAAAATAGGATCAGACTATTCATTCTGTTTTTCAAGTTGATCCTGACATTTAGCAACATACTGAAAAAACATCTTTCTATGTTAATAAGTATACTTATATAGCATTGATTTTAACAGTTATATGGTAATCTGTTGTTTAGGTATATCACCTATGGCTGGATAGTTACATTTATTTTTCACTATTAACAATCTTATAAATATACTATGTGCAAACATGTATGTTTTTTAAGGCTTCTGAGTGCACAGCCAGCAGCAATTCAGCATAAGTAGGGAGGAGGAGCTGTCACATCCTTCTTTGTAGATCCATGCACTAGGCAATCTCTTCCTAACAATCAGATGGTTGCAGGGAACCATTTGATTCCCCTATGCCACGTGACTCCCACCATCCTGGTCACAACTGATTGGATTGGCATCCCCTTCTCCCCTAAAAGCAACCATCTGGGAGTGGCCCAATGCCTATGAGGGGGCAGGAGACCCCTTCCCTGAGAGGGATTCCTACCTTGGGTGGTGGGTGGACAAGCTGAGCAGATTCTCCCTCAAGTCACTGAATACAACACACACAAGAGGCCTTTAGTCAGCAAGGGCAGGAGCAGGCAATAGTGGATTCCCCACAACCTCAGAGAGGAAGGAATTCTTTCCAGTGTGATTCTCAGAGCCACCCTCCCTGGCTCCAGCTAGTTTAACCTGGAGGGTGAAGGGATGGCCTCCAGAGCCAGAGAACCCAGCTTTGGATCCTGGTTCCATCACCTCTTAACTAGAGGATCTCTGGCTAGTCCCTTTGCCTCTCTGATCCTGAGTTTCCTCTTCTGAAAACGAGGAGATCAACACCTACTACAAAAGGTCACTGTGAAAACTAAACAAAATAATATATTAAAAAGGCTTTAGAAGAATGCCTGGTATAGAATAGGTAGTATTATGCCTCTGCCAGGAAGGTGTGTTTTACCTAGAACCACAGGAGTTTAAAGAGTGCTATAGGTCACTGATACCTGCAAGGACAAACTGGTGACTTCAGATACCCTGCTATTATTAGTTTACTTTTTAAGTGATTCAATTTCCTGCACCAGCTTGGCAAACTCCTTGAGGGCATGGGCTCTGTCTTCTGTTCCATTCTACCCTCCACTGCGCCTTCGAAGGGTATAAGCTCCCAGTCTGTGATTGATTCTGCTGATTGGTGAGAGTGTCTTTTCCTTTTTGAGCCAGCACAGCCAGGTTGAACCAGCATAGTGGGCAGCTGGCCCGGCAGCCTAGCTGTCCTCCCTCCATGACAGCCTTCCAGAAGTAACTCTCCCTGGAAGGCAGGCAGAACACAGCGGCCCTCAGCAGCAAGCGGAAGCTTTGTGTTCAAAGCAGAGCCAGCCAAATTCTTGGGACTGGAAGTTGTCACCTATTTCAGTTTGCAGGCTTCAAAAAACATCCCCATCGAAGCTAACCCAGAACCTCCTATAGCATGTGCCAGGGCTGACAAAATGTAGAGGTGCAAGTCTGTTTTAGGGACTCCTCCCTTCAGGAAGGCCTGCTTCCTGAGAAGGCCTGAAAGTCACACGCCCTGGCTTCCCCCTCTGGTATGTCCTGAGGCTAGAACCCCAGGCAAATAGGTAATGAAATCATGAAGTCAGTGAAAGTTGTAGGTACTTCTCACCCCTTCCGCCCCGCCGAACTTGCCTGCTGGCCTACCTAGGCCACCAAACATGGGCCCTGAAGGCCTAATTGCCCAGCAGCTACCAAGACCTGGCTTCACACAAGCTGGAGAGAGGCTCAGCTAAACAGGACAACTAGAGAGGAAGGAGATCCTGAGTAGCAGCAGCAGCAAGTTTGGAGCTAAAGGTGTCAGAGCACAGGGATTCAAACTTTTTTTTTTTTTTTAATATTCCTCTGTGCTGGGTATTAGACTGGGTGTGTGGCGTAATAATATGAAAAGCTAAAACATAGTACACACCATCTGCTGATTACTATGCCAAGCATTTTACACATATTAACTCATTTAATCATTATCAAATCCATTGAAGTAGTATTATTATCTCTATTTTACAGATAAAGAAACTGAGGCACAGTAATTTGTTTAAGGTCTCACAGCTACTAAATGGCACACCTGGACATGCACATAATTCTACTGTTATGGTTTGAAACTGTCCCCTTCGAAACCCCCCTGTTGAAACTCACTCCCCAATGAAACAGTATCAGGAGGTGGGGCCTTTACGAGATGCTTGAGTCATGAGGGTTCCGCCCTCATGATTGGATTGACTAGTCCATTCCTGGGTTAATGGATAATAGGTTATCATTGTGTGAGTGGGTTAGTTATCACAAGAGTGTGTCTGTTATAACCAAGTTGGTTCTCTCTCATGAGCCCCCTCACCACATGATGTCCCAAGCTACCTTGGGACTCTGCAGAGAGTCCCCACAACAAGAAGGTCCTGACTAGATGGAATCCTTTGTCCCTGGACTTCTCAGCCTCCAGAACTGTAAGAAATAAATTCCTTTAAAAAAAAAAAAAAGTACCTAGTCTCAGATATTTAGTTATAGCAACAGAAAGTGGACTAAGATACCCACTGGAAAGCTTTTCAGTTAAAGTATAAATATGATCATCTACACATCTATACATTTAATTCTCATAGTAAGTCTATAAGCTAGGTTAATGTGGTCTCATTTTACAGATGAGAAAACTGATGGTCAGAGAGGTTAAATATGTTCAAGTTCCATAAGCAACAAGTGGTGAGTATCATGCCAGGCCTGTGTGGCTCCACCACACCCTGACACAAAGAGAACACCTTGCAAAAGAACAGGAAAACGCTTAATGGGCTTAGGAAAGGAGGCCACTGCAAAACCACAAAAATTGGGAATATGCTACCCTGCTGGAGGTAGCACCCAGGCACAGCAAAGGGTGGAGGCTCTGGAACCAATCTGATTACTTGCCCCATTGCAACTTTCAAATCACACCAATTAGCCATATTGGTGAACTGATTTAAATCTGATAGTGGCAGGTTTCTAAATGCCTTTTAGAAAGGTGAACCTGGCAATGCTTAAAAACTGGCTCTAAATGCAGCCATATCTCAAATAGAAAAATCTCCAAGCTTTACACTTTCTGCTCACTTTCTAAGCCATCTAATTTTTGTTTTTTCTTTTCTTCTCTCCTTCCCAGTTAGGATAATTAAGATCTTAGAATCATAGACCTGGAAGGAAGTTTAGAGATGACTTAGTACCCCTCTGCTTGCTTTAAGGCTACTCACAGCAACAGTTACCTCCCTCTGTATGTTTAAACCTTTTCTCCCTGCCAGATGAAGGTTTGCCCTTGTGAATGGGGTTGAGTGATCAGCTAGTGGCAGAGCTATTTTAAGGCACCTGCCTGGAATCCCACAATGAAGGCTGATGCAGAAGCCACCTGCTTAAAGATGGCTTTGTCTACCGACCCCCTACTACCACCACCACCCGCCCAGGTCCTCACTGGGGAAGGCCAGAGGTCTACTCTGCCTTTTCCAAACCTAAAGGAGCTCTTGGAAGGGTCATCAGGAATACAGAAAGAAATAGGATCTATTAAGGAACTAACATGCAAATAATGACAGATAAGATTGTGTTAACAGACTCTTGTAAGAAGTTTTATATGAGCACCCAAACCAAAAACTACCAGTGCCTTCAGGGATCCAGAAACTTCACCAAGGAGGATGCCCAGGAAAGGAACTGAGGCCCAGGGAAGCTGCAGGCCTGGGAGGCTACATGGTTTCTCCACTGAAGGCAGGCAGCGCTGGTTTTGCAACCTGACTTTCCCCTTGCTAGCGTGGGACTACAACCAGTGACACACTTTGGCATTCCCAGCCTTTATTTTCATTGTGCAGCTGTCTGATTGGGTGGGTCCCTACACTAAAATGGAAAAGATAATGACTACAAAATTGAATTACACCATAGACAGATTCTTTATCACCACCATCAAGCACTCACCGATTACCCAGCTCCTTTTAGATTGAGTGAGTTTGACCAATGGAGTGGAGGCATATACTAAGTTCAGCATCTCTGGGTCCCTCCCCACTGTAGCTAAGTTCCCAGCCATGGTACTGTTGAGGCCCTAAGTTCCCAGGGTGAAGATCTGACTGTGGCACCAACAGGCACATCAGGATAACAATAATCTTAGTCCCATACCAGTTGTTTCTCAACAGAAGCTAACAACTTACATTGATTAAATGTCTGCTAAGCATCAGGCACTCTGAGGAGTGCTATACATACATTGTATATATACAATGAATCAGGTACATTATTATGCCAATTTTTTTTTTTTTTTTTTGAGACAGAATTTTGCTCTTGTTGCCCAGGCTGGCATACAATGGCTCGACCTCGGCTCACTGCAACTTCTGCCTCCCGGGTTCAAGTGATTCTCCTGCCTCAGACCCCCAAGTAGCTGGGATTACAGGTGTGTGCCACCACATCTGGCTAATTTTTGTATTTTTTGTAGAGACAGGGTTTCACCATGTTGGCCAGGCTAATCTTGAACTCCTGAGTTCAGGTGATCCACCTGCCTCAGCCTCCCAAAGTGCTGAGATTACAGGCGTGAGCCACCATGCCTGGCCTATTATGCCTGTTTCACAGATGAGGAAATTTAAGAGATTAGGTCACTTGCTTAAGGTTCCCTCACTGAACCGTGAACTCCAGGAGACTAAGGACTGCTTTATTTCTGGTGCCTCCCTCACACCCAGAATGGTGCTAGACACAGGGAAGATGTTCAATAAAAAAAATGCTAAATGGATGAATGAACAAGTACTAAATGCTGAAGTAAAGAGGAATGTGTTCTCCAGAAAGAGAATGAGAAATATAAATGACCAAGCAGAGAGGAAGATATTCTCTAGGCTAACTAGAAGAACTGTAATTACAGCTCTTTTAACCTTCCCTTTCTCCGTGTAGGTTTCCCATTGAGTGTTTTCAATGGGAAATGTCTAACTGCACTGTGGGTGTACACCACGGCCGGTTACTATTTTTGGAACACTTGTGAATCCTGGGCCCAGAGTCATGACCAATACTAGTGAGTCATACTCCCCATACAGAGCTCCCTACACACTGGCTGTCAGAAAAAAAAAAAAAAAAAAAAAAAGCAAAACAGAAGTTGCCATCTCGTCCTGTGCTCCAGCTGTCTCATTTTACCTTCTGAAATGATGGAGGAAGTTCTGCTGAGGATGGGGTCAGGGTAACAGCAGACTTCTGAATAACTCTGCACCCCCAGAAACCTGCAAAGGACACAGGCCCTCTTGGTGGTCTCCTCCTGGATACCTTGCTTTCTCCTGGAAGAGCCCTCCCTTCCACCCCGGATATCACTGTGAACCTGTAAGTGGCAGTACCTTCTTTCTGATAGGCAATGTCTACTGTGCCATCCTAGGCAGGTATAATACATAAAATAACCTGTCACCTGGGACCATTAGCCTCTTTAACAAAGGACAAATTTCATTCCATACTGGAGAGAAAGTGTCCTGGAGAGAGGAAACATGTTGACTTAAAGTCACACAAAGGTGCAAAGACCTGACGGTAGTCCTTTTTGGGGCAGAAAGAAAGCAGAGAGTTCAGGAGGATAGAACTCTCGATCACAGACTTGGGTACTTGTGGACTCTCATACAGGTTGGGGGTTATTAATTTTATTTTTTATTTTTTGGAGACGGAGTCTCACTCTGTCCCCCAGGCTGGAGTGCAGTGGCGTGATCTCGGCTCACTGCAACCTCTGCCTCCCGGGTTCACACCATTCTCCTGCCTCAGCCTCCCAAGTAGCTGAGACTACAGGTGCCTGCCACCATGCCTGCCTGGCTAATTTTTTTGTATTTTTTAGTAGAGACGGGGTTTCACCATGTTAACCAGGATGGTCTCGATCTCCTGACCTCGTGATCTGCCTGCCTCGGTCTCCCAAAGTGTTGGGATTACAGGCGTCAGCCACCGCGCCAGGCCTGGTTGGGGGTTATTCAGACTCCTTTGCTTAGCTATGGTAGATGGCTAAGTTTTTGCTTCCAAGTTCTCTTGACCATGAGACATGTAGAGCCAGGGAGGAAAGAGAAAACCCAAACCAGGTCACTGTTACCTGTGAATAAACACCTTGATCGAGTTCTGAGAAGAGGAGTTATGATACTAAAGGTTAAGTGGAGGTTTTCACTCCTCTTCAGATTTTGACTTTCATAACTCTGCCATCCCTTTACTATAGAGAACTGAGAAAGAATAGTATTTGGGCATGTGAGGAGATTCCAGCTGCATAAGCAAATCATGAATGTTCCCAGTGCCAAGTCCTCAGCGAAGAGTGCCCCAGGAGTTTCATTCCTACTGACCGACCTGGGTAATGCAGGCATAAGAACAGAGAGAGAGGTGGTGCTTTTAAAAATAGATCTGACTTAGTAGTCTTTAAATAACTAAGGATTATGATATGGGAGAGGGCTACTTTGCATCTCTATCTCTGCTAAGAGGAGAACTTGACAAAATGGGCATGAAACTAAAGGGATTTGGGTTTGCTAAGTATAATGACTTCTAAAAGGTAAGAAAGCTGCTGAAGAAGAGTATTTGCTTCTCTGTAGCAGGATGGACTCTTACTTGACTGTGATGGTCACTGAAATGTAGCCTACCTTGACATAGAGTAAATTCTTGCTCTTCAAAGTGTGGTCCCCAGATCAGCAGCAGCAGCATCACCTGGGAACTTGTTAAAGATGCTGAGGCCCCACCTTGACCTCCTGAATAAGAATCTCCTCTCAGCCGGGAGCGGTGGTTCACACCTGTAATCCCAGCACTTTGGGAGGCCGAGTTGGGCAAATCATGAGGTCAGGAGATTGAGACCATCCTGGCTAACATGGTGAAACCCTGTCTCTACTAAAAAAATACAAAAAAATTAGCCAGACTTGGTGGCGGGTGCCTGTAGTCCCAGCTACTTGGGAGGCTGAGACAGGAGAATGGCGTGAACCCGGAAGGTGGAGCTTGCAGTGAGCCGAGATCGTGTCACTGCACTCCAGCCTGGGCGACAGAGTGAGACTCCGTCTCAAAAAAAAAAAAAAAAAAAAAAAAAAAAAAAAAAAAACTCCTTTCTAACAAAGTTCCCAGGTAAAATGCCTGAACCTTATGAACTGAGAAGCACTGGGCTAAATGATCTTTGCAGATTCCTCCTGTGATGGTTAATATTGAGTTTCAACTTAATTGGATTGAAGGATGCAAAGTATTGTTCCTGGGTGTGTCTGTGAGGGTGCTGCCAAAGAAGATTAATATTTGAGTTAGTGGGCTGGGAAAGTCAGACCTACCCTCAATCTGGGTGGGCACGGTCTAATCAGCTGCCAGTGTGGCCAGAATAAAAGCAGGCAGAAGAATGTGAAAAGACTAGACTGGTTTAGCCTCCCAGCCTACATCTTCCTCCTGTGCTGGTTGCTTCCTGCCGTCGAATATCAGACTCCAAGTTCTTCAGCTTTGGGGCTCGAACTGGCTTCCTTACTCCTATTATGGGACTCATCTTGTGACTGTGTGAGTCAATCCTCTTAATAAACTACCCTTTATATATAAATCCATCCTATTAGTTCTGTCCCTCTAGAGAACCCTGACTAATACACCTCCTATTTGAGGATTTCATGAGCTGCCACTAGTTGAGAAATGGTGCAGCCCCTCTGGGGAGGGAGGCCTGGCTGCTAAGGAAGTGGGAGGCACACTGGTATTCTCCTCCCAAGCCACAGCTCTCCACATGCCTGTTGTACAGGGGAGAAAGTACACCTTCCTCCTCAGCCTCAAGGGTACCATAGCTTCGGGTCCTCTGAACACACGAGACCCCCTGTAGCAAATACCTGGGAGCCCAGACAGCTTGTAGAGATGATCTGTGCCTCCCTCAGACCCACGGAAGACTCCCAGAGCAAGGAGGGAGGTAGGCAGTCCAGTGGTCTCTGCAGATCCCAGCTCTCCTCTCACTTGTAAAAGCTATCTTCTTGCCTCCCTGGGGGCCACAGGTGACAGGGAGTGCCCAATTTCTCATCTATTGAAGAATCATAAACCAACTAATATGTTTTTTCCAGAAGGTTTTTAAAAGTCATTTTTATGTAAATTGTTCATAAATACCAATGAGAAAAAGAACACCCAAAACTAATATAGAGAGTGAAGGGTCTCAAGACACAGTCAACAACCCTTTTGACTAAGAGGATCTAGTTCACAGACACACACACACAGAGTGTAATCACCCTGCTGCTGATATTAACTACTGCCTTAGTCAGCTCAGGCTGCTGTAACACAATACCATAGACTGGGTGGCTCAAACAACAGATATCAATTTTCTTACAGTTCTGGAGGTGTCTTATAGTCCAAGATCAAAGTACCAGCAGATGTGATTCTTGGTGAGGGCTCTCTTCCTGGCTTGCAGATGGCTGCCTTCTTGCTATGTCCTCACATGGACTTTCCTCGGTGTATACCCATGGAGAGAGAGAAAGAAAGAAATCTCTAGTCTGTCTCTCTTCCTGTTCTTATAAGGGCACTCATCCAATCATGGGGCTCTGCTCTCAGGACCTCATCTATTAATAGTACCACCAGGTTGGGGATTAGGTCTTGAACTTACGAATTTTGGAGGGACACAAACATTCATTCCATAACAACTACCAAAGTAGTAGACTTCAGAGCAATTATTTTCTAATCCATATTTTTCCCCTTAAATCATATGTTCCTGGCTAATACTGAGTGTCCTAAGACTACATGTTAGAGAAATAGAAAATTTTAGATTATCCATCTTCATAATAACTAGTAGTGCTGTAGAAATGCAGTTTGTCAGTCTCTAGGGTCTCTCTATTCTACCGTTTCAGGTAGGCTGTGGTTCTATGGTCAAGTCAAAGAGAAGCTGCACTGAGTATTTATTCACAGTAAGAACAGCAGTTGAGATCAGGGGCTCTAGAGCTAGAATGATCTGGGTTCAAATGTGATTCTATGACTCCCTACCTGTGACCTTTCTAAACTTTGATTTCCCCATCTATAAAATGGAAGGAATGATAATATCGTTTATCATTGTATATCACTATGTAGTTGTGAGGGTTGAGTAATACATGAAAAGCCCTGCCACAGGGTAGAGACTAAATACACAGTGGCTATTACCATTGTTGCAGTTGGTATCATCGGATGTGATACTTATGTTTTTCTAGCTCATATGTGCTTTTCTACTATCACGCCGAGATCTCCAAAGAGCAGGGATTAAGCTTCCCTCAACAGAATTCTTCTTGTCTTCTTGAGGTTATAAAAGGTCTCCTGCTTCAAGTAACTCAGGGAGCTGCCAATGTAAGGCTCTGCCCTTGTGGGGCATAAGAACTGTTGTGGTCACTTGCCTGTCTACTGGCCCAAAAACTCCTCCAGAGTCCTGGGCATAGCACAAGTTAGGCCTTCTTTTTAGGAAGCCAAGAGTCCTCCTCCACCTCCCCAAGCCTCTTTGCCCCACTCTAGTGAGCAGTGATCTTCACTCACACCTTGACTACCCACCGCCCATTTCCCCTTACATGACTCTTCACCCCTGAGCACATATATGTCATGTACTGGCCTTCAAGAGTGATCTTTCATTTCAGCTTTCATTTCTTCCAGGATTCCCCAGGATCAACCATCTGAGCAGATACCTTAGAATGTCCCCAGATTTCAGAGGTAAGTCACTAGTACTTTCCCAGAGTAGTAGACATCATTTCTGCCCTGCCCCTGTGGTCCTAACCATATCCAGTGACATCAAAATCTGGTGTCATATCTCATGGAAGACCCACACCCCCAAAGCCCTTCATCCTATTATACTGGATCCCTTTATCCAGTGCTCATAAACCACGTGAATGGCCTGGCCTGCTTGGTAAAGGCCTTGAGCCCAGCTCCTCTTTCAGCCACTCCCAATCAATCTGCCAATCATCTCTTCCAGGAAGCTTCCTGCCTTCTCTTCCAAGCCAAGCTGGATTAGGGACCCCTACATTGAGCTCACCCTGTACTTATCTCTGTTGTTAACCACAGTACTGGAATGATCTGTGTCTCCATCTGCCTCCCACACTAAACTGAGTTCCAGGAGGGCTGGGGCCATGTGTTATTCATCTCTGCATCTCTGGCATTTAGACTGTGCCTAATATATAGTAAGCATGCAGTACATGTTGAAAGAAATAAATAAAGGTGGGAGGAGGAAGGGAGGAGGGAAAAAGAACGATAGAAAGCAAGGAAGAAAAAAAGAAGAGGCCGGCCGCGGTGGCTTACGCCTGTAATCCCAGCACTTTAGGAGGCTGAGACAGGCGGATCACAAGGTCAGGAGATCAAGACCATCCTGGCTAACGCAGTGAAACCCCATCTCTACTAAAAATACAAAAAAATAGCCAGGCGTGGTGGCGGGCGCCTGTAGTCCCAGCCAGTCGGGAGGCTGAGGCAGGAGAATGGCGTGAACCTGGAAGGTGGAGCTTGCAGTGAGCCGAGGTTGCACCACTGCACTCCAGCCTGGGCGACACAGCAAGACTCCGTCTCAAAAAAAAAAAAAAAAAAAAAAAAAAGAAGAAGAAGAAGAAAAAGAAGAAAGGAAAAAGGAGGAAGGAAGAATAAGGAAAGAATCAAAGTCATAGGAAGAAGGAAATAATGAGAATAGGCTGGATCGAATTCTGTAGAATAATTCCCAATGGCCTTGAACAGTGAAGCTAAAGCCCATCCTCCTCTATATTTAATCTTCCAACATCTCCTTCTCTGTTATTAATATAAAAACAGAGTAAGTTTATATGGGCCCATTAAAATCATTGGCCAAATAATCATGATGGTACCTGGAGCCCTAGGTCATCAGAAACCCCTATAAAGTCCTATGTACTGACAGCAGGACATAAAACTATCATCAAACACAAACACTGAACCTTTTCCTGGTCACAAATACATGCTCCACTCAGCGGCCAAGGTCAGTCACTTCTTGTGTACATGAACCCTCCCTGGTCCGCCCCTGCTGACAAACATTTCCACACACATCCAAGGAGAATGGGAGAGGGACCAAAAAGCTCTTAGGAATTCAGTGACATAATCACCTTACAGGTATCACCACAAATGGAGAGGGGCAGGAACCCAGAAAGGCAAAAGGCAAAACAGAATAGCCGGATAATCAAGAAAATATTCACATGTGTACACACACACACCTACTCAACAGTTTAACTTCCCTAATAATGTTTTGCTCCGATTAATAATTAAATGGCCTGTGTACTTTGAATAGACGCCAACTACTTCTCAGCACGGAGAAGTGGTAGAGTGGTAGGACAGCCTGGAATGAAAATGAGCCAGTCCACCACATAGATAATCAAGAGCTTCTTGCATTCATTCCCTATATCTGCTCAAAATTTTTGACTCAAATTTTGTTTAAGTCAAAATTTTAGAGATTAGAGATGAGATGTGGAGAAAGTTCACTTTACCAACTTTGGTCTATTCCAGCCAATTCAGTCATTGTTCTCTCCACACAGAATAGAAGCAATAGTTTGACCCTTAAACCTGAGCTGAACTCTGTTGATTGTGTTTGGAGGACAGCTCCCCTTGGCTTTGTAGGCTAACCCCCATGTGTCCACTCTCTCCCTTCAGCAGATGCTCCCTTATGGATACCACTCCATCCCTCTGAACACAGTATATATTCCTCATGATTCATTGTGGTCAGGAATTTAATTACTGATCATAAATTATGTGGGAATTACCTTCCAAGGAATTGGGAAAATGAGTGTGATTGTAGGAAAAGATAATCTATTATAGATTACTTTTAAAATAATGTCAAATGTTAATCTTGTATATGGGAAGAGAGGAAAAGACTAAGTTAAAGTTAGCAGAAGGTCTGAGGGATCCCAACTAGTGCTCAGGTAAGGAGGGTGGGAAAGAGGGAAAGGAGAATGTGAAGGAAGAAGGCCTATTTGGACAAAAGGCACATCCCACATGGAATCATCTTCCCCAAATCAAAGGAGGGTGGGTGCTTCCCAGGAGGGCACAGTGTGACTCTCCAAGCACCCACTGGGCATGGAAGAAGGTGCCTGCCAGTGCCTGCCTCTTTCCCATTCTCCTTTTTCTTCCTTCTTCCCCTCGCCTCCTTTCCTTCCATCCACTTTCTTTTTCTTTTTGAGATGGAGTCTTCCTCTGTCGCCCAGGCTGGAGTGCAGTGGCACAATCTTGGCTCACTGCAAGCTCTGCCTCCCATGTTCAAGCAATTCTCCTGCCTCAGCCTCCCGAGTAGCTGGGATCACAGGTGCATGCTACCATACCCGGCTAATTTTTGTATTTTTAGTAGAGATCACCATGTTGGTCAGGCTGGTCTCGAACTCCTGACCTTGTGATCTGCCTGCCTTGGCCTCCCAAAGTGCTGGGATTACAGGCATGAGCCACCGTGCCCGGCCCCTTCCATCCACTTTTATTGACCACCTGTGTGTTAGGTGCTGTGAAGGTGGTGGGAATATAAAAATAACAGAAAAGTCTCTAATGTCCAGTCATTAAGCAGTAAAGCTAGTAACCAACAAGTTCAGCAAAGCAAACTATGCAACCATATCACAGAGCCTGTGTTAATAAATGTGGCCCAGTGTGCCTCAGTGGAGGCAGCAGCCATTTCCACCTGGCAGCCAATAGCTGATTTCAGTAACAATGTTGTTCTCAAAATTTCCCCACACCTACTGCTCTAGAATAAAATAAAATAGAGACATCACAACCAAATGCAAAGTAAGAATTTTGATTGGATCTGTTTAAAAAAAACATCCAAAGTGCATTGACTTTGGAGACTCACAAGGGGGAGGATGAGAGAGGGGTATGGGATAAAAACTACATATTGGGTACAATGTATACTACTTGGGTGATGGGTGTATGAAAATCTCAGACGTCACCACTATATAATTCATCCACGTAACCCAAAACCATTTGTACCCCAAAAGCTACTGAAATTTTTAAACACACACACACACACACACACACACACACACACACACATATCTGTTAGAAGACATATTGGGAAACATTTTGGAAAATTTTATATGATTTGGGAATTGGGAACCAGGGGATATTAGGTAATTATCATTAATTTTCTTAAGTGTAATAAAGGTTACTGTGAGTACATCAAAGGATGTTCTTATTTTCAAGAGATGTGTGTTGAAGTATTTAGGGATGATGTCTGTATCTTACATTGAAATAGTTTAGTAAAAAACATATATTTGGTAACATGTATATAACTGTAGAATCTAGATGAGGGATTTCAGTGTCAACTGTACTATTATTTCAACTTTTCTATACATTTGAAATTTTTTATAATAAAAAATTTGAGGCCGGGCACAGTGGCTCACACCTGTAATCCCAGCACTTTGGGAGGCCGAGGCAGGCATATCACGAGGTCAGGAAATCGAGACCATCCTGGCTAATATAGTGAAACCCCGTCTCTACTAAAAATACAAAAAATTAGCCGGGTGTGGTGGCGGGCGCCTGTAGTCCCAGCTACTCGGGAGGCTGAGGCAGGAGAATGGCGGGAACCCAGGAGGCAGAGCTTGCAGTGAACCGAGATCGCACCACTGCACTCCAGCCTTGGCGACAGAGCGAGACTCTGTCTCAAACAAAAAAAAAGAAAAAAAAAGTCTGAATAAAAAATTATCTCCACTTGCTAGCCTGTTGTAATAAAGCCTTTAGTAGAATAAAGTCTTCTGTGTGTCAATTAGCTAATAAATAATCATAACTAACATTTGTCATGTGCCAGGCAATGCTGAGAGCTAGCGTGCAATAACGGCAGTATGAGCTTTGCTTTACAGAGAGGGAAACCGAGGCTTGGCAAGGTTAAGTTCTTATCCCAAGACACACAGATAGTAACTGTCAGAGCCAGATCCCAGCCTGGCTTTGATCTGGTTCTAAACTACCCACTCTTAACTGCCAGCTTCTACTGACAACCTTCTAGAAAAAACGCTGACATGCAATGTCTGGGTGAAGTAATGGTAACAGGAATCATTGCCATGAAGGGCAGTCTGTCAACTTGTGCGTGCAAACAACCATTCTAAGAGCCTTTCTTGCTTTGATAGGGAGAAAAAAGGCTTCGGGTGCTGCCAGAAGAGAAGAGGCCATCAGTGAGTGAGGAAAAGGCATGGAAAGAGGAAGGGGGGAAGGGAAACAGCCTCACCTTATAGACCTGCAGTTCTGTGGGGCAAATTAAAGCTGTAAAGCAGGTATTTTTGACTGGAGCAGCAGACAAATGTTTCTGTTTAGTAGAAAAGTTACTGCAATCAATGCTGTTCCACATCACTAATGAAGGCTGAAAAAAGTCACAGCTGAAAGGTATAATGGTGCTTTCTTCCAGAGGGCTGCTTAAGCAAGGTCTCATTGTGCCTGAAGTCTGTATTGCTTACTGGCCATTCGGGACGTGCAATGCGATTTAAGAGAGTGGTGCTGGACTGCACTGAGCCAGCTATACGCCCTTACTCAGTCCCCTGTAGAACAGGGCCAGAGAGAGTGGAGGGCAGGGTGTGCCCAGCCAATTGGCCTCTATAGGAATTTCAACCATGACCTCAACCTTATTTGCTCTCTGCTCCAGTCTCCTGACTAACCAGCCTGTGCACGGCAGAGCCTGAGTTCCACAGCCAGCCTGGCAGGGCCACCATGTAACAGTCCAGGGTCAAGTTGCATTTTGCTTTTGGTGTATAAAATGCAAGAACTGGAGAAATCATGTAAAAAGTCAGGAGGAGGTAAGCATTCCAAGCACCAGCCTCCCTGGAATTCAGCATTAGAACAAAAGCCACTTCCTTCAGTGCCCTTTTCTTACAGAGCAGTTTTTCCTGTGAGGAGAGAGTTACCGCATAACACCTCCGTTAGTGGGATGTTCTGAGTTGTCGGGATTAACCATCGAGGCGGTGGGGTGAAGGGTCCCATTATGCAGAATGTGGGGACTGCCCCTGAGATGTTTTTGTTTTTAAAACAAACACAATTGTGCCAGCTGATCTCAGAAAATGTTTCTAGAAAATGTGCAGCCTGTGACATCACAGACCTTCCTTTCAGCCTCGGACCAGCAGCAACACACTCTGAAGTAGGTCTCAGAAGACAAAAAGCTGAAATCAACTCATGCTTCCTGCTACACAGAATCCACTGAGAGGAAAAGGAAATTTTACCCAAACTTCAGAAAGCTACAGAAATGACACCCATTTTCACAATCCCAGAAGGAAAGTTGCATCTGAGGGGAATAAAAACAGAGCAATGGAAGAGTATTTGTTAAAATAAATGGCTTTCACAGGGCATTTTCTCTAAAAGTCTCCCTCGCCTCAAAGAGTACTCCTGTCTGCAGTCCCTCTTGCACGTCACACAGCTGTGGGCTTCCTGGGAGCTGCTGCCATCTCCTTGCCTAAAAGCCTCAGTGCCCCCACCCCCAGCCAACCCACCTGCCCCACAGCTGGTCTCCCTTTCTCTGGCTTCTTGGAGCAATAAGACCCCCTTCTCCCAGTGAGGCATCTTTCTGAAAGGTAAGTATGAACCCACTCCTCTCCTGCTCAAAAATAGTGGCCGGCTCTCGATCTCCCAAAAGATAGAAATGCACACTTTGGTCTGGTGTGGCGGTTCATGGTTCATGCCTGTAATCCCAGCACTTTGGGAGGCCAAGGCAGGCAGATCACCTGAAGTCAGGAGTTGAAGACCAGCCTGACCAACATGGTGAAACCCTGTCCCTACTAAAAGTACAAAAATTAGCCAGGCATGGTGGCATACACCTGTAATCCCAGCTACTTGGGAGGCTGAGGCAGGAGAATTGCTTGGACCCAGGAGGCAGAGGTTGCATGAGCTGTGAACGTGCCATTGCACTCCAGCCTGGGTGACAGAGCAAGACTCTGTCTCAAAAAAAAAAAAAAAAAAAAAAAAAAAGAAAAGAAAAGAAAAGAAAGAAAGAAAAGAAAAAGAAATGCATACTTTATTTGGTACCCGGGCCCTCATGACCTTTCTCCTGCCCACTTTTCCCAGACTGTCTGCTACCACATGGTATGTACAGCCTTTCTCCCAGTCACACGGACTCCTCTGAATGCTTGCCTGTCTTTCCCGTGTGGCATCTGCCTGTGCCTTTCTACTCACTGTCCACATGTCTAAAATGCTCTTCCTCTAAACCCACAGAGAAAACGTAACCCAAATGCCACCTCCTCGGTGGAGCCCCTCTGGAAGTTTCTTTCTCTGTCTCTCTCTCTCTCTCTCCACATACACGCTGCTTACCTTCCCAGCCACACAGGTATCACTCCCCTTTTCAGGGCTTTGCTCTGTTCTCTGTTCACAGATCTGCTACCCACACTAGTCTGTGAGCACTCCTTTGGGGACAGAGCCCATGAAGTGCTCATCTTTGTGTTTCCAGTTCTTAGCCCAGTGCCTGGCACCTAGTAGGTGCTTCATAATCTAAGTCCCCCAACCAGCAAGACCAAATTCTGCTATTTCCAAGTCATCCTCAACACTCCATAGGAAAGAGTTCTGCTACCACAGAACAATGTATTCTATATTGCCTATAAATTATT
Organism: Macaca thibetana thibetana; assembly: GCF_024542745.1. Lineage (NCBI taxonomy): Eukaryota > Metazoa > Chordata > Mammalia > Primates > Cercopithecidae > Macaca > Macaca thibetana. The sequence goes on from NC_065578.1 coordinate 150,916,042, forward strand.
ACATTTCTCTCTTCCTGGAGATACACACACACACACACACACACACACGTATATATAGATATATAGGCGCCTGGCCTATACAACCTAAATCTTATAGAAACTCTTGGCTTCTGTGTGAGGGACAAATGGAGTCAGTCTTTAGGCTAATATTTTTTCTATAAACTAAGATTTTAAAACAATTGATGTTGATATCTTAAAGGGTCAGTCAACAAATTAATCAACATTATCTCCTAAACAACAGCCAAGGACCAGTGGAAGGGTGGGAGAGAATAAAAAATGTGACTTCCCTAAAGTATATTATAGTTTAGCAGGACAAAATTTTTTTAATTCGATAATTTAAAAATTTTTTTAGAGACAGGGTTTTGTTCTGTCACCCAGGCTGGAGTGCAGTGGCACCATCACGGTTCACTACAGCCTCAAGCTCCTGGACTCAACACAATCCTCCCACCTTAGCCTCCCACCTTAGCCTCCCAAGTATCTGAGACTACAGGTGCACTGCAACTGCACCCAGCTAATTTTTAAGAATTTTTTTGTAGAGGCAGGTGTCGCTATGTTACCCAAGTGGGTCTCGAACTCCTGGGCTTAAGTGGTCCTCCTGCCTTGGCCTCCCAAAGTGTTAGGAATACAGGCAAGAGCCACTGTGCCCTGCCTGCATCCTAGAATATACTCTATATATACACATACACACACACACACACACACACACACACACATTGCACTCCAGCCCAGGTGACAGTGTGAGACTCCATCTCAAACAACAACAAAAAAGATTTAGGTTGTATATTCAGAAGTTGCAGGAATGCTGTGGCCTAATAGGATAAAAAGTCCTGGCACTGTGCCCTGGCCTCCTTCCCCATTGTCTGTCCTCTTGTTCGGCCTCTTTTCAGGCTGGGCTCTGCTCTCCCTTCCCAGGGCCAAAGGATTCAGAGGCAACCCAAGATTTACACATCGAATTCCTCGCCAATTTTCTTGCCATCACCCTTGTGGGGTCTGGCTCTCTGCTGTTGCAGCAATTTATTTATTTATTTATTTATTTATTTATTTTTGAGACGAAGTCTCACTCTGTCACCCAGGCTGGAGTGCAATGGCATGATCTTGTCTCACTGCACCCTCCGCCTCCCAGCTTCAAGCGATTCTCCTGCCTCAGCCTCCTGAGTAGCTGGGATTACAGGTGCCCGCCACCACTCCCAGCTAATTTTTGTATTTTTAGTAGAGACGGGGTTTCACCATGTTGACCAGCCTGTTGCAGTAATATTAATACTTCATCAGCAGGACCTGCCACTCTTTAACCTGCCATGGTTCAGTGGCTGTAAGGAGAAAATTAATATACATTGCTTCTTCCAAAGTAACCCTGGAGAAACTTCTTTCCCCCCAGCTGTCACTACTTCAGAAATTCTAAAATGAGATTGGGGAAGATGAAGGATGTGTGAAAAATTCTCCCTTGGCTTCCACCTGCCACTTGTTATCACCAGCTATCTGAAGAGTCCAGTTGCCTGGAGGCCTTCAGCTGGGATAATGGTAATTTTTTTTTTCCTTTTTCTTTTTTTTCTTTTTTTTTTTTTTTTTTTTTGAGACAGAATCTCGCTCTGTCGCCCAGGCTGGAGTGCAGTGGCGTGGTCTCGGCTCACTACAACCTCCACCTCCCAGGTTCAAGTGATTCTCCTGCCTCAACCTCCTGAGTAGCTGGGATCACAGGTGCATGCTACCACACCCGGCTAATTTTTGCATTTTTAGTAGAGATAGGGTTTCACCATGTTGGTCAGGCTGGTCTCGAACTCCTGACCTTGTGCTCTGCCCGCCTTGGCCTCCCAAAGTGCTGGGATTACAGGCATGAGCCACCACGCCCGGCCTGGGATGGTGGTATTCTATGCAGTGTCTCCAGGCTGCCAAGTAGAGCAGTTTCAGAATGGCCTCAGGGTTGATGTCAACCAAAGGAAAGCAGCTGGTGTCTTTATCCATGACCCTCCTTCCATCTCCATGACCCTGCATTATCCTCCCATGGCCATCCTGCCACAAACTCCCCCTCAAAGGCCTTAGCAGAGGGCCAAGTATTTGTTAGTTGAGGGAAAAAAAAACTTGTTTCAATGTCAAACTGACATTCCTAAGGGCTCCTGCAGCCTCCCCTACCGGAATCCTTCAGATCCTGGGCTTGAGTGTTGGTGAGATGGGAATCTAATCTGTGCAGCTGTGCAGTCAAGGAGTGGCCAGGTGTTCAGGACATGAGGACAGGGTCAGAGACTAGTTACTGGAGAGATGGACACACACGGGCCCAGGCCAGCCTAAGGCCATTAAAAGTCCTGGTGTTGTGCCCCAGCCACCTTCCCCATTGTCTTTCTTAACAACGACATGATCACTGTTAACCAATGGTGGCCCAAACTTTTTTTTTTTTTTTTTTTCTTGAGACGGAGTCTCGCTCTGTCACCCGGGCTGGAGTGCAGTGGCCGGATCTCAGCTCACTGCAAGCTCCGCCTCCCGGGTTCACGCCATTCTCCTGCCTCAGCCTCCCGAGTAGCTGGGACTATAGGCGCCCGCCACCTCGCCCGGCTAGCTTTTTGTATTTTTTAGTAGAGACGGGGTTTCACCGTGTTAGCCAGGATGGTTTCGATCTCCTGACCTTGTGATCCGCCCGTCTCAGCCTCCCAAAGTGCTGGGATTACAGGCTTGAGCCACCACGCCCGGCTGATGGTGGCCCAAACTTAATTCAAGGTCCTGAGAACCCCTTCAAAGAAGGGGAGGAGCCAAGCAGGTAACAGCATCTCAGGGGTTTCAACAGCAGGGATTAGAAGTCAGACTGGGAGTGTCTGAGTTTTGGGGCAGGAAATAAAATACTGAATCTTAGATGGGAAATGCTGAATTATTAGGCAGGTGTTTGGTCAGAGCAGAATATCATAAAGCAGACTGGGAACAAGGACTCAGGATACTGAAGTCAAACCATGCTTATGAGCTGCAGAACTACCTTGTTAATGGGCTACAGGCTGAGAGTATCTCCTTCCTCCTACCTGGAACCAGGTCTGCTCCTAGACCTGGAGGCACAACTGACTTTGCAGGTGGAGCCCTCCCTATGCTAGAGGTCAGCACCTTAAGGATCAGAACCACGCCTGGCTCACTCTCCACTCAGTGAGTGCCTGATACATGGTAGGCACTTGATGAACACTTACTGAGTGAATGACCATTATGTATGTTTTTGGGAAGCTGGATCAGGATGTAGGCACAGCCTCTCTCCCCTAGAAAAGCAGAGTCTGTTCATCCTGAAAGTTTCACCATTACCAGATATCTGCCTGGACCTGTACAGCTCGAGCCGCTGGATTTATCCTGTTTTAACAAACGCATCGTGCTTGCCATGTGCAGCAAAAATACACCAATTTAATGTTCAACAATCCTTTGAGGTAGGTATTTTTATTTTATTTTATTTTATTTTTTTTTTTTTTCTGAGACAAATTTTCTCTCTGTTGCCCTGGCTGGAGTGCAGTGGTGCGATCTCTACTCCCTGCAAGCTCCGCCTCCCGGGTTCCCGCCATTCTCCTGCCTCAGCCTCCCGAGTAGCTGGGACTACAGGTGCCCACCACGGCGCCCGGCTAATTTTTTGTAGTTTTAGTAGAGACGGGGTTTCACCGTGTTAGCCAGGATGGTCTTGATATCCTGACCTCGTGATCCACCCACCTCGGCCTCCCAAAGTGCTGGGATTACAGGCGTGAGCCACCGCGCCCAGCCTGAGGTAGGTGTCTTTATTAACCCCGTTTAATAGATGAGACAACAGGCACAGAGAGGACAAGTAACTGGCCAAGGTTACACAGTGATGGAGCCTGACTATGACCCCAGGCATTCTGGCTCTAGAGCCTATACTCACAGAGACAAGCATAAAGGCCAGAGGGTCCAAACCCACCGCTATCCATGGTTTAGAATTGAATTTTGCAGGGTGGATCTCTACGACCTTCTAAAAGCCATTCACTATCCCTAGACATCCTGACAAGTCTGAGATGCTGGCGGTGACTCCGAGATATGGAAACAATTCCCACTGCCTTTGCTTGTCTCTGAAATGCAAACAAGACATGCATTGGTAGAGCATGACCTTGTAGGACAACTACCTGGGGACTCCTAGACTCAGCCACCCATTGCACAGGGCCAGTTTCACAAAGGCAGGCATGTAACCTGTGGAGTCACACAGGTCTCTGTGCTTTGAAGGGCCTTCTGCTTGGTTTGATGCACTGCTATTGCCATCTTGAAATTCCCAATAATTTTTGAACAAGGGCTCTGAGATTTTTATCTTGTACTGGGCCCTGTAAATTAGGTCCTGCCTATGCTTGTGTGTTGTCCATTAGATTCATCCTGATTTCCTTTCTCTTGCCTTTCCTCTCTTGCCCACAGGAATCAGCCTCTTATAATCTCTGTAAATTCTTGACATTCTTAGGTGTTAGGAGAGCATGCAGGTCAACTCCAGTTCTTAAGAGTCTCTTATTCTAATCTGTTTCTTCTGAAGCTGATTAGGATTTTTTTTCATAACATCTTAGGCATCTGATACTCACTCCATCCCTCCCGTGCTCTCCCCATGTTGACTTCATTCCTCCTGCTTCTGATCTTTCAGCTCCCTGCCAATCCAGGAGCGAGATAAGGACTGTGAGGGCTGAGGCAGGCTGTTGGTAAAGGAAGCCCCAGCTGAAAGAGAACATCCACAGTCTAGATTAAAAGAGATTTAAAAGATATTAATGTGAGGATCTTGTTTAGATTCTGAGTCAAAGAAACCAACTGCAAAAAGACATTTTTTTAGACAATCAAGAAATTTTGAATATGAACTAGGTGTTAAAGAATGTTGACAAATTATGCTCTATTTTGTTGGGTATGAAAAGGTGTTGTGGTTACATAAGATATGCCCTTATTTCCTTTAGATGTCTGTATTGAAGTACTTAGGAGTGCTATAACATGGTGTCTAGGATTTGCTCTAAAATGCTTTAGGAGAAAAAAACTTAGGGTTGAGACGGAGAGACATGAAACAAATGTGATGAAGCATTGATGTTTTTTGAAGTTGGTGATGGACTTTCTTAAACTCTTTTCTTCATGTAGGTTTGGATGTTTTCATAATAGTTAAAAGCAAAAGAGCAGAGGAGTGACAGACAGAGCATCCAGACCACAATGTTTCCAGAAGAGTAGAAGCAGATGTTTACTGTTGTTCTGTTTCAGTGGCTCAGAGGAATCTCTCTGGTCTCTAAATGAGCCGTTTTTTGCTTGTGTGGATGACACAACTTTGCAGTTTCCTCTGAAACATAACCTTTTGGAGCTGTTTCAGTAACAGTAGGACTGGCTCCACTGAACCATCTCCCCTTACTCTCCTGCCTACTTTCTCTTATGATAAAGAGCTTATGAGGATTTGAGTAGAATAGGAACTACAGATGAGCAAACTCATGACCTTAATATATTAGCCTCCCTACAAACTGCCTCTAAATCCTGCTCCTCCTCTAAATCCTTGCCTCTAAATCCTGCTCCTCCTCTGGACCTCACTCAAGTGCTACCCGCTATGACCTTCTGTGACCACCTGATTTATCCTAATCCCTTCTTCCCAGTCGCCATGGCATTTGCAGCCCAGCATCTGGTATTTCACCCTCTATTTGGTTCTGAGTTGTTCTCAATCATTTTGTACGACCCAGTCTTCACTCCCCACCAGGTTGCAGTTTTCCGTATCTGCTACTCCAACAGGTTTTTAAGCAGGCCTATTCCATGCTGAGCACATTGCAGGCCATTCATTCATAGGCTCATCCATTTATTCCTCCAATTCTGAGCGCTTACTCCATGCTAGACATTGTACTAGATGCTGGGAATTCAGCAGTGAACAAGAAAGACCCAGTCTCTGCCCTGGAGCTCCTTTGGTTGAGGTTGAGAGAAAGAGAGAGAGACTGATATTAAACAAATAATTGTACAACAAAGTAATTCATGACAGTGGTGGTACGTGCTGTAAACACAGCATCTGTAGTGCCCTGAGTGTGTAGCACAGGAGACCTGGCCTGGTCTGAAGAGTCAGGAAAGGCTCCCTAAGGAAGTGACTTTAGGAAGGGACTTAAAGGAAATATAATAATTAGCCTGGCACGGAGAGGGGAGGAGCATTCCAGGCAGAGCAAACAGCATGGGAAAGGCTCCTGGGGGAAGTAGCCTGGCATGCCAAAATAAGTTAAGTTTTACTGGCATGCAGAGACCATAGTTGAAAATGAGCATACTTTTTGAATTGAGATGAATGTTGAGATTTCTAAGCACGCTGGAAGCTGGATTCTTATTATCAGCTACATTAGGTTGTTACGGTAATACCCTCCAATTTATCTTGTCTCTGCATGCACGCTCCTTTGCAATGTGATTTTGCCCCTCTTCTCAAAAAGCAGTAGAGTCTGTTTTTCTACCTGCTGAATCTGGGCTTGGCTATATAACCTTCTTTGGCCAATGTGATGATAGCAAATGTCATGCAAACAGAGGCTCTTGCTTGTGGGAACCCTTGTGGCACCATGTCAACAAGCTGTTCCTGGCAGTACTACTTGAAGACGAGAGGTACTACACAGAAAGAAGCTCCAGCCATACCCACAGTCCTGGGATTCCACTGAGGCCAGACATATGAGCGAGGCCGTTCTAGACCATCCAGCCCCAACCAAACCAGTTCAGACCAGAAGAGTCACCCAACTAGCCACAGAATCAAGTAGAATAAACATTTGTTATTGTTAAAAACTGAATGCTCTAGGCTTCCCAAAATTCATGTATTGAAATCCTACCCACTAATGTGACGATAGTGGGAGATGATATTTGGGAGGTAATTAGGATTAGATAAGGTCCTGAGGGTAGAGCCCTCATGAATGGGATTAGTGTCTCCGTAAAATATGCCCAAGGGAGTTCATTCCTCCCTTCTACCAAGTGAGGACACAGCTAGAAGGCACCATCTATGAACCAGAAATCCCTTACCAGACATCAAATCTGCTGGTGCCTGATCATGCACTTCCTAGCTTCCAGAACTGTGAGAAATACATTGTTGTTTAAGCCACCCAGTTTATGATTTTTCGTTATAGCAGCCCAAGCTGACTAAGACAGCTTTTTTTTTTTTTTTTTTTCAGATGGAGTCTCGCTCTGTCACCCAGGCTGGAGTGCAGTGGCGTGATCTTGGCTCACTGCAAACTCTGCCTCCTGGGTTCACGCCATTCTCCTACCTCAGCCTCCCGAGTAGCTGGGACTACAGGCATCCACCACCACGCCTGGCTAATTTTTTGTATTTTTTAGTAGAGAGAGGGTTTCACCGTATTAGCCAGGATGGTCTTGATCTCCTGACCTCATGATCCGCCTGCCTCGGCCTCCCAAAGTGCTGGGATTACAGACATGAGCTACCATGCCCAGCCCATTTTAGAGACTTACATAAACAAACTGTGGTATAGTCATATGACAAAATACTATATTGCAATTAAATTGGATGAATTAGATATTTACATGTCAAATGGATATTCTCAAAAACATCAGGTAACTGTAGAAAATACATAAAACAAAATTATCTTCTGTATTTCTGTGTCTATCCAACTAGTCCAAGTAAAAAACATGGAGGCCAGGCATGGTGGCTCACATCTGTAATCCCAGCATTTTGGGGGGCCGAGGTAGGTGGATCACGAGGTCAGGAGATCGAGACTATCCTGGCTAACATGGTGAAACCCCGTCTCTACTAAAAATACAAAAACAAAATTAGCCGGGCGTGGTGGCAGTCGCCTGTAGTCTCAGCTACTCAGGAGGCTAAGGCAGGAGAATGGCATGAACACAGGAAGGGGGGCTTGCAGTGCCAACGCTCTCCAGCCTAGGCAACAGAGCAAGACTCCGTCTCTAAAAAAAAAAAAAAAAAAAAAAAAAAAAAAAAAAAAACATGCATGGAGCAAATGGAAACTCACCCAACTCACTGTATTAGTTTCCTATTGCTGCTGTAACAAATCAGCACAAATGTAATAGTGCGAAACAACACGGAAGTCTACAGTTGGTAAGCAGGGCTGTGTTCCTTCTGGAGGATCTAAAGGAGAATACTTGCCTTTTTCAAATTCTGGAGGCTGCCTGCATTTCTTCGCTTTTGGATGCATCTTACCAGCCTCTGCTTCATCATCACCAACCTCATACAACACCATGACATCTTCTCTGCCTCTGACTTCCTGCCTCCCTCCAATAAATGCCCTTGTGATTATATTGGGTCCGGCTGGCTAACCCAGAATAATCTCCCCCATCTCAAAATCCTTAATTTAATTACATCTGCAAAAATCTCTTTTGCCATGGCAACATATTTACAGGTTCCAGGGGTTGGTAAGTGAACATCTTTTGGGTGGGGGAGTTGGGGGCAGGCATTAGTCAGTCATGATAGCGTTTAACTGAAGAGAGAAGGAGGAAAATAGGATTAGAGTGATGAACTAAGAGAACTTCATCTGCCAGGTTTTCTTTACTTTAAAAAAACTCATCGGCTGGGTGCAGTAGCTCACACCTGTAATCCCAACACTTTGGGAGGTCGAGGCAGGTGGATCACCTGAGGTTGGGAGTTCGAGACCAGCCTGACCAACATCGTGAAACCCCGCCTCTGCTAAAAATACAAAATCAGCCGGGTGTGGCAGTGCATACCTGTAATCCCAGCCACTCGGGAGGCCGAGGCAGGAGAATCGCTTGAACCCGGGAGGTGGAGGTTGTGGTGAGCCGAGATCGTGCCATTGTACTCCAGCCTGGACAACAAGAGCAAAACTCCGTCTCAAACAAACAAACAAACAAACAAAACTTAGCCAGGTGTGGTGGTGTGGGCCTGTAATCCCAGCTGCTCAGGAGGCTGAGGCAGGAGAATCACTTGTACCCAGGAGGCAGAGGTTGCAGTGAGCCGAGATCACGCCATGGCACTCAAGCCTGGGCAACAAAGCAACACCCTGTCTCAAAAAATAATAATAAAAGTAAATAAAAAAGTTATCTGAGACAAATATGTCAAATTGTCATTTTATGATTATGGGTGGTGTTAGAAAAAAACTGCCCCCAAAAGTTTCTTGGTACTGCCGACACTCCTCCTCAAACCTCACCAAGCTGCCCACCCCTCCCTGTAATGCTCTGCAACTCTTCTCCTTCCCACAAGCCGCTTTACATTTCTAAGCCCTTATCTAGGTGCCTTGGTGAAGCCCGCAGACTTCACTTACCAGACCTTGCCACGTCCTGGGAAGCATAAACAAACTAACTACACCCTCCTGTAATAAACGTCACAAGGTGATATGTGGCAAAATTAACCAGCAAACAACCCGGGGATGTGGCCACACCAAAGAACTCCGTCAAACTCCCCTCCCCAATAGAAACCCCTCATTCTGTAAGTTTGGGGCTGCCTCCTTTCTGACTGTTAAGCGGGCAGCCGGCAGGTTAATAAACTTCCTCGCCTAACCTCGGGTCTCTCTCTTGTACTTTGTCTTGGCTAACCTTACAGGTGGTATGAGTTGTATTATTCCCCGTACCATTCACTATCTTTTTTTCTTATTTACTTATTTATTTTTTTTCAGAATTCCAAAGAAGATAGAAACGGGGTTAGGAAGGGAATTTTTGCCCTCCTGGTTCTTGTCATCCTTCTCCACTTCAAGGTATGTTGTGTTACTGTGTGAATCCACAAGGGAGGAATCAGACTTTCTTTTTGATAAAGGCAGAGCAAGACTTTGTGTTTTAGATCTACAATGCCTTAGAGAGCAGCTAGGTCAATGGTTATCAAATTGCCCTGGGAAGCCCCACCTGGGGCCATACTTCAAGAGGCTGCTGTGGCCAAAGATAAGGATTTCAAAGATTCCTCCTGCTCTTCCTCCACTCCTTCCATGCTCACCTTCCTTCAGTTAAAGCCCTTGCCTTGACCTGTTTTTATGTTGAAGTGCCACATAAGATGTCAGCATTTGAAATAATGTTCTGTTGTTTAACATGTAATAGCTCCCACATAAAAGGAGGAGAGGCAAGTCCTTTAAGCTAGATGCCTTGTAGGGAGAAGAGACTGTACTGAGTCAGGTGCCCCTGTGCGGCAGGGAAGGAGCTAAGTCATTGCCAAGGGGACAGAGCCCCTGTGAAGGAGGGTCATATACATAAACTATATACAATGTGCATAGTTTAATATGCATGTACATACATACAAACGTACATACACTCAAAACCACAAATCCATTCCAACCTTCACCATTATGAGCCTGAGGAGCCTGGATTGAGACGGATAAAGTGACTTGCCTCACGTTGAGTACATAAAAGGTGTTACTATCACTTAGTAAATCTCTTTTACTAAGTCAGAGGCCAGGGTCAGAGGCCAGGCTGTTGTAAACCCACAGAGGAAAGCCTTGCAATTTTCCAGTAACTGGAATTGTTTTATCTGAAAATATTTCCTGGAGTCATGGATTCCTAGGGCAGGGGTGTGGAACTGAGGAAGGAGGGGGTGTTTCTTGAGGAGGAAAGATCCTTTGTTCATCCTCCTGCCTCAAGACGAATAAAGCAGCTGCTGAAAAGAGGGCTATCAGGAAGGAGAGGATAAGTCATAAATCTTTACATTTTAAAAAATAGCTTTAGAGGCCAGGCATCGTGGCTCAAGCCTATAATCCCAGCACTTTGGGAAGCCGAGGTGGGTGGATCACCTGAGGTCAGGAATTCGAGACCAGCGTGGCCAACATGGTGAAACCCCTCTCTACTAAAAATACAAAAAAATTAGCCAGGCATGGTGGCGGGCGCCTGTAATCCCAGCTACTTGGGAGGCTGAGGCAGGAGAATGGTTTGAACCCTGGAGACGGAGGTTGCAGTGAGCCGAGATCATGCTATTGAACTCCAGCATGGGGGACAAGAGCGAGACTCTGTCTCAAAAAGAAAAAAAAAAATAGCTTTAGAAATTCTGATTCCTCAGAGCTCCAGTGGACAGAGAGATGTCTGCCCTTTGCCTCCTTTTGTTCTCCCTTGCTTTTGTGAGCATATATGTGTTTTCTCATTCTGTCTTTCTGAGTCTGCTTTTTGTCTGCCTGTCTTTTGTTTTCCTTTCATATTTATTATATTTCATTTGAAGCGAAAGGACAGGGCCGGGAGTCATGCCTCCCCAGGCGTGAGGCGTGTGTGGGCTGTATCCCAGAGGAGATTTTCTTTGCCAATTGTGGAATGAAGACTGTATCAAAGTTCAGAGGATCCGCCAACACAGAAGAGAGAAACACCAGATGCTTGGGGCCTCTAAGCAGAAGGAGCAACCCACCAATCCCAAGATACCTGCTTGGCAACGTAATGTGCTGTGCAATGTGCGGCAAGTTGTGAAGAGCCAGCATCTACTTCTGGAAGCTGTCCATCTGAAGTTTCTGAAAAAATTTTCATCGGCACCTGTCAGATGACTTGATTTCTGAGTGAAGAACTGCATGAAGATGTGCCTTCACATCAGTCTTTTACATCACATTCAGGTGTCACTGAGAAAAGTGATGACTAACATTTCTTGGACATATACCTGCTGGGTATTAATCTTTATACTGGGCATTCGCAGATGATAGTGGAACCTATGGGTGGCCTACTCAACTTCTACTTCTCCATTCTTCCTTTTTAGCTAACAGAACCCCAATTTTGTGCATCTATTATTTCCTTTTGAAACCCAGAGAAAGGTGACCCCATTCCAATTCCAAAAGTAAGTATTGATTAGTCTAAGCCAGTCATGATATTTCCATCTCCCTTGCCAAGCACTTGTTGAGGAAAGGTCAAATAACAGAACACTGCCCAATGAAGCATGAAGGAAAGTTCTGGAAAAGAAAGGTTCTGTGAAAGAGACACAGAAAGAGATGACCTTTCTCTCTGTTTTTTTTTTCTAGATGAAATTCCTGAAATTCCTACAGTTATCTTGTTATCAACCTAAGGATGAATGTAACACCTACAGGAGGGTGGAACTGAGTATTCTCCCCTGGAGCCTGAGATATCTCTGGACTTCCTAGCATGTCATATAATAATTTCTTATTGTGTTATATCATACTAAGTTGGGGGCTCTGTTACCTGCATCAGAAATCTTCCTCATAGCCATAGGTTGGTTCATTTAATCTTCACTGCTGTCCGTGTGGTATGTATCTCCATTTTATAGGTTAAAAAATGCATTTATCTTAATACAGCTAGTAAGCAGCAAAGCCCAAATTCAATCCAGTTCTGAGTTTTAAAAATCCCTAACATGTGGCTGGGTGCGGTGGCTCACACCTGTAATCCCAGCACTTTGGGAGGCTGAGGTGGGCAGATCACGAGGTCAGGAGTTTGAGATCAGCCTGGCCAACATGATGAAACTCCATCTCTACTAAAAATACAAAAATTAGCTGGGCATGGTGGCATGTGCCTGTAGTCCCAGCTACTTGGGAGGCTGAGGCGGAATAATCACTCGAACCCAGGAATCAGAGGTTGCAGTGAGCCGAGATCGCGCCACTGCATTCCAGCCTGGGCGACAGAGCAATACTCAGTCTCAAAAAAAAAAAAAAAAAAAAAAAAGAAAAAAGAAAAGAAAAGAGAAGCCCTAACCTGTGTGTCTTAGTCCATTTTATGCTGCTATAACAGAATACCACAGGCTGAGTAATTTGTAATGAACAGAAATGTATTTGGCTCACAGTTCTAAAAGCTGGAAAGCCCAAGGTTCAGGGGCTGCATCTGGTGAGGGCCTCCTTGCTGCATCATAACACAGTAGAAGACATCACATGAAGAGAGTGAGCGCTCAGACTGGCAGCAGCGAGTCTTTTCACAGTCAGCATTAATCCATTCCTGACGGTGGAGCCCTCATGACCTAAACGCCTGCCATCAGGCTGCACCTCCCAACACTGTTGCATTGGGAATCCAGTTTCCAGCATACGCTTTTTAGGGGACATATTCAAACCATAGCAATGTGCTCATTTTATATCTGTAGGAGAGTCATGATTTTATCTTTTTTTTTTTTTTTTTTAAAGTTGCTTTTTTTTTTTTTCTGATAAGAGTCTCACTCTGTTGCCCAGGCTAGAGTATGTGCAGTGGCATGATCTTGGCTCACTGCAACCTTCGCCTCCTGGGTTCAAGTGATTCTTCCACCTCAGCCTCCTGAGCAGCTGGGAATACAGGTGCACGCCACCACGCCCGGCTAATTTTTGTATTTTTAGTAGAGATGGGGTTTCACCATGTTGGCCAACCTGGTGTTGAACTCTTGACCTCATGATCCACCTGCCAAAGTGCTGGGATTACAGGTGTGGGCCACTGTGCCCGGCCAAGTTGTTCTTAAATAAGAAGTATAGGCCAGACACTGTGGCTCATGCCTGTAATCCCAGCACTTTGAGAGGCCAAGGCAGGCGGATCAGCTGAGGTCAGGAGTTCAAGACCAGCCTGGCCAACATGGTGAAACCCCATCTCTACTAAAAATACAAAATACAGGCCAGGCGCGGTGGCTCAAGCCTGTAATCCCAGCACTTTGGGAGGCCGAGACAGGCGGATCACGAGTTCAGGAGATCGAGACCATCCTGGCTAACACGGTGAAACCCCGTCTCTACTAAAATACAAAAAAAAATTAGCCGGGCGAGGTGGCGGGCGCCTGTACTCCCAGCTACTCGGGAGGCTGAGGCAGGAGAATGGCGTAAACCCGGGAGGCGGGGCTTGCAGTGAGCTGAGATCCGGCCACTGCACTCCAGCCTGGGCAACAGAGCTAGACTCCGTCTCAAAAAAAAAAAAAAAAAAAAAAATACAAAATACAAAAAAAAAAATTATCTGGGCGTGATAGCACACACCTGTAGTCCCAGCTACTAGGGAGGTGAGGCGGGTGGATCACCTGAACCGAGGAGGTGGAGGTTGCAGTGAGCCGAGATCGCCCCACTGCAGTCCATCCTGGGAGACAGAGCGAAGTTACTTAAACATTCTGTGTCCCAGTGCCCCCATCTGTAAAGTGAGGATAACACCAGATCCTACCTGGTGGGATTCTTGTAAAGATTAAATGAGTGAATATATATATAAATCACTTGGAATAGTGCCTGGCCTATTTGTAAAAGCAAGTTTTAGCTGACACTATTCGTTTTTTCCTCCTACAACACCTATTATTAATAGAATAGACACTGATAATTGAAATCACACAGTCTCCATGATCCATATGTTGCTTCGACAGAGATCATATTTAGTTAATTGTCTCCCAGAGTTGGTGGCCAGTACCATTGGGTGCAAATGAGGACAGCCCAAAGAAGGGAGCCGTTCACAGACTGGCCTGGGGGTGTCCTGAAGCCAAAGGAGGATGCCTTCCATGTTACTTCAAACTTAAAAAGATGAAAGACTTTGGGCTGTTTTCGCAAGAGAAGCACCTATGACACCCCTGGGGGTGGGTGCTGTCTATGAATGGCTCCCTTCTTTGAGCTGTCTTCACACCACTCCTTTTACATCTTGATTATGTACTTCTTGAAACACCTCACACTGTGCCTAGGACATAGTAGGTGCCTAATACATTTGAGCTACAATACTATGAACTCACCAAAGAAATCACTTTATGAAAAATAATAGCTGTCATTCACATATTTCTTTACAGAGCATTTTCCAAAACCTTATTTCTTAAATTGTCACAGCTTCTTTGATTATAAGGCAGGAAGGGAAAAATCTTACTATATTTTCCAGGAAACAAATAAATAAACTGAAGTCCAGTGGGCTTGAGTAGATGGCCCAAAGTTCATCCAGTTAGTAGAAGTTTGGTCTCCTGAATGCAGGTTTCAGGTTCCAAATCCCAGGTGTTTCCTATTGCCTGGGGGAAAAACTGGGAAACTGTTGATTCCTCTCCTCCCACCATCCCATTTGCCCTCTGTTCAGTCAAGCCAGATATGGACAGAGCCACCTTTTAGAGAAACCATAACAAAGCCACTCTTCTTTAAGTGAGTCTCACTGCCAGTGCAATCATAAGCCACTCCACACAGTCAACAATCATGGAGGAGATGCCAGGAACTGTGCTAAGTACTGGGGATATAAAGAGGAATAAGTCAGGCCAGGAACTACATTCTAGCACACCTGAGAGACAGAGGTGAGGCGTGTGCTCCCAGAGACAGGGTAGGAGGCAGCAATGGCCAGAATAAAGGCAAAATGTCAACAACAGCTCAGAAACAAGGAAACTCATAATGTAAATAACAAGGAAACAACTGCAAAGAAAGCTGAACTTGATTTCCAAGCCTCCCTCCTCTGTCCCCATTCCCAGGATCCGCTGTTAGAATGTCTTATGGCCAAAAAGATCTTGTAGTTTGACCATATCCTGAGCTAGAAGCAGCAGGGGAGATTTCCTCTTTGAGGTCTTCCTCCTCACCTGGACAGATGGGGGATTACTGCAGGGTATTTGGGGGTGGAATATGGGAAACAGGGAGGAGAGAATCACTGTGTCTGTCATCTCTGTAGACTAAGTCTCAGATCTCTTCTGGCTTGCCTGTGAATTATTGGTTTTGTATAATGTGTGTGAATCTGTGCATTTAATGCTGAGAATTAAATTGTTCCATTACAAGACTGTAAATCAAAGATTGAATGGAGGGAGATTCCAAAGTGATTCTTCCTCCTGATGGGGTGGGAGGGACCACCAGCACCACCACCACCACAAGGCCCACCACTCATAGGACTCATCCACCTCTTCAAAAGGGTGCAGCCTACGCGGGAGATTTTTATTCTACTGGCATGAAGGGAATACTCCTTAGGTTAATATGAAGGGTTCTAACTCCCAGAAATAGAAGGAGTTTATTCTGTAGTAAACAAGAAGCCAATGGACCCCTCCCTATGGCCTGTCTCTGTTCCAACCAGCTTCTCCACTACTGATATCTCTGAGCTGGCATCAATCCTCAGTGACCAGCTTACCAATGACCTGGCAGCTGTTCCTCCTGTAGAAAATTCAGTTCCATTCAGTGCCAGCTGGACAGCCCAGTTGCTCCCAAGGATGCTCCCAGAAGCTCTATTTCCCATGTTGTGAGAGACCTTGGTGTCAAACGAAGTGAGGGCTCCATCCTGATCACACTGGCTGACCACTGGGCACTGCTGGCCCTAAATTAATCCTTGCCACAAGCAAAAAGACAGCTATAATGATTTCCATCGCACAAATAGGGAAACTGAGGCTCAGAGAGATGAAGAGCCTTCCCCAAAGTCATATAACCAGCAAGGGACTGGGCCGAGTTTCATCACAGACCTGTCTGACACTGAAGCCCGTGCCTTTCCCACGACATCACTTGGCCTCTTGGTATTTTTGGCACCACATGGCTAAGGACTTAATATTCTGGTACACCAATGCCAGCCAAGGCAAGGGACAAATGTTGCTTGTTTGTAACCCTTCCCCCTCTTGGGAAAATAAGCCTGGGTCCTTGTATTTTAATGAACTCTCCTGGTGATTCAGTGGTTAAGGACCACTAAATTGGGCATTCATGCTATTGCACCGTAAGATTAGAGCGCTGACTCTTCAGGAACTTTGTATTCCTCATCTTGTTTAATCATCCTGAAAATCCTATCATGTAAAACTAGTTTTATATCCAATTTATTTATTTATTTATTTATTTATTTATTTATTTATTTTTTGAGATGGTGTCTCACTCTCTCACCAGGCTGGAGTGCAATGGCGCAATCTTGCCTTACTGCGACCTCTGCCTCCCGGGTTCAAGTGATTCTACTGCCTCAGCCTCCCAAGTAGCTGGGACTACAGGCGCATGACACCACGCCCAGCTAATTTTTTTTTTTTTTAGTAGAAACAGGGTTTCACCATGTTGGCCAGGATGGTCTTGATCTCTTGACCTCGTGATCCGCCTGTCTCGGCCTCCCCAAGTGCTGGGATTACAGGCGTGAGCCACCATGCCTGGCTATATCCAGTTTTTAGATGAAGACTCTGAGGCAGAGAAATTTCAGTAAACTGTCCAAGGCGGCTCATCTGGAAAGTGGCAGGGCAGGGTGTCAAACACAGGGAATACAGCCCCACAGACTACAGGCTCAGCTGCTATTCCACCTGGCCTCCCCATTAGGCCTGCTTCATTTCAATGCGGTCTTCTGGAGAAAACGCCTTTCCTCTGGTGAAATGAATTACCTGGTGGGAATAACTCACTAATTACAGGACTGAGGTTGATAGGATATTTTGAGACAAACAAAATGTGTGATATTTCCCTCCTCTTCCATCCCAGATCAGATGCCACATTCAGCCAACTCCTATACAGAGAGCCAGCCCTGCTGATTTCTGGCATTCACCTCCTACTTCTTTGCTATCTGAGTCTCCCATTTTCCCATACAGTTTTGCTCCCAGGAGTCCACCAGAAATAGTGGATGGGTGAAAATGAATAGCAAAAAGAAAGATTAAGAAGCAACCAACTGTGTTGGGAAGGAGTGATACTGTTTTAGATGGAAATTTGCCTGAAAATAGACCATTCAGTCACATAGACAGTAATAAGTTGTATGTAACCGCCAAACAATCATGCACATTTTATGCAAAAGTTCATATGCCCTCTGTGATATATGGAGATGGCATCAGAATTTCCTAATATAGCCCAGTGGTTAAGAAATAGGTATTGAGGCCAGGTGCGGTGGCTCACGCCTGTAATCCCAGCACTTTGGGAGGCCGAGGAGGGCGGATCACCTGAGGTCAGGAGTTCGAGACCAGCCCGGCCAATATGATGAAATCCCTGTCTCTACTAAAAATACAAAAATTAGCCAGGCATGGTGGCAGGTGCCTGTAATCTCAGCTACTCAGGAGGCTGAGGCAGGAGAATTGCTGGAACCCAGGAAGCAGAGGTTGCGATGACCCAAGATCGCACCATTGCTCTTGAGCCTGGGTGACAACAGCAAGACTGTCTCAAAAAGAAAAAATAAATAAATAAATAAATAAATAAATTGGTATTGAAGTCCATCAGACCTGAGTGTTGAGCACTAGCTTTGCTGATTACTAGCTACATGACCTCAGGCAAGTACATGACTTCTCTGCCTGGGTTTCCTCCTCTATAAAATGAGAATAGTATAGTACGTGCCTCATGGAGAGGCTGTGAGAACTAAGTGAGTAAAGCACCATAGACCCTCCTTCACAGGGACTTTGGAGGGAAATCGTGACCCTAAGGAGAACCATTTCTCTTCTCTGCTTTTCTCTGTCCCCTTGGCAATGACTTATCTCCTTCCCTCTCACATAGGGGCACCTGACTCAGTACAGACTCTTCCTTCAAGGCATCTAGCTCAAAGGACTTGCCTCCCCTCCTCCCCTCGTGGGGAGCTATGTTCTTGGCTTTGAGACAGATTTCTTAAATTGTCTTCCACAGTTGCAAGTGACTCAACCGTTGCTTAGGGATTTAATTAACCAACAATAGAAGGCTTGAAAGAGGCAAGCCTCTGGGAACTTTGTCCCTTCCCTGGTTGGTTGGGAGTAGGGTGAGAATGAAACAAGGAACCTTCTAGAACCACACTATCCAATATGGTAGCCACTGGCCATATGTGGCTATCAAGCACCTGAAATGTGGCTGTCTGAATTAAGGTGTACTATAAGATACTCACCAGATTTGAAGAGTTCTATGAAAAAAGAATGTAAATATCCCATTAATAATTTTATATATTTATTACAAGTCAAAATGATATTTTTGATATATTGTTTTTATTTATTAAAACGTTTCTACTAAGTCATTTAAAATTATGTATGGAGCTGTTGAATGTCACTGTTCTAGAGTGTTCATGATTTAATAATGAATTAACAACATATTAACACTTTTTGAAAGTGACTTTAACACAGATCTATGTCTTAGTTTTGTGCTGCTATAACAGAATATTTGAGACTGAGTAATTTATAAAGAACATAAATTTATTTTATCACAGTTCTGGAGGTTGGGAAGTCTAAGATCAAGGCACTGGCATCTGGTGAGGGCACTCCTGCTTCATCCTTTCAAGATGGAAGATGGAAGGGAAAAAAGTTGGGAGTGGGGGATGGGGAGAGAGGAAAGAGAAAGAAAGGTGAGAGGAAGAATCTAATTCCATGAGCCCTTTTTATAACAGCATTAGTCCATTCAAAAGGGCTTGAAAGAGACAAGCCTCTGGGGCTAAACACAGCCCATTATGCCCCGCCTCCCAACACTGTTACATTGGGGATCAAGGCTCCAGCACATTAATTTCTGTGGCACGTATTCTAACCATAGCAATCTACTTTTACCTTTATGAAGTAGCTATTGTTCAGGTAAAGGCAGCAAAGCCACAACCTATTCAGTGTTTAGACAATCAGCAGGCTTGCTTGCTGGGACAGATCTGAGCTGAGAGATAACCAGATGGAAGAACACTGACTGAGAGAGCAAAGCATCCGGCTTCTCAGGCTTGCTGTACTACTAAATTGCTGTCTGACCTTGGGCAAATTACTGTCCCTCAGATTCTTTACTTAAAAAATGAAGAGATAGGCTGAATTGGAATTTAAGGGTAGGAAACTAGTAGCCTGCAGGCTAAATAAAGCCAGAGATTTGTCTGTGTGTTTTGGCCACCTTTATTTATTTATTTATTTATTTATTTATTTATTTATTTATTTATTTATATACTTTTAGGGAGGAGACAAGCACTCTCCTACAGACTGGGGTTCCTACCACTCCCCTCAGGTCCCACCTACAGTACCAACCTCAAAACCCTGGAGGCATTTGAGTTTGCAACCTTTGGCTGCCAATTTTAAACTCCAGGTGAATATGGAGCAATTGCTGACTTACTTCCACTTATGCTAATGCAGACCATTCAAAGACCTGTCCAGACAGAAAAGGGTCTTAGATGGTAGTTGCCAGTCTACTCCAGAACAAATTTCTATTTCTCTGTCTAATCCTCTTTTTATATGCTACCATCTTGAATTTCCAACAAAAGCAGCACCATATCCTCCTGTAGGACCAAGGAATATTAAACTCGAAGGAAACTTAAAAATAATCTATACAGGGCAAATCTTCCATTGTACAGATAAGGAAACCAAAAGAAACAGGGTGTATAGTGCTTTTATACTTGCATATGTCAGTGATTTTATCATCTTTTGGAAAATAAGATAAATAAGATAAAATACAATTATTTTATGCATATGTGCAATTCTTATACTTATCTGCAACTCCTTCATGTAAAATTTTTTTTACATCCAGGTAGAATTTTTCTTAATAAAAATTCAATGGGATGACTGGTTAGAAAAAAGAAATAGTAGTATAGAACTGCTTCTTTTTCTTTGTGATTAAGCTATATAAAACTCGCAGCAAAAAATAGGTAAATGTAACCCACGCAATGAAAGTAAATAGCAAAAGGATTGTAAAGCTCTGAAAGAAGTCTTTTTGCAGGGATAATAGCAATTTGGATGTAAGCTACTGCTTTTGCATATTAAACACAAGTCTTTGTCTCTGTCACCTCAGTAATGGGAGAAAGCAAAATCTGATTTGATGGGGGGAAAGGAAAGACCATAAATAAAGGGTGTGTTGTTTCCTGGGGGACAACCTTCCTAATGGCATTTTGCCCAGATGCCCTTTCTTCTTGGCTAAATCTCTTGGCCAGGATAAATTGAGTAATCAGATGAATGGTTGAGACCCCAGAAGCTCAAGAGAGACCAGAAAGTTGATCAATGCCTTCAGGGTCCAGACTTGAGCCAGTTCTGACTCTGTGGCCAGACTGGTCAGTGTTGCTGTTGAATAAACACAGTCATGGAAGCCCCACATGTGATCTCTTTCTGGAGAAACTCAAGGTCAGTGATGGAAGACAGTCGCCAGCAGGAGTTAGCTAGTCAGGAGTATCCCAGAAGTGTTTGAAGATGGGATCACTGCCGAAAACTATCCCCCACAATCTCTTGCCATGAGGAAAGTCTAACCTTAGATGCAAGGAGTAACTCCTTTTATTTTTCCCAGGCATACTGCACATCACAGTCATGACTTCTACACTCAGGAAGCCAGTGCCCCAAAAGGCAAAAAGACAGATCTGTTTCTTGTCACAGAAATAAAGAAAGATTGCCCTGGAGACTTAAGGAGTGACGGCAAAATGGCAAAAAGCAATCCAACCAACTGAAGTTCAGGAGATGATGAAAATCAATAATAAAATAGCCTGGGAGATATAGGTTTTCCCAACATGCTGAGTTCCATTTTTCCTCTGCTTATATACAGTCTCTCTAGCAGTGGGACCTTAATTATCTCCATTTCTCCAACAATCTACCCATCTTTCAGGATCCATCGGGAATCCTACTTCTCCCACGAAGCTTCCTCTAACCTTCCAACTCACGGGATTTCTGCTTTTATTATCTATATTGTTCACTTGCTGATATATTTAAATGTGGCCTCAAAATGCTTTTTAATATATTTATACATATGTACCTTACCTTCTCAACTAGACTGTAGGCGCTTCACAGGCAGAGCTGAGTCACAATGACTAGCTAGCTGAGCATAAGAACTTTCAAGAGGAACCTGGAATAGCAGGCTCTCTAGCAGCCACGGTCCCTAGGCTTTTCCATTTCCCCTTCCCTGCATGCCCTGGGCCTCTCTGCTTCCTTCCCAGCATGCCGTGGGTCCCTCTGCTTCCCTTCCTAGCATGCCCTGGGCCTCTCTGCTTCCCTTCCCAGCATGCCCTGGGCCTCTCCATATTGGCAACTTCTTTTTGGTTCTTTCTTATCCTGAGAACAGCCTTTCTCTGTGCAACTTCTTTCCTCACTAGAAGGCAAACAGAACCAAAGAGATGTTTATCTTTTTATATGAAAGATAAGGTATCAGAGAAATAATGCATTGTCAACTATGTAGGGAGGTTTAGACAGCAATTATCATTATTCAGATTATTGGAATTTTCTTAGAAAACTAAACCTTTTCCTGAACAGAGCTGAGCCATTAAAAAAAAAAAGAAAAAAAGAAAAAAAGAAAAACAACAAAACGTTCCATAGCTTTCCTTTGGGTGTGGTTACCAGGCATCTGATAACTTAAAAAACAAAAACAAAAAACAAAAAACGCTGGGCGCAGTGGCTCATGCCTGTAATCCCAGCACTTTGGGAGGCCAAGGCGGGTGGATCACCTGAGGTCATGAGTTCCAGACCAGCCTGACCAACATGGCAAAACCCTGTCTCTACTAAAAATACAAAGATTAGCTGGGTGTGGTGGCGCACACCTGTAATCCTGGCTACTCAGGAGGCTGAGGCAGGAGAATTGCTTGAACCCGGGAGGTGGAGGTTGTTGTGAGCCGAGATCGTGCCATTGCATTCTAGCCTGGGTGACAGAGTGAGACTCCGTCTCAAAAAAAAAAAAAAGAGAGAGAGAGAGATATGTACATGTGGTGTTTACATAGTCCACAAGTGAAATGCAGGTGGGCCCATAAAACAAGCATTAACAATAAAAATACAGCCTGTACTGAATTGTACACTTAAAAAATGGTTACAATAGTAAATTTATGGTATGTGTATTAGATGAGGAATAAAATGACCATTAAAATTAACGATGGAGTAAAGGTAGGCATTTGTTAGAAATTAAAATTGTACTTGGAACTCAAATGAAATTGAATATATAACTAAGTGCTGTATTTACTAGATGTCTGCTTTTATTTACATATTCTCTGCCTCTGAAAAAGAATATGAGGTGGCACTGAGAACAATAATATTATATAGTTGAATGTGTAACTTCATCTTTTTTCCTTAAGTCAAAATCAGAACGTGCGAAGTATTGTAGCCTGACTAATGAGGTAATGAACAAAGGAAGGAAATGGCCAACTCTGGCTGGGTGTCTTTGATGGGCACATCTGCAGAGAAAGTAAAACACTAGAGGCAGACCCTCCCTACTCAAACCCTTTTTAAAAACTTTCCCATTGTTTGTTGCAGCATTTCTCAGGCATATCTGACTTCACAACACTTTTTGTGTAAAAAGAAAAATTCTGGTAGAAGCTCATGAACTACATCATAGCAATGATAATAGCTAGCATTCACTGACTGATATTTACATGCCAACACTGTTCTAAGCACTTTATATACATTGCTGCACTTAATCCTTAAGGCAATCTGCAAGGTGGGCATTATTAACATCTCTCATTTTATAGATGAGGAAATGGAAGCACAGACAGACACAAAGTAAATTGTTCAAAGTCACAAAACTAGTAAGGGGTTAAGGTAGGATTTGAATCAAAGTAGTTTGGCTCCAAAGCCTGGGGGTCTTCACTACTATTATGGACTTAATGTTTGTTCCCAAATATAGCTTTTGTTCCCCAAATTTATATGTTGAAGCCTGAACTCCTATGTGATGTTATTTGGAGATGGGGCCTTTGGAAGGTAATTAGGGTTAGATGAGGTCATTAGGCTGGGGCCCTCATGATGAGATTAGTGCCCTTATAAGAAGAGACACCTAAGAGCTCTCCCCAAACCCTGCATGTGCACTTAAAGAAAAGGTCATGTGAGCACAGTGGGATGGTAGCCAAGAGAAGAGGACTCAGAATGAAACCTTCCTTGTCAGCACCTTCGTATCAGTCTTCCCAGGCTCCAGAACTATGAGAAATAAACTTCCGTTTAAGCCACCAGCCTATGGTATTTTGCTGTGGCAGCCAAGTGAACTCAAATAACCACTATCCCACACCCTCTTTCTACCCATCATGGAATTTCAGGGAATGGGTGTGTAAATATTTAGTCTACAACAAATCCTGACTAGCATAACAATACATGCTGAAATTGCACAACATAATGTGATTGACAAATACTACCCAGTCAGGTGATCAGGGAGAGATGATCACTGATTGGTAAGTGTTGCCCCCTCCCTTAAAGTTCCCACTATGCACAGGCATGGATACTTACTTCACTCACCATGCTTATATGGACATACCATTTGTTTTTCTTTTTTTTTTAAGATGGAGTCTGGCTCTGTCACCCAGGCTGGAGTGCAATGGCGTGATCTCAGCTCACTGCAACCTCTGCCTTCCGGGTTCAAGTAATTCTCCTGCCTCAGCCTCCCAACTAGCTGGAATTACAGGCACCCACCATCAGGCCCAGCTAATTTTTGTATTTTTGTAGAGACGGGTTTTCACTATGTTGGCCAAGCTGGTCTTGAACTCCTGACCTCAGATGATCCTCCCTCCTCCACCTCCCAAAGTGCCAGGATTACAGGCATGAGCCACCACACCCAGCCGTGGACACACCATTTCTAAAGGCAAGTGGATACTGTAGGGTAAAAACCATTTAAGTGTATGCAGTATCTTTTAAAAAAAATATATCATTTTTAAGAATAATTTTAGATTTACAGAAAAATTACAGATAGTATAGAGAGTTCCCAGGCCGGGCGCGGTGGCTCAAACCTGTAATCCCAGCACTTTGGGAGGCCGAGATGGGCGGATCACGAGGTCAGGAGATCGAGACCATCCTGGCTAACACGGTGAAACCCCGTCTCTACTAAAAAAATACAAAAAAACTAGCCGGGCGAGGTGGCGGGCGCCTGTAGTCCCAGCTACTCGGGAGGCTGAGGCAGGAGAATAGCGTGAACCCGGGAGGTGGAGCTTGCAGTGAGCCGAGATCCCGCCACTGCACTCCAGCCTGGGCGACAGAGCAAGACTCCCTTTCAAAAAAAAAAAAAAAAAAAAAGAAAAGAGAGTTCCCACATATCCACACTTAGTTTCTGCTATTAATGTGTACATCAGTATCATACACTTGTTACAATTAATGACCCAACACTGATATATTGTGATTAACTAATGTCCATACTTGATTTGTATTTTCTTAGGTTTTACCTGATTTTTTTTTTTTTTCGGTTGCAGGGCTTATCCAGGATGTCACAAGACATTAGTTGTTGTGTCTCCTTAGGCCCCCCTGCCCTTTTTATTTTTATTTTTTTGAGATGGAGTTTTGCTCTTGTTGCCCAGGCTATGGGGCAATGGCGCAATCTCGGCTCACTACAACCTCTGCCTCCTGGGTTCAAGCAATTCTCTTGCCTCAGGCTCCCGAGTGGCTGGGATTACAGGCATGTGAGACCACACCCAGCTAATTTTGTATTTTTAGTAGAGACAGGGTTTCACCATATTGGTCAGGCTGGTCTCGAACTCCCAACCTCAGGTGATCTGCCTGCCTTGGCCTCCCAAAGTGCTGGTATTACAGGCATGAGCCACTGCCCCCGGCCCCCTTAGGCCCCTTTTAACCATGATGGTTCCTCAGACTTTATTTGTTTTTTGTTTGTTTGCTTTGTTTTGAGATTTTTTTTTTTTTTTTAGATAAGGTCTTGCTCTGTCTCCTAGTCTGGGGTACAGTGGTGCAGTCACAGCTTACTGCAGCCTCATCCTCCCAGGCTCAGGTGATCCTCCCACCTCAGCCTCCCAGCTAATTTTTTTTTTTTTTTTGAACTTTGTATGGGTTCACAGTATATTTTTGACGACTTTGATTGACAGTTTTGAGGAGTACTGGTCAGGTATTTTGTAGAATGTTTCTCCATTGGGATTCGTCTGATGTTTTCCTTTTTTCTTTTTCTTTTCTTTTTTTTTTTTTTGAGATGGAGTTTTACTGTTGTTGCCCAGGCTGGAGTGCAATGGCGCGATCTTGGCTCACTGCAACCTCTACCTCCCGAGTTCAAGCAATTCTGCTGTCTCAGCCTCCCAAGTAGCTGGGATTACAGGCTCGCACCACCACCCCGGCTAATGTTTGCATTTTTAGTAGAGACAGGGTTTGACCGTGTTGGTCAGGCTGCTCTTGAACTCCTGACCTCGTGATCCGCCTGCCTTGGCCTCCCAAAGTGCTGGGATTACAGGCATGAGCCACAGCGCCCAGCAAAATTAAATTTCCAAGTGAATTCCTCCCTAGCACTTCCGATAAATACTGTTGAAGGACAAGCTGGGGTCCCTCAGAGGTAGAGGCCACTTGAAACTTTTATTCATCTGCTCACTCATTCATTCAGTATGTGAACTGCACCTCTGTGCCAGGCCAGCTGTTGTGTAAATACTTTATCTGCATCATTGTGTCGTTAGATTTTTTTTTTTTTTTTTGAGTCTCACTCTGTCGCCAGGCTGGAGTGCAGTGGTATGATCTCGGCTCACTGCAACCTCTGCCTCCTGGATTCAAGTGATTCTCATGCCTCAGCCTCTCGAGCAGCTGGGATTACAGGTGCCTGCCACCACACCTGGCTAATTTTTTTGTATTTTTAGTAGACATGAGGTTTCACTATGTTGGCCAGGCTGGTCTCAAACTCCTGACCTCATGATCTGCCCACCTTGGCCTTCCAAAATGCTGGGATTACAGGCGTGAGCCACCACACCTGGCCTAAGTTTTGTATTTTTAGTAGAGACAGGGTTTCACCATGTTGGCCAGGATGGTCCCCATCTTCTGACTTCGTGATCCAGCTGCCTCGGCCTCCCAAAGTGCTGGGATTACAGGTGTGAGCCACCGTGCCCAACCTTTTTTTTTTTTTTTTGAGACAGAATCTCCCTCTTTTGCCGAGGCTGGAGTGCAGTGGCACGATCTCAGCTCACTGCAACCTCCACCTCTCAGGTTCAAGCAATTCCCCTATCTCAGCCTCCTAAGTAGCTAGGACTACAGGTGCTTGCCACCATGCCTGGCTAATTTTTGTATTTTTAGTAGAGACAGGGTTTCACCATATTGGTCAGGCTGGTCTTAAACTCTTAACCTCAGATAATCCATTCACTTCTGCCTCCCAAAGTGCTGAGATTACGGGTGTGAGCTACCAAGCCCAGCATAATTTTTGTATTTTTAGTAGAGGCAGGTTTCACCATGTTGGCCAGGCTGGTCTCGAACTCCTGACCTCAGGTGATCCATCTACTTCAGCCTCCTAAAGTGCTGGGATTACAGGCGTGAGCCACTGTACCCAGTCTGTCTGATGTTTTTCTTGTGTGACTGAGATCATGGGTTTTTTAACAGGAAGATCACAGAGATAAGGTGCTATTTTCATCACATCATATCAAGGGTATATACTATCAACACAATTTATCACTGTTGATTTGGACCTTGATCACCTCCACTGTAAAGTTACTCCATCTCCTGCTTTTCATATTGCATTCTTTGAAAGAAAGTCAGTACAGTTGACCCTACAACAATGCAGGTTGGGGCACCAGGCGTGATGGCTCACGTCTGTAGTCCCAGCACTTTGGGAGGCTGAGGCAGGCGGATCACCTGAGGTCGGGAGTTCGAGACCACCCTGACCAACATGGAGAAACCCCGTGTCTACTAAAAATACAAAATTAGCCTGGCATGGTGGCACATGCCTGTAATCCCAGCTACTCGGAAGGCTGAGGCAGGAGAATCGCTTGAACCTGGGAGGCAGAGGTTGCGGTGAGCCGAGATCATGCCATTGTACTCCAGCCTGGGCAACAAGACAGAAACTCCATCTCAAAAAACAAAAACAAAAAAACAAAAAAACAATGCAGGTTGGAACTTCACAGGTCCACTTAAACACAAATTTTTAAAAAATAAATACAGTCAGCCCTCTGTATCCGCAGGTTCCACATTCACAACCAAATGTGGATGGAAAATACAGTATTGGAGAAATTTGAAACCAGCAGATAGGGAAGGCTGACTTTGTGTATGGCTGAGTTCTTCAGGGCCCACTTTGGGACTTGCGTATGTGTGGATTTTGATATCCGTGGGTATTTTAGGCCATTCTTGTGTTGCTATGAATAAATACTAGAGACTGGATAGTTTTTAAAGAAAAGAGGTTTAATGAGCTCACAGTTTTGCAGGTTGTACAGTCATGGCACTGAGATTTCTCAGCTTCTGGAGAGGCCTTAGGGGGCTTTTACTCATGAGAGCCAAAGCAGAAGCAGGGGAATCCCATGGTAAAAGGAGGAGCAAGGGAGAGAAAGAGTTGGGGTGGGGTGGGGATGTGCCACACACTTTTAAATGACCGAATCTCATGAGAACTCACTATCACAAAGACTGCACACAACGACAGTACCAAGCCATGAGGGATCCACCCTCATGATCCAGACACCTCCCACCAGGCCCCCCTCCAGCATTGAGGGTTACAATTCAACATGAGATTTGGGCAGGAAAAAATATCCAAACCATATCATTCTGCCCCAACCTCTCCCAAGTATCACGTCCTCACATTGCAAAATATAATCATGCCTTCTCAACAGTTCCCCCAAATCTTAACTCATTCCAGCATTAACTCAGAACACCCAAGTAAGTTCAAAGTGTCATCTAGAGATGAGTTCCTTCACCTATGAGCCTATAAAAATCAAAAAATTATTTACTACCGTGATACAATGGGAGTATAGGCATTGGGTAAACATTCTTATTCCAAAAGGGAGAAATCAGCCAAAAGAAAGGGGCTACAGGCCCCTTTCAAAACCCAACAGTTCAAAACTCCACAGGGTAATCATTAAAAGTTAAAGCTCCAGAATAATCTCCTTTGAATCCATGTCCCACACCCACGGCACAGTGGCGCAAGGGGTGGACTCGGAAGGCGTGGAACAGCTCTGCCTCTGTGGCTTTATAGGGTTCAGCCCCCATGCCTGCTCCCATGGGTTGGAGTTAAATGTCTGCAGCTTTTCCAGGTGCAGGGTGAAAGTTGCCAGTGGATTTATCATTCTGGGGTCTTAAGAATGGTAGCTGCCTTCTCACAGCTCCACTAGCAGTGCCCAGTGGGAACTCTGCTGGGGGCCTGCAACCCCATATTTCCCCTCTGCACTGCCCTAGTAGAGGTTCTCTGTGAGGGCCCTGCCCCCATAGCAGGCTTCTGCCTTGACAGCCAGGCTTTTCCATATATTCTCTGAAATTTAGGGGGAGGTTGCCAAGAATCCACCACTCTTGCACTCTGCATCTGCAGGCTTAGCACCATATGGAAGCTGCTAATGTTTAGGGCTTGTATTCTCCAGAGCAGTGGCCCAAGCTATACCTGGGCTCCTTTGAGCCATGCAGGAGCTGGAGTGGCTAGGATGTGGGGAGTGGTGTCCCAAGACCATGCAGGGCAGTGGAGCCCTGGGCCCTGTCCATGAAACCATTCTTCCTTCCTAGGCCTCTGGACCTGTGATAGGAGGGGCTGCTACAGAGGTCTCTGAAATTCCTTCAAGGCCTTTTCCCTCATTGTTTTGGATATTATCAATTTGCTCCATTTTATTTATGCAAATATCTATAGCAAGTGGTTGCTCCATAGCCTGTTTGAAATCCTCTCCCAAAAAAGCTTTTTCTTTATCTGCTGCATAGCCAGGTTACAAATTTTCCAAACTTTTGTGCTCTGCTTCCTTTTTAAATATAAGTTCCAAATTTAAGTCATTCCTTTGCTCCCACATCTGAGCATAGGTTGTTAGAAGAAGCCAGGTTATATCTCGAACACCTGGCTGCTTAGAAGTTTCTTCTATCAGGTATCCTAGGTCATCACCCTCAAGTTCAAACTTCCACAGATCTCTAGGGCAGGGATATGATACAGCAAATTCTTTGCTAAAGCACAACAAGGGTGATCTTTGCTCCAGTTCCCAGTAAGTTCCTCATCTCCATCTGAGACCTCATCAACCTGGCCTTTGTCCCTACCACGCTCAGTATTTTGGTCACAACCATTTAACAAGTCTCTAAGAAGTTCCAAACTTTCCCTCATCTTCTTATCTTTTTCTGAGCCCTCTAATGTCTTGTATTCTCTGTCTGTTACTCAGTTCCAAAGCTGCTTCCACATTTTCCGGTATCTTTAAAGAAATGCCCCACTTCTGGTATCAGTTTTCTGTATTACTCCATTCTTGCATTGCTATAAAGAAATACCTGAGACTGGGTGGGTACTTTATAAGAAAAGAAGTTTAATTGGCTCTTGGTTCTGTAAGCTGTATACGAAGCATAGCACCAGCATCTGCTTCTGGAGAGGCCTCAGGAAGCTTTTACTCATGGCAAAAAGTGAAGTAGGAGCAGGAACATCACATGGCCAGAGCAGGAGCAACAGAGAGCGGGGGTGGGGAGAGGTGCCACACACTTTAAAATGACCAAATCTTGTGAGAACTCACTCACTATTGCAAAGATAGCACCAAGCCACAAGGGATCCACCCCATGACCCAAACACCTCCACCAGGCCCCACCTCCAGCACTGGGGATTACAATTCAACGTGAGATTTGGGCAGGGATAAATATCCAAACTGTATCAGAAGGATCCTGGGATAAGTCCCTCTAATACATCAGAGGATGGGATAACTGTATATACAGCCACACTTAAGAAGCGGGGATTTATGCTCCCCATCCTTTGGGGTGGAGTAACTAATATACATTGTTTGAAATTCTGCATGGGAGATTTGTCTGTTATCCTCCGTTTACTTATTCACAAGATCTTTTGGTCTTAAGTAGATTTTATTATTTAGAGCAGTTTTAGATTCACAGTAAAACTGAGCAAAAAGTACAGCTAGCAAAAAAAAACAAAAAACCAAAAACAAACAAACAAAAAACAACCACAACAAACAACCCCCAACTAAAAGATGGGCAAGGGGTCTGAATAGACATTCCTCAAAAGAAGACATACAAATGGTCAGCAGGTTTACGAAAAGATGCTCAACATCACTATCAGAGAAATGTAAATCCAAACCACAATGAGTTATCACCTAATATCTGTTAGAATGGTTACTATAAAGAAGGCAAAAGATAACAAGTGTTGGTAAGGATGTGGAGAAAAAGGAACCCTGGACACTGTTGGTGGGAATGAAAATTGGTATAGCCATTATGGAAAACAGTACGGAGGTTTCTCAAAAAAATTAAAAATAGAACTACCATATGATCCAGCAATCCAGTTTCTGGGTATATATCCAAAGGAAATGAAATCAGTGTCTCAAAAAGATATCTGCACTTTCATGTTCATTGCAGCATTATTCACAATAGCTAAGATATGGAAACAGCCTAAAGTGTTTGTAGATGGATGACTGGAAAAGGAAAATGTGGGAGAGGGGTATGTGTGTGTATTCCATTGTGTGTATATGCACAATATATGCAATATAATGGAATATTTTTCAGCCTGCCATTTACCACAACATGGATAAACCTGAAGGACATGATGCTAAGTGAAAAAAGTTAGATACAGAAAGATAAATATTGCATGACTTCACTTATATATGGAACCTAACAAAGTTGAATGCATAAAGGCAGAGTAGAATGATAGTTGCTAGGGGCTGGAGGGGTTGGGGGAAGGGTGTTGGCCAAAGGGTATAAAGTTTCAGTTATGCAAGATGATATGTTTTAGAAATCTCTTGCATAGCATGGTGACTATAGTTAAAAATACTGTATTGTATATTTGAAATTTGCTAAGAAAGTGCATCTTAAGTGGTTCTCACCACACAAAAGGTAACTGTGTGAGATATGCATATGTTGATTAGCTTGATTGTGGTAGTCATTTCACAATGTATAGGTACCTCAAAACATCACATGGTACACAATAAATATATACAATTTTTGTCAAGTGTACTTCAGTTAAGCTGGAAAAAAAAATACACAGTTTTCATATACTTCTGTCCTCTCTCCGGCAACATACAGCATTCTCCACTGTCAACATCCCATTCCCAAGTAATATACTGACACTATACCACCACACTGACAACATCATTACCACCCAAAGTTCATAGTTGACGTTTATTCTTGGTTTTGTACACTCTATGGGTTTGGACAAATGTATAATGACATATATTCACCACTAAGGGATCATATAGAATAGTTTTACTGCCCTAAAAATCCTCTGTGCTCCACCTAAACATGACACGATCATTACGGCCCAAAGTTCATAGTTCATGTTTATTCTTGGTATTATATACTCTATGGGTTTGGACAAATGTATAATGACATACACTCACCATTATGGGATCATATCGGATAGTTTTACTGCCCTAAAAATCCTCTGTGCTCCACCTAAAGATTGCTTTCTCTCCCTTCCCCCCGACAATGACTGATGTTTTTAGAGCCTCCATAGTTTCGCCTTTTCCATCATGTCATATAGTTGGGATCATATAGTATATAACGTTTTAAGATTGATTCTTTCACTTAGCAATATGCATTGAGGTTCTTTCATGTCTGTTCGTGGCTTGATAGCTCATTTCTTTTTATCACTGAATAATATTTCATTGTCTGGACATGCCACAGTTTATCCATTCACCTACTGAAGATGTCTTGATTACTTTCAAATTTGGGCAATTATTAATAAAACTGCTGTAGACATACTTGTGCAAATTTTTGTGTACACATAAGTTATCGGTTCATTTGGATACATACCAAGGGCTTCAGTTGCTGAACTGTATGTTAAAAGTACGTTTAATGTTTAAGAAGCCTCCAAACTGTCTTCCAAAGTAGGTGTACCATTTTCCATTTCCACCCGTAGTGAATGCGGTTTCCTATTACTCCACGTCCTTGCAAGCATTTGGTGTTGTCATTGTTTTGAATTTTGGCCATTCTAACAGGTATATAGTGGTATCTCACTGTTGTCTGAATGGCAATTCCCTAACGATGTATGATGTTGAATATCTTTTCATATCCTTATTTGCCATCTATATATCTTTTTTGATGAGGTGTCAGTTCGGGTCTTTTGCTCATTTTTAATTGAGTTGTCTTTTTATTGTTGTTTTAAGAGTTATTTAATATTTTG
Source organism: Macaca thibetana thibetana (assembly GCF_024542745.1). Taxonomy (NCBI): domain Eukaryota; kingdom Metazoa; phylum Chordata; class Mammalia; order Primates; family Cercopithecidae; genus Macaca; species Macaca thibetana. The sequence goes on from NC_065578.1 coordinate 150,948,450, forward strand.
GATAACAGTCCTTTATCAGATGTGTCTTTTCAAATATTTTCTTCTAGTCAATGGCTTATATTCGCATTCTTTTGACAATGTCTTTTGCGAGCAGAAATTTTTAATTTTATTGAAGTCTAGCTTATCAATTATTTCTTTCAAGGGTTGTGCCCTTGGTATTATACCTAAAATGTCATCTAGATTTTTCTCGTATGTTATCTTCTGGGAGTTTTATAGTTTCAGGTTTTCAGGCACACACCACCATGCCCGGCTAATTTTTGTATTTTTAATAGAAACGGGGTTTCAACATGTTGGCCAGGCTGGTCTCGAACCCCTAACCTCAGGTGATCCACCCACCTTGGCCTCCCAGAGTGCTAGGATTACAGGCGTTAAACAACGCACCCAGCCAACAAATATACTTTTAGAATGACCTGGAAGAACAATTTCAAATGTAAATTCTTGAATTTCTTGGAGTCCTGCCCTGAAATGTGGTGGCACAGGACACAATAACTTCCTTCCTCCACTTCTCTTCCTGCTTCTGGCTCTGTCTAACGGACCTCATGTGCAAGCCTGTGGATACTCCAGAATGTGGTCCAACCTCTGTCCACATGTCCTGCCAACAGCTGCCCCGAGGCCACCTCTCAGGCCCAGAGATCTCATGGTGGCAATGAGGCCATCCCTAAGGGGATGGGCCACAAAAACTCTGGGGGCAGGGTCAGACAGGGCCAATTGTCCAGAGCATTCTGGTGTCCCAGCTACCTGGAGAATGATCTAGAAGGGAAGGTGGGCGCTGGGTGGCCACGTCTCCTTGGCCAGGATCATGCATCCAGTGAGGAGAGACACAGCTGGAGGAAGCACAGTTCTCTGACTTTAATGCACACGTGAATCACCTGGGATCTTATTACGTAGGTATGGGGTGGGGCCTGATAGTCTGCGTTTCTCCCAAGCTTCCAGGTGCTGTCGATGCTGCTGGTACAAGGGCCATACTTTGAATAATTAAGGTCTAAAGCAGAGGCCCAAGGTGGCAGAGGTGAAAAGGATGTGTTTGATAATTTAATCACTCCCGTGGATAAATTACCAATAGAACTTAGTATGCACTTAAAGTTACACAAAAACAATATATGTGCAACACAAATTTGAATGTAGCACCAATGCCTACATGGAGAATACTTTAGCACAACCAGGTGTCTCACAGTCTTTGACCCTATAAGTTATCATGTTCTTCCCCTTCTTGTACCCTCTGACCCCTTCCTGTGTGTGGGTTCACACTGCATGACTCACTGACCAGGTACTTACATTTCTAGTAGTCTTCATTGTTCCTTCCGCAGATCCGTACAAACCCATTGCTTATGTTTCTTTTTGTTGTTTTTTTTGTTGTTTTTTTGTTTTGAGACGGAGTCGCACTCTGTCACCTAGGCTGGCATGCAGTGGCATGATCTCAGCTCACTGGAACCTCCGCCTCCCAGGTTCAAGCATTTCTCCAGCCTCAGCCTCCAGAGTAGCTGGGATTACAGGTGTGCGCCACCAGGCCCAGCTAATTTTTGTATTTTTCATAGAGACGGAGTTCCACCATGTTGGCCAGGCTGGTCTCGAACTCCTGAGCTCAGATGATCCACCTGCCTCGGACTCCCAAAGTGCTGGGCTTACAGGCGTGAGCCACAGTGCCCGGCCGCATTTCTCATACTTATTCATCATTTACTATGCTCTTTTCTCTCATGTGCTTCACCGCACTCACAGTACGTTACTCCCAGCACTTTCTGCAACAGACTTGTTACTTTTCCAGGCCCTTTTGCCCTCAGCCCTCAAGCCCACTGGGCTCAGCTGGTGCTGGTGCTGCTTCTCCGGCAGCTGCTGCCTCCTGTCTCTGAGCTCCCTGATACTGGAAAGAACCCTCCCGAGGCTTCCTTCTGGCACGTGGAGGCATCTTCAGCTAATTCCATGTGGCAAGTGAATCTATTTATACCTTTTGGAAACCTCATCATTTGGGCAGGAAGTGACCAACTTCCTGGCAAAGAACTCCCAAGAACATCTTCCCAAAGGGAAAAGAGAGAAAACATATCTCTGACGTACATGTATGGTTTCCTCACTTTTAACTGGTCCCAGCCCAGCGGTGCGCCTCCAGACTGAAGAGCCTCTGCTAGGGACAGAAGCCCACCCTGGCTCAAGGACTTAGATGCAGCAGGTGTTTAGTCAGCCTCGATTGAATCTAGTTGAATTTCCTGCAGCTGGAAAACTGTTTCCTATTTACTTTCTGCTCCTGCCAGTCCTTTCACAGGGCACTGTCAAATATTGGTTAATGCATGAAGAGCACCTTTTGAGGGCCAGGTGCAGTGGCTCATGCCTGTAATCTTAGCACTTTGGGAGGCTGAGGCAGGTGGATCACCTGAGGTCAGGAGTTAGGCCAACACAGTGAAACCCCATCTCCCCATCTCTACTAAAAATACAAAAATTAGCTGGGCATGATGGCGGGCCACCTGTAATCCCAGCTACCTGGGAGGTTGAGGCTGGAGAATCACTTGAACCCAGGAGGCCGAGGTTGCAGTGAGCCGAGATTATGCCACTGCACTCCAGTCTGGGTGACAAGAGTGAGACTTTGTCTCAAAAAAAAAAAATCACTTTTTGCCTCAACTGAGGATTCAGTGTATGTCAGAATGTTCCCTGCTGACTCAGAGGGCTCATGTAATGGGTACAGAGAGCGATGCAAACTTTCTTCTAGACAGGAGGGAATAATATGACATGGAGCTGGCACCCACCACCCCCACCCTAAACAAACTAACAAAAAACTCCTGCATTGACTGGAACACATGAGAACTTTGTCTCTGGAGTATGTAAAAGATGACTTTAGGGGTCAATAAACAGGCTGTTTCTGCATGGTGATGTATTGTAGAAGAACTGAAAACTACTGCTGCCTCTGTGACTGCTACAAATGCTGTGAGAGCTTACACTTTGGTAATGACTGCAGGTGAAATTACTGCTTACTTTGGTATCGTTTTGAGTTTTACAATATATATTTTTTTCAAATCTGCTACGCCATATTCTAATAGTCAAAGATGTGTCTCCAACTCAAAAAGGAAAAAAACCTGCACGTTGTGCACATGTACCCTAGAACATAAAGTATAATAAAAAAAAAAGAAAGAAAGAAAGAAAGAAAAGAACCACTGCACTACTACCTTACAGGACTGAGCAGGACTAGCCCCAGGGGCAAAACTGGAACAGGAGAGTTGGTCTCTTCTTCCTGCTACGACCTTCTTGCCCACTGTTGCTGGCTTCATCTCAACAATGCAGAAAACTTACTGTTCAACTGTTCTTTCTCCCAGGGTTAATGGTTTCAAGGTACAGTCCTGCTAACGTTAATGTGATTGGCCCTCCCTCACATTCCCTGTACATTTTCATGATGGCTCTCTGGTGCTTGTTGGGGTAGAAGACAGGTGAGGAAACCTTGGTGTGGGAAGTACTTCTGCACAGATAAGGTCTCGGGACCCTCCTATTCTATCCTGGCATGGTGGTTTTTTTCTCTACGCAAGTGGTGCTTACTGCTGCTATTGGTCTGATGGACTCACCCATTGACTGAATTTCTGGGTGACAAATGAAGGTCCAAGGTTGATGTTTTATTTTATTTTGATACAGGGTCTCACTCTGTCACCCAGACTAGAGTGGCATAATCTCGGCTCACTGCAACCTCTGCCTCCTGGGCCCAAGCAATCCTCCTACCTCAGCCTCTCCAGTAGCTGGGACCACAGGTGTGTGCCACCATACCTTAATTTTTTTTCTTTTTTTTTCTTATAAAGACAAGGTCTCACTATATTGCTGAGGCTGGTCCCGAACTCCTGACCTCAAGTGATCCTCTTGCCTCTGCCTCCCAAAGTGCTGGGATTATAGGCGTGAGCCACCACACTTGGCTCATGTTTTCTATGTTCCTCAGCATGTGAAGCATGTTTATAGTAGCTGTTTTTAATGTTCTTCTCTGCTAATTTCATCATCTCTGCCACTTCTGGGTCTGTTTTCACTGACTGACTTTTCTCCTAGTTAAGGGTACTATTTTCCTATTGTGATGCATGCTTGGCAAGCTTTGACTGGTTGCTGGATATTGTGAATTTTACCTTGTTGGATACTAGATTTTGTTGTAATCCTTTAAATAATGCTCTACTTTGTTCAGTTAAGTTACTTAGATTTAATCTGATCCCTTCAAGCCTTGCTTTTAAGCTTTGTTAGGGTGGGTCCAGAGCAACAGGTAGTGTAGGGCCATTTAGTCCCACCACCACGACCATACCCTTCTGTGGACTCTACTCAATGCTCTGTGTGTGATGAGGTCTTTCCACTCTGCCTAATGGGAACTGAATTCTGTGACCTTCCAGAATGTGAGGTGTTCTTGCTTTTTTTTTTTTGAGATGGAGTCACTCTGTCGCTCAGGCTGGAGTCAGTGGCGCAATCTCGGCTCACTGAAACCTCCACCTCCCAGGTTCAAGTGATTCTCCTGCCTCAGCCTCCTGAGTAGCTGGGACTACAGGTGCGTGGCACCATGCCTGGCTAATTTTTATATTTTTAGTAGAGACAAGGGTTCACCACATTGGCCAGGCTGGTCTCAAACTCCTGACCTCATGATCCTCCCACTTTGCCTCTCAAAGTGCTGAGATTACAGGTGTGAGCCACCGCACCCAGCCCGGTGTTCTTGCTTTCTATTGCCTGTATGTTTGTTTCACACAGTTTCATGTTGTTTTCTCTCCTACATGCACAGATCAGTACCCAGTCAAATTATCAACCTGCAGATCTCTGGAGCTCTCTTGCAGGTCAGATTCCTCCTCTCTGATATTTTGCCTCTCAAATTCTCGCCATCTCAGCATCCCTAAACTTCAGTCTCTCAACTCAGTGAGACCACGAGGCTCTGCTTGGGTTCCTCTTCCCCACACTGCAACCGGGAAACTGCCTGTAACCAGTTAAACTGAAGCAATCATAGGACTGAACTTGGTTTCCCCCTCCCTTCTTTCAGGGACACAATCCTGTGCTAACTAACCAAATCCTGAAACCGTTGTGTCATATAGTTTGTTCAGATTTTTAGTAGTTTGAGGTAAGAAAGTAAATCCCTGGCTGGGTGCGGTGCCTCATGCCTGTAATCCCAACACTTTGGGAGGCCAAGGCAGGTGGATCACCTGAGGTTGGGAGTTCGAGACCAGCCTGGCCAACATGGTGAAACCTCGTCTCTACTGAAAATATAAAAAATTAGCTGGGCATGGTGGCAAGCGCCTGTAATCCCAGTTACTAGGGAGGCTGAGGCGGGAGAATTGCTTGAACCCAGGAGGCAGACCCAGGTGAGCCGAGATGGCACCATTGTACTCCAGCCTGGGCAACAAGAGCGAAACTCCATCTCAAAAAAAAAAAAAAAAGTAAATCCATGGAATGGAATCTATTATTTCATCATGGTGAGGAACAGAAGTTCTCTTAACACAGATCTAATTATATAATACATGACATTTTACATCATGATCTTTTCACTTAACAGTAGATTTTGGTCGTTTTTCCATTGTATTACACAATTGTAGTAGACATTATTTTAAACTATGTACTCATTCATTATCTTATTAAACAACTACCTACTGAGTGTCTTCTATGCTCCAGGCACTGGATAAAGCAGTAAAACAACAACAACAACAAACCCAAATAAAAACAAAACAAAACAAAACAAAACCGCAGGTAAGGTCACACTGTCATGGAGCTTTTACTCTAGTATAAAAGTAGAAGTAGCTACTACTTCCTAGTAGCAGGAAGATGGGAAAAAGGTAAGTAAACAGATAAATGAGCAAACCTTACAGCGGTAAGTGCTATAAGATAGGGTGAGTGGGCCGGGCATGGTGGCTCACGCCTGTAATCTCAGCACTTTGGGAGGCTGGCGGGGGCGGGGGGGTGGATCACAAGGCCAGGAGTTCGAGATCAGCCTGACCAACATGGTGAAACCCTGTCTCTACTAAAAATACAAAAATTAGCTGGGCGTGGTGGTGTACACCTGTAAACCCAGCTACTTAGGAGACTGGGGCAGGAGAATTGCTTGAACCCAGGAGCCGGAGGTTACAGTGAGCCAAGATTGTGCCATTGCAATCCAGCCTGGGCGACACAGCAAGATTCCGACAAAAAAAAAAAAGAAAAAGAAAAAAGATAGGGTGAGTTTAGAGGGTGACTAGGACAGTTATTTAAGATGAGTGTTAACGGATCACGAGGTCAGGAGATCGAGACCATCCTGGCGAACACGGTGAAACCCCGTCTCTACTAAAAAATACAAAAAACTAGCCGGGCGAGGCGGCGGGCGCCTATAGTCCCAGCTACTCGGGAGGCTGAGGCAGGAGAATGGCGTAAACCCGGGGGGCGGAGCTTGCAGTGAGCTGAGATCCGGCCACTGCACTCCAGCCCAGGCGACAGAGCCAGACTCCGTCTCAAAAAAAAAAAAAAAAGATGAGTGTTAAAATCATAGAAACCTTTCAGGTTTCTTCTAGAGCACTCCTCCTCAAAGTCACCTGCACAATGATCCCTGCATTAGATCCTGCCTCTAGGGAACCTGACCTCAGACAGAATATGCACCTTCTGAAGATTCCTGATTTACTACATCCTTATTGCTTAAGAATTCTATTTTTAGAAATACTATGTGCACTGGAGATAATTTGAAATTTACTCAATCACAATGAAAAGTAGGAAGCAGTTGAAGGTGTGGGAGGTGGCAGATGGGTAATTGAAGGGTAACTAAAGATCCTGAGGTAAAGAACTAATTGCAGCTTGATATGGTCTGAATGTTTGTGTCCCCCAGAACATTCATATGGTGAAACCTAATCCCCAGTGTGATAGTATTAGGAGGTGGTGTCTTTGGGAGATGATTAGGTCATGATGGTAGAGACCTCACTGATGGGATAGGTGCCCTTAGAAGAGAGACCCTGAGAGATCCCTTGCCCCTCTGCCATGTAAGGATGGCCATCTATGAACCAGGAAGCAGGCCCTCACCAGACACTGATTCTCCCACATGTCATGATCCTGGACTTCCCATAACTGTGAGAAATAAATTTCTGTTGTTTATAAGCCACTCAGACTATGGCAGTTCATTATAACAGCCCAATGGACTAAGACACAGCTGATGGCTACATGTAGAATTAGAGTTCTCTTGGGTTTGAATGGGTTAGGAACAGAAGTCTGTGAAGACTTTGGAATAACCATACCTAACTTTAAACCAGAGTAGGCCATTCGGAATCATCCAGGTGAACATGTTGTTCCTTTTCCTCAGCAACTATTAGAGCCTGCAGGTTACCTCTCTGGTCCCAGAACACATATCCCATTTTCCTTTAAAGAAGTCTGCCATTTGATCCAGAGGCCCGGTGGTTTAAGATCTAAGGATAAAAAAAAAAAAAAACCAGAAACACGAAAGCCAAGGGTGTGAGCAATGGTGAAAAGAAAGAAGGGGGCAAATTGAGAAACAAGAATGAGGCTACAGACTAGAGAAGGAAAACTCAGGGTAACTTGAAACTTCAGTCACAATTCTTTCTTTCTTCTCTGTGGGAGAAGATAGTCAAGCGGGAAAGTTGAAGATCAGCAGTGGCAAATGCCCCACCACTACCCTTCCCCACTCCCTACCTCCCCCATCACCCCACCATCTACTCACTTTCTGAAGAGAGGAGCCTGGGCAGAGTGTTTGGAAGTGCTCTCTTATTGAGAGTCTGGGCAGATTCCAACCTGGCATTCAAGGTAGATGGTAATTCCACTGCCAAGCTTTCTGAAGAGGCCAATATCTGAAGAGGATGCGATCTAGAATCATTAACAAATTCAACCAAATGTTAAGAAAATGAGAAAGGACTCCATGCAGGTAGGCAGTCGGTCTTCCTCTGGGTTCTTGTGCTATCTTCATCTTCATCAGAATCAGAATAGTAATGATTAAGTACACACCTGAATATACCCCTTAGGCGCTGAGAACATACAGTCCTTCAAATGCTGCCCTCACCTTAGGGAGGGCGTGCCCTTTGAGTTCCATTTTCAGGACTGTGATTGGGTTTTACAGGGCCAGTCACGGGTTATGGTAATAACTAACAATTGAACAGGACATTACAACTTCCAAAATACTTTCACAAATATTATTTAGCTGCCACTATCTTAGTCCATTTGTGCTGATATAACAAAATACCAGAGGCTGGTTAGCTTATAAATAGCAGAAATGTATTTCTCACTGTTCTGAAGTCTGAGAAGTCCAAGATCAAGACACTGGCAGACTCAGTGTCTGGCGAGGGCTTTCTGGTTCATAAATGGCAGTTTCTAGTTGCACCCTCACATGGTGGATGGGATGAACAAGCCCCCTTGGACCTATTGTATAAGGGCACTGATTGTATTCATAAGGGTGTGTTCTCATGACCCAGTCACCTACCCAAACGCTCTACCTCCTAATATCATGACCTTAGGGGTTAGGATTTCAATATATGAATTTTGCAGGGACACAAATATTCAGATCATAGCAACCACTCATCTGTATGGTAGCTACTCTTACTATTGTTGTTTTCGTTTTTTCAGACAGGTGCACTAAGGGTCAGAGCAATTCAGTAATTTGCCCAAGATCCCATAGCCAACAAGAGGCAATCCTTTTCTTCTGGCCTAAAATCTATACATTTCACACTCCATCCCCCTGCCCTGTCCCAATATCTGTTCACTGGAGTCTTCTTGTGTCCTGATACCCAGAGACAAGAGTTCTAAGATCCTAGAAAGGGCAACAAGGAACTGGCCATCCATGGGCTCCCCAAAACCTACACTCTCTCTCAAGGGGGACTTCCCATACTTACTGGAAAAGGAACATTAAATCCCACCCTTTTTTTACTTTAAGGACGACTCTCAACTTTCTGGGCACAGAAAGCACTTCACTGTCTGCCTGATTTGCCCTCTCTCATTCCCAGGATGGAAGACCTCTCTAGCCAATGGGAAGATGGCAAGATGTGTGAATGTACCCTTGGGAGCAAAATCACGGAGGCTGTGTAATCCTCTATACATGTAGGGACTGAGTGTGGGTATCTCTGACCAGTGTGGATGTTGAGCACATTGTTTCATAACCCTGCCTCACTGGCTCCTCTCTCCCCTACCTCCAGAACTGCCTATCTAACTCATCTGTGGTGATGGAATGCTATTTCTTTCACATTACCCTAAATTAAGTATCATTAGAAAGGTAACTGCTATGTTTAAAACAAATAAATCACCTAACACATTCCAGAGATAAATTCAAATTATTTTTAGATAATCCATCCTTTTGGATTACCCAAACAACTGCTGCTTCCCCTAGTAGGAATAATTGAGAACTGAGACAAAAAGAAACTTAACCAAAATTTAAGCCAACTTGCAGACCAGCTATAAGGCTTACTGTGGAAGAAAATATATAATGATGGCATTTGGGAGTATGTGTCATCCCTAGGAACATGGTGGTGGTAATTTCAGCATTCGCAAAGCTCTGACTCATAGCAAAGCATGCTGTGCTGAGGGGATAGACCCAGCTCTGGATTGGACAGTTTCTAAGACACAGTCACCCAACAGGCCCGGGAAGCTCATTAATCCTCATCAGGGTGTGATTACTGTTGCTAACCCAAGCCAGCAGTGAACACAAATGCCCTGCTGAGATTCCCAGGCTGGGACGTGTGGGGGCAAGACTTGTCCAGGAAGGGATATAGAAGAGTCTCTACACTACACTATACTATGCTACAGATCCTCCTCCCATGCTTACAGAATAGAGACAGCTTAGTTCAGGGTAGAAAGGGCACCAGGCTGGGGTGGTGGCATGGGGGACAGGGGTCAGAGGCAGGATGGGTGGCTTCATCTCAGCCTTAGAGTAGTCATGCCTGCCATTCCTCAGCACTACCAAAGTGGGGTAAAGCAGCTATGCCTGTACCTGCAGGACTGTTGGCAAAACAAAGAGGACCCTCGAGGGTGATTGGAACTGGAAAATTCTGCTCCCCTCGTCAACACCACTGAACGCTGATTTTGGAGATCCTTGCATCAGTTGTGGAGGCAACCAGGCAGAAGTACAAGGGAAAGTGCCTACCCACTAGGAACTGTTGCTGTAGTGTGAGGGGAGTTCTGGGTCAAATGCCAAAGCCGCTAAAGGGGTTTGGGAACAGGCTGTGGAGGTTCTCCACGAACGAAAGCGCTCTTAAGTTCCTTCCATTCCTAACATTCTGTGATTCTGATTTAATGGGAGACTGGAGAAACATATGTTGAAAACACACAAATGCTAAGCAGCAAGAAATGTAGTGACAGAGTGAAGCCTTGACTTCCTGCCTTAAGCATGATCTTTATAGGTTGTGGTCCTCAGCAGGGCCCAGACCACGCATAGCAGAGTCGAAGACAGGAAGACAGTGAGGTTGGACATGGGACAAAGGGCGTAAGCGTAAGAAAAGACAGGTGGGTCTAGCTGAAAGTTCAGAGAGCTGTTGTAAAAGAGATTGGAAAGAGGAAACTCCAAAAAATGACTTCTTTTTTTTTTTTTTTTTTTTTAAACTCAGAGGCTGGAAATCTCTTTTCTCCTGGAGAAGAGAAACTTGGCTGTTGTTTCATTTAGATATGAAGTTCTTCTAGGCTAAGATGATTCCACTCTTTCCCCTGAAAATGGTTTTTGGTGAGAGAGAGGTGGGTGCAGAGGATTCAGCGCTTCTTTGGACCTTGTCTGCAGTGACTGAGGCATCCCAGGACCCTGCCTCCTGTGGACCAAAAACCTGAGATGGGTTCCTCTCCTGCAAACACATATGCCGTTGTCATGTGGATGGACTGAAGATACTTTTGTGACTGCTCAGTAAATGTCTCAAGGGAAAATCATTTGGTGGGTAAGCTAGGAAAGGGGAGAGGTAACTAGAGTGTTCTAAAGCTAAGCAGATTCCAGCAAGCAGGAAGGTTTTCTAGAAAGGGGGAGTTCAAATCTGCTTGACTGATGAAGGTGAGCTGTCTTCTGTGTCACGCATGACCTGCAAATGCATCCCCGTGTGTACTAACCTGATCTGCTATGGTGGTATGGCTCTTAAACATCCAAGTTGGTCAAATCTCCTTTGATGGATTAGAGCAAGCTAAGGATGTTTATTAAGCACCTCCTGCCTGAGGAGGCTTCATAGTACCTTGGAAAGTGCCTGAGTTCTGTGGCCAAAAGGATCCGGGTACAAGTCCTGCCCGGGCCACTTACTAGTCACATCTCCTTGAATAAGTTGCTTGATCTCTCTGATCCTGCAGGGTCCTTAGTTATAAAATGGGGACAGCCACTCACTTCACAGGGTTGGATTGAGAATGAAATCTGACTAAAGCCCAGAGGTAGTGCCTTGGGCATGTCGGTTGTGTTTCTTCTTGGCATTCATAATAAGAGCTGAGAAGTGAAATTTCGAAAGGAGAAATAGTAGCTAAGATCACACGAATAAAACTTCCAGTAGATAGATTTTTATTTTTCTTTTCACATTTCAGTATTATTTGTGAGTGTTCTTATATGAGAATGTTTCTGTCAGGGCTTAAATGTGTCAAACAAGAAAGAATCAGAGGAACCAGAAGTCTGGGTTTCTGCTCCAGCTGCTATTAACTGAGAGACCTTGGGCAAAAGCTTTCATCTTGTTGAGCCTTGATGATCTCATCTGTAAAATGGGAAGACTGGGGCCTCTCTCAAAGGGTTGTGGTTAGGATCAAATAAAATCATAAATGTAAAAGCCCTTGATGAACTGGGGGGAATGTGACACAAATGGAAGCTAGTTTTTGCATGTCAGATGTTCATTGATCATCTGCTGGAAGCATACATATTAACTGGGTTGATTTCCGAGGCAGTCTTATCCAGAATTTTTTTTTGTTGAGACGGAGTCTGGCTCTGTTGCCCAGGCTGGAGTGCAGTGGCGTCATCTTGGCTCACTGCAAGCTCTGCCTCCCGGGTTCATGCCATTCTCCTGCCTCAGCCTCCCGAGTAGCTGGGACTACAGGCGCCCCCCACCACACCTGGCTAATTTTTTTGTACTTTTAGTAGAGACGGGGTTTCCCCATGTTAGCCAGGATGGTCTCGATCTCCTGTACTCGTGATCTGCCCTCCTCAGCCTCCCAAAGTGCTGGGATTACAGGCGTGAGCCACCGCGCCCGGCCAGTCTTATCCATATTTTGGCTCACTCCAAGCTCCACCTCCTGGGTTCAAGTGATTCTCCCGCCTCAGCCTCCCAAGAAGCTGGGACTACAAGCGTGCACCACCACACCCAGCTAATTTTTGTATTTTTGGTAGAGACAAGGTTTCACCATGTTGGTCAGGCTGGTCTTGAACTCCTGACCTCAGGTGATCCACCCACCTCGGCCTCCCAAAGTGGTGGGATTACAGGCATGAGCATCTGTGCCGGGCCCGCCTGCTTTTTCTTTGATCCTTCAATCCTTATCTCAGTCTCATCCCTCCACCAGGTTAAAGGGACTGAGACGCTGTTAACCTTATTGTGCCTCGGGCAGGCCAGATATTCCTGAATGGTCATTAAGGACTCAGGACCATGAGGATGATCACCACTTGATGGTGAAAGGGGCTTTTTCTGCTTGCTGGGAAAATCCTTTCAGGGCTCATGATGCTATAGCCAGCACTCCTTTGCTGTTCCCTGCCTTTTCTTCATCAAGCGTTATTTTAGGATAAACAAGGAAAGAAAAGATTCATGGGATATAGGTAATAGGACGTGACCACCAAGTTACTCCACCAACAAACTGTGCATGAAACACCTGAATACAACACAAAAGAAATGGTAGTGTCATTCTCCAAATCTCTCTTTGCTTTTTTCTCTATGCACCTCCCTGTCAAAAACTGCAGAGATTGTAGAGAAGAAGACTATAGCTATACAGCATGAAAACAAAAGAGGGGTGCAACTCCCAATCATTCTGCATTAATATGAGTTTACTGTCACTTGTTTATCTTGCTTTGAGCATAAACTACCTTGTCCTATCTATTTGTTTGTTTATTTATTTATTTTTTTTGAGATGGAGTCTCCCTCCGTCGCCCAGGCTGGAGTGCAGTGGCACGATCTTGGCTCACTGCAACCTCCGCCTCCCGGGTTCAGGCCATTCTCCTGCCTCCGCCTCCCGAGTAACTGGGACTACAGGCGCCCGCCACCACGCCCAGCTAATTTTTTTGTATTTTTAGTAGAGACGGGGTTTCACCGTGTTCGCCAGGATGGTCTCAATCTCCTGACCTTGTGATCCGCCCGCCTCGGCCTCCCAATGTGCTGGGATTACAGGCGTGAGCCACCGCGCCCGGCCTTATTTATTTTCTTGAGATGAAGTCTTACTCTTTTCCCCAGGCTGGAGTGCAATGGTGCGATCTCAGCTCACTGCAACCTCCACTTCCCGGGTTCAGGAGATTCTCCTGCCTCAGCCTCCCGAGTAGCTGGGATTACAGGCGCCTGCCACCACGCCCAGCTAATTTTTGTATTTTTAGTACAGACGGGGTTTCACCATGTTGGCCAGGCTGGTCTCAAACTCCTGACCTCAGGTGATCCGCCTGCCTCAGCCTCCCAAGATGCTGGGATTACAGGCGTGAGCCACCGCGCCCGGCTCCTATCCATTTATTTGCATTAAAAATTAAAACCTTTTCTGGCCAGGTGCTGTGGCTCATGCTTGTAAACCCAGTAGTTTGGGAGGCGGAGGTGGGCAGATCACCTGAGGTCAGCAGTTCAAGACCAGCCTGGCCAACATGGTGAAACCCTGTCTCTACTAAAAATACAAAAATTGCCAGGTCATGGTGGCAAGCACCTGTAATCCCAGCTACTCGGGAGGCTGAGGCAGGAGAATCACTGAACACAGGAAGTGGAGGATGCAGTGAGCTGAGATTGGGCCACTGCTTCCTGGGGACAGAGCAAGACTCCATTTCAAAAAAAAAAAAAAAGGCCTTTTCTAAAAATAAAATTATACATCCTTGTAGGAAATTTAGAAAATAAAGAAAATGATAAGGAAGAAAAAAAGAACACTTATAATTCCACCACTGATAATGTCTAGGGGTTTGCAGTCATAAAATGTAAATAATCTGTCCACAGTTTTCTGTATTTTTTCACTCAGTTTTATGACATGAAAAATTTCCGATAATGCTAAAATTATCAGAAAAACAGACTTTAATGACTGTATAATGTCCATTATACTGATGAATCATAAGTTATTTACTAATTCTCTATTGTTCAACGTTTTTATTTTTTTCTCCATTAAGAATAACACTGCTATTAATATCCTTGTGCATAAGTGTCCGTGTCTCTGATTATTTCCTTAATATACATTACTAGAATAGAACTACTGGGTCAGAGTCAGAACATTTCTGAAAGTCTTGATATATGATGCCAATTTACCCTTAAGGAAATATGTACCAATTTACCCTCCCACTAATAGTGTATAATAGTAATATTTCAGCACCCCCTACTAAGAAGGCTGCATATTATCTCTATTTTAATATTTTCTATTTTAATGAGTGAAACTGATTTGCTTTGTTTTTATGTGGCCACCTTGCCCTGTCACTCCAGCTGTGGTACTCGTTTCTTTGTTACCTGTTGGTTAAGTGTGTATGCCCTGTCTACCTCCAAACAGAATTTGAAGTGGTTCTAACTAAATCATAAGCCCTTAAAGCTAGCAATTTCCCCTCTTTTTAGCTTAAGGTTTCTGTGGCTGGCACAGTGGGTTTCACATATTCAATATTTGATATGTTTGGAGGTTATTTTTGAACTCTATAGAAATATCCACTAACAGAATATTTTCTCTTTCGTGGATGCATATGGCTCTATTATGTCCCCTTCTCTCAACTCTCATTGTCCTTACGGATATATTATGTAATTTAACGTTTCATTTTATATGTGTATAATTATGCAGTAGTTTGTTGGGAGGAAAAAACAAACAACAACCCGAAAAACCCTGTCTCCCTAGCTGGATTATCAGTTACTTGAGCTCAGGGAATATGTTATTTATTTCTCTTAGAAAAAACGAGCACAGCATTGAGCACATGCAAACACTGTGTGTGTGTGTGTGTGTGTGTGTGTGTGTGTTTCTTTGATTTTTTTTTTTCTTTTTGAGACAGAGTCTCACTGTGTTGCCCAGGCTGGAGTGCAATGGCACAATCTTGGCTCACTGCAACCTCTGCCTCCCGAGTTCAAGCGATTCTCCTGCCTCAGCCTCCCGAGTACCTGGGATTACAGGCATGCACCACCACACCTCGCTAATTTTTTGTATTTTTAGTAGAGATGGGATTTCACCATGTTGGCTAGGCTGGTTTTGAACTCCTGACCTCAAGTGATCCACCTGCCTCAGTCTCCCAAAGTTCTGGGATTACAGGCGTGAGCCACCGCACCCGCCCTGATGTTTATTAAGGCATGACTTATCAGTAAAAGCTTTCTCACATTTATTGCACTCATAAGGTTTCTCTCCTATATGGGTTCTCTGGCAAACACTTTTTTTTTTTTTTTTATGAAACATGATTGTTTGTTATGTGTCAAGCACTGCACTCAGTGCTGAGGAAACTAGTGCACAGTCTGATAGAAGAGGTGGCATGTGGGGGCACGAGGAATGTGATGAGAGCTTTAGGAGAAACCTGAAGCCCCAGTTGGAGGAATCAAGGAGGACTTCCTGAAGTAGGCAGTGACTCACAAGAGTTAGCCAATAAATAATACAGCTGAGAGATTGAGCATTTCAGGAAGGCAGAACAGCATATGCAAAGTTACAGTAGACAAAAAATTTATTACTGGCTGGAGGAATATATTCAACATATTCAGAACAGAGAAAATTGCAGGAGGTAAGGCTGGAGAGGTGAGCAAAGTCCATTATGTGCACAGTGAGAATGGAAGCCACGGGTTTTGGCCTTCATCAGTGTGTATAGTGGTGATCCCATTAGCGTGAATACCCAGCTCTCACAAACTCTTGAGTCTCACTGGCTTAACTAAAAGAAGTCAAGATCCATGCAGGAAATCAAAGTTATTTTCAGAGTTTTTCCTACCAAATACTTAGGGAACTCTTTGGGGAGTACTTTTATGTTTTCATGAACCCATCTAGATTACCACTTGCTACCATGCCTAGCCAGGCTGCATTTCTGCAGTTCCAAGGCTTATTGATTTAACAGGGTACCAACACAAGGTTGGAACATTTTTCCTATTATTGGCATGAATACCTAGACAATTAGGCACATAATGTTGAAACTGGAGCATCACTGCTGCATCTGAAGACCAGACTTTATTGCCACTGCTCTAGTCAAGTGTGAAGGAAAATGCTCTGATTGGCTACAGGTCAATTAAGGTTCCATGGCAAGCCTGCTTTGGCTCCAAAATAACAGCTCTTTAAACCTCCATACAAGCCCCTGCAATGGTTGGAATGTTTGTGTCTCTTGAAAATCCATGTTGAAACTTAATCCTCAATGCGAGAGTATTAAGAGGTGGGGCCTTTTGGGAAGTGATTGAGTTATGAGGGCTCTGCCCTTGTGAATGGCACTAATGTCCTTATAAGAGAGGCTTCAGGCCGGGCGAGGTGGCTCACTCCTGTAATCCCAGCACTTTGGGAGGCCAAGGCAGGTGGATCACCTGAAGTCAGGAGTTTGAGACCAGCCTGGCCAACATGGTGAAACCCCATCTCTACTAAAGTTACAAAAATTAGCCGGATGTGGTGGTGGGTGCCTGTAATCCCAGCTACTTGAGAGGCTGAGGCACAAGAGTCACTTGAACCTGGGAGATGGAGGTTGCAGTGAACCAAGATCATGCCACTGCACTCCAACCTGGATGACAGAGTGAGACTCTGTCTCAAAAATAAATACATACACACAAACATACATACATACATACATACAAGAGGCTTCAGAAAGCTACCTGGCCCTTTTTGCCTCCTTTCCATCATGCGAGAACATAGCATTTGTACCTTCTGCTTTGTGAACACACAGCAAGAAGGCGACATCTTGGAAGCAGAGAGCAAGCCTCTAAATCTGCTGGCATCTTGCCCTTGGACTTCCCAGGCTCTAGACTGGAAGAAATAAATGTCTATTGTTTATAAATTACCCAGTTTTATAAATTACCCAGTCTGTGGTAAATTACCCAGTCTGTAAGAAATAAATGTCTATTGTTTATAAATTATATTGTTTATAAATTACCCTGTCTGTGGTATTTTGTTATAGCAGCAGCCCAAACACACTAAGACACCCATTTTCTCTCAGCACCCACATAGGCTGCCAAAGCAGCTAGGTGAGACAAGTTCCAGTACTGGGTTCCACAGTGAATCCAGAACTGCTTTTGGACGTTCTGGCTCAAATGCTAGGTTGGATCCAAGGGGCCAGATCCCTTCTGCTCTATGATAACCTACTTTTTAGCACCACCCACACCACCACCACTTTAATCATGTCTCCCTCAGGGCCACCCCAGTCCATCAGATGACTGAAATCCAACCAAGAACAAGGTTCAGACCTTTTCCTCATAGACCATACTGTTTAATCTGTGTGTAAATCAACGTATGTAAATGGACACATGGGGAGAAAGGAATTGAGTTGCCTAACTGTCCTTATCAAAGGCATCTGAACAGCATCTCCTGCCCAGACAACATACTTCACTTTGTTAAAACACCTGGACTTGGCCGGGCGTGGTGGCTCACGCCTGTAATCCCAGCACTTTGGGAGGCTGAGGTGAGCATATCATGAGGTCAGGAGATCAAGACTGTCCTGGCTAACACGTTGAAACCCCGTCTCTACTGAAAAATACAAAAAAGATTAGCCAGGCGTGGTGGCAGGTGCCTGTAGTCCCAGCTACTTGGGAGGCTGAGGCAGGAGAATGGCATGAACCCGGGAGGGGGAGCTTGCAGTGAGCCGAGTTCGTGTCACTGCACTCCAGCCTGGGTGACAGAGTGAGACTCTGTCTCAAAAAATAATAATAATAATAATAATAAAAACCTGTACTTTATTCCGTAGGCAAAGAACAGTCAATAAAGTTTTTATGTAGTATGCTAGAATGCTAATTATACACATTAATTGCTGATTGATATTGATAATACACAAAAACTCTCAGAAATTGATTAGAAAAGACAAAACTAGTAGAAATAGATGATATGAATGAAATGTAATTCATAGAAGAGAAATTCTAAGGATCTGATATTTATTTATTCATTTGAGACTGGGTCTCCCTCTGTTGCCCAGACTGGAGTGCAGTGGCGTGATCATGGCTCACTGCAGCCTGACTTCCCTGGGCTCCAGTGATCCTCCCACCTCAGCCTCCCAAGTAGTTGGGACCACAGGTGTGGGCCACCATGCCCAGCTAATTTTTGTACTTTTGGTAGAGATGGGGTTTCGTCATGTTGCCCAGAGTGGTCTTGAACTCCTGAGCTCAAGTGATCCACCCTCCCTGGCCTCCTAGAGTATTAGGATTACAGGCATGAGCTACCATGCCTGGCTAATAAATAGATTTAAAAGATGCTCAATATGACTATCAATCAGGGAAATGAAAATTAAGGTAATAACATAATATTACTTTGTACCCTTCAGATTGGTAAAAATTAAGAGTGAAAACATCTACTATTGATAGAAAGAATGAGGAGGAAATAGGTACTCATGTATTGCTGGGTGCAGTATGAGTTGCTACAAACCTTTTGGCAATTAGCAAAGACTATAAAATTTTAATACATTTGCCCTTCAACCTAGTAATCCCACTGCTGGGAATCTACTCTATAGAAATAAAAGCACCAACACACACAAAAAACGCATGTACAAAGGTGTTTATTGCTGCATTGTTTGTAGTTGGCAAAACACTGAAAACCAAGCGAAGCCCATCATTAGGGGAATGAATGAATAAATTATAGTGTCTTATACATGGGGAATTGTGTAGCCATTTAAATATATGTTAGATCTATATTAATGGACTTGGAGGGATTTCCATGAAATGTGATTAAATGGGGAAAGCTATATGCAAAGGTATAGATGTACTCTGAACCAATTTTCAGAAACTGATGACATCTACCAACAGCAAAACAAAAACCCTAAAACCGTTTGTGTGTGTGTGTGTGTGTGTGTGTGTGTGTGTGTGTGTGTGTTTAGGTACAGCCTGCTAGCTGCCTACCTAAATCTTTTATTTCTTTCTTCCTTACTAAGAGAACCTCCATTATTAGCGGTAGCAATGTGCTCAAACGTTTCTCTTCTTGCAGATAGGAATGGCCAGTGAAATTTAAGTGGAAGTTTTGGATGAAGTGTTGGATGAAGTTTAGGTAAAGCTCTTTTTGGCCGCTGGTCTTCCCCATTTCTTACCTGAAAAGGATGCATGGCTGGTGCTTTTATAGTCATTGTTTGACTTTGAAGATATGACAATGTGAAAGACTGCCAGGCACACAGTTTGAAGGAAGCTGGCTCCCTGATCACTTTGTGTAACCACCATAGCAGCCCTGGATGCCTACATACAAGAATAAACTCTAAAGTGATTAAGCCTGTGTTGAGTCGCTATTATGGGGAGCCAAATGCAACATATGATTATATGAGCATGAAGAAAAGGTATGAAGGTACACATACCAAGTTATTAGCACTGGTTACCTAGGGTGCAGGTGAAGCTGCAAGGAGTAGAAAAAGACAGAGGAGGGAAGGTAAACAAAAAAGATTACTTAAATAGAATGTTCTTGTAGCAGATTTTGCGCAGTAAAAAAATATTTAAAAAAATAAGATGTGCCCCTCTTTGAAAACAAAACAGCATTATGATTGTACTAGTGCATTTTCTGTTGCTTATAACAGAATACCTGAAACTGGGTAATTTATAAAGAAAAGGAGTTCATATCTTACAGTTACGGATCTTGAGATAGTCAAGGAGCCACATCTGGTGAGGGTCTTCTTGCTTGTGGAGACTCTGCACAGTCCTAAGGTGGCACAGGGTATCACATTGCAAGGGAGCTTAGCATGCTAAGATGCTAGCTCAGGCCTCTTTTCCTCTTCTCATAAAGCCACCAGTTCCCCTTCCATGATAACCCTTTAATCCACTAACCCATTAATCCATTCATCCATGAACAATGGCTCTGCCCTCACGATCCATTCATCTTTTAAGGCCCAAACCTCTCAGTATTGCCACACTGGGGATAAAGTTTCCAACACATGAAACCGGGGGAGGCATTCAAACTATAGCAATTAGATTTTGCCATCTGTTTACGATTATATATACCCTCTTTCTAGGCCTTCTTTGTTCCTAATTAAAATTGTTCCTCTTTCAAGGCCACTCTCTGACATCTGAATCCCAATGAAGATCACAGTTCAGACCCTTTTCTCATATGACTGATCAACATAAAAAGGTGCATGAGGCCGTGCGCGGTGGCTCATGCCTGTAATCCCAGCACTTTGGGAGGCCAAGGTGGGTGGAACCCAAGGTCAGAAGATTGAGACCATCCTGACTAACACAGTGAAACCCCATCTCTACTAAAAATACAAAAAAAATTAGCCAGGCGTGGTGGCAGGCACCTGTAATCCCAGCTACTTGGGAAGCTGAGGCAGGAGAATGGCATGAACCCGGGAGGCAGAGTTTGCAGTGAGCCGAGATCGCACCACCACTGCACTCCGTCCAGCCTGGGTTACTCTGTCTCAAAAAAAAAAAAAAAAAAAAAAAAAAAAAGGTGCATGAAAGGATAATCACCAAAAAGTTAGTGGAAGAATGAGGGTATCTTAGGGCGGTGGGATTTCAGGTGATCATTTCTCCCTCTTATTTTTGCGATTCTTTTTGTTTTTATATTGACCTTATAGTATCTACATAATCAGAAAAAAAAAAAAAACAATAAAGCTGTTTTCAGTGTGAAACAACAACAACCTAAGGATTGGAGTGAGGCAAGACTGGAGGCAGGGTCAACTACAATGGCATTTTAGCAATCCAGGTAAGAACTGATGATGGGCTGAGTGCAGGTAATGACAATGGACATATAGAGAGATGTAGAAACATTTAAAAATAATAAGGCAGTAGAATCCACAGGACACAGTGATTGATCGGGAGAGAGGAAGAAGGCAAGCTTTCTAGCTTAAGTAAGTGGGTGGAGATGTATGCTATTCTCTGACAGGGAACACAGGAGGAAAAGCAACCACTGAATGGAGGACATGAAGCATCTTCAAAATATTGAAGCTCGGTCCCCACTTTGAATACTTTAGGCAGTTATTTCCAGTGATTCCTAGCCACAGCCAGGGCTGAAAAATGCTGGTGAAAACCCCAACATGGGGCTCTCAGGGGGCCCCACACTTGAAGTGTGGACTGAGGACCAGGAACTTGGAGGCTAAGAAAACATGGCCAGGGAAAGAAAGGGAAACCAAAGAAAAGTATATCCTGGAAATGGACAGAGGAGGAAGTTTCTGCTGGTGCTCAATAAATATTGACTAGATGACAGAAGGAAGGAGAGTACAATGGTGTCAAATAATCCTGAGGAGTTGAGAAAGAGAAGGGTTATAATGTGTCCAATGGAGTTAGCCTCAAAGAGGTCACCTATGACCCTTCTGGATCTGTTTCTGTTGTTGAGTGAGAAGTGAGGGCAAAAATCAATGGTTTGACAACTGAATGGAAGAGGACAAGCTATCCTATTGAAAAGTGTGATAATACCTTAGAAATTACATTTACAAAACATAATTTGTGATATTGAAAAATACTTAGAATATAACACTAAGTGAAAAGCAGGATATAAAACATTACCTAAAATATATGATTCCAATTCTGGTATAAATTAGAGGCATAAGGAGCAGGGTTAAGATCTCGCCCTCTGAAGCCAGACTCCCTGGGATCAAATCCAGACTAGGCCACTGACTGGATGTGTAACCATGGTAAAGTCCCTCACTGGGTGGTGGTTAGCCTGGCATGCAGAAAGCGTTCAGTAAAATGTTAGCTACTAAATGCTGAACATAGATATATACACATAGAAGCAAAATATCCTCAGGTGGGGCAGGGCGCTGTGGCTCACACCTGTAATCCCAGCACTTTGGGAGGCCGAGGTGGGTGGATCACGAGGTCAGGAGATTGAGACCATCCTGGCTAACACAGTGAAACCCTGTCTCTACTAAAAATACAAAAACGTTAACTGGGCGTGGTGGCACGTGCCTATAATCCCAGTTACTCGGAAGGCTGAGGCAGGAGAATGGCATGAACCCGGGAGGCGGGGCTTGCAGTAAGCCGAGATTGTGCCACTACACTCCAGCCTGGGGGACAGAGCGAGACTCCGTCTCAAAAAAAAAAAGATATCCTCAGGTGGAGAGATTCCAAAATGAGTGGCAGGGTTACAAAGTTTTTTTGTTTTTTTTTTTTTTTTGTTTGTTTTCTGTACAGTTTTCTTTGTTTTCTAAATATTCTGTAATGAACATGTACTACTTTTATAAGTAGAGAAATGTAAAACAGTATTTAACAAAAAACAAGCTTTGCTGTTAAAGGAAAGAGAAAGAAAAGGCATTTTAGTCTGTTTTGTGCTACTATAACAGGATACCACAGACTGGGTAATTTATAAAGAAAGGAAATTTATTTCTCACAGTTCTAGAGGCTGGGAAGTCCAAAATCAAGGTGCTGGCTCCTTATGAGGGCTTTCTTGCTGCATCCTCACATGGAAAGCAGAAGGGCAAGAGAGAACCAACTTCCTCTTCGAATCCCTTTATTAGGATACGTAATCCCATTCAAGAGAAGGAGCCCTCATAGCATAATAATCTCTTAAAGGCCATGCCTTTTAATTCTATCACATTGACAACACCTGATTTTTGGAAGGGACCCATTTAAACCATAGAATTGAGCAATAGCTACAGGGTATAGGATTAATGCTTCAAGTGCTCATGATGAGACTTCTGTTCACAGTTTTTGGGAAAGATCCTGAAAGGAGTTGAGGGTGACAACTGATGTAATTATTATTATTATTAATATTTTATTTTATTTTTTTTGAGACAGTGTCTTGCTCTGTCACCCAGGTTGGAGTGCAGTGGTGCAATCTCAGCTCACTGCAAGTTCCACCTCCCTGGTTCACGCCATTCTACTGCTTCAGCCTCTCGAGTAGCTGGGACTACAGGTGCCCGACACCACGCCCGGCTAATTTTTTGTATTTTTAGTAGAGACGAGGTTTCACCGTGTTAGCCAGGATGGTCTCGATCTCCTGACCTCGTGATCCACCCGCCTTGGCCTCCCAAAGTGCTGGGATTACAGACGTGAGCCACCATGCCTGGCCGTAATGATGTTTTTGAGGAAAAAGGAAAGCATGAATGTGGTGTGGGGAATTAGTCTTTAATAGGACATCTCTTCCTGTGATTGGGGAAGAAAGAATTTGTGAGTAGGTATAAATACAATAATTTGTAGGTGCAGAAACAGGAGGCTGAGGAAGTTCATGACTGATAGCCTTGATGTTAATCACTGAAGCCAGCAAGGCTGTCCGCTGAGAGGGGGGTGTCTGAATATCCACAGAGGGGATGAAGGAGGAAACTGACACACAGCTGCATTGCCAAACAGCACTGAGAGGCTGGTGCTGCCTGGAGACGTGACTCTGCTACGGCCCTGACCTAGGTCACCCCCAGTGCAGCAGATACAGCCACGGTTCTGTCACACCGTTCTCGTGTGCTTGTGGCTTGCTCTAGATCCTTAACTGAGTTGCTTCCCATGGGAATTCCACTCCTCCCTCTCACATACAGAAATCCTACTCAGTCTGCAAGGCTAGCTCAGGTTTGTTTATTCAACTATTCAGATATTAATTTATCCAATTTCCAGTTGGTCTCTCAGAACCCCATGGCTTCTGGGTTCAGGAACTTGCAAAAGCTCCATCTCTGTCTTTTCTCTTTGATACCTGTGCTATCTGATCATGAAAGAGTCGTTTCAGGACAGAGGGCTTGCCTTGAAGTCTGACTTCCTGATGATTTTTGATTGGGGGCCAGTATTATATTCAGTCTGTGTGTGAGTGTACATGTGCTTCCTTTCCTTCTGCTATTAGGGGTTTAATTTACTGGAGGGGAAGCACCTGTAATCCCTGTTTGGAAAAATGTCTGCTTAATGGCAGTTCTCCCGGATGTGACCCACTTGATAATAAAAGTTCCAGTGGAATCGGTTCTCTCTGTAGCCCAGTTCATGTGAAGATATAATCAGGCATTTGGCCAGCTATTCTTCGATTTTATCAAGATCTCCAGCACTTCCACCCCTCCATTTTCTACCAACTCAGTGCATCTCCTGGCACATTTTTTTTTGTACAGCCCGCCTGAAACCCATGGCATATTTTCTGGCATTCTTGGTATCCAAACTCTCTCATCTTCCTGTCACATCTACTTTACAGAGTATCAGCTGTGAATCAATCCTGACATTCCTCCTGCTTCTTCGCCAAGACTACTGGGCCCTTCATCAGGGTCTAGGCTTTGGCTTCAGCATGGCCAGCAGCAAATAGTGAGGGAAGAATTTAGTCCTGATGTCACTGGCGGGAATCAGTGGGGCACCAGAACCAAGGACTGGCTCCAGAGTGGCCAGAATACTGGTTATATACAGGAAGATTGAGCAAATATATAAATGTACAGAAGATAATGAAAGCTGATTCTCTCACTGTGAATGAATAGAGTTACAAATATGGAAAGGGTCCTGCTGAGGAGCACCAAAGGAAATAAAAGTTAAAATTAAAAAGACAAAAATGGAAAGGGGAAGGCTAAAATAAACTCTGTGATGTTGGATTGGAATTGGAGGCATTGGTGAAGGCTCATGGTTTTAATAGATAGTTGTAGAAACAGATACAGGTGTGCATGTGTACATATATGTGAGTATATACATATATATGTACATTTCCTAGCTCTGTCCACTGAGAGGACAGGGGCCTAGAAGTAATGAATGATACTCTAGTAGCAATGAGCACACTAGTACCTAGATCCTGCTTTGTGAATATCACTTTCCACAAAAAGAATCAAGTCTCCTTAGAGAAATGGCTGATTTCAGGGGAAGGGCAGAAGACTATAAAATGAGCCTGGAACCTACTACCAGAAGTAACAAAGTGCTCAAAGAATGATGGGAGACATATCAAAAGGACACAAGAAGTAACTTAAAGGGATTTCCATTGACCAAATCTGGGATGATTTGAAGACTGAAAAAATAATAATAACAGTAATAGATCATATCACTGAATAAAATAGGAATCTGTGAGTCTATATAATTTTAACCAAAAGTTAACAATAATTTGTGGAGTTTATAACATATGTAGAAATAATAAAAGGCATTATAGCAATAGAAAAAATACCAGAAAGGGAATAAATATAAGTATGTTGTTTTATGTTTCTTTTTTTTTTTTTCTTTTTTTTTTTTTTTTTTCTGTTTTTTGAGACGGAGTCTCGCTAAGTTGCCCAGGCTGGAGTGCAGTGGCCGGATCTCAGCTCACTGCAAGCTCCGCCTCCCGGGTTTACGCCATTCCCCTGCCTCAGCCTCCCGAGTAGCTGGGACTACAGGCGCCCGCCACCTCGCCCAGTTAGTTTTTTTGTATTTTTTAGTAGAGACGGGGTTTCACCTGGTTAGCCAGGGTGGTCTTGATCTCCTGACTTCGTGATCCGCCCGTCTCGGCCTCCCAAAGTGCTGGGATTACAGGCTTGAGCCACCGTGCCCGGCCGATGTTTCTTATCTTACACATGAAGTGGTATAATCTTACTTTGAGATATACCTGTGATAAGTGATGGATGCATATTATAACTTCCAGAGCGACCACTAAAACAAACAAACAAAAACCACCTGAACTAGCTCAAGAGTCAATAGAGGAGATAAAATGAAACCCTGATAATTTTCTTCTTGCTTTATACAAAAGAAAGCAGGAAAAGAGGCAAAAGGAACAGAGAACAGATAGGCTAAATTGAAAATAAATAGCAAGATAGTGGACATCAACTGCATCAATAATTACATTAAATATAAATGGTCTTAACACTATAATTAAAAGGCAGAGTGGATAAATAGGATGGTCTAGGAAAGCCTCGCTATGAAGGTGACAATTTAAAAAATACTGTAAGAAGAAGGATCAAGGATGCAGATAATAACTAGAATAAGAGTGTTCTAGACAGGTAAACACATACAAGATCCTGAGGTGGGTGCATTCCTGGTATGACAGAAGAACAATGAGCAGGCCAGTGTGGTAGAGCTAAGTGAGCGAAAAGGAGGTGAGGTCAGCCAGCTAATGGGGTAATAGATTAAACAGGACCTTGAAGGCCATTGTAAGAACCCCTGATTATACTCTGAATGAAATGGGAATCCATTTTTGATGGTTTTGATCCAATAAATGGCTTAATCTAATTTGCATTTTTAATCTTTATTGCAATACAATTTTTTTGAGACAGGGTCTTGCTCTGTTGCCCAGGCTGGAGTGCAGTGGCACAATCATATCTCACTGTAGCCTTGACCTCCCAGGCTCAAGCAATTCTCCCACCTCAGCCCCCTAAGCAGCTGGGACTATAGGCACACACCACCACATCTGGCTAATTTTTAATTTTTTTATTTTTTGTAGAGACAGGGTCTCACTATATTGCCCAGGCTGGCCTCAAACTCCTGGGCCCAAGCGATCTTTCCACCTTGGATTTCCAAAGTGCTGGGATTATAGGCATGAGCTACCATGTCTTGCAATATAATTTGTACATAATAAAATTTGCCAATTTTAAGAGTACCATTTGATGAATTTTGACAAATGTATGGACTCATGTAACCACCACCACAATCATCATATAGAACATTTCCATCACCCTACTCTGGATCCTGTGCTGAGAAAGACTGGAAGATGGAAGCAGAGAGACAAGCTGAAAGGTTACTGTGGTAATCTTGGTGAGAGATAACCATGGCCTAGATCAGGTGGCAGCAGTGCAGGTGGTGAGAAGTGGTCATAATCTGAATATATTTTGAAAGTAGGAACAACAGGTGTTTCTGAAAGACTGGCTATAAGGTCTACAATAAGTCGCAAATGGCTCCAGGGTTTTTGTCCTAGCATATTGAAAGGATAGAGTTGCCATTCATTGAAACGGGCAAGACTGTGGGAGGAGCAAGTTTGGTGGCAGAAGATGAGTCTGGGGTATTTTCCATTTAAAATGTGTAATGGATATTCAAGTGTAGGTAGTTTGAAACACAAATAAAATGTCCAATTCATTGGAACAATCTAAGCAGAGGAGAGGTGTGAGTTAGAGAGAGATTTGAGAGAGAAACTATATCGGAAATAAACTACAATGTACCATCAGGAAAGGACAGCACTCTCGGGGTGTTTTGTGGTAGATACAGACTATTTCAACAAGGGAGTTGATTAGCAGACACTGTCCAGAAGAGAGGCTTCCTGGATTCTCAGTGACTGAAACATTCAGAAATATTCTTAGACTGTATATTGGTAAGTTATTATGTCCTCAGAGATTTGTAGGAATATCCCTCAGAACACAACAAGTTCTGATTCTTGAATAGGCCTTTTCCGAGTTGATTATTCCACACTTTACCACAAGCCCCTTGTGGAAAAGGTGCCCAGTTTATGGTGATAATTATTACAGAGTTGTAGAGTTAGAGCTTGGAAGATATCTTAAAGGTTCTCTTGGTCCCAACCTCACACCCATGGCATGGCTGATAGATAATTAGAGTCACATCCAATGGAAATGATCTCACATCTCCCAGGCTGACTCTTCCCCTGATGGTCAACTCCATTAGAAAGTTCTGTCATGTCGGGCATGGTGGCTCACGCCTGTAATCCCAGCACTTTGGGAGGCTGAGGCAGGTGAATCACCCGAGGCTAGGAGTTCAAGACCAGCCTGGCCAACATGGTGAAACCCTATCACTATTAAAAAATACAAAAATTAGCCAGGTGTCATGGAGCATGTCTGTAATCCCAGCTACTTGGGAGGCTGAGGCAGGAGAATTGCTTGAACCCAGAAGGAGGAGGTTGCAGTGAGCTAAGATTGTGCCACTGCATTCCAGCCTGGGTAAAAGAGGGCAACTCTGTCTCAAAAAAAAAAAAAAAAAAAAAAGAATTCTTTCTTGCGTGAAGCATAAACATGCCTCACTGTCGTTACATTTTTTTCTGCATCTAAGAGACCCCGATGAATGCCTTACTACATTTAGCAAATGAGACTCAAAGTGCAAGAGCGTCAATGTGACCATAAGTTTCACCTTCATGGGGCCTGTCAAATGGTTTAGGTTTCAAAACTTAAGCCCTTGGCCTTCACTAAACCTTCCCAATATCTTCTGTCAAGAGGCTTCCTGGACTTTTGAAGAGAAAGTAAACCAAATGGGTGTTTGTTTCTCATCAGTGAAAGCAACGTGCTTGCAGAGGCCAGCTGGTCTATTTTTGTCTGTGGGTGGTGGATGGTTGCCAGGATTGAGCAGAGGTGTTTTCCTGTGGTAAAGACCAAAGATGGGGGTTGCTGGAGATGGTTCTTGACGCAGGAGAAGGAAGATTCCTGAACAGGATTCAGAACCTGGTAGCCTGTTGAGATGCTCCTAGGTCTACCTTCAAGCTCAGACCCCTCATTCGCTACCTCACTTGCATCCTTTTTAAATGTGTGCTCAGGGACTGCTAAGAGAGTCATTCCTCCCCTAATGGGCAGTAGCTATGAGGCTTTTAGTTGGGCCAGGTCTTGCAGGACACTCATCCTTCTGTATGATGGTCTCATTGCTGGTACCCTGGGTCCAAGTGTCCCCTACCCATCCTCACTAACAGGGCTCTGGCACTGCTTGTTTGGATGCAAATGTCTGGGGTAGGAGGATGTAACCACCTATAGTGGCACGAAATGCCCAGGAGTCAAGTTAATCCTAAGGATTCGGGGACTAACTCAGATGCAAAGCCTGAGAAACACGTTGTCCACAGGCCCAAAGAATGTCTAGGGTTTTAGAGCCATGGATTTGAGACCCAGTAGAGCTGGGACTAAATGAAAGCAGTTTGGGAACAAGCCAATGTAGGGTCCTGGGTTATTTTAGCATCTGCACTTTCTTTAAGGGCCCACGTGTATGTGGGATATTCACAAGTGTGAATTCAGGGTGGTTTTTTTTTAAATCGAGATTTTTAAATATAGATTTTAAAAATATAGATAAAAATATGGATTTCTGGGCCTTGTCCTTAGAAATTCTGATTCAGTGAATCTGAGGGGGACTCAGAAAGCTGTCTTTTGAAAACTTTCCCAGATGTGTGTTTGCGAATCATCAGCTTAACGAATTAGAGGTGGGGCAGACACTTGTCTGTCAACATCCAAATTTCCTGTCCTCAGCCTCGGTGGTGCGCTTGTCTTCGCGTTTCTTTTGCCTACCTGGATGAATCCCGCTGCTTGATTACCTCCCTGCCCAGTCTTAGCAATTCCACAGGGCTGCTGTGAGGCTTAAGTGAGCTAATGTGTAAAGAGTGCTTAGCATAGGGCCAGTACTTAGTAATCACTCAATAAAAGCGGGTTGTTATTCTTATTATCTGTGGTTAAAATGATATGACAGGCCTGAGCTGTATGACTCATTGGACCAGGCAGTAATATCCCCTGAACACAGTGGAATTAGGTCAACCTCCTACCACCACTAATCCTGGCATCTCTCCTCCCCCAGGGAGCTTCCTATTTGGCCCTGTTGGGTTCTCACTTGGTGCCAGTCTGACTTTCTTGGGTTTGCTTTCTATTCTTTTGGCAGGACCCAGAGCAGGTGCAATCCCCTTTGTGTTTGTTTAGAAACTGCTCTTCAGCAGTTGAGAGGAGTTGGGCCTCCCAGTCACAGTGTTTTGGTGGTTTGTTTCCATTCCTCCTTTGTGGTTGTGTTTATGACTGTGGTACAACTACTTGGAACTGAAATGTAGTTTCTTTGGAGACAGGGGTATTCTGTAGACACAGTGAAATTCCTTGGACTTGGAGGGTCTCCAGAATGCAATACAATATCTCTAACTGGCTCTAGAACTACCCAGAGTGAATAGGATTCTATTGTTACAGCTAGAACTAGGGTGAATGAATGCAGGATTCTTCATTTATTCAGCCAATGTGTGTGAGCACTTCTAATGTGCCAGGCACTATACTAATACTGGGAAGAATAAAATAGCCCTGACCATTCCAGCCGAGATTTTCTTTGTTCCCTTTCCAGTCCATCAAGCACAATGCTGCCAGGTTAACCTTCACACACTCAGACTCACAGGTATTAACACTTACTCTATGTTAGGGTAAAAAGTTGGTTATGGGGCTGGGCGCAGTGGCTCACACCTGTAATCCCAGCACTTTGGGAGGTTGAGGCGGGTGGATCACCTGAGGTCGGGAGTTCGAGACCAGCCTGGTCAACATGGCGAAACCCCATCTCTACTAAAAATACAAAAAAAAAAAAAAAAAAAAAAAAAAAAAAATTAGCAGGGCGTGGTGGCAGGTGCCTGTAATCCCAGCTACTCGGGGGGCTGAGGCAGGAGAATAGCTTGAACCTGGGAAGTGGAGGTTGCAGTGAACCGAGATCACACCATTTTACTCCAGCCTGGGCAACAAGAGTGAAACTCCATCTCGGAAAAAAAAAAAGGTTGGTAGGGTATAGTCCCTGTATCTCAGAAACACAAAATTATCCTATTTTAAGGCCTGTTTGGAATGAGTGAAATACATTTATTCTACCAAGTGCTTGGGACTAGAATAGAGTTATTATAGAAATGCATGGAGAGTACAGGAGCATGAGAACTAAATCTACTGCAAAGGAGTCATTTGCTGAATGCCTACTACATGCGCAGCGATAGAGAAAAACAGCTTTGGCTTCCGAGCTGAGATGTGTGGACTTTTGAGTAAAAGAAACCTGAGTTTGTAAACTGGATCTACCACTTAACAGCTGTGTGACCTTGGGCAAGCTCTTTATCCTCTCTGAGCCTCACATTTCTCGTCTATGAAGTGGAAGAAATAATGTCTACCACAAAACATTATTGGAAAGGATAAGGGAGATTTTTTTTTTTTTTTAAAGCTTTCAGTCTGGTAGCCTTTTGTTCTCATTTACCACCATATATGAGTTCGTTTTTTGGTGCCTGACGGTTGCCCTAGACCACGAGCTTTCCAAGGGTGGCGACTGTCCTATTCAGTTTCGTATCTACTGTGACTGTTGCTTGTTGAAGTGACTGTTTCCAGCTCACCTCTGGTTTCAGAGTCTGCCTACCAGAGACCCTCACAGTTGTTGCTCATGCTCGCATGCTGCGGCCCATGAGCCTGTGGTTAGGCTGAGTTGATTCTCACTGCAGAGGACAATATCAGTACTGGGTCATGGTGCAGGAAGCTGCCTCTGGTTAAGTTGCTCCTCCTCTCCTGCAGGTTTCTGATGTGCCCCTTCCATTTCAACTTCCACTCACACCAGGTTCTTGAACCCACTTGGCCCCAACCCCTCTCTTGGTGCCCATGTGGGCACTGTCTTGTCTGCCTGCTGCTGACTTCCTGCCTGGCCTGATTCACCAAATCCAAGGTCACCTGGCTCCCTGGTAGTCTGATTGGCAGCATTGTGTGCTTCAGAAGTTTGTGGTCACACAGGAGCCACCCCAACTGGGCTCTAGATCTCTGACCCAATGACCTACTGATCACCTTGTCATCAGCTTGGCTGCCCTAGTTGGACTCTGGTTCCACCCTGACCCACTCAACATACATGCATTGAGTTCTGAAAGTGTACCAGGCCCTGTGATAAGCAACACGCAAATGAATGACACGGTTCTTGCCTTGAAAGACACCTGTAACTGTCCCTGTCTTAAACATCCTCAGGCTAAAAATGATGTTAGAAAAAGAGTCTACAGCTGGCGAGATGACTGGTTGCAGGAAAACACCCTTTTCACAGTCACAATGAGGTTTCTTTGCCTGCTTTGATGAGTAGATAGCAGTGTGCCGTCTGGCAGAGAACTAGGGTGGGATCCTTTACCTGACCTGAAAGAACGCACAGACAAGAAGCAGGTATAACGGAAGTGAGATATAGGCCGGGCGCAGTGGCTCACACCTATAATGCCAGCACTTTGGGAGGCCAAGGCAGGCAGATCACTTGAGGTCAGGAGTTCGAGACCAGTCTGGCCAACATGGTAAAACCCCGCCTCTACTAAAAATACAAAAGTTAGCTAGGTGTGGTGGCACACACCTGTAATCCCAGCTACTTGGGAGGCTGAGACAGGAGAATTGCTTGGACCTGGGAGGTGGAGGTTGTAGTGAGCTGAGATCACTCCACTGCACTCCAGCCTGGGCAACAGAGCGAGACTCCATCTCCAAAAAAAAAAAAAAAAAAAGGGAGATATAATTTCTGTCCTCACAGAGCTTGGAGTCTGTGGTAAGCAGAATAACAGCTCCTGGAGACGTACACATTCTTATCCTCAGATGCTATGAATTTACTATGCTACATAGCAAGGGGGAATTTAGATTGTAAACGGAACTGAGTTTGCTAATTAACTGACTTTGAAATAGGGAGATTGGCTGGGTGTGGTGACTCAGACCTGTAATCACAGCACTTTAGGAGGCTGAGGTGGGAGGATCCCTTGAGGTCAGGAGTTCAATGACCAGCTAGGCAACATAGTGAGACCTCGTTTCCACAATTTTTTTTTTAAAAACTTAACCTGGCATAGAGGCACGTGCCTATAGTCCTACTTACTCGAGAGGCTGAGATGGGAGGATTGCTTGAGCTCAGGAGGTCAAGGCTTCAGTGAGTCATAATTGTGCCACAAGCATTCCAGCCTGGGCGATAGAGTGAGACCCTGCCTCAAAAAAAAAAAAAAAAAAAAAAAAAAACACACACACACACACACACACACACACAAAACAGGAGATTATCCTGGATTATCCAGGTGGGCCCAGTGGTATCACAGGGCCCTTAAACATGGAAGTTCAGTGTTAAATGATGTGATATGAGAAAGACTTGATCAGCAACTGATGGCTTTGAAGATGGCCAGGGAACCTAGGAACAAGGGCAATCTCTAGAGGCCCGAAAAGGCAAGAAACAGTTTCTCTCCTAGAGCCTCCAGAAAACACAGCCCTACTGACGCCACGGTTTTAGCCCAGTGAGAATCATTTCAGACTTCTGAACTTTAGAACTATAGAACAGTAAATGTATACTGTTCTAATCCACTGAGTTTGTGGTAACTTCTTATAGCAGCAGTAGGAAATAAATACAGTCCAACTGGAAAGATGGGAATTAAAGAAAGGATTACAATTCCAAGTGATGTGTGCAGGGACATGAGAAGTAGGGAATTCTGTGGGGATCCCCAGAAGGTCCCTCCCCCAGTCTTAGTGGGCACGGTGGTGGAAGAGTCAGCCAATGCGTTCTGGAGGAAGAGGGCTTGGTACCCTCAGGAGAAGGAAAGGAGCCAGGCAGGAAATCTGCTGGAACTGCGTGAGGAGGGCAATGACCTGATCCGTCCAAAGAGCTGTAGGAGGACCCGGGCTGTGAGTGAGGCAGGCGTGCAGAGCTATCTAGGTTGGTTCACCTGGGTTGACTCCTCTGCCTGAAGTTCCTCCCACATGAAGAGGAATTTGGCTGGAGTTCAAAATGTCAACGGTAGATTAATAAATTGGCATATTCATACAATGGAATGCAGTAAGTCTTTACAACTTCCCTGGTAGGTTCTTGGAAATTGAGACTTTAAGTGAAAAGGAGTATAATGAACCGAATTTTACCATAGGCTAATGGGTATAAACAAGAGTTAGGTTCCTTTGGCATATTTCTGGTCACAGAAACAGCTTCTAAATAAAGACAAAAACACTTCTAATATGAAATGTCTAAATAAATGTGAGCTATACGTACATTTAAGGAAGATTAATAAAATCAAGTAAGATCACTATTTACCTGTTTATTCCAGTTCAGGATCTCCGGTTGCCAGAGCCCATCCCGGCAGTTTGGGGTACAAGGCAGGAACCCACCCTGGCCAGGACACCATCATATCACAGGACACACTCACACACACACCCACTCTCACCCAGACGGGGACCACTGAGGCACATGAACGAGCCTCACAGGGACAGCTTTGGCATGTGGGAGGAAACCGGAGTACCCGGAGAAGGCCACGCAGACATGGGAAGAACATGCAAATTCCTCACAGACAGCAGCCCTAGCAGAGAATCCATTTTTTTCTCATCAGTGTTATAATGAAACAACATTTTATGAAAATCTGCCGTATTACACTTCAATTAAAAAGTTAATAAAAGTATTATTTTGGCCTGGCATGGTGGCTCATGCCTGTAATCCCAGCACTTTGGGAGGCCAAGGTGGATGGATCATTTGAGATCAGGAGTTCGAGACCAGCCTGGCCAACATGGGGAACCCCGTCTCTACTAAAATTTTTAAAAATGAGCAGGGCGTGGTGGTGCACGCCTGTGGCCCCAGCTATTTATTATTTATTTATAAATAAATAAATAATATTATTTTACAAAAAAATGTAAAAGGCACAAACTCTTTGACCCAGCAATTTTCACTGCTAAGATTTGCCTTCCACATATGCTCTCACAGGGGTTCAAGGGAATGAGGAAGGAGGCTCCTGCTGAATTCTTTGTAATAGTTAAAAACTAAAGGCCGGACATGGTGGCTCATGCCTCTCCAATCCCAGCACTTTGGGAGGCTGAGGCGGATGGATCTCTTGAGCCCAAGACTTTGAGACCACCCTGGGCAACCTGGCAAAACCCCGTCTCTACTAAAAATACAAAAATTTGCCGGGCCTAGTGGCGAGCCCCTGTAATCCCAGTTACTCCGGAGGCTGAGGCGAGAATCACTCGAAACCGGGAGGCAGAGTTTGCAGAGGTCATGCCACTGTACTTTAGCGTGGGAGAGAACAGCCTCCATCAAAAAAACAAACAAACAAACAAAAAAGCAAAACCCCAAAAAACAAAAAAAACGAACTAGGAATAACTATTCATAAATAGATGATTTAGTTACAATTGAGGTATCTGTGATGTGCCATTTCATGAAACTTACTAAAAGCAAAAAGGCGGATTCATTTTGCCTGATAAATAGAGTGACTATGAGATTTATCCAAACCAGGATTCTTTTGAGAGTGGGAAGGGATTCTACTGGTAACTATACTGGGACAAAAACTGTAAACCAGGACTGGCCCAGGCAAACTGGGACATATGATCATACTACTGATAAAGAGTGATTGCCAAAGAAGATTTTTAGGTGAAGAAAGCAGATGTATAACAGTATGTATAGCATGATTCTGTTTGTGTTGTGTTGTGATTTTTTTTTTTTTTTGCAGAAAAGATACATTCTTATATTTGCATACATACTTTTTTATAAAAATGTCGCTTACCATGGTCGTATCTGAGGAGGAAAACAAATTCTACACTAGGCATTTATATTTATTTTACACTGGGTATTTAAGTTACTTTTATTACACTGGGTAATAAAATATGTGTTAGCTTGGGCTGCCATAACAAGATACCACAGACTGGGTGGCTTAAACAACAGAAAAATTTTCTCAGAATTCTAGAGTTTGGAAGTCTGAGGTTAGGGTGCCAGTATGGTTTTCTGGTGAGGGCTCTCTTCCTGGGTTACAGACAGCCACCTTCTTGCTGTGTCTTCACATGGCAGCAAGAGAGAGAGAGAGAGAGATTTCTCTCTCTCCCTTCTTTTTATAAGGCCACCAATCCTGTCTGATTGGAACCCCACCCTCTGACTTAATTTAATCTTAATCTCCTCCTAAGAGCCCTATCTCCAAGTGCAGTCACATTGGGGATTAGAGCTTCAACATATGAATTTGGGGGGGACGCAATTCAGTCCATAACATTCCCTAAGAAAGCTGATTATATAATTCCAGTCCAAAAGCTGGCAGGCTGAAGACTCAAGAAAAGCCAATATTTCAATTCAAGTCCAAAAGCAGGAAAAGATTGATGCCCCAGTTCAAGCAGCCAAACAAGAGACATTCCCTCTGACTTGCAAGAGGGTCGGCATTTTTGTGCTATTCAGGCCTTTCATTAATTAAACAAGGCCCACCTGGATGATGGAGAGTAGCCTACTTGACTCAGTGTACTGACTCAAATGTTAATCTCATCCAGAAATACCCTCACAAACAAACCCAAAATAATATTCAACCAAATATCTGGGGACCTCATGCCCCATTCAAGTTGACCCATAAAATTAACCATCACAAAATAGAAATTTGAATAGGTGCATATATTATTTTCAGGTTTTTTTTTTTTGGGGGGACTGAGTCTTGCTCTGTGGCCCAGGCTGGAATGCAGTGCCACAATCTCACATCATTGTAACCTCCACCTCCTGGGTTCAAGCGATTCTCATGCCTCAGCCTCCTAAGTAGCTGGAATTACAGGTGTGCACCAACTCACCCAGCTAATTTTTGTATTTTTAGTAGAGATGAGCTTTCACTATGTTGGCCGGGCTGGTCTCGAATTCCTGACCTCAAGTGATCCACCCACCTTGGCTTCCCAAATTGCTTGGATTACATGTTTGAGCCACTCTTTCTGGCCACATATATTATTTTCATAATTAAAAAATGCAAATTTAAATAAAGTCATAGAAAGTCAAATACACTTTCATTTAGCAGTGTGCCCCAATCTTTCTCTGTTTCATAGGTTGGCTTCCTTGCCAATCTTTCCCCTCTTAATCCCAGCCTCATCTCCTCACACACCACCCAGTATGAATTGCAGCAGTTGCAACAGGAGGTGATGGGAAACATGTAGTAAATAAATAAACAGCTCAACCTCACAGATGATAAAAATCTCCCCCGGTTTCCAACTGGGACAATTAAAAAAGTAGAGGCTAAAATTTCCAGGGAAAGGTATCTTTAAAGCTACAACTCTTCACTCAGGTTGTTCATTTTTAGAAAATATTTTTCCTCTATATTCTAAAAACTACTGCAGGACAGTAAATTCTTCCTCCCACTCCTTTTTACCTTCTGCACTGAAAAGGGAGCACGTTTTAAAGCTTTTCTCCTTTAGATGATAAGTTCCTTCCAAGAAGAGAGCGGTTGAATTTTAGGTCATGTGTCCACCTACTTCCTGAAAGGAGGTCACTTCCTTAGTCCTTATTATGTCCCTGCCTGAGAGCAAGGGACGGGGACTGTTTCTTGGCTTGTTGGTTTGGTCAAACTGCCTTAGAGGGATCAAATTTGTGTGAAGACCTATTGATGTCCATGGATTTTTTTCTTTTTTAACCTTGAAACCTCTCTCAAGGAAAAGGAGAGGATAGAAACACCCAGATCAAAGGACAGAGAGGGTGGAGGTTGTTTGACTATTTCTATTTCCCTGAATAACTTTTTAATAGGAAGAATCCCTGTCAGACTCATTATGTTTCTGACTTTTCCCTACTCCTCATGATCACTTAGCTTTTCTGGCCTCAAAGAGCTTTCCCTCACAGTGAGGGGCAGGCGGTGGAGGGTGGAGGTAATAGCAGCAGTAAGTGGCTGAGCTAGGGTTTGACCAAGTCTGTCCTCCTCAAAAGCTTGAGACATCTCCACACATCTGGCCTATACCAGTTCGTTCTCTCTTCTCCTTTTTTTTAACCCCCTTTTTTTAGGAACAGGGTCTGTCCATTGCCTAGGCTGGAATGCAGTGGTGTGATCATGGCTAACCGCAGCCTAGAACTCCTGGACTCAAGCAGTCCTCTCATCTCAGCCTCCCGAGTAGCTAAGACTATAGGAGTGTGCTACCACACCCAGGTAATTTTTAATTTTTAGAGACAAGGTGTTGCTATGTTGGCCAGACTGGTCTCAAACTCCAGTCTCCAGTGATCCTCCCGCCTTGGCCTCCCAAAGTGTTGAGATTAGAGGCACGAGCCATTGCACCTCGCCCCCTCTTCTCCTCATGAGAATTCAGTATTCCTCCCTTCATGCCTTTCCTCAGCTCCTGTGTGTCCCTGCACCTTCTGCCCTCCACACCCCATTCCCATCCTCCCTTCCAAATACCATTCATTTTTCAGGGTAGACCAGTTCTACCTCTTATTCTTTCATGAAGATTTCCCTGAGCATTGATGTTATTCTAAAAAGATAGTGGATTTTAAAAACTAAAAAATGTGCAAAAGATGTTTATTGTTATCATTCATAATAGTAAAGTCATTGACTAGCTGTGGCTCACATACAAGCTCCCGGTTGAGCCCAGTGGCAGGGAGCCTGTTGTAGAAGCATTGGACTCTCCAAGCTGTTTTTCCAAACTGTGACCTAGAACAGCAGTAGGCAGGGACCAAACAGCCCAATGGACCCAGTAGCTCTTCACTCAGGGTGAAAGCCAAGCCAGTCATAACTGGCCTGATAGCAGAAGGTACTGGGAAAGAACAGGCTGCAGTTTGCACATCAAACCCCAAGCTGTTTTGCCAGAAATACAAAGGAGTCATTTTCTAAGAGGAAGTCAGCTCTTCCCGCTGCTTATCTGGTGCTACCAAAACAACTGTTGCTTGATTTATCAGGGCACAAGGGGATGGTGTGGTCTCAGAACAGAACCTGGCTGGACATTCATCCAGCCTGCTTCTCTAATTAGAGCATTCTGGCCTTTACCACCCAAACCCATGAGTTCTCATTTCCAGCTGTGTTCAGTGGAAAGAGAATCGGAACTTGAGTCAGATCATCATAAAATGTTAAGAAATAGAAGAAAATCAACAGGAATATTTGTCAGTCTTCCAAAAAATGACAATAAGGACAAAGTAGTCTCCTTTTATTTTTAGAATACACTGAATAAAACAAACGAAATTTATTTAATTTAAAAGATGAGCTCTTAATTTTGATATCATGGTCTTCCTTGTTCTTAATATTAAAATGGCATTTCTTTTGTGCAATGATGTTGATCATAGATGGTAGCTGATTTTTAAAACTCTTTTTTTTTTTTTTTTTTTTTTTGAGACGGTATCTCACTCTTAACTCCCAGGCTGGAGTGCAGTGGCGTGATCTCAGCTCACTGCAACCTCTGCCTCCCAGGTCCAAGCGATTCTTCTGCCTCAGCCTTCCGAGTAGCTGAGATTACTGGCACCCGTCACCATGTCCAGATAATTTTTGTATTTTTGGTAGAGACAGGATTTCAC
Source organism: Macaca thibetana thibetana (assembly GCF_024542745.1). NCBI lineage: Eukaryota > Metazoa > Chordata > Mammalia > Primates > Cercopithecidae > Macaca > Macaca thibetana. Next base: position 150,987,236 of record NC_065578.1, read on the forward strand.
TATGTTAGGCAGGCTGGTGGCAAACTTCTGATCTCAGGTGATTCACCCACTTCGGCCTCCCAAACTGCTGGGATTACAGGCATGAGCCACTGTGCCTAGCCTAAAGCTCTTTTTAAAGAAAGTAATGACTAAACTCCCTCTCTACTAAAAATACAAAAATTAGCCAGGCGTAGTGGCCTGCACCTCTAGTCCCAGCTACTCAGGAGGCTAAGGCAGCAGAATCACTGGAGCCTGGATGGTGGAGGTTGCAGTGAGCCCAGATGGCACCACTGTACTCCAGACTGGGTGACAGAGTGAGACTGTGTCTCAAAATAAATAAATAAATAAATAAATAAATAAATAAAAATAACTACACTTGTAATCACAAAGTTTGGATACTGTAGAGTTAGGTAACTCACTAAAGACCATAGACATCTAGTCAGGAACAAAGCTAGATTTGAATTTCTGTTACTAATTGTGTTCTTCTAAGCCACAGAGATACTAAAGGTATGATTGGGGCAAGTGATTTTATATCCTGAGCTTCATATTTTGCTTCTGTAAAATGAGGGATAATGAAATCTGCCCTGTGTCACCAAGTAATAAAGAGGCTAAAATGAGATAATGGAGATGAAAGTGTTACAGTAGGTAGCCAAGCAGACATGAGCAGGCAGGAGAACACTGTCCCCCACCCCCACCAGGAAAGTCAGTGATCATCAGGTGATGGTCAGGCAGGTGTTAAACTCTCGCTCTCAGATGATAATTGGCCACAGCTGGCACCAGGGAAGGGCAGTCTACCAATAGATAGAAATACCTGAAATTGGTGATCAGCAGCTTCCCGATAAGATCTCAGGAGGTGGGTGAGTGGGCTCAAGCATGAGCACTAAGAGGTAAATTGATGGAGTTGTTTTTTTTTCGTTTCGTTTTGTTTTTGAGAGGGAGTCTCACTCTGTCACCCAGGCTGGAGTGCAGTGATGTGATCTGGGCTCATGGCAACCTCCGCCTCCCAGGTTCAAGCGATTCTCCTGCCTCAGCCTCCTGAGTACCTAGGATTACAGGCACACACCACCACGCCTGGTTAATTTTTGTATTTTTAGTAGAGACGGGGTTTCACCATGTTGGCCAGGTCTCGATCTCCTGACCTCATGATCCGTCCGCCTTGGCCTCCCAAAGTGCTGGGATTACAGGAGTAAGCCACTGCACTCGGCCTAATTTTTTTTATTTTTAGTAGAGACAGGATTTCACCAATTTGGCCAGGCTGGTCTTGAACTCCTGACTTCAAGTGATTCGACTGCCTCAGCCTCTCAAAATGCTGGGATTATAGGCGTGAGCCACTACACCCAGCCAAAATGACAAAGTTCAAGTGGCATATGACCTTTCTCTGGGAACACTTGACTGGTAAGGGAAGAATGCTCAAGTGAGCATGTGTACAGCTCCAGTAAACACACTACACATGTGGCCCTCCCAAGTGCTAGCAGGCCACTACACATTCAGACAGCCACCCCAAAGGAAGAATGAGGGGAGAAGGCCCCCAGAAGCGTGCCAAGGTGTAAAATCCCAAGTCAAAAGTCAAAACATGCACTTGGATGTCTCAAGTCACCCGCTTGGCCGTTTTCCAAGTGTACTTCCTTTCGTTCCTGCTGTGAAACTGTTTTTTTTTTTTTGCTTTGAGACGGAGTCTCACTCTGTCACCCAGGCTGGAGTGCAGTGGCGCGATCTCGGCTCACTGCAAGCTCCGCCTCCTGGGTTTACGCCATTCTCCTGCCTCAGCCTCCCGAGTAGCTGGGACTACCAGGCGCAACGCCACCATGCCCGGCTAATTTTTTTTTGTATTTTTAGTAGAGACAGTTTCACTGTGTTAGCCAGGATGGTCTCGATCTCCTGACCTCATGATCCACCCGCCTTGGCCTCCCAAAGTGCTGGGATTATAGGCGTGAGCCACTGTGCCAGGCCCCTGCTCTGAAACTTAAAATAAACTTTCACTCCTACTCTAAAACTTGCCTCAGTTTCTCCCTCTGCCTTACACCCCTTGGTGGAACTCTTTCTTCTAAGAAGGCAAGAATTGAGGTTGCTGCAGACCTGTACGGATTAGCCGTCACTAACAAAAGGACTTTGAGAAGTAAAGTTTTTACATTGTACAGGAGCTTGGTGTGATTATGTCAGTCCATCCATTTTTGAGGCTCCAGCTGTGTGCAGATTATTTGCTTTGAAGGCTCTATTAGTTTCCTAGGGATCTCCAAACAAAGTTCCACAAACCAGATGACTTAAAGCACCAGAGACGTATTCTCTCAGAGTTCTGGAGGCTAGAAGGTATTGGCAGGGCCACGCTCCTTTATAAGACTGTAGCAGAGGATACTTCCTTGCCTCGTCCTGGCTTCTGGTGGCCTCAGGCATGCTTTGGCTCTAATCTCTACCTATGTCTTCAGGGGCTGCCTTCTCCCTGTGTGTTTGCCTGTTCTCTCTCTCTCTTTTTTTTTTTGAGACAGTCTCTCTCTGTCGCCCAGGCTGGAGTGCAGTGGTGCAATCTTGGCTCACTGCAAGCTCCGCCTACTGGGCTCAAGCAATTCTCCTGTCTCAGCCTCCTGAGTTACTGGGATTACAGGCGCACGCCACCACACCTGGCTAATTTTTTTGTATTTTTAGTAGAGACAGGGTTTCATCATATTGGTCAGGCTGGTCGTGAACTCCTGACATCAGGTGATCCACCCACTTCAGCCTCCCAAAGTGCTGGGATTACAGGTGTGAGCCACTGCACCCGGCCCTGCCTGTTCTTTTTATAAGGACACTGGTCGTACTGGATTATGGGGCCCACCCTACTCCAGTATGACCTCATCTTAACTTGAATTCATCTGCAATGGCCCTATTCCCAGATAAGCTCACATTCTGAGGTACTAGAGGTTAGGGCTTTGACATATCTTTTGTTGGGGGGACACATTTTAACCCATAACAAAGATGACGTAAATTTTAAGTTGCATTTTAATGAACACCATCTGCTCTGACTTTAAGGAAAACAAATTTCTCCCTACCCTTCTAAGAAGAAACACTATAGGCCGGGTGTAGTGGCTCATGCCTGTAATCCCAGCAGTTTGGGAAGCCGAGGCGGGTGGATCACGAGGTCAGGAGATCCAGACCATCCTGGCTAACATGGTGAAACCCCATCTCTACTAAAAATACGAAAAATTAGCCGGGCGCGATGGCGCACGCCTGTAGTCCCAGCTACTTGGGAGGCTGAGGCAGGAGAATCACTTGAACCCAGGAGGCGGAGGTTGCAGTGAGCCGAGATCACGCCACTGCACTCCAGCCTGGCATCAGAGTGAGAACCCGTCTCAAAAAAAAAAAAAAAAAAAAAAGGAAGAAACACTGTGAGGCAGAAACAAAGGGAACTGGGGTGGGGCGGGAGTGTGGTGGGAAGTTGAGTTTTAGTGGCAAATTGAAGCAGTTGGTTAATGAACAAACAAACTCCTTGGCTCCTGAGAGACGAGCATTTTAAAGCCCGAGTGGCAAATCAGTAGTGACCAAAGCTTAAAAGCAAACTCTAGGCAGCACTTACTCCACGGAGAGCTCTCAGCTGGAGGCGGCTCCCGGAGATTAATCTGCACTGTCAGGGAAGGGTGAAGGAACCACAGTTTCTTAAGTCAACACTCTTGGGCTTGAAGCAATATTTACTCAGGAGGATCTGAGTTGGGTTCTGCTCTGCCCAGAACTGGGCTGTGCAGTCCCACCTCGCCAGGCCCTGGGGCCAGTGAAATGACACCAGCGCTCTTCTTTCCTACCTGCAGGCCTCCGCTTCCTTCCCAGAGAGCTGTTTTGTTTTTTATCCTGCCTCAAAGGATAAAGGCAGCTGTGTTCAGTTCTCCAAAGGACTGGGCCAAGGGAGGACACGGTCAAAGCAGGGATTCTGAGACCTTGGGGGAATAAACGGTCCCATCTCCAGGAAGTTTGTGGACCCTGAAACCTGTTACTTAAGGAAGTCAGGGCCGCATTGTAACTTCTGCTAGCCGTCGGCACTTATGCCTTTTACGGGTCCTTCCTCCATAAGAACATATCAAATTATATTTTATATAACTGGTATAAAGAATATGATCCAGGCTGGATTCATTATTATCTATCCATTCTTATTACATCCTTTGTATTTTCCTGGTTTGAAATCAAATTAAAACATTTTTGTTGGCCCCTAAAATACTCTCCACGCTGTGCCCACTGTGCCTATGGACAGGTCAGCCCTGGAGAGAGGCTATTCTATTTTTAAGCATGTGGGTGTGGGGTCCAGTAGGAGGGGTGTGTGTGTGTTAGATCTGGGAGATGATTTGAAATCAGTCCAGTCTAGGCCAGGTGCAGTGGCTCACACCTGTAATCCCAGCATTTTGGGAGGCTGAGTCAAGCGGATCACTTGAGATCAAGAGTTCGCGACCAGCCTGGCCAACGTGGTGAAACCCCATCTCTATTAAAAATATAAAAATTAACCGGGTGTGGTGGCAGGAGCCTGTAATCCTGCTACTCAGGAGTCTGAGGCAGGAGAATTGCTTGAACATGGGAGGCGGAGGTTGCAGTGAGATGAGATTGCACCACTATACTCCAGCCTGGGTGACAGAGTGAGACTCCATGTTAAAAAAAAAAAAAAAAAAAAGGCCGGGCGCGGTGGCTCACGCCTGTAATCCCAGCACTTTGGGAGGCCGAGACGGGCGGATCACGAGGTCAGGAGATCGAGACCATCCTGGCTAACATGGTGAAACCCCATCTCTACTAAAAAATACAAAAAACTAGCCGGGTGAGGTGGCGGGCGCCTGTAGTCCCAGCTACTCGGGAGGCTGAGGCAGGAGAATGGCGTAAACCTGGGAGGCGGAGCTTGCAGTGAGCTGAGATGCGGCCACTGCACTCCAGCCTGGGCGACAGAGCAAGACTCCGTCTCAAAAAAAAAAAAAAAAAAAAAAAAAAAAGAATTTAAAAAACATCAGTTCAGTCTAGTTAGAGGGGAATGATCAAGATGACCTTTTGAGACCCTTGTAAGGTGAAGGAATAAAGTTTAAGGTATCGAGCTGTTTCTCTTCATAGTTAGATGCTCCCATTTCCTCCTATGGACCCAGATGTATGTTCAAATATAAAGTGCATCTACCTTGTCAGTGGTTCCCTGTTGTCCAACTGTAGTATCTGGGTACCTTGCTCCACATCAGGTCAAAAAAGTGGATGAGGTTGTGCAAACAGGGCAATGAATGGGGAGAAAGTTGAGAGGAATTACCTGGACCACTGATCTGAACAGGGGCCCAGGATCTGACATTATTGCGTATCACCACAAATTTTTCCTTGCTGGGGTCCTAAAAAACATTTTTTCACTAGGACCAGAACTATTCACAGTTTTGAGCACAAAGCATTTCATCTTCCATCTAACCTTGTACTCACCTCCCTTCTCCTCCATCAAGGAAAACTGTGTCAGCTCTACGGAGTCTAGGAAGCACTGACTGAGTCACTTTAGACTAACCTAGAGATTGGCAACTTTTTCTGTAAAGGGCCAGATAGTACATGTTTTAGACTTCGTAGGCCTTACGGTCTTCGTTGTAACTACTTAACTCTGCTGTTAGAGTGGACAAGCAGCCATAGACAGTATGCAAATAAATGGGCATGGCTGTGCTCCAATAAAACTTTCTTTTAAAAAACAGATGGGGCCTGGTGTGGTGGCTCATGCCTGTAATCTCAACACTTTGAGAGGCCGAGGAAGGCGGATCACGAGGTCAAGAGATCGAGACCATCCCGGCCAACATGGTGAAACCCCATCTCTACTAAAAATACAAAAATTAGCTGGGAGTGGTGGTGGGCACCTGTAGTCCCAGCTACTGGAGATACTGAGGCAGGAGAATCGCTTGAACCTGGGAGGCGGAGTTGCAGTGAGCCAAGATCGCGCCATTGCACTCCAGCCTGGTGACAGAGTGCGACTCCATCTCAAACAAACAAACCAAACAAACAAACAAAAAAAACAAACCAGATGGAGGGGCCAGGCGCGGTGGCTCATGCCTCTAATCCCAGCACTTTGGGAGGCTGAGGTGGGTGGATCACTTGAGGTCAGGAGTTTGAGACCAGTCTGTTCAACATGGTGAAACCCTGTCTCTACTAAAAATATAAAAATTAGCTGGGCATGGTATGGGTGTGCACCTGTAATCCCAGCTACTCGGGAGGCTGAGATACAAGAATCACTTGAACCCAGGAGGCAGAGGTTAGAATTAGCTGAGATCATGCCACTGCACTCCAGCCTGGGTGACAGAGCAAGACTCCATCTAAAAAAAACAAAAAAAACAAAAAAACAAAAACAAAAACAGATGGAGGGCCAGATTTGGCCTGTGGTTTATTGTTTGCTGAACCCTGAAGTAACCCATCTTTTATTTCCTGACCACATCATTTTCCTTCTTTCCAGAATATTTTTTTGAGTGTCTTTTATGTGCCATGTACTATGTTAAGTATGAGGCCTTGTTTTATATATATATATATATATTTTATATATATAAAATATATATTTTATATATATATTTTATATATATATATATAAAAATAATTTTTTTTTTTTTTTTTTTTTGAGACAGTCTCATTCTGTAGCTTATGCTGGAGTGCAGTGACGCGATCTTGGTTCACTGCAATCTCTACCTCCCGGATTCAAGTGATTTTCCTGCCTCAGCCTCCCTGCTAGCTGGGATTACAGGCATGCTCCACCATGCCCGGCTAATTTTTGTATTTTTAGTAGAGACGAGGTTTCACCAGCCAGGCTGCTCTCGAACTCCTGACCTCAGGTGATCCACCCACCTCAGCCTCCCAAAGTGCTGGGATTACAGGTGTGAGCCACTGCACCAGGCCAAGGCCTTGTAATAGTTAAGTTTTCCTATCCTTTTTCTGGTTTCTTCAATAACCTCAGTGGCCTTGTTTTCTTCCATACTCACCCTGAGGCCTAATGCAGTGCTGAGCTGAGCATACTCTGGCTTCTTAGGATATTTATTGCTTACATTCTTCTAGTCTCAAAATCAATGAGGAAGGCATTAGTTAAATTCACTAAAACCCACCTATTGGTTTTTGGGGTTCAACCATCTTTCCTCTCAGGCCTCTGCTTTCTTTATGGAGCAACCTTCAGCTCTTGCCTGCAAGGCTTATCCTACAGAGCTTTGCTCTCTGTTAACTCTACTTGCCATTCATTTATTCAGTCAACAAATATTGATTGAGTGCCTACCAATATACTCTAGACAATGCTAGTAAATGTGAACATTTCCAAAACAGAAGATACAATCTCTACCCTAAGTGTTTATAAACTGTGGTCAACATTGATGGCCCCCAATAAACCACATCTTCTGCTAGTCATATCCTTTTGAAGACCTTTCCCACATTGACTTGGGGATTTTTGTTTTTTTTTGAGATGGAGTTTCACTCTTGTTGCCTAGGCTGCAGTGCAGTGGTGTAATCCGGGCTTACTGCAACCTCCACCTTCCTGTTTCAAGTGATTCTCCTGCCTCAGCCTCCCAAGTAGCTGGAATTACAGGCACCTGCCACAACATCTGGCTGATTTTTGTATTTTTAGTAGAGACGGTGTTTCACCATGTTGGCCAGGATGGTCTCAAACTCCTGACCTTGTGATCCATCCATCTCAACCTCCCAAGTGTTGGGATTACAGGCGTGAGCCACTACACCTGGCCATGACTTAGGGATTTGTTGTGTGACTTCTTGGCTAGTGAGATCCTAACAAACATGAAACAAGTAGGTAAGCTCTTGCATATGGAGGCTCAACTTTTTGAAATACTCTCTTTTGGAATTCAGCCACCATGCTGTAAAAAAGTCCAGGCTAGGCCGAGCGTGGTGGCTCACGCCTGTAATCCCAGCACTTTGGGAGGCCGAAGTGGGCAGATCACGAGGTCAGGAGATCGAAACCATTCTGGCTAACACGCTGAAACCCCATCTCTACTAAAAATACAAAAAATTAGCTGGGCGTGGTGGCAGGCACCTGTAGTCCCAGCTACTAGGGAGGCCGAAGCAGGAGAATCACTGGAGCCTGGAAGGCAGAGGTTGCAGTGAGCCGAGATTGTGCCACTGCACTGCAGCCTGGGTGACAGAGCGAGACTCTGTCTCAAAAGAATAAAATAAAAAAAGTCCAGGTTACCCTGCTGGAGAGAGAGGCTCATGTAGAGAGGCCCTGGAAGATGAGATCACACATGGAGAGATGGGACAATTAGTCCCTCTCTGTTATAATCTCCTCAGCTGAGGTGTCAGACAGGTGAATGAAGCCCTCTGGGATCCTCCCACCCCTGCTGAGCCTCCAGATGACTGAAGCTGCATGAGAAACATCAAGCCAACCAGCAGAAGAACCACCCATCTGATCCCAGCCTAGTCTAGGAGTAAATCAATAGTTGCTACTAAGTTTGGGGGTGGTTTTTCATGCAACAGTAGATAATTGACAGACTAATCAGGAAGAGAGGGGATACACACACCCACACAGAATCCAGCCAAGAAGCCACACAAGGCCATAGCTACTACATCAAATACATGTACCAGCAATACAGAGCCCAAAGAATAGGGCAACAGAGCAGAGTAGGCTGGAACGAAACCATTGAGGAAGTGCACTGGGCCCTGACTGACAGCTAGGATTTGAATATATGGAAAAGAGCAACCTAAGCAGGGGACAGCTAGGGCAAAGGGTCATTGTTCCTGGATTATGTGCCTTTCAATGGAGATTCTGGGGGCTAAATGAGTCCCTAAGGACTGACTCTAATAATAGAGAACAGTGATGTGAGGAGTCATTTTTGTATACGACTGAGGCACCTCCCCATGTCTCTCAGAACACACACGTAGGTAGCAACCTACTCCACTTACTCATAAAGTCAGCCCTGATAAAAAATAATCTCTTACCATTTTAGAAACCTCCTAGAGCTAAATCCCCAGGACCCTAATAGAGGCTTCTCTTAAGAGATATAGCCAGGAACAGCTAGATTTCTACCTTCTACTATATAAAATTGCTGAAGGCCAGGTCTTAGGGTCCCATTTTTCTCTCTCCTGGTCCATCTTATAATATGCTTTGGTTTCATGTTGTTAATCTCCTCTGTGAAGGCTAAATGCTTCTCTATCCCCTGACTTTTTGGTTTCCCAATGGCAACACCATCAACTGAGATGCAGAGCTGGACGATTACCACATTATATTGTAGTTGACTATCCACTTCTCTTCATCCTTACAAGATCCTCAAAGGCAAAGATGTCTTATTTCCAACTTTGTGTCTCTAATGCTTATATAGTAGCCAGCACATAGTAAGTGTTCAATAAATGTGCAATTAATGACTGAATTAGTGAGGAACCCAGAATACAGCCACCATAAAACCAGGCAAATTAGAGTGGAAACATCACCAGGCACAAATATCACTAACATTGATTGGCACAACTTTGTTGCAGATTCTGTGCTAAGCAGTTTATGAACCTTTTGTTCTCTCTCTCTTTTTGTTTAGAGGGGTTTTATTTCAATTTGGAAAGGTTAAATTATTTATCTGCAGAGCTGGAATTCAACTAAGCCCTTCTGTTCCCAAGTTCATGCTAGGTTTTCTTACCCTCCTGGATACTGAATACTGCCCAACTGCTCCTATGTGAGGGTTCACCAAATAGGGGCAGGAGATAGAGGGGAGATTCACAAGGAAATCTGAGAGAATTTTTGCTTAGGCCTCAAGAAAGAACTTAACCCTGAGTGCCAGCTGAGGAGGATTAGGATGCAGACAGGAGAGGCCCTGAGAGTCTTTGCATTGGCACAAGGAGAGAGGCCTTGGCACCCAGCTTCAGTGGGAATAATAAGGATGAGTTCTTCCCAGGCTGCTCTTTTCTTTCTGAGGAACGAGTTCATGCTCTCTGCAAGGACCGACAGGCAGGAGAGGGCAGCCAGATCTGCCTATTCATAGGGTGGGGTGTTACCACTTAACCTTATTTCCCCAAAGTTTCATGATTAAGACCTGGAGCTAGGGGTGGGGCAGGGGCTTGGCACTGGGGATGGGGTAGACAAGGCACATTTGGGCTCATGAAGGGCAGGGTGGAGCTGGGCTGACTCAGTGGGGCTGCCTTTGGCAGGCAGAGGCAGATCTGAGGAAAATGTCTAACCGCACATTTGTGCCTGTAACTTTGCAGGCACCATTTGGCAGCTGCAGTGTGCTAAGGTCATCTGTGGCTTGGTCTCTGACATCCTAGGCTCAAATTTTAGCATGGCCATTTACTATCTTTGGCTCTGCCAAATCATTTAACTTTTCCAAGCTCCCATTTCCCCTTTTATAACCTAGGACCAAAAAGCTGGGCTGGGGTGACAAATAAATGGGAACACACGCTGAATATCAGTTTCCCTCCATCTCCCTGTCCTGACCGGCTCTTGCTTGATATTAGCCAGAGGCTTAAAGGGGAGCTTAGTCAGGGCCACACTGTCAATTTCATGGGTCTCTTTTGCCTTCCTGGTTGCTTTCTCCATTAAAAAAAAAAGAGAGAAAGAGAAACTGTATTTTATGACTACACTGGTATAAAGATGATTATAATCCCAACTGGATTTATTACCTCATATTAATTATTATGTTCATTTTTCTTCTGATTCTAAAATAAATTGAAATATTTTTGTGGGCCCCTAAAAGTGTCAGGAGTCCTTGGTGCTAAGTTTCCTGTGCCTAATGGACAAATCAGCCCTGGTGTCAGGCCACAGGCTATTCCTGCAGGCTCCAGTCTTCTCTTTCTTTCTACATCTTTGAGTCCCGTTGCAATCCAGGTAGTTCAGGACAGTGAATTCACAAGTGAGGGGGCCTTTTTCCCTCAGGTCAGTGAGTGTGTTGTTTCCCATGGCTGTCTGGCCGTGCTGTGTTTCTTTTTCTACCTGGGAGTGTTTCTATGGTTGTTTTGGTGCATCTGCATTTCAGGAGGTAGCTGTTTTGGAGTGGAGTGGGGTAGTGTGAATTCCTAGACTATAAAGTCCCTGAAACTTTACCTGTTCATTCAACAAATTATTTTGCATATCGACTACATGCCAAGCACTGTTACAGGAATTGGAGATATTGTGCAATAAACAAAAACACAAAGTCCCTGGCTTCACGCACGTTACATTCTAGTGGAGGCAGATGGATAGTAAACAAAAATTGACGGCAGGTGGTAAGTGCTAAAGCAGGGCAAAAGGGAATAGGGGGTGTGGGTGATGATAAGATGGGAGTAGAGGGCCAGGCACGGTGGCTCATGCCTGTAATCCCAGCACTTTGGGAGGCCAAGGCAGGTGGATCACCTGAGGTCAGGAGTTCAAGACCAGCCCAGCCAATATGGTGAAAACCCATCTCTAATAAAATTCAAAAATTAGCCAGGCCGTGCTGGTGCATGCCTGTAGTCCCAGGTACTCAGGAGGCTGAGGCACAATAATTGCTTGAACCCGGGAGGTGGAGGTTGCAGTGAGCCGAGATCGTGCCACTGCACTCCAGCCTGGGTGACAGAGCAAGACTCTGTTAAAATTAAAAAAAAAAAAAAAAAAAAGATGGGAGTAGAGTTTGTTATGACTTATGTGATGGTCTGGAAACATCTCTGTGTCAAGGTGATATTTGAGCAAAGTCCCAAAGTAAGTGAGGGATGGAGTCATGCGGCTATCTGGGAGAAAAGCTTTCCAGGCAGAGGGAAAGGCAAGTGCACAGGGTCTGCGGCAGGAGCGTCCTTGGTGTGCCTGAGGAGCAGCATGGAGGCCAGAGGCTGGAACAGGGCTGGGGGAAGAGTGACAGGGGAGGAGGTCAGACAGGCGGCCCAGCGCCAGGACATGGAGGGCTTTGAAGGCTCTTGTAAAGACTTTAGCTTGTAGTCTGAGTGTGATGAGAAGCCACTAAAGGAATTTGTTAGAGAAGTGACATGAACAGACTTAGCTCTTAACAGGATCACTTTGGCTGCTTGCTTGGAATAGACGGGGCGGGGCAAGTGCAGAAGCAGGGAGGCCAGCTGGGGGGCTATAGTGTGTTCCAGGTGAGAGTTTATAGGGATTTGGACCAGAGGGTTAGCAGTGGTGTGCTGAGAGATGGTCAAATTGTGGAGGTGAAAGCAGAGCCAACAGGATTTGCTGGCAAATTAGATGTGGGGAACCAGAGAAAGAGAAAAGTCAAGGAAGACTGCAAAGTTTCAGACTGGACAAAAAGAATGGAATTGGCATGTACTGAAATGGGTTTACGTTTAGAGAGAGAGACTTGGCTGTGAACAAGTTAACTTTGAGATGCTTTTTAGACAGAATTGCCTCAATCTGAGGCACTGGGCAAGGCTTCGTAACCCCATATGGACCAGTCTTTGGATGTGGGCTGCCCCCAGTGAGGGGGTGTAGCATTGAGTCAAGGAAGCTCCCTTCAGCTGCCAGCAATTGCCCAGAGAGGGACACAGCTGTGAGCCATCAATAGTCAACACTCTTGGATGCTGAGGAGATGAGTGTCTTAGTTCTGAAGGGGGAATTTGGATGTTCTATCGCAGAGTCCCCTACAAACCACAAACCACTCCTTTCACCATTCACATCCATTTGCTTCTTATAATACATTCACTCCATCTGGGAATAACTTCTCTAGGATTCTGCTTCGTCTATTTCCTTGGGAAACTTAAAGGTTAGCGGGACGAACTAGCCACTGCTTCCTCCGTCCCCTCTGCTGCAGCTAGTCTTGAGGCCACATCAACATTCTTCATCTCCCTCCTCTACTACCCATTCTAGAGTTCCCTCACCCTTCGCTAGCACCTCTGCTATTCCATACCTTGTGGTATGACCCAGACCTTCATCCCTAAGAATTCTTAGCCGTGGGTCACCATGCCCTTCTCAGATCAAGGCTGCACTTCTCCACTTACCTCTATAATTAGGAAAGGAAGTGTCAGGAGATAGCTCAGTGGATTACATGAATTTGAAATTCTTCTCTGCCCTCACAGCATAACACAGCCTTATCGCCTTATGATCAGGGTCAATTACGTCAGCCTGTGTGGTCACTCCCTTCCTTATGTGCTGGTCTCTTGGCATGAGGAGTTTAGTGACTGGGCAGCAGCCATAGCTTAGTTTACTGAAACTACTATACCTCCTCCTGGTGGAAGCATTCTCCCTTTGGGAACTAGGACTTCCAGAGTCACAGAAGCCAAAGTTGCAGAAATAGGACGCACAAATTCCTCCAGGAGGTCACTGGAGTGATGGTAAGTGGGTCTACGCCTTGGTTCCTGGACCTATGTATTCTGCCCACTGGGGACACAGTGTCATATCATGGTCGTTGATTTAGGATGACACCTGGAGGATGACACCTCAACTTTGTAGGATATCAACTCCAAGTTGGTACCTCAGCTGCATCTTTTTAAAATTTTTTAGTTTTTAATTTGTATGGATACATAGTATTTATTTATGGGGCACATGAGATATTCTGATACAAGCATACAATATGTAATATTCATATCAGGATAAATGCAGTATCTATCTCAGCACCATAGGAAAGGTTTTAAAAAATGGAGTATCTATCACTTCAAGCATTTATCATTTCTTTGGGTTATGAACCTTCCAATTGTACTCAGTTAATCTAAAATGTACAACAAATTATTGCTGACTGTAACAACCTTGTGCTATCAAATACTAGATCTTATTCATTGTATCTAACCATATTTTTGTACCCGTTAACAATCATTTCCCTCTCCCCCTCCTGCCACGACTTTCCCCACTACCTTTCCCAGCTTCTGGTAATTACCCTTCTATTCTCTATCTCCATGAGTTCAATTGTGTTAATTTTTAGCTTCCACAAATCAGTGAGAACATGTGAAGTTCGTCTTTCTCTGCCTGGCTTATTTCACTTAACATAATGTCCTCCAGTTCCATCCATTTTGTTGCAAATGACAGGATCTCATTCTTTTTTATGGTTGTACTCCATTATGTGTATGTACCACATTTATCCATTCATCTGTTGATGGACACTTAGGTTGATTCCAAATCTTGGCTATTGTGCATAGTGCTGCAATAAACATGAGAGTGCAGATGTCGCTTTGATATACTGATTTCCTTTCTATTGGGTGTATACTTAGCAGTGGGATTGCTGGATCATATGGTAGTTCTATTTTTAACTTTTTGAAGAACCTCCAAACTGTTCTCCATGGTGGTTGTACTAGTTTACATTGCCACCAACAGTGTACAAGGGTTCCCTCTTCTCCACATCCTTGCCAACATTTCCTATTGCATCTTTTGGATAAAAGCCATTTTAACTGGGATGAGATGATATCTTACGGTAGTTTTTATTTGCATTTTTCTGATAATCAATCATGTTGAGCACCTTTTCATATACCTGTTTGCCATTTGTATGTTTCTTTTAAGAAATGTCTATTTAGGCCGGGCGCGGTGGCTCACGCCTGTAATCCCAGCACTTTGGGAGGCCGAGGTGGGCGGATCACGAGGTCAGGAGATCGAGACCATCCTGGCTAACACGGTGAAACCCCGTCTCTACTAAAAATACAAAAAACTAGCCGGGCGTGGTGGCAGCGCCTGTAGTCCCAGCTACTCGGGAGGCTGAGGCAGGAGAATGGCGTGAACCCGGGAGGCGGAGCTTGCAGTGAGCTGAGATCGCACCACTGCACTCCAGCCTGGGCGACAGAGCGAGACTCCGTCTCAAAAAAAAAAAAAAAAAAAAAAAGAAATGTCTATTTAGATCTTTTGCTTATTTTTAACTAGATTATTAGATTTTTCCCTATTGAGTTGTTCGAGCTCCTTATATATTCTTGTTATTAATCCCTTCTCCGATGGATAGTTTGCAAATATTTTCTCCCATTCTGTGAGCTGTATCTTCACTTTGTTGATTGTTTCCCTTGCCATGCAGAAGTGGGGGGTTTTTTTTTTTGGTTTGTTTTTTGTTTTTTAGAGATGGGGTCTCATTATGTTGACTAGGCTGGTCTTGAACTCCTGACCTCAAGTGATCCTTCCATCTTAGCCTCCCAAAGTGCTGAGATTATAGGCATGAGCCACTACACCCAGCCCTGTGCAGAAGTTGTTAATTTGAGGTGATCCCATTTTTGCTTTGGTTGCCTGTGCTTTTGGTGTATTACTTAAGAAATCTTTGCTCTGACCACTGTCCCCAATGTTTTGTTTTAGTAGTTTCATAGTTTGAGGTATTAGATTTAAGTGTTTTCTTTTTCTTTCTTTTCTTTTTTTTTTTTTTTGAGACAGTCTTGCTCTGTTGCCCAGGCTGGAGTGCAGTGGCACAGTCTCAGCTCACTGCAACCTCTGCCTCCTAATTTCAGGCGATTCTACTGCCTCAGCCTCCCGAGTAGCTGGGATTACAGGCGCACACCACAGCGCCCAGCTAATTTTTTTTTTTTGTATTTTAGTGGAGATGGGGTTTCACCGTGTTGCCCAGGCTGGTCTCGAACTCCTGAGCTCAGGCAATCTGCCCGCCTTGGCCTCCCAAAGTGCTGGGATTACAAGCGTGAGCCACTGGACCTGGCAAGATTTAAGTCTTTAATCAATTTTGATTTGATTTTTGTATATGGTGAGAGATAGGGGTATAGTTTCATCCTGCATATGGATATCCAATTTCTCCAGCACCATTTATTGAAGATATTGTCCTTTGCCCCATGTATGTTCTTGGCACCTTTGTCAAAACTGAGTTCATTGTAGATATATGGATTTATTTCTGGTTTCTCTACTCTGTTCCATTGGTCTATGTATCTGGTTTTATGCAAGTACGATGCTGTTTTGGTTATGATAGTTCTATAGTATAAGAGGTTGGGTAATGTGATTCCTCCCACTTTGTTCTTTGTGCTCAGGATGTCTTTGGTTATTCAGGGTCTTTTGTGGTTTCATATAAATTTTAGGATTGCTTTTCCTCTTTCTGTGAAGAATATCATTGATATTTTGATAGAGATATAGAGAGTTCATTAAATCTGTAGATTGCTTTGGGTAGTGTAAACATTTTAACAACATTAATTCTTCCAATCCATGAACATGGAATATCTTTCCTTTTCTTGTAGCCTCTTCAATTTCTTGCATCAATGTCTTATAGTTTGCATTGTAAGGATCTTTCACTTCTTTGGTTAAGTTTATTCCTAGGTATTTTATTTTATTCATAGTTATTGCAAATGGGATTACTTTCTTGATTTCTTTTTCAGGTTGTCCACTGTTGGCATATAGAAATGCTACTGATTTTTGTGGGTTCGTTTTGTGTCTTGCAACTTTACAGAATTTATCAGTTCTAATAGTTGTTTTTTTTTTTTTTTTCAGCTGCGTCTTTAAGCAGTCACTCCATCACTCTATCAGGCCGGGAGCTTTGGGGTATGAGATAGAACTAGTGCATACCATGGTCATGTGCCCACTTCCACACACCTTTTGCTGAAAAGTAAGGCCCTTGGTCCAAGCCAAGGTTATACTCAATCTTATGTCAGTGGAACAAATGTTCTCTGTAAACCCCTGGATACTGGTGTTGGCTGAGGCTTTACTGGTAAGAAAGGCAAATTCAAATTTGGAAGATCAATGTGGAATATGTTGTTTTAAAATTAAACTTTTATTTTTGAGATAATTGTAAATGCACATGCAGTTGTAAGAACTAATACACGTACCCTTTTTCCAGTTTCCCCCAAAGGTAACATCTTGCAAAACTGTAGTACAATATCACAACCAGGAATATGGGCATTGATACAACCACCCAAACTTATTCGGATTGCTCCAGTTTTACTTGCACTCATGTGTGTATGTGCATGTGTTTAATATCAAATTTTATCACATGGTAGGCTTGTATATCCACCACCACAGTCAAGGTACAGAACAGTTCCCTTCCCACAAGGATCCTTGTGTTTGCCTTTTATAATCACACTCACTTCTTCCTCCCTTTCCTGTCCCTAACCCTTGGCAACCACTAATTTGTTATCCATTTCTACAATTTTGTCATTTCAAAAGTATTTTAGAAAAGACTTAAAAAATGTTTAAGTTCAGGGGTACATGTGCAGGTTTGTTACATAGGTAAACTCATGTCACAGAGGTTTATTGCACAGATTATTTTGTCACCCAGATATTAAGCCTAGTACCTGTTAGTTATTTTTCCTGGTCCTCTTCCTCCTCTCACCCTCCACCCTCGGGTAGACCTCAGTGTCTTTTGTCCCCCTCTTTATGTCGATGAGTTCTCATCATTTGGCTCTCACTTATCAGTAAGAACACATGGTATTTGGTTTTCTGTTCCTGCATTCGTTTGCTAAGGATAATGGCTTCCAGCTCCATCCATGTTCCTGCAAATGAAATGATCTCATTCTCTTTTATGGCCACATAGTATTCCATGGTGTATATGTACCACATTTTCTTTATCCAGTCTAGCATTGATGGACATTTGGGTTGATTCTATGTCTTTGCTATTATGAATAGTGCTGCAATGAACATATGTGTG
The DNA here is from genome assembly GCF_024542745.1 of Macaca thibetana thibetana. NCBI lineage: Eukaryota > Metazoa > Chordata > Mammalia > Primates > Cercopithecidae > Macaca > Macaca thibetana. The sequence goes on from NC_065578.1 coordinate 151,004,569, forward strand.
CATGTGAGAATGCTTTATGTTCCTTTGGGTATATACCAAGTAATGGAATTCCTGGGTTGAATGGTAGTTCTGTTTTAAGCTCCTTGAGGAATCACCATATTGCTTTCCACAATGGTTGAACTAATTTACACTACCATCAACAGTGTATAAGCATTTGTTCCTTTTTATCTGCTCTCTGCAATCTTGCTAGCATCTGCTATTTTTTTACTTTTTTTTTTTTTTAGATGGAGTCTCACTCTGTTGTCCAGGCTGGAGTGCAATGGTGCAATCTTGGCCCACCGCAAACTCCACCTCCCGGGTTCAAGCAATTCTCCTGCCTCAGCCTCCCGAGTAGCTGGAATTACAGGCATGCACCATCAGGCCTGGCTAATTTTGTATTTTTAGTTAGACGGGTTTCTCCACGTTGGTCAGGCTGGTCTCGAACTCCCAACCTCGGGTGATCTGCCTATCTCAGCCTCCCAAAGTGCTGGGATTGCAGGCATGAGCCACCGTGCCTGGCCTATTTTTTGACTTTTTAATAGCCATTCTGACTGGTGTGAGATGGCATTTCATTGTGGTTTTGATTTACATTTTTCTAATGATAAGTGATGTTGAACTTTTTTTTTTTTTTTTTTGAGGCAGAATCTCACTCTGTCGCCCAGACTGGAGTATAGTGGCATGATCTCTGCTTACTGCAACCTCTGCCTCCTGGGTTCAAGCAATTCTTCTGCCTCAGCCTCCTGAGTAGCTGGGATTATAGGTGCATGCCACCACACCTGGCTAATTTTTGTATTTGTAATAGAGATGGGGTAATAGAGATGTAATAGATTTTGTATTTGTAATAGAGATGACCATCATGTTGGTCAGGCTGGTCTTGAACCCCTAACTTTGTGATCCACCCACCTTGGCCTCCAAAATGCTGGGATTACAGGCATGAGCCACTGTGCCTGGCCCAATGTTGAGCTTTTTAAAAAACGTTTTTATGAAATGTTGGAACCATACAGTACAGAATTGACTCTTTTTATTCAGCATAATTGCCTGAAGATTCGTCCAAGTTGTTGCATTCATCAATAGTTCATTCCTTTTTATTGCTGAGTATCCCATGGTATGAATGTACCAGTTTGTTTAACCACTCGCCCACTGAAGGACATCTGGGCCGTCTCCAGTTTTTTGGCTGTTATGAATAAAGCTTCTATGAACATTTGTATACAGGTTTTTTTGTGAACATAAGTCTTCATGTCTCTGGGATAAATGCCCAAGAGTACACTTGCTAGGTCATATGGTAATTGCACATTTGGTTTTATTAAAAACTGCCAAACTGTTTTCCAGAGTTTCTGTACCATTTTACATTTGCACCAGCATGTATGACTGATCCAGTTTCTCCAAATCCTTGCCAGCCTTTGATGTTGTCATTATTTTTTAATTTTGTGTGTAGTGATATGTCATTATTGCTTTAATTTGTATTTATTTAATGGCTAATGATACTGAATATCTCTCTTCATGTGCTTATTTGCTGTCTACATATTCTCTTCAGTAAAATGTCTGTGGATATCTTTTGCACATTTTCTAATTCAATTTTTTTTTTTACTGTTGAGTTTTAAGAGTTCTTTATGTATTTTAGATACCAGTCTTTTGTTGGATATGTGCTTTGCAAATATTTTCTTCCAGTTATAGCTTGTCTTTTCATCCTTTCCACAGGGTCTTTCACAGAGCAAGTTTTTAATTTTGATGAGGACAAATTTATCAAATTTTTTTTTATAGATTATGCTTTTAGCATCAAGTCTAAGAACTCTTTCACTAACTCTTGGCAGAGCCCAAATATATTCTCCTCTGTTTTATTTTCTTTTCAGATGGAGTCTTGCTCTGTCACCCAGGGTGGCACGATCTCGGCTCACTGCAATCTCCACCTCCCGAGTTCGAGTGATTCTCCCACCCCAGCCTCCTGAGTAGCTGGGATTACAGGCATGCACCACGACACCCGGCTAATTTTTGTATTTTTAAAATAGAGACGGGGTTTCCCCATGTTGGTCAGGCTGGTCTTGAACTCCCAACCTCAGGTGATCCACGTGCCTCAGACCCCCAAAGTGCTGGGATTACAGGCATGAGCCACTGTGCCTGGTGGTCTCCTCTGTTTTTTCTAAAAGTTATATAACTTTACATTTTACATGTATATCTGTAATTCATTTCGAGTTCATGGAACAGGTTTTAATCCCTAGTCGAGGTAAACTGTTATCTCTTCCAGAGTGAAGAAGACCCAGTGTAGTCAACTTGCCACCAAATGATTGGATTGTCTCCTCAAAGGATGGTGCTGTATTGAGACTGAGTAAGTTTCCGTTTCTGGCAGGTTGGGCATTTGCAGCAGCAATAGCTAGACCAGTCTTCGAGAGTGGCACTAATGAGTCCCGTGACAGAGGCTATCTGACATCAGCTGGCTGAGCCATTCTGCCTGCTTGGCTGATGCTTTCTTGTGGGAATTAACTTGTGGTGCGAAGATCTTCACACTTTGTAACTGTCTTTACACACACACACACACACACACACACACACACACACACACACACACACCCCTCTCAGACCTCCTTGCCCCCAATCCAATGTTTCACCTTCCAGGACCCTGACCAATACAGTCAAGCCCTTCACCACCACAACCTATGAATCTTTGTACTTTTTACCTCATGCAACTTCTCTTCCCTCATCAATGAATGACAGATGCATAGCAGCACTGTCTACGGGGAAGATTTCCCCTCACCACTGTCTTTCAGAGCTGCCCTGAAATGGGCTGAGAGGCAGTACCATCTGTGGCTTGACCCATACGTGAACCAAGGCTGGTGCTTTTTCCTCCTCTGTTGGCCGATCCTAAGGGACCACCCAGGTGGTCACAAGTGCGAGCTGCGGGAGAGGTGGTAGATGACACTGGTGTCTGGAAGCTTCACTGCCTTTCCAACCGTGGCTCAAAGTCAACACAGCTTCATTACCATATTCAATGGGTAGAAACAATCATAAATTTTCCCAGATTAAAGGAGGATAGAAATAGACTCCACCTCTTAGTGTGGGAATAACAAGGTTGCAAGATTGGAACTATCGGTCCATCTTTGGAAAATACAGTCTGTCACAGGGTCTCTCTACTTTGACTGGTAAGAACTTGAATGATCCAAGCCCTACATGAGCTCTAAGGATGTTTGGCTTCCATCTCCTCAGTCATTGTTATTTCCCCTGCAGTTGTTTTTTGGCCTGGCCTTGTGGAGTGTCACCCTACGCATGCACTACTGGTATTCAGCTAGAGACTCAATGTTTTACACGGAGCTCTTTCTCTGTGTAGCTCCCTCCTCGCTGGTATTTTATCTAGCAAATTCTAGCTGATTTGGCTTCCCGGTACTCCAGTCTCTGACTCCTCAACTTGGGAAGACCACGGGGCTCTTTCTAAGTTCTCCTTTCCTGTATTGAAATCTGGAAGTTGCCTCCACAACTGTGGGCTAACCTCATTTGTTCCCTTCCCTGAGTGGTCACAGTCCTGTACTGCCTTTTGTCTATGTCTGGAAATAGCTGTTTCGTGTGTTTGATCCAGCTTCTCAGTTGTTTAGCAGGAGAAAGCAACTCCTGTTTCAGTTATTCCTCCATGAGTGGAAGCAGAGTCTGAATATATTGTGAAAATAAAGCCAATAGGGCTGGGTGCAGTGGCTCACGCCTGTAATCCCAGCACTTTGGGAGGCCAAGGCCTATGGATCACTTTGGGTCAGGAGTTTGAGACCAGCCTGGTCAACATGGTGAAACCTCGTCTCTACAAAAAATACAAAAATTATCCGGGTGTGGTGGTGCACACCTGTAGTCCCAGCAACTCAGGAGACTGAGGTGGGAGAATTGCTTGAACCCAGGAGGCAGAGGTTTCAGTGAGCCAAGATGGCATCACTGCATTCCAGCCTGGGCGACACAGCGAGACTCTGACTGAATAAATAAATAAATAAATAAAGCCAATAGGATTTGATTATGAGTTGGATATAGGTTGTAAGAAAAAGAAAGATATTGGCCAGGCGCGGTGGCTCAAGCCTGTAATCCCAGCACTTTGGGAGGCCGAGACGGGCGGATCACGAGGTCAGGAGATCGAGACCATCCTGGCTAACACAGTGAAACCCCGTCTCTACTAAAAAAATACAAAAAAACTAGCTGGGCGAGGTGGCAGGTGCCTGTAGTCCCAGCTACTCAGGAGGCTGAGGCAGGAGAATGGCGTGAACCCGGGAGGCGGAGCTTGCAGTGAGCTGAGATCCGGCCACTGCACTCCAGCCTGGGCGACAGAGCGAGACTCTGTCTCAAAAAAAAAAAAAAAAAAAAAAAAAAAAAAAACGAAAAAGAAAGATATTAAGGATGACTTCAAGCTTTTGGCCTGAAACTGGGAGAGGGGCATTGCTATTACCTGAGGTTAGATCACATTTGGGGTTGTGAGGGTGGGTAAAATTAGGAACTCAGTTTTAAACATGTTAAATTTGAGATGCCTGTTAAACATCCCAGTGGGGATGTCAGCTTTGCAGTTGGCTATACAGGCCAGGCATTCAGGCTGGAGGCCAGGCTAGACACATAAAATCGGGAATTGTCTGTGTACAGCTGGTATTTGAGGCTGAGTCTGGATGAGCTCAATAAGGAAGTGAGTGTAAAGAAAAAAGACAGAAAAGATAAAGCCAAGCACTGAGCCCTGGGCAGTCTAATATTAAGTTATTTGGAGAGATGAAGAGGAACTCTTGACTGTGCCAACTCTCCCCCACTCATTGTCTCTTACACCCATGACTCTCCCCATCCTGTCTGCTCGGTCAGCCTTCTCTTGCCACCTTTCTGGCACTGACTTCTGCTGACCTGCTTTGTTCTGTGGCCATCCAGCTCCAGGCCTGACCAATCAGTTCCAGGGCTGGTTCCGGGCCTTGGAAACGGACTCTATCAGGACCGGTTTTCTGCCAAAGTATAGCCTGGGAATAAGGCACATGGTCTGTGACTTCCAGAGTGAGCAGAGCCTTGTCCGGAAGCCCTTGCCAGTCTGTCCGTGGTGATGCCTCTCACGGTGAGAGCCCCAAAGAACAGGAAAAGGGAGATATATCACCCTAGACAGAGCAAGTAGTTTTTTTTTTTTTTCTTTTTTGCCTCAGATTCTGTCCTGGACAGTGTTCTGGTGTGGTTGCTTAGTAGTTGCACTCCATGTTATTGACCTCAAAAGATTAAGTGTACATTCCAAACATCCCCAGTTTCCCTATAGTAATTTATTACTGACTGGATAGTGGTAATTAATGTTAGCATTATTCATCCTGTCACATCATATGTAAAAAGAACCAAATGAGGACGTTTGCTGCAGTGCTATTTATAAAGGTAAAAATATTAGAAACTACCTAAATAACTAACAATGGGGGACTAAGTAAATAAGTATGACAAATCCATAGTATGCACTTAGTAAATAATTCTGCAGATATGGGAGATGTTTGTAACATGTTGCAGATTTAAGCTTTTTTTTTTTAAGAGATGAGGTCTGTCACCTAGGCTAGAGTACAGTGGCACAATCATAGCTCACTGCAGCCTCAAACTGGGGCTCAAGTGATCCTCTCACCTCAGCCTTCTGAGAAGCTGGGACTACAGGTGTGTGCCACCATGCCTGGCTAATTAAAAGTGCTCTTTTTGTAGAGACAGGAGGGTCTCACTATGTTGCCCAGTTTGGTCTCAAACATCTGGCCTCAAGCGATCCTCCCACCTAAGCCTCCCCAAGTGCTGGGGCTGGGATTACAGGTGTAAGCCACCACACTTGGCAGATTTAAACATTTCAATGGAGCAGTACAGTGTGGTGTTTAAGAGCACTTTAGCATAAACAGACTTGAGAATGCCATGACTTGAACTCTAACAATTAATGACTAGGTAGAGAAAATGAACCTGCAAATGAGACTGAGCAAGAGTAATCAAAGACATAGGAATTAAGCAGGAAGAGTGTTTCATCATAGAAGACAAGGAAAGTTTTTTTTTTCTTTAAGAAAGACGAAATGGTCAATCATTCAACAGTGTCAAATGATGAAGAGCCAAGATGAGGCCTGAAAGGTGACCACTGTATAAAACAACACGAATGTCATTGATGACCATTGCAAGAGCTGTTCCAATACAATAATGAGAGCAAAAGTCAGATTGGAGCAGGTTGAGGGGTGAATGGGAGGTGAGAAATGGAAATAATGGAACTAGAAAGTGTAGAACTATTTTGAGGAATTAGAGTGTGTAGAGGCAGAGGATTTTTTTTTTTTTACAGGGATATCAGCTTCTTTAAATAACCATGAGATGGATCCAATAGAGAAGGAATGATGAAATGCACAAGAGAGGAACTGGGTAATCTAGAGAGAAGGGTGATGAAAAGGTAGGAGAAGATGGGATCTAAAACACAAGTGGTGGAGCAGCTCTTGATTAGACAGAAAAGAAACTCCTCAATTGCAACGGGAGGCAAGGAGGAGGGGTGCAGGTGTGGGTGGGTTTAAGCATTTGGTAACACAAGGAAGAACTCAGATTATGACATCTGTGGAGAGTGGGGGGTGGGGGGAGTGTCAGAGGTATCGGGAGAGTGCAGAAGGTTTGAAATAGTTGATTATAGTAGGAATGTGAGCTATAGTACTACATTTTCAGAGCACAGTTGTCATATTTTCGAGCATCCTTTGGTCCCATGTGGAATTGGTGATTCTGAATTATAGAGAAACCCATCTGCCTTATGGTGACTTTCTCTGGTAGTATTTGGTTGCCTTAGGCCAGGCATGGTGGCTAATGCCTGTAATCCCAGCACTTTGGGAGGCCAAGGTGGGTGGATCACTTGAGGTCAGGAGTTCAAGACTAGCCTGCCCAACATGGTGAAACCCCCGTCTCTACTAAAAATACGAATATCAGCCAGGTGTAGTGGTGCACGCCTGTAATCACAGCTACTCAGCAGGGTGAGTCAAGAGAATTGCTTGAACCTGGGAGGTGGAGGTTGCAGTAAGCTGAGGTCACGCCACTGCACTCCAGCCTGGATGACAGAGCCAGACTGTGTCTGAAAAAAACCAAAAAAAAAGTATTTCGGAGGCCAGGTGCGGTGGCTCATGCCTGTAATCCCAGCACTTTGGAAGGCCGAGGTGGGTGGATCAATTGAGGTCGGGAGTTCGAGACCAGCCTGACCAACATGGGGAAACCCTGTCTCTACTAAAAATACAAAAAATTAGCCAGGCATGGTGGCACATGCCTGTAATCCCAACTCGGGAGGCTGAGGCAGGAGAATCCTTTAAACTGGGAGGCAGAGGTTGTGGTGAGCTGAGATTGCGCCAATGCTCTCCAGCCTGGGCAGCAAGAGCAAAACTCCGTCTCAAAAAAAAAAAAAAAAAAAAGAAAAGAAAAGAATAAAAGGCCGGGCGTGGTGGCTTACACCTATAATCCTAGCACTTTGGGAGGGCGAGACAGGCGGATCACGAGGTCAGGATAGCGAGACCATCCTGGTTAACATGGTAAAACCCCATCTCTACTAAAAATACAAAAAATTAGCCGGGCGTGGTGGCGGGTGCCTGTAATTCCAGCTACTTGAGAGGCTGAGGCAGGAGAATGGCATGAACCTGGGAGGTGGAGCTTGCAGTGAGCCAAGATCGCGCCACTGCACTCCAGCCTGGGCGACAGTGCGAGACTCCGTCTCAAAAACAAACAAACAAACAAACAAAAAGTATTTGGTTGCAGGAAAGAAGGAAGAAAATAGTTTCCTTCATCTGGGGGTGGGATTTAGCCAGAGAGAGGAGAGAATTTCTCTGCACTGCTTTGAGACCTGGGTAGATGGAGACAGCCAGCCACTCAGCTCTTCTGTGGAAGCACAGCCACAGGGAAGTGGGAGAGGGTGGTTCTCCATCCCCATAAAAGGAGGTTCCCTGCAGTTCACCTTCTAACTTCCTGTCCCTGGGAGAGCCCCCCCTTTGTTAAGCCTGACAGATTCCCCATGTAGAGCTCAATCCCCTCATATGCTGTTTGCTGTTTTTACAGGCTTGTCAGGAACAATCCTTTTCAGCCTTCAGAAAGGTCTTTTTTCTTGATCCATACTGTGCTTGGGAATGCACGGGAGGGCCAGGGGTGACTCCCTGAGGAAGGTCACTATTAATATCAAGTGAGGACAAAACAGCCTTCTTTAATGCTCCCAGCTCACATGATACTCCAATACAGCCCATAAGAAGCAAGGGGACTTCTCTTTCCTATGGCCCTTGGCTTCTGTGGGAAGGAAAATAGAATGGAGACACTTACTTTCCTGAGCTCTGTACTTTTTACCCAAAGAGACACAGGGCAGCCAAGTTAGAATTTGTGAATGTGTGGCCGGGCGCAGTGGCTCACGCCTGTGATCCCAGCACTTTGGGAGGCCGAGGCGGGCGGATCACGAGGTCAGGAGATCGAGACCATCCTGGCTAACATGGTGAAACCCCATCTCTACTGAAAATACAAAAAAATTAGCCGGGCATGGCGGCGGGCACCTGTAGTCCCAGCTACTGGGGAGGCTGAGGTAGGAGAATGGCGTGAACCCGGGAAGAGGAGCTTGCAGTGAGCCCAGATTGTGCTACTGAACTCCAGCCTGAGCGACAGAGCGAGACTCTCTCAAAAAAAAAAAAAAAAAAAAAAAAAAAGAAAAGAAAAGAATTTGTGAATATGTGACATTCCTAACTTGGTCTTTGGGCCAGAGCTGGTGCTGGGAAGGGAAAAGCTTAGGGAGGAGGATGGGAGGAGTGGTGGCATCAGGTTCCAGCTCAGCCACAGGCTCCAGCCATGCCTCTACTGCTCGGGAGACAGAGGAGTGAGGGCGAACATGGGAGGGTGGCTCTGCCGGAGGGTGGACACTATTCTCCAAGCAGACTGGCCTTGGGGAAGGAGCCAGTCACTCCCACTCCCACCTGGACATATACACCCCAACCGGAGAAAGGCTGCCCTGTGCATCCTGCATGCCTCTGTTACCTCAGGCCAGGCCAGGGACAACCCCATTTAATAAGAAGTCACTGGCCAACTGACAAGGATGGGGAGGTGATTTGTCATCTCTGGGCCTGTTCCTCATTTACAACCTGAAAATTGAACAGGGTAATTTCCTTTTTTTTTTTTTTTGAGACGGAATCTCATTGGAGGGCAGTGGCGCCATCTCGGCTCAGTGCAAGCTCCGCCTCCCAGGTTCACGCCATTCTCCTGCTTCAGCCTCCTGAGTAGCTGGGACTACAGGCGCCCGCCACATTACCTGGCTAATTTTTTGTATTTTTTTTAGTAGAGACGGGTTTCACCGTGTTCGCCAGGATGGTCTCGATCTCCTGACCTCGTGATCCGCCCGCCTCGGCCTCCCGAAGTGGTGGGATTACAGGCGGGAGCCACTGCGCCTGGCCGAACAGGGTAATTTCTAAGGCTCCTTTACTTCTGGCTATTAGTCTCTGGTTGGTCTGAAATGACACTGGGTTTAAATTATTTTACAGTCTTTGGATATCAAGGTCTTCACATGATTCAGCTGATAAGCACAGAGTTCCGACAACGGTCCCAGGGCTGTGGGGAAGAGAATGATTTGGGGGGGCTCTGCCTTGAAGAAAGGCCCTGACTCTACTTTGTAGGCCTCAGTTTCCTCAACTGTAAAATGAGACTCTGAAGTCTAGAAGATCTTTGAGATCCAGTTGTGGTTCTCTATGCTGAATCTCTGTCTTCAGGCAATTTGGATCCCCAGTGAAAACATACTTCCTGAGCTATTTGCTTGGCATGTGTGCAGTACTAGAGTGGAACACGGTCCCTGTCCTTAAGGAGCTCACAATGTATTTTAAAAAATAATAAGCCACATACATAGGAAAAACTAGTGTAATCCACATCCAAACGAAGAATAGAGACACCAGAGGATGGCTGTCTCTGGGTATACTGCAGGCCGGAGGAAAGCAGGCAGAGGCTGTGACTAGAGCTTGCTCATCCCATGACTTCCTGCTAACTCGGCTCTCAGAGGGGCGTGGTGGAGCCACAGTGTCTGGGTTCAGTCCTGTCTTCACTGCTTGCAAGCTTTAGGGAAGTTACTCAACCTCTCTCAGCCTCAGTTTCCTGATCTTTAGGATGGGGATAATAAAAGCATTGCCTTGCATCTTTGTTGTAAAGATAAAGTGAAATTATCCATGTAAAGTATTTAGCATAGTGCCCAACACATAGTTGGTGCTCTATAATGATTCCTTCCCACCCTGACCTGCCAGGAAGCCCAGCTGTGGGAATGACTCCAGATTAGGGAGGGTTCAATACAGCTGGCCAAGTCCAATATGACCCTGGCTTAGTGCCAGATCACTCAATTCAAAGTCTAAGTCCATGTCTAGGTAGGACTGGGCATCCTACCTAGAGCATACCATTGTCCTCCTGGCCTACAGGTAATCCCTGCTTTTCCAGGAGAAAAATCTAGGTGCAGATGGAGTCAGGGCAGGATGAGGACTACATGCAAATCAAGGAGTGTCAGGGGCTGGGTGAGGTGGCTCAGGCCTGTAATTGAAGCACTTTAGGAGATGGATGTATTAGTGAGGGTTCTCTAGAGGGACAGAACTAATGGGATAGAGAGATATATAAAGGGAGTTTGCTAAGTATTAACTCACAGGATCACAAGCTCCCACAATAGGCTGTCTGCAAGCTAAGGAGCAAGGAGACCTAGTCTGAGTCCCAAAGCTGAAGAACTTGGAGACCAATGTTCGAGGGTAGGAAGCATGCAGCATGGGAGAAAGATGAAGGCTGGGAGGTTAGGCCAAGTCTGGTCTTTTCAGATTTTTCTTCCTGCTTTATATTCCAGCCATGCTGGCAGCTGATTAAATGGTTCCCACCCAGATTAAGGGTAGGTCTGCCTTCCCCAGTCCACTGACTCAAATGTTAATCTCCTTTGGCAACACCCTCACAGACACACCCAGGATCAGTACTTTGCATCCTTCGATCCAATCAAGTTGACACTCGGTATTAACCATCACAGTGGAAGTGAGAGGATCACTTGAGGCCAGGAGTAGCACATAGTGAGCCCCCAAGACCTTGTCTCTGCAAAAAATAAAAAAAATTAGCTGGCCATGGTGGCCTGAGGAACATAGAAAGACCCCATGTCTACCAATAACATAACGTAACATAACATAACATAACATAACATAACATAACATAACATAACATAATAAAATAAAATAGCTGGGTACATTGGCATGTGTCTGTAGTTATATTCTGTTTTTTTTTTTTTTTTTCTTTGAGACAGAGTTTCACTGTTGCCCAGGCTGGAGTGTTACAGTGGCATGATCTCGACTCACTGCAACCTCCACCTCTTGGGCTCAAGCGATCCTCCTGTCTCAGCCTCCCAAGTAGCTAGGATTACAGGTATGTGTCACCACTCCTGGCTAATTTTTTTTTGTTGTTTTGGAGACAGAGTCTTACTCTGTCGCCCAGGCTGGAGCGCAGTGGCACGAACTCGGCTCACTGCAACCTCCAACTCCCAGGTTCAAGCAATTCTCCTGCCTCAGCCTCCTGAGTAGCTGGGATTACAGGCATCTATCACTACGCCCAGCTAATTTTTGTATTTTTAATAGAGGCAGGGTTCCACCATATTGGCCAGGCTGGCCTCGAACTCCTGGCCTCAAGTGATCCTCCTGCCTCAGCCTCCCAAAGTGCTGGGATTATAGGCGTGAGGTGAGCCACTGTGCTTGGCCTTTTTTGTATTTTTAGTAGAGATGGGGTTTCACCATGTTGGCCAGGATGGTCTCAAACTCCTGATCTCAAGTGATCTGCCCACCTTGGCCTCCCGAAGTGCTGGGATTACAGGTGTGAGTCACTGCGCCTGGCCTGTAGAGCTCTTGTGTGCAAAGTTAGCTCAATTATTAGGGAGTCACTTGAGCCCAGGAGTTTGAGGCTGCAATGAGCTATGATTGTGCCACCACATCACCATACTACAGCCTGGATGATAGAGTGAGACCCTGTCTCAAAAACAAACAAAAACAAAGAATGTCAGGGATTGAGGAAAAGAAGCAGCAAGATGATGGAGTACACACGGTAGAGTCAGAACAGGGCTGGGAGCTTGCTTAGGTACCTAAAATAGTTTTATCTGGATTTAGTGTGGAATCCTGGCTCCCTTTTTTAGTTGTTTAGTTCCAGTATTTACTCAAACTTTTAGAGTTGCCCTATTCCAGACTCACATGCCCATCAAAGATGAGTCTGAAACTAAAGTGGCCATAGATGGTAGAGGACCTTAAATTTGTCTCCCTCCAACTTGATTTATGACATGAAGAGATCTTGATGCTGTGGCCAGTGGGATCCCTGGGTGTAGACAGCATCTGAATCAATATCTATGCAGAACAAGATAACTATATTGCCATAGAAGAAGATGCTGGCACCAAATTGTGTCCGTATGTGTTTGTTTTTGTTAGTAACTTCTTCTTTTTCTTTTTTTTTGTTTTTTGACACAGAGTCTGGCTCTGTCGCCCAGGCTGGAGTGCAGTGGTGTGATCTCAGCTCACCACAATCTCCACCTCCCGGGTTCAAGTGATTCTCCTGCCTCAGCCTCCCAAGTAGCTGGGATTACAGGTACGAGCCACTGCGCCTGGCTAATTTTTGTATTTTTTTTTTTGAGACGGAGTCTTACTCTGTCGCCCAGGCTGGAGTGTAGTGGCGCAATCTTGGCTTACTGCAAGCTCCACCTCCCGGGTTCACGCCATTCTCCTGCCTCAGCCTCCCATGTAGCTGGGACTACAGGCACCCGCCACTGCACCCAGCTAACTTTTTGTATTTTTGGTAGAGACGGGGTTACACCGTGTTAGCCAGGATGATCTCGATCTCCTGACCTCGTGATCTGCCTGTCTTGGCTTCCCAAAGTGCTGGGATTACAGGCTTGAGCCACCGCGCCCAGCCTATATTTTTTTTTTTTAGTAGAGACAAGGTTTCGCCATGTTGGCCAGGCTGGTCTTGAACTCCTGACCTCAGCCTCCCAAAGTGCTGGGATTATAGGCGTGAGCCACTGTGCCTGGTCAGTTTTTGTTAGTAATTTCTTAAGGAAGGTTTGAGCCTTATGGTAAATAGTACCTAGCACAGTGCTTGGTGCACAGTGGACGTTAAATATTTTTTTTTGATAAATGAATAAATGAACAAATGTATAATAGACAGTAAATACTGGCTGCCTATCTTGGTTCATATCTTTAAAAATGGAGATATTATAATCATGTGCTTTCTTCCATATATAAAGTTGATATTCCTGATTCACCATTAAAAGAACATCTACTTTGTGGTGTGACATAGGCTGTAGTCCTGACCCTGCCAGTAATTATCTATGTGACCTCAAGTAAATGACTAATATTCTCTTGCTTCTTTTTTTTTTCCTGTTTAATCTGTAAAACGAGGTGGTTGAACTGAGCACATGCTAAACCTCCTTCTTGATCTGAACTTTTGAGATTATTCTATGGTTCTAAGATAAGAGCTGCTGTGTACAAAGTTGGCTCGACCACATAGGGACCAAACCTACCAGCCTTGTTCCATCAGCATTGTGCTTGGGCTTGAATTGGCTTAGAGTAGTTTAAGGCATCTTTAAACAGAGATCTACAAATCTCCCAGACTCCATCAAGGGGCTTTATAGGGTTTACAAACTTGCAGCCCCTCCTCACACTCTTATAAGTAACATTTTGTATATAAGCATCTTGTGAATTTTTCTGGGGTATGTGTCCTTAGGTTTCAAAGAGTCTCAAAAATGTGGATAACCTCTAAAGGTTAAGAAATCCTTCTCTGTCACCCAGGCTGGAGTGCAGTGGTGTGATCCCAGCCCACTGCAACCTCTGCCTCCCGGGTTCAAGTGATTCTCCTGCCTCAGCCTCCCAAGCAGCTGAGACTACAGGACGTGCCACCATGCCTGGTGAATTTTTGTATTTTTAGAAGAGATGGGGTTTTGCCATTGTTGGCCAGGCTGGTCTTGAACTTCTGACCTCAAGTGATCTGCCTGTCTTGGCCTCTCAAAGTGCTGGGATTACAGGCGTGAGCCACTGCACCCAGCCTGTTTCCAACACTATTGCATTTAATCTGATAAATGAGTAAGTCCCAGTTGTAGCCACAGAAAAACTAATGGAATTTAGAACACAGATCTCACCATTTCTATGCTTTAGACATTTTGCCTACAGGGAAGCCTGAAACCCTCTTGATTAATCAACGACAGAGAAAAATATAGAACGCTCTGACTGCAGGACAATTATCTCTGGGCACAATAGAATTCCACCCGATTGGGCTTATCACAGAAAGGAATCTGTCAGAAAGTTCCCCCAGTGTAGTGATGACCATTACCCGATGCAGTGATGTCCAGACTGTCACACAGAAGGGGTCCATACCTGTGGTCACAAGTGGTTTGGGTCTTAGACTGGCACAAACCAGAGATCAGCAGGTGGAGGGTGGGCCAACTGACAGAGGCAGAGACTGTGGGGCTCTAATCACTGCTGGGCTATAAAGTTCTTTTATTTGTTGTTTTTTGTTTTTTTTTGAGGCAGAGTCTTGCTCTGTCGCCCAGGCTGGAGTGCAGTGGCGCAGTCTCCGCTCACTGCAAGCTCCGCCTCCCAGGTTCAAGCCATTCTCCTGCCTCAGCCACCCTAGTAGCTGGGACTACAGGCACCCGCCACCACACCCAGCTAATTTTTTGTATTTTTAGTAGAGACGGGGTTTCGCCATGTTATCCAGGATGGTCTTGATCTCCTGACCTTGTGATCCACCCGCCTCAGCCTCCCAAAGTGCTGGGATTACAGGCGTGAGCCACTGCGCCCGGCCGCTATAAAGTTCTTATGACCATTCAGTGCAAACCACTCAATCTCACTGGATTCCAATTCCTTTCTTTCTTTTTTTTTTTTTTTTTTTTTGAGATGGAGTTTTGCTCTTGTTGCCCAGGCTGGAGTGCAATGGCGCCATCTTGGCTCACTGCAACCTCCCACTCCTGGTTTTAAGCGATTCTCCTGCCTCAACTACCCAAGTAGCTGGGATTATAGGCATGCACCACCATGCCCGGCTAATTTTGTATTTTTAGTAGGGATGAGGTTTCTCCATGTTGGTCTTGAACTCCCGACTGCAGGTGATCCACCTGCCTCGGCCTCCCAAAGTGCTGGGATTACAGGCGTGAGCCACTGCGCCTGGCCCCAATTCCTTTATTTCATAAGGGTACTTAATATGAGAGAAATTGAATTCCTAAGAAAAAATCCCAAGGAGTCAATAGGACATACTTTTTAAGAAAAAGGTGGGTCAGTATATAAGAAATTAAGATATTAATGGCAACTCACCTAGAGTCCAGACTTGGGGGATCTGGAGGGGTCTAAGGAAGACTGGAGATTTAAGGGAACCAGATCTACTATGCAAGAGCCATGAGTATCCCAGGGCTGAGTCTTTGGTTTTATATATTTAGCAGAAATTAACCCAAAGGCTTGTCTCAAAGGTTCTCAGGGCCAGTTAAATCAAGTTTCCAGAGCACTGTGCTCAAAGAATCGCAAGTTTGGCCTTTGCATATATGCGACAACTAATGTCACTCTGTTTTCACATTAGACTGAGCCCTAGCTATAGCCAGGAGCATCACTAGAGACACATGGAGGACTTACTGAGAGAGTGTGAGTGGCATCCCTGCCTTTGGAAACCAGCTCAAAGTCCAGTCTAGCTCAAACTGCACACCTTAACACCTCACGTTTGTATGTGTTCTCAATGTCATCATTTTAGGTGATTTTCAAAGATCAAGTCAGCAGCGAAAGTAAACAAGGCTCACTCCTGAGGGACTTCAGGCTGAGGCACTAGCCCAGTTGGGATGACCAATGGGATTGACTCCTTCAAGAAGTAAGGACTCCTTTAAGAAGTAAAGACTCAATTCTCCCTGTCTTCGGTGAAGTCACATAACTCGTCTTTTTTTACAGGGCCTACCTCTCTGGGCACCTCAGCCAGTGACTGCAGGGCTGGTTATCCAGACTCGCACTGAGACCTGTCGCTGAGTGTCAGGCACACAGAACCAGAGGGCTGGGCCTTTGACAGCAGCTCCCAAAATAAGGTGCCAGGCCCTGCTTCTCACTTTCCCCTTGTGCCCTGTGAGCTGCTGGCATTGCCTTTGGAGTCATTACTCAGCAGGCTGAATGTAGCAGAAATAGGATGCTGCACTGACTCAGGAGCCCAGATTCTTTCTCGGGCTGTCTTGCAAGCCTGTCCCCTGCACTGCAATGGGGGGGCCCTGGCAGGGCTATGTGGGGCCATAACCTGGCCTCTCACTCTCACTTCCTGGCAGGGCAGTAATCCAGGACAGTGTTTCGCTGCTAACTATCCCTGGGCTTTTGCAGGTGTCTCTGTGACCCTGGGCTGTACAGCACCAGCTATCTGGTGAACACCCTTTCCTTACCTCCTCCATTCTTTTCACACACACTCCTTCCCCCTTCTCATCCTAAATGAAAACCTGGCCTGCCACCAGGCCCCACCTCTCTTCCTCGGGGTCAGAATAGGCTGACATTCTCTAACCTCCTGACCCCAGCTTCTCCAGACCCCAGTTTCCCCTCCCTTCTTGGGCACATCATCCTGTTTTACTGCCGGCTCAGTCCACTCAACTGTTCGCTGGTGTCCAGCACATTCTCTTACCCTCCTCAGTGGCTTAACACCTACCTGCCTTGTAGCTTTCATGGCAACTTAGCTTCATTATTGGTTTTGTTTTTTTTTTGAGACTGAGTATCACTTTGTCACCCAGGCTGGAGTGCAGTGGTGCGATCTTGGCTCACCGAAACCTCCACCTTCCGGGTTCAAGCAATTCTCCTGCCTCAGCCTCCTGAGTAGCTGGGATTATAGGCACCCGCCATTACGCCTGGCTTATTTCTTTAGTAGAGTCGGGGTTTCACCATGTTGGCCAGGCTGGTCTTGAACTCCTGACCTTGTGATCCGCCCGCCTTGGCCTCCCAAAGTGCTGAGATTACAGGCATGAGCCATCGCGTCCGGCCTCATTATTGTTTTCTAAAACCTACAAATGACATTAAATTCTGCCCAACCTGTCATTCACTGTAACAAATACGCTTTGGACATGGGCATCAGAATGGCCCATATCATACCAAATTCTTACAACCCTACTCTGACCACAAACATCTTAGCTTCTTTTTACTTGTCTGCTTCAGGTAATTCTTCCTCACCTGCTCACCCTTCCCAGAATCTCTTGCATCCTCCACAGCCAGCCTGGATCCCTTGGCCTGCTGTTTCCAGGTGCCCGTGGGACCCACATGCTTTCACTCTTCCCTGGGTCGCCCCTGATGACTTCCCACCTTGGGTAATCCCTACCTCAGTTTTCTTTGGCTCTGCTCCCAGATTGCTGAGTGCAGCTGAAAACATACAAGCTCTCTGTGGTGTTGGAGCCTTCAACAACCCATTCCATTAAGACCATGTGTGTCTGACTGTCTTCCCCACTATTTGTACTTCAAGGTAGGGACTTTAGCACCCCCAGGATAATCATAAGAAGTTAAAATGTAGTACATGACTGGCACTTGTCTAGGCACCTTACATATAGTAATTCATTTAATCTTCCGATGACAACAGAGAAAGTACTGTTATTGCCTTTGTTTTTCAGTGAGGACACTGGGGTTCAGAGAAATGAAGTCACTTGCATAAGGTCACAAGATCAGTAGATGGTAGAGTCAAGATTATGGGATCTGGGTGACACGTTTATACTGTTCTTTTCACAAGAGCTCCATGGAAAGTTTGTTGACTTTCATCAGAGTTTCTGCTGCAGCTAGCAATCTTTTAAATCATCCCCTGTTCACTTTTAATTGGACTTATGTATATTTCTTTTTTTTTTTTTTTTTGAGATGGAGTCTTGCTCTGTTACCCAGGCTGGAGTGCAGTGGGGTGATCTTGGCTCACTGCAACCTCCGCCTCCCAGGTTGAAGCGATTCTCCTGCCTCAGCCTCCTGAGTAATTGGGATTACAGGCGCGCGTCAACATGCCCGGCTAATTTTTGTATTTTTAGTAGAGACGGGGGTTTCATCATGTTGGCCTGGCTGGTCTTAAACTTGTGACCTCGTGATCCACCTGCCTTGGTCTCTCAAAGTGCTGGGATTACAGGCATGAGCCACTGTGCCTGGTGGACGTATATATATTTCAATTCTGACTCTTTAATACTTCTGTTAAATTTAGACCAGAGAGCATTGCTCTCTGGTCCCAGTGAGCATCTAGACTCTCAGGGCATCCTTCCATGCTCTTCTTCCTTGTGTTTGACTGAATCACCTCCCAGATGAGCTTCCGTCAGGGACCCATGTGCCACAACCCCAGATACCTCCACTGTTCAGCTGTGCTGTGCTGTCCCAGTTCCCATTCTCTAGGGAAGACAGAAGACATTACAATTGTCATGATAGTTATTTAAAGTCATTTCCATGTCAACAGGTTTTGGAGGCTGGGACTTAAATACCCCCTCTGCCACTCACTACCTTCCATGGGCAAATCACTTAAATTCAAAGAGGTTTAGTTTCTTTCTCTCTTCTCTCTTTTTTTTTTTTTTTTTTTTGAGACGAAGTCTTGCTCTGTTGCCCAGGCTAGAATGCAGTGGCATGATACTGGCTCACTGCAACCTCCACCTCCCGAGTTCAAGCGAGTCTCCTGCCTTAGCCTCCTGAGTAGCTGGGATTACAGGCATGTGCCACCATGCCTGGCGAATTTTTGTATTTTTTAGTAGAGACACGGTTTCGCCATGTAGACCAGGCTGGTCTCGAACTCCTGACCTCAAGTAATCCACCCCTTGGCCTCCAAAAGTGCTGGGATTACAGGTGTGAGCCACTGTGCCTGGCCTAGATTTAGTTTCTTTATCTGCAGAATGAGAATAATAATGATACTATTAGGGTTATATTTATTAAAGAGCCTTGCACAGAGCCTGGCTCATATTAGGCACTGTAAATATTAGTTATTTTTCCTTCTCTTACCCCTACACCCCTCTCCTGTCAATTTATTCTCTGCAGATGATCTTTTAGGGTGAATTCTCTTAATTCCCTTTTATTTCTATCAAAAATTTCTCATTTATAGTACAAATTTCTTAAAAATGAGTTGGTACTTTTAAGGCAATTGCCTTTATCAGACTCTTTGTCATAGTAATTCCACTTCTAGGAATCTATTATGAATAAGTAGTTGGATATGTGTGTATAATATTCTATAACATAGTTATATCATCTTATATAATCTGTTATATTTAAATATTTTCCATTATAAGACTCTATTCTGTGTTTTTTTTTTTTTTCTTTTGAGACAGACTCTCACTCTGTCACCCAGGCTGGAGTACAGTGGTGTGGTCTTGGCTCACTGCATCCTCCACCTCCCAGGTTCAAGAAGTTCTTGTGGCTCAGCCTCCTGAGTAGCTGGGATTACAGGCGTGTGCCACCATGCCTGGCTTATTTTTGTATGTATGTATGTATACATTTTTTAGTAGAGACGGGGTTTTCCCATGTTGGCCAGGCTGGTCTCAAACTCCTGGCCTTAAGTGACCCACTCACCTTGGCCTCCCAAAGTGCTGGGATTACAGGTGTGGGCCACCATGCCTGGCTTATATTCTGTGTGTGTTTTTTTTCTTTTTCTTTTTTTTTTTTTTGAGGCGGAGTCTCGCTGTGTCACCCATGCTGGAGAGCGGTGGTGTGATCTCGGCTCACTGCAAGCTCCCCCTCCCGGGTTCACGCCATTCTCTTGCCTCAGCCTCCCAAGTAGCTGGGACTACAGGTGCCCGCCACCATGCCTGGCTATTTTTTTTGTATTTTTAGTAGAGACGGGTTTCACCTTGTTAGCCAGGATGGTCTTGATCGCCTGACCTCGTGATCCACCTGCCTCAGCTTCTCAAAGTGCTGGGATTACAGGTGTGAGCCACCATGCCCGGCCTATTCTGTGTTTTTATACACACAAAGATGTTCGTTGTGAAATTCCTTATCCTGGAAAAAAAAAATGCAAAGCTTCTTTGTATCTCTGCTCATTATTTCTTCATTTTCTCCTGCTTCTGAGAAATAAGTAACCTCTTTCCTCCCTAGTTTCAACTAAACCTTATTTTGTAAAACAACTTTTAAATTTTATTTATTTATTGTTGAGACAGCATCTCGTTCTGTTACCCAGGCTGGAGTGCAGTGGTACAATCATGGCTCAGTGCAGCCTCAACCTCCTGGGCTCAAGCGATCTTCCCACCTCAGCCTCCCAAGTAGCTAGAATAGCAGGCGCTTACCACCACACCCAGCTAATTTTTACAATTATTTTTGGTAGAGACGAGGTCTCAACTATCTTGCCCAGGCTGGCCTCAAACTCCTGGGGCCAAGTGATCCCTTGCTTCAGCCTGCCAAAGTGCTAGGATTACAGATGTGTGCCACTATGCCTGGCCTGGCTTAAAATAACTTTTTTTTCTCTTTTTTTTGAGACGGAGTCTCGCTCTGTCACCCAGGCTGGAGTGCAGTGGTGCAATCTCAGCTCACCGCAACCTCCGCCTCCCAGATTTAAGCAATTCTCTGCCTCAGCCCCCGAGTAGCTGGGATTACAGGCACCTGCCACCACGCCTGGCTAATTTTTGTATTTTTAGTAGGGATGGGGTTTCACTGTGTTGATCAGGCTGGTCTTGAACTCCTGACCTCGTGATTTGCCTGCCTCAGCCTCCCAAAGTGCTGGGATTATAGGGGTGAGCCACTGCGCCTGGCCAAAATAACTTTTTAAAATTACAATATTAACATATGCTTCTTGTAGAAAATTTGGAAAATGCAAGCAAAAGAAAAAAATCACTTGTGGTTTCTACTGACTGTGATTACAGTACATTTCAATGTATGTGTCTATATATAATTTATACCAAGCTTGTCCAACCCATGACCCATGGGCCGCATGTGGCCCAGGATGGCTTTGACTGTGGACTAACACGAATTTGTAAACTTTCTTAAAACGTTATTATTTTTTAAGCTCATCAGCTATTGTTAGTGTTAATGTATTTTACGTGTGGCCCAAGACAATCCTTCTTCCAATGTGGCCCAGGGAAGCCAAAAGATTGGACACCCCTGATTTATACCATTTATGTATTTATTTGGAGATGGGAGTCTCACTCTATTGCCCAGGCTGGAGTGCAGTGGCACAATCTCTGCTCACTGCAACCTCCACCTCCCGGGTTTAAGTGATTCTCCTGCCTCACCCTCCCACGTAGCTGGGATTACAGGCACACCTGCCACCATGCCCGGCTAATTTTTGTATTTTTTTAGTAGCGATGAGGTTTCACCTTGTTGGCCAGGCTGGTCTCGAACTCCTGACCTCAAGTGATCTTCCTGCCTTAGCCTCCCAAAGTGCTGAAATTACAGGTATGAGCCACTGTGCCCAGCCGATTTATACATTTTATAACAAAATTACATATTATACCTCTTATTTTATAACTTATGTCCTATTTTTAAAAAATCATTACAGTAGTATAATTTCTAACAGCCACATTTTAATTTATTTAAACATCCTCTAAGAATGTTGGAACTGTGTTATCCAGTGTAATACCCAATGTAATACCTACATGAAATAGGGGATTTTCTACTCGACCTTAACTCTGATGCCTAAGATCAAAATTCCTCCTCATGACCAAATTGGCTAAGACTGATGGGATCCCAGATGGTACTCACTTTACCTCTGAAGTACCTCTAAGTTCATTATAATCTAATTCCCATACTAAATGACACTCCCACAGCACCATGACAGTTGATCACCATGACAATGACCAGAAGAAACCACAAAAGGACATAAAGGAAGGTAGCACTTCTTTTTTGAGTTCTCTGCCTATTCCTAGAAAAGACATGAATATTCCTCCCCTGGCTTTTAATGCCCAAACCTTTCATTAAATATACCCTGTATCTGTGACTTCCCAGCTCTCACAAGCTGATAAATTGGTTTATGAGTCAAACTCCCACTTCTCAATTCCATGGCCATTGAATAAGGCCTGCACTGCTAGACACTCACTTTTGGTTTTGTGTATTGGCTTTGTAGCACTTAACAGGGAGAGATCCCATTTTTGGGGCACTGGCTTTGTTGGTAACAGAAACATTTAAGCTGTTTCTGTTTTTCCAAGATTATATATAACACTGTGATAACTTCAACTGCATTTTTGGGCACTTTCTAAATTATTTCTTTGCCCATCTCTGTTCCTGATGCCATCCCTCCCAAACCTCCATTTCTGGGACCCTGAACTACTGCTTCACCTCTCCCATAGCATGGGCCCTGCCTCTGGCTGGCTCCTTCCCTTCTGCCTACAAACATTACAAACTTGGTGCAGGATACCTATTCTTCCAAACCCTCTCAGATTCTTCTGGCCTTTCCTGGCATCCCCAGCCACCCCTCTGGCCTCAGAGGCCGGGCTCCTCCTCCTGCTTAAGGCAAAGTCCCCTTCCTTCCTGCTTCCCTTGTTAACCCCTCATTGTTATCTGGGTCTTTAAAACCTTCCTCTTTCTTGCCTGCTTTCTCCTAGCCCATGAACTGATCTAACCTTTCCCATCCCCAAGTCCTTTCTTGACCATGACCCCCTCCATACCCTCTCAGTGTCTGTTCTTCTCACTTCTCTTCTCAGCCAAACTCTCTGGAAATGTAAACTGCACTTGCTGTCTCCCATTCCCTGACACTGCCACTTGGCTCCAATCTTACCTTCCAGATTGTCAAATGCAATTGACATTATTTGTGCTTCATCCGGCTTGACTTTACTGTTTTACTCCTTGAAACTGTCCTGGACTCTCTCTCCCTAAAATAGCTTCTCAGTCACCTCTGTCAGCTCTTCTTTCTCTAATTACCCATAATGCTGGCCTTTCTCCACACTTAAGAAGACTTTAGTTTGCCATTTCAGGAGCATCTCTCAAAGCAGTAACATCCTCTCATGTGCACCATTGTTTTGTTTCAGGCCCACCTTCCGTACTGCATGGATCACTACAATCACCTCCTGATATGGTTTCACTGTGTCCCCACCCAAATCTCATCTTGAATTGTAGCTCCCATAATTCCCACATGTCATGGGAAAGACCCAGTGGGAGGTAAATGAATCATGGGGACGGGTCTTTCCCGTGCTGTTTTCGTGGTAATGAATAACTCTCATGAGATCTGATGGTTTTATAAAGGGGAGGTCCCTTGCATATGCTGTCTTGCCTGCCGCCATGTAAGGCGTGACCTTGCTCTTCATTCGCCTTCTGCCATGATTGTGAAGCCTCCCCAGCCATGTGGAACTGTGAGTCAACTGAATCTCTTTCCTTTATAAATTACCCAGTCTCGGGTATGTCTTTATTAGCAGTGTTGAGAGAAGAGAGACAGACCCTCTCATATTGTTATATTGTTTTATACTCAGAAAAGGAAAGAGAAGCAAAACTAAAGGCACGTAGCCCGGCACCTAGGAACTAGACCCGAACCCAAGAAACCAGACCTGAAACCAGGCCTGGGCCTGCCTGTCCTAAGCCTGGTAGTTAAAATTCCACCCCTGACCTAGCAACTGATGTCATCTATAGATTATAGAAAGACATTGTAAAACTTTCTGGTCTGTTCTGTTTCACTCTGACCACTGGTGCATGCAGCCCGTCACGTACCCCCTGCTTGCTCAATCGATCATGACCCTCTCATGCAGACCCCCTTAGAGTTGTGAGCCCTTAAAAGGGACAGGAATTGCTCACTCGGGGAGCTCAACTCTTGAGATAGGAGTCCTGCCGATGCTCCTGGCCGAATAAACCTCTTTCTTCTTTAACTCGGTGTCTGAGGAGTTTTGTCTGCAGCTTGTCCTGCCACAGTGTGAGAAGAGACTAATACATCTCCTAACTGGGCTGCCTGCCCAATGTCTGGTTCCTTTGCAATCTTTACATTAACCGTTTACATTACTATAGAACCACTTTTCAAAAATAAAAATCTGATTGTGCTTGTCCCCTGCTTGGTCATTCAGTAGTTGTTTAGTGCCTCAAGATAAAGCCCAAACTCAGTATGGTGGCAATGCCAGGCCTTTGTGCCCTACCCCTGCTTACCTCCACAGTCTCATCTCCTGCTGTTCTTTACATGTTCTCTCTGCTACAGCCATCAGGGAAACTGGAATAACAGAGTTCCTTAGACAGGCCATTCTTTCTCATGTCCTCAAACCTCTGTTCATGCTATTGTGCTATTTCCTTTGCTAGGATAATTCTTCACTTAAACATCTGGAAAATTTGTTTTTTCTCCAGAGTTAAGCTTAGAGTTGGCTTCTGTATGCAAACTTCCTGGGATCTCCAGGCTCATTTTAATATGCTCCAACAGCCCCCAGATCATGCCTTCAGAGCACCTGTCATTGTGTTCTTGTGTTTGTCTGCCCTGTGAGTCCAGGAGCAAATTGAGGATGGGCCCATGTGTTGTCTTTGTTTAATGCAATGCCTGACACATAGTAGATGTTCAGCAAATAGCTGTTTAATAAGAGAAAGACTCCTCTTGTCTTGAAAGGAATTTACATCTACTGCTCATTTCCTAGCCACCTGTATTTTTTTTATTCCCAGCCATCTTTCATATCTATCATCCTACTGAAGTAGGTCTTGAGAAGGACAAAGATGTGCTTAATTTAGCCTTATTTAAGTTATCTTCATCAACTTCTCTGCAGCAGTGAACACCCACTTCTCAGAAACTTCTCTTCCCTGGGCTCCTGAGCTGACGCTATTTGAATTCTCTTTCCTTTTGATCTGCACTTTCACTGGTTGCCTTTCTTCTTCATGCATCTTACAACCACTATGCCAAGCACTAAAGCAAGCACAGGGGCAGACAGGTGGTGGTAGGATATGTGCAGTGATGTGCTGGTGAGCTAGCTCTCCAGAAAAAAATAAAAGACCCCGATTTGTACCTTCTGCCTACTTCCATAGTGTAAATACTCTTGCCATGATTGAGTATTTACTTCTAAGTATCAGCCTACTAACACTTTAACAGCTCACAAAATCCCTGAATATTTAATAATTGGCTGTCACGAGTATAAGCCAGTTCCAGCACAATACTGGGTATAGAGAAATAAGTAAGACCAGTTGGATATTGAGGACTCTAGTCTAGTGGAGGAAATATATAAATAATTCTAAGACAAATGTGCTAAGCACTGTCAGAGTGTTGAAACCAGACACTATGGGGCTGAGTGGAAGGAAGCTATATTAGGAAAATCTGTGAAGAATTCCTACAGGAAGTGGTGGAGGGGTTGAACTGGATCTTTAAAAATGAGGGCTTAAAGGTAGTCCTAAGGTGGGAAAACTATTCCAGGCAGAGAAACATTTTGAATAGCAAAGTATTCAAGTGTTCAAAATATTCAAAATACCAGAATAGCAAAGAATTGAGGATAATGGCTAATAGATCAAGAGGACTGGGTGCAAAAACTGTAGGAGACCAGCATGGATTCTGCCACTATCTAGCTTTGCGACCCTCTGTATCTTTAAAATAGGAATTTGATTTCTATGCCCCATTTCTGCATTGATTTGATGGTTGACCTTGAGGAGAGAAAGAAAATACAAGACTGGGGAAGAAGGAGAAAGGAGGAAATGCATATGATGTGGAGCTTTAACAGGCTGCCAAATGCTGCAGTGCTGGCAATGCTACAGGACCTCCCTCTGTTGGCCACCCCTTGCTGTCTTCTGGCTCAGTCCCAGCTATGAAAATCCCAAACCCCATGCTTCAGCCACAGCACATTTTACTGAAGGGAAAATTCTTTTCTTTTAAACTGAATGCATATACTGAATCCTGACAGTACATAGAGAGGCAACTTAGTTTATCCTTCTGCTTTGAGGGAACAGAGGATTCTCCTGTTTTCCTTAGAAAGCATCAAGAAGACCCACAGTCTCATTCCAGTAGCTTATTCCCTTTGAAGAACTGGTAGCAAGTCTATCTAGACCTCCCCAAAGCCCACCTCTTGTCTATCTTCTCTAGAGAACTATCTGATCTTCATTCCTTTTTAAAAAAACCTTTAAAATCATGAATCATAAAACATATATAGAAAAATGTATAAAACATAAGTGCAAGATATAATTATAGAGCAAACACCCATATAATCACTAACCAGGGCGAGAGACAGAACCTTGCCATAACCTAGGAAATCCTTCATGTTACTACCCAAACACAACCCTCCAGAGGGAACTACTGTTTCATTATAATAATCAAATTAGGATTTTGTTTTGCTGTTTACCACCCATGTGTATTATTTCTCCATACTAGTTAGAATTTCCTGTCTTCTGTTAACACTTGATCTGAATGCAATCATATTGAATACATTCCTCTTTCTTGCTTCTTTTGCTCAACATTCTAACCATTCATTGGCATTGTCATGTAGCTAGTTCATTCTTTTCCATCTCATTGTAATATACATTTACAATATGAGTATTTCATAGTTTATCCATTCTACTGTGGACAGACATTTGGATTATTTCCAGCCTTTCGCTAGCATAAACAATGCTGCCACAAACATCTTTATACGTGTCCCAGTGCATGTGAGTTTCTCTCGGGTAGAAGGGTGGAATTGTTGGGTCATAGGGCATGTGTATCTTTATCTTCATTCTCTGCCGTCATATTCGGGGGTAAGCCTTTCTTCACTTTTTCTAATTTTAACTTCTGTGCTTTTGTTCCTGTTTTCCTATCACTGTGTTCATCAGTCTTCTTCCTGTGCTCTTATAACACACTCTCAGCACTGATTCTAGCTTCTAGTCCTGCATATTCCCTTCCTTCTATAGTTAACAATTGTTTCTTCTCCTAAGGAATATTTTTTCAAATATTACTCTAGTAGGAAATGTATTTTGAGAGTTCTTTCTCTTTTGAATATACTGACAATGGAAAGCACATATTTGATTGATGGGGAGGGCCAGAGGACAGACACTCTAGGATGGGAATTAAGACTGTGGGCTTTGAGTCAGACCAAATCCACAAGCTGCCACTTGCTACATATCCTTGGGCAAGTTATTTAACTTGTGTTTTAGTTTCCTTACCTGAAAAAAAAAATGGGGATAATAATTATACCCATTTATAGGGTTATAAGTGGGTACAGGAGTGTGCACTAAATCAAACAATCTACAACTTTGATTGTTAAGAGGTTTATACAATTGGTCTTCAGGCAGGAAGAGGAAAGACAGGCAGCACTGAGAATGCCTTCAGGTTGTATAGTGAGGATACATACTATGAGTTTCTATCTAGTGTTTATACCAAGTCTAAACTCTGTCCACTCCTCCTTGTGGAGTGGCTGGCTAGCGCAGGCAGTGAGATGCTGCCTGTGGCCACAGAATACACACAGTGAAATGAATTGGCCCATTTGGGAATGAAACCCACAATCCTGGGTTCATGCACTACTCAAATGAGTACAGTGGCCAAAATGACATAAAAAGGGAGAATATAAATGGGCTTAGAAATGCTGTCAACGTAAACAGGAAGGCAAGAGGACACCACAGGATAACTCAAATTAACAAGCTGCTCTAAACAGCATCCTCTCTTTGTGCAATTTATTGTACAGGAGAGTTGGCTGGAACAGAAACTACTCCTATTATAATTTTTTTTTTATCCTGCAGGCTTTCCGTATATAACTTCAGACTCTGTCACTTACATTTCTTGGTTTTAGGAGTTTTCCAAAGCCAGATACTTAATTACACGTGCAGCACTCCAAGGCCAATACCTCATTATCTAATTAGGGAGTTGGGAAGTGTTTATCATAACCACACTCAAGATATTAATGTTCGTTTTAACTTGTCTTCCTCTTTCTGAAGACATTGATTTTTGGACTCTGAGTCTCTTACTCCCATATAAAACTGTCTAAATCCAAAAGGGCTTTTGAGGAAGCAGCATTTCCAACTTGACATTAATGGTTGGGCTGAATGTTGCCTCTCATAGAGGCAACAATGCCCACTGGATTTTAATTTCTCAGTTCCTGAACCACTAATAAGTTATTTCACAGTTACATTTAATAAATCCTCTTTATGCTTCTTTTCAAATAATTCTTGGAAAATTGTGTTTGAATATATTGCAGGAGATGAGGGAAAGGTGGAAGAGAAATTAACAGTCATGCTGAATGATTATCAAGTGACATGGTATAACAATATTTGCTAACTCCACGTCAACATAGCAAGGCCAGATGGTTTAGTTTTGTTTCAGTAACATATATCATATGGTAATATATTGATAGAGAAAGGGTTGATTTGTATAATTGCTTTTAGACCTTGACTTCAGAAGTAAGCAAGGTTGTTACCAAGAAAAAAACAACCCAGCTCTTAACATCTTCATTTGAATTGATAACTGGCACAAACCCATGAAGGGGATACAAGGTGGCAGGACTATTTGCAGAAGCAGATACCAGCTTCTAATAAAAGCATGCCACATTCCTTAAGTTCCTGTAAATTGGAAACTAGGGTCCTTAATAGCATCAGTGGCAGCATAAATTCGATGCTTAGATGACAGCTGAAACCCCAGTGTTGGATTTATACATCAAAATATCAAGCAAACTTTCAGGGCTGGTATTTTCACACTGATGTGAGAATGGCAACAAGTATTATTGGCATCAAAAACAGAGTAGCCTGGGGAAGAATCTCATCAAGTGAGAGCGAAGAATCTAGTCTTCATTATACTTCAATGAAATGTTTTAATCTTCTTTTGTATCCTACTACTAACAGACAGCAACATGGCTTGTTTTCAGCTTTACCTATTTTATTTGTCTGCTCATGAGCAAGAGAGCACAATAGCCTAACAAGGGAGCAAGAGTTAGCTCTTGGCTCTAAAGACCAGCAGCTGCAGCTTCCTCTCTAAAGGTGATCACATCTTAAACAATGAGGCAGAGCTGGGGGCAGCAGTCAGGAAATGGGAGGGTGGGCTTTGTGTGAGCAAAGGCTTTGGTTTGTTTAAGAGTTCAGGATACAGATTTGAAGATTATGGTCTCTTTGAACAGTGGCTACAGGCCACATATGAAATAATCTCTGTAATTTTCATGTGTACCTGGTAGGACAAAGTCATGAATTTCAAACTTGATTTTTCCCCACAGACCTACTTGCTCCTTTTGAAAAGTGCTGGGACTGGGAGGCCCAGGCAACATTCACGCTTTTGTTGTTGTTTTTAAATTACCAGTTGATTCTGATTTGCGAAGACCTTAGCAGACTGTAGCTGTTAGTGGAAAGGGAACAGGAATGAGCTAAACTTTTATGTCCATGTATCGAATATGGATAATAACCCTTGCCCTCCATACTTTACAGCTAACAGCAACTGTTCCAATAAAATATTAGGTATTATGTGCCAGGCACTGTCCTAAAAGCTTTACGTGTAATAACCACAAAAATCCTTTTTTTTTTTTTTTTTTTTTTTGTAACGGAGCCTCGCTCTGTCATCAGGCTGGAGTGCAGTGGCACGATCTCAGCTCACTGCAACCTCTTGACTCCCTGGTTCAAGCGATTCTCCTGCCTCAGTCTCCCGAGTGGCTGGGATTACAAGCATGCACCACCATACCCAGCTAATTTTTGTATTTTTAGTAGAGACGGGGTTTCACCGTGTTGGCCAGGATGGCCTCCATCGCCTGACCTTGTGATCTGCCTGCCTCTGCCTCCCAAAGTGCTGGGATTACAGGTATGAGCCACTGTGCCCCGCCCCACATAATTCCATTTTAAGGTAGGAAACTGATTCACAGAAGAGTTAAGTAACTTGTCCACTAACACACAGGGCTTGGATTCAAAGCTAGACAGTGTGGCACTAGAGATCATGTTTTCAACCATTATTTATAACCTTGTAAGGAATTTAATAAAAACATGTATCCAAAAAGTATTTTACTTTGAGAAGTTAAAAGTTCTAAGCAGCAGCTGAATTAAGTTCCTGGAGGGAAAAGTAGGCTTCTAGACAGTACTTGCTACATAATAGCTGATTACAAAACAACTTTATTCAAAGGACTTGAAATCTGATCTTTGCTGTTTCTCTCAAATGCTGACTCTGGCCTCCTGAGGTATTATAAAGTGACTCCTTTGGCAACTGAAAATAAAGAAAGGAACTCTTTGCAGACCAGGTGCCTCACACACAGGGCTTGGCACCCAGGTGATATGTAAATGTTGGCTGACTTAAACGCCTTCCAATCAAAGGCATTTTGAAATATGCTATTCATATTTCACAAAATGGCTTGAATATAAATTATTCAGAATGTCAAAACAAAGGGGCATGTGGCAAGTTAAGGAAATTAAAGACAAATGGAGTATAAACGGAATATTAAACCTTTTACATTCAAAATAAGGAACCTGGTTGCATACCCTAAAAACCCTCTTTCCTGGCTTAGCAAGGGATGAACTTTAGGGATCAAATAAGCCTATTCTTTAGTAACATAATATCTCTCATTTGTGATGTTATATGCTTGCTGCAGGCATACCAATATAAACAAGCTGCTTAATATGCTCAGGTGATTTCTTCTTTAAAGGCTGAATTTATCTTACATCATTTCTCAACAACCCCTACACTTTTTAGCTTGTACTCAAACACAGCTCAGAAATAAAACAGGTTTTGCTACCACTTTAGGGATCAAAATGGTTACCTTATAACTAGCTAGGGTTGTATTCCAGGGATGAAAGCATTAAGCTGAAGTCCAACAAAATGTATTCAGCCTGCCTATAACTTCCAACGAATATCTAAAGAACTGATGCATAATCCAATTTTTTTTCCATAATCCTTGATAATTTTATGAGTAATGGGTTAATTGGTAATGTGGCATGATCCAAACCTAGGGCAGGCAAAGAATTCCCTGTGAAGACCTGTGTGAGAAGCAATGAGATCTACCCACAAGAGCTCAACTGGGCCTACATTTAGCCCTTTATGGAATTATGAAGCAGAAACCACTTGTGTTGAATTGCCATAGGGAGGAAATGAACTCAGTTTTTCTAGTACAATATTTTCACTCAGTCTCTCTTCTGACACACATTTGTAAAATGTTGCCCACACTACCTAGTTGTGGAATTGATTTTTCTCTGTGAGACTACTTGGCCTTTGCTTTAAGAGCAATGTAAAAGGAAGTCTGGCCCTCTTGGGACTAGGAAAAGCAGAAAAACAGACTTAGGAAAAGCAGGAAAAAAGAGCAGCAGTGTGTTGGCTATGACAGGCTCTCAAAAAGCATTTGTTGAACCCACACACGACTGATGTTACGAACATGGCCATAGGCTAATTTCAAGCTGGGAGTTAAAGCTGTTTTAAGCTATTAGGGCTGGGGATGGGGATAATGGGCTGACCCTCAATACAAGAGTAGCTACACATGGTCTTGATCCATCATCAGTTAAATGTGCAGTCCAGATGAAGAAACATTTGAAGGGACTAGTCAGTCATCCTCACAAAATTAAATTAAGGGCCCGTGTTGAAACAGTCAAAAGCAAACTCTTATACGGGATCCTAGCAATAGTGCTTGGAATGTATTCAAATGGAAAAGTTTGTGCTGGAAATACTTGTTTAGAAAAAGAACTACATCACTCCACCCTCCTTTATCAAGTAATCCAAGCCATCTTAAATGCTCAAGGTCTGACCCAGGCAAGATGTTTTTTTATTAAAAGCTCTTTCAGCTTGAAATAGATTATAACTTTGGGAATAAACATTTTATTTAATGAACAAGTAGAAGGGATTCTTGACTACTATAGTTCTTTTGTGTAGACTGCTTCTAGGTAATGCAAAAAGCTCAGAAAAGGACATCAGATAAGGTAAAAGGCTTTATTATTCAGGATCAGCTCAAAGTCTGACACCGACACAGGCAGGGATAATTATCTCATTACAGTTGACCTTTGGCACCCATTTAAAAGTACTAGCTTTCCAAGTGAGACATATTATACCCAGTAGACTCTCGGTATAGTTTCTGACAGCCAAATGTATCCCAATTTCACTCAGTAGTGCTGCCAGGAGATGTGTAGGGATACAAACAAAATCACCTACTTTATCAATCTTTTTCTTTTTCATGGATTTTTCCCCCCATTGGCTTTCAAAGCAAGTGAGATAAACAGCATTACTGGCAGATATTGGTCACAAATAACATCTTTCCAAAGCCCAACAGTCAAAAAACAAACACTAGATATAAGCAGATTTCCTAAATATTCAGTTAAGGCTATGGTGTGCTTGGTTTTGACCAGAGCAATTCTATGGCTTCCTTTTATTTATTTTTCTCCCTGGATGAAACTATGCTTACTTGACCCATGCAATTTCAGTTGTTACAGCTTTAACTTATAAGATCAAAGGAATTAAAAAGTTGTCAGTAAGAATAGATTTTCAAATAATGACAAAAACCGACATAAAGTTACACAGTCCTCAGGGATATGGATAAAGCAAACAAAGTTTCATGATTGGAAGGAGGCTCCCTTCTAAGTACGTAGTACATAGAAAGTATGTAAAGCCTCTTTCCGTGAGGTTACAAAGGTGAAAAATATAAAACAATGGTTCAAGATCACTGATACATAATTGTTGCTTAAGGGGAGGGATGTTGAAGATATTTTGCACATTATTAACTTAGAGTCAGTCTATACACTCTCTGTATTAAATATCTAGAGAAAATTCTATTACTTTTCGGCTCAAGGCTATCTATACTAAAAGGCTATTGCTTTTTATGTACATGAAGAGAAACTCAAGGTTTATGTTTCTGGTTCTGGATTTTCAGTTAAAAGCTATATTCTGTTATAAAAATATCAATAAGAAATCATCACTTTTTTCTTAAAATGTGATGACTTATTTTTTTAAAAACATTGCAGCCCCTAAAGAACCGATGACTACACCTGAATTCAAACCCCAAACTGATTTTATAAAACATCTTCCTCTAGTAAATGGCGAAAATCACAACCTCCTGTAGAAAGTGATGTTGGGTTGGCTGACATACCAGATCGCTTGGTGAAAACATGGGGACCCGAAATCTCATAAGGGAGATATATTTGAGAGAAAAAAGACAAACACAGCTTTCTGTTGTTGTTCTCCTAGTTTCTCCAAAGAGTTGACATTTATCACTGCATTTAAAATAAAGATGACTTTAACTCAAGAGACTGCATTTTAACACTGAACTGATATAAATGTACTTATCTGAACATCACATTTTTACACATACTTAAAAAAACCTCCACAAAAGCATAGTGAAAAGATTATGTATTTCAAATAAAATTATACATGTTGGAGGCAGAACAGAACCAGGGGTCTTCAGCAGAGGATTTCTTCAGCAGTCAGCCTTCACAGGCCTCATGCTGCAGCTGGCAGATACTTTTCACTGAGCATAGAAAAGTTTCAGGATAACAAGAAACTTGTTTTTTGCCTCCATGAACCGGGATGTCATTATTGTAGAGAACATGAATAATTTAAAAAGTGAAAACTATTCATTCAAAATGCTAGAGTGACAAATTTACTTTATGAAATTTAAACACAGCATTCATCCTGGGGAAGCTGCATATACATTATGGTAGCAGAACCAGATTAGGTACATTTCAGCATTGAAAATATTTTGTCTAAAAATGAAAAGGCAGCTTTCTTAAAGACCAGAGTTATAGAGTCAGTCTTGTATTTTTCATCTTATTTTAGTGGACCAAAGCTCAGTAACTCACTCAGATTAGAATCTATAATTCTGTTGAGTGTTCAGGACCACAGAAGTCCTCCTGGGACTTTCTATGGAAGTATGTGCAGATTTTCCTCATGGAGCTGGGAGTGATGGTGACCTAGAGGAAGAAAGTTTAGATTTCAGAGATTTCCTTGAAGTTCAACTGTTACCAAGTTACTACTAAGGTGTACCTTAAATTAGGCCGCCAGAAATTTGATTGTTTAGTTAGCCTACTTTCAGCTCCAAATACTTTTAATGGCAATGTCTTTTTGGCTAATTTGTACTGACTACAGTAAAAACTTAACAGATGATATGTAGGGAAAGAAAGCATAGACTTTTTATGTGAAAAGAAAACATTTACTAGCTAAGTCTCCTAATAAGAAATGAAGAAGTTACAATTAACATCCTTTTTGAAATAAATGAATAAATCAGCCCCCCCATTTATAAACAAAATAGGTATTCAAATGGAAGCTGTTACTCTCTTCTGAAGTTGACATTATCATCATATAAAGGTAAAAAATTTTTAAGAAATGTTAGCTTCAAATAAATTACAAGACCAACACACTATTTCTACCTTTTAAAGATTTTAAGATTTATTTATCAGTGAAAGTAGTTTTTCCTTGAAACCACTTTTCTGCTAACACATAGCTGAGACCAGCTCCCTTGAAAAAAAAAAAATAGAAATTTTGGCTAGGGATAAAGAGCAGTCACAATTTTGAGAGAAGAAAAGATTCCTTATAACTCTTTTTTCTCCACTTTCTACAGCAAGGTCTTGATTGCAGTTTGTGTACCAAGTTGTCTTTAAAATGTATCAGTTTATTTTTCTAAAATTATGGGATAGGCCTTCATGAGAGCAGGTGGGGGATATGAACACTTATTAAACCAAAACTGGCCTAAGGTTGGTTATCTAGCTTCTGCCCTTTAAAATGGCAGAGGATGCTGATCATGATCCCGGATTCTATTTCAATCATCCTGCCACCACTTCCATAACTCATAACAAGAGCTACTGTGAAGTATAGTGGAAACTTGGTTAACCCATCTCCCCTCAACATGCAAACAATAGAAGCTTTTTATTCCCTCTGACAGATGCCCATAGCTCACCCAATGCTCTCAGCTACTTCTGCCTCCACCACTGTAATGAATCTTGTTTTTCAAGGTTCACAAACCTATTTCTGCCAGCAATCACTGATGACTGATATTATCTAATTTAAATATTAAGTCAGTCAATGAAATGAGTTCTAAAAAGATAAGTGACACTACACTGAATGTTAAAAAGAATAGATATAAGTGTCAAAAGTATTACTGTGGTGTGGCAAGATGATTATAAAAGACTGGGGAGAAGTCATAAAAATCTAGAAAGATTCTGTACTCAAATTGTTCTGTAAGTATCTAAGTTTCACTGTATTTTAAATAATCACAAAATGTAATTACAAACTGGAAATCTACTTATGGATGTTGGCAACTTTCCCATGAACAACAGCTTTATCTATAAAAAGAGGATGGCATACTGTCTAACAGGGGAGGGGAGATATTTTTGAATTGATATCCTGGAGCATGATGAGGGCTTTAGTGAATCAGGCAACAGGGCTGAGGGGTATGGACCCTGACAGGAGGGATTTTAATGGGATTAAGTAGAGTTGCCAGATAAAATACAGCACATCCAGTTACATTTGAATTTCAAACAAAAAGTTTCTTAGCATAAAAAATTTTTAGTTAAAATATGGCCCATGCAAAATTTTGTATTTATGTGCTAAATTTGGTAGCACTAGGAATAAATAGATTGCTTTCTTTAAAAAAAAAAAAGCATCTTGACTTGAGACATCTGGGTGTCTGGCCTCTTTTAAGTTAGGAAATGTATCTTCCCACCACTGCTGACTTACCGGGCTTGGCGATGTCTTTCCACTCTGTCTCCTGGAATTGGGTGTCTGGGATGATGGACTTCGTGGAGATGGATTCTCAGCCTTCCGTTTGGCTGCCATGGCCAACAACCAGTTTTTATTCTCTGGGGAACTATTCTCTTTGCCTACCATTTCAGACCCTTCTCCACAAGGTCTCAAAGGAAGAGGTAGCGTTCCACAGCTTTCTGAAGCATATGGACTGACAGGAGACGGAGGCTCTGAGATACTTGTACCAGCTCCTTCAATTTTGCTTGATTTGGTAGGACCTAGAGAGTCCTTACTAAGGTCTTCCTGGTTACCAGCAAGGCAGCACAGATCCAAATGAAGATTTTCAACTTGGCCATCAAGCTCAGTCACACAGTTACAACTCTTCACACACTTTTGTTTCACACTCTCCAGACAGCTTGAGTCTAGCCTCCTCTTTACTCTATTTCTAGACTCAGAGCAAGCCTCTGCTTGGGATGACTTCTGGCTCACGGGAATAAGGGCTTTTCTTGGAGACGTGATCTTAGTCTCGGAAGCAGGTGGAGTGATGGGTGGTGATGAGGAAGGTGTTCGGGTCACCCAGTTTCTAATTGACATCTTGAAAGATGAAGGTGGCTTGGGAGAGACGGAGGAGACAGAACCTCTTCTGTTGAGGGGAGACCGGGCCTTGGCAGGAGGGGTTTTAATAGAGAACGTAGGAGTATTTGAAGGAAGAGGGAGGTCTCCAGCACAGCTTGGGGCACAAGCTGCGGATGACGGGGAAGAAATGGATGCATTGCACTTTACCCTGGGGGCTTTGGCAGGAGTACTCTGGCTACTCGTTACTGTTACTGAAAAAGAGGAGAGGATCATGAAAATCAGAAGTGAAAGCCATACAAAGTCCCTAAATTCTCATCAAGAAAAATCATAGTTAACTTAATTATCTAAGGGTCAATTTGCCAGTAAGTAGGTTATATACATCACTTGATTCCAACCATACCCTTTTATCATTTCCAAGTCACCAACCTCCCAACTATCCCATTATAAAATATATACTTGTAAAAATCAACAAAATACCAAAAAACATAAAGAGAAAAAATTTAAAGCGCCTACATAAACCACGTTTAGCATACTTTCTATATTTGTGCATGTGATACATACTACATATCTCAACTTCTTTCTATACAAAAATGAGACTGATAGAAGGGGAAAGCGGCAGATAGGAGGCAGGACTAACTTGCCACTCAGACAGAACAGAACAGCATGTGGAGACTCACATAGTGAACTCTGGCTCCAAGAACTACCGCAGGAACATATCAGAAAAAACAAAAGAATTAACAGATCCTTTGAAAGAAGTAGCTTGCTGCTGCAAAATCCATAAGACAGCAGAAAAATTGAGTGCCCGAAGTGTGAGAGGGCTCCCGAAACTGCATGCTTGGTTGAAGAAGACAACCATCCCTGATAGAGAACTGGTCTTCGGTCAAGGGTATATGAGCAGCTGCACTCCCCTGCTAGAACCTCCAAACAAATTCTCAAGGTCCAAAGTGTGAGAGGGTGGCCGTGCATGGTGGTTCACGCCTGTAATCCCAGCACTATGGGAGGCGGAGGTGGGTGGATCACTTGAGGTCAGGAGTTCAAGACCAGCCTGGCCAACATGGTGAAACCCTGTCTCTATTAAAAATACAAAAATTAGCCAGGCATGGTAGTGTGCACCTGTAGTCCCAGCTACTCAGGAGGCTGAGGCAGAAGAATCGCTTGAACCCAGGAGGTGGAGGTTGAAGTGAGCCAAGATCTTGCCCACTGCACTCCAGCCTGGCCGACAGAGCATGACTCCATTTCAAAACAGAAAACAGTGTGAGGGGTGAAAATCCACCTCTGCACACATCCTCAATGGGGAACCTGAAAATCCAGATCATAGGAGAAGGAGAACTGAAATAAATTTAGAGAGCCAAGCAAAATATATTAAGTAGAAGCAGCAGCAGGAAGAGCCCTGTAGGCACTCCTGGTCCCCAGGGAAACCATTTCTGACTATTTCACAGGGGTCTTTGGAGAGGGCAGCCAATGGAATTGGGGAATGACCATAGGGAGAAGGAGACTTTCAGCTGAACTTTGTAATAATTTCAACTGAGCGTGAATTTTCCTGGGCAGAATCTGTGGGGGGGATGGGACAAACAGGAAGTGCACATATGAGCACAGAAGCCGTGGCAGGCAGATGGGCAAGGTCTAAAACCCCTGCTTGCTTTCTCGGGGGGGAGGCGTGTAGTCTAGGGCACGATATCCACCCTGTGCACTGAAGGCATGGATATAAATTTGATTCTGTTGGGCTGTTGGGGAAGCACGGCAGGAGTGAGACTGGCCTTGCTGGCTGTGGCCTGTTACTGCCGGCTTTCCCCTATTTCCCTGGTGATGTGTATGAAGCAGCAGAGGCAGCCATAATCTCCCTTAGAACATAACTCCGTTGGCCTGTGAACCACCACTCCCACCACCCAGAGGCCACAGCAAGCCCCACCCAAGGAGTCTGAGCTCAGACACACTATCCCTGCCCCCACCAGATGGTCTTTCTCTAACCGCCCTGGTAGCCGTAAACAAAAGACATAAACTTGTGGGAGCTCTATGGTCCTGCTCATTGAGTAAGAAACCCGAACATTTATCCAGGCAACCTTAGGGCAAGCTTATATCCCCGCTATACTACCACCGCAGTTGATACTCTCTTGAAAGCAACACCTCTGGGCTGGAGGCCAACCAATTCAAGCCATCACAGCAACTCAACAGAACAACCCTGCTCCAAGAAAGGAGAAAATAGCAGCTAATTCTACTGCCTGTAACATCTCTGCCAACCAGAGGTCCTGAGTCTGTCCATGTAATAACTTCAGTGCTAGTGGAACTAGCATTCAAGACAACCAGTGCACTAAACAAAACTACAACCAAATACTCTCACACAGTCCACTTCATCCCCTTGCTACCACCTCCATCAGAGCAGGTGCTGGTATCCATGGCATACAGACCTGAAGACAGATCACATCACGGGACTCTTTGCAGACACTCTCCAGTACCAGACTAGCACCCAGTAGCTCTGCTGAGTGGCTCGACCCAGAAGAGCAATAACAATCACTGCAGTCCGGCCCTCAAGAAGCCCCACCCCTAGGGAAGGCGGAGAGCACCACATCAAGGGATCACCCTGTGGGACAAAATAATTTAAACAGCAGACATTGAATCCCAGATCATCTGATATAGTCCACCCAAATGAGAAGGAACCAGAAAAACAATTCTGGTAATATGACAAAACAAGGTTCTATGACCACCCCTAAAAGATCACACTAGCTCACCAGCAAATGGATCCAAACCAAGAATAAATCTTTGAATTGCCAGAAAAGAATTCAGAAGGTCAATTATTAAGCTACTTAAGGAGGCACGAGAGAAAGGTGAAAACCAACTTAAATTTTAAAACAAAACAGGATGTAGATGAAAAGAATCTCCAGAGAAACAGATATCATAAATAAAAAACAATCATGACTTTTGGAAATGAAAGACACATTTAGAAAAATGCAAAATACACTGGAAAGTTTTAACAATAGAATCAAACAAGTAGAAGAAAGAATTTCAGAGCTCAAAGACAAGGCTTTTGAATTAACCCAATCCAACAAAGACAAAGGCAAAAGAATAAAAACTTCTCTGGCCTTGCTCGAGATCTAGACATCCAAATACAAGAAGCTCAGAGAACACCCAGGAAATTCATCACAAAAAGATCATCACCTAGGCACACAGTCATCAGGTTATCTAAAGTCAAGATGAAAGAAAAAATCTTAAGAGCTGGGAGGCAAAAGCATCAGGTAACCTGTAAAGGAAAAACCTATCAGATTAACAGCAGATACCCTACAAACTAGAAGGGATTAAGGTCTTATCTTTAGCCTTATTAAATAATTATTAGCTGACAAAATAATTATCAGCCAAGAATTTTGTATCCAGTGAAAGTAAGCTTCATAAATGAAGAAAAGATAAAGTATTTTTCAAACGCTGAGACAATTTGCCACTACCAAGCCAGCACAGTTTACAAAAACTGCTAAAAGGAGTTCTAAATCTGGAAGCAAAACCTCAAAATACACCAAAATAGAATCTCATCTCATAGTGGGGGACTTCAATATAGAAAGTCAACATAGAAACAGTGGACTTACACCCTAGAACAAATGAATTTAACAGGTTATTTACAGAACATTCTACCCAACAACTGCAGAGTATACATTCTATTCATCAGAACATTCATGGAACATTCTCCAAGATAGAGACCATATGATAGGCCACAAAACAAGTCTCAATAAATTTAAGAAAATCAAAATTATATAAAGTACTCTCTCAGACCACAGGGGAATAAAATTGGAAATCAACTCCAAAGGGAATTCTTAAAACCATGCAACATTAAATAATTTGCCCCTGAATGAACTTTGGGTCAATAATGAAATCAAAATCAAGCTGGAAATTAAAAAATTCTTTGAACTGAATGAAAAAAGTGACACAACCTAACAAAACCTCTGAGATACAGCAAAAGCAGTGCTAAGAGGAAAGCTCACAGCATTGAGTGCCTACATCAAAAAGTCTGAAAGAGCACAAATTGACAGTCTAAGGTCACACCTCAAGAACTAGAGAAACAAGAACAAACGAAACCCAAACCCAGGAGAAGGAAAGATATAACAAAGATCAGAGTAGAACTTAGTGAAATTGAAACAACAACAACAACAACAAAATACAAAAGACAAATGAAACAAAAAGCTGGGTCTTTGAAAAGATAAACAAAATTGATAGCCCATTAGTGAGATTAACCAAGAAAAGAAAAGAGAAGATCCAAATAAGTTCAATTAGAAATGAAACAGGAAATATTAACAACGAATACCACAGAAATACAAAAGATCATTCAAGGCTACTATGAACACCTTTATGCTCACCAACTGGAAAACCTAGGGAGATGGATAAATTCCTGGAAATATACAACCCTCCTAGATTAAACCAGGAAGAAATAGGAACTCTGAACAGATCAATAACAAGCACTGAGATTGAAATGGTAATTAAGAAATTGCCAACAAGAAAAAGTCCAGGACCAGATGGATTCACTGCTGAATTCTATCAGACATTCAAAGAAGAACTGGTACCAATCCTACTGAAACTATTCCAAAAGAGAAAGAGGGAATCCTCCCTAAATCCTCCTATGAAGCCAGTATCACTCTAATACCAAAGCCAGGAAAGGACATGACAAAAAAGAAAACTACAGACCAATATCCCTGATGAACGTAGATGCAAAAATCCTCAACAAAATACTAGCTAACCAAATCCAACAGTATATCAAAAAGATAATCTACCATGATCAAATGGATTTCAAACCAGGGATGCAGGGTTAGTTTAATATACACAAGTCAATACATGTGATACGGCATATAAACAGAATTAAAAACAAAAATCAGGCTGGGTGTGGTGGCTCACACCTGTAATCCCAGCACTTTGGGAGGCTGAGGAGGGCAGATCACTTGAGGTCAGGAGTTTGAGACCAGCCTGGCCAACATGGTGAAACCCCATCTAAAAATACAAAAATTAGCTAGATGTGGTATCCCAGTTACTTGGGAGGCTGAGGCAGGAGAATCCCTTGAACCTGGGTGGCGGAGGTTGCAGTGAGCTGAGATTGTGCCACTGTACCCCAGCCTGGGCAACAAGAGCTAAACTCTAAGAGAAAAACAAACAAAAACACATGATCACCTCAATAGAAGCAGAAAAAACATTTCAGAAAATCTAGCATCGCTTAATGATGAAAACCCTCAGCAAAATCAGCATAGAAGGAACATATTTTAAGGTAATAAAAGTCATCCATGACAAACCCACAGTCAACGTTATAGTAAATGCAGAAAAGTTGAAAGCATTCCTCATGAGAACCGGAAAAAGACAAGGATGCCCACTTTCACCACTTCTATTCAACATAGTAGTAGAAGCCCTAGCCAGTCACAGCCAGTCAGAAAAGAGAAATAAAAGGCATCCAAATTGGTAAAGAGGAAGTCAAGCTGTCGCTGTTAGCAAATGATATGATTGTATACCTGGAAAACCCTAAAAACTCATGCAAAAAGCTCCTAGATCTGATAAATGAATTCAGTTAAGTTTCAGGATACAAAATCAATGTACATAAACCAGTAGTACTGCTATACAGCAATAGCAAACAAGCTGCAAATCAAATCAATAACTCAACCCCTTTTACAATAGCTGCAAAACCAAAGAATATACCTAACTAAGGAAGTAAAAGACCTCTACAAGGAAAATTACAGAACACTGCTGAAAGAAATCAGACGACACAACAAATGGAAAAACACATCCTATGTTCAAGGATGGGTAGAATCAATGCCGTGAAAATAACTATACTGCCAAAAGCAATCTACAAATTCAATGCAGTTCCCATCAAAATACCATATAATTCCTCACAGAACTAGAAAAAACAATCCTAAAAGTTATATGGAACCAAAGAACAGCCCACATAGCCAAAGCAAGACTAAGCAAAAAGAACAAATCTGGAGGCATCACATTACCTGACTTCAAACTATACTACAAGGCTATAGTCACTCAAATAGCATGGTACTGGTATAAAAATAGGCACATAGACCAATGGAATAGAAGAGAGAACCCAGAAATAAAACTAAATACTTACAGCTAACTAATCGTCAACAAAGCAAACAAAAACATAAGGTGGGGGAAAGGACAACCCTATTCAATGGTGCTGGGATAACTGGCAAGCCACATGTAGGAGAATGAAACTGGATCCTCATCTCTCACTTTATACAAAAATCAGCTCCAGATGGACCAAAGACTTACATCTAAGACCTGAAACTATAAAAACTCTAGAAGATAACATGGGAAAAACTCTTCTAGACATGGCCTAGGCAAAGAGTTCATGACCAATAACCCAAAAGCAAATGCAAGAAAAACAAAGATAAATAGATGGGACTTAATTAAACTAAAAAGCTTCTGCACAGCAAAAGAAATAATCAACAAAGTAAACAAAGAACCCACAGAGTGGGAGAAAATCTTCACAATCTATGCAACTGACAAACGACTATTATCCAGAATCTACAAGGAACTCAAACAAATTGATACGGGAGTGCTGGGAAGGGAAGAGCATGGCCCCTTTAAATGATACAGAATGAGGGAAGAGAAGTGCTGGGTAGAAGGTGTGATCCCTGGCTAGGGCTCCATCCCCACGGACCTAGGTGAGGACAGGCATTTCCTGCCCAAATGTTGCATTTCCCAGACCACCTTGGCCTGCCACGCCCCCACCCTGTGCCTATAAAAACCCCCAAGACCCTAGCAGGAACACATGGTGACTGGATGTTGTGAGGAACGCATCAGCAGAAAAAGACACAAGTGGCTGCTCCTCAAGCAGACGTTGAAAGGAGCACGCTGGCGGAAGAGCACGCTGACAAGCTTCGGTAGGCTGGCCGGCCAGCAGGGCATCAACCGGTGGAATGATGCAGTTTGGTCGGGGCAGTCAGAGGAGAACTTGGGCCGCCAAGGGCCCAACTCCAGGGGAAAACCATCTCCCTTCTGGCTCCCCCATCTGCGGAGAGCTACTTCTTCTGCTCAGTGGAACCTTGCACTCGAATTCTCCAAGCCCACATGTGATCCGATTCTTCCGGTACACCAAGGCAAGAACCCCGGGATACAGAAAGCCCTCTGTCCTTGCGATAAAGCAGGGGTCCAATTGAGCTAGTTAACACAAGCCGCCTATAGACAACAAAACTAAAAGAGCACCCTGTAACACATACCCACTGCGGCTTCAGGAGCTGTAAACATTCACCCCCAGACACTGTTGTGGGGTTGGAGCCCCACAGCTTGCGCATCTGTATGCTCCCCTAGAGGTTTGAGCAGCGGGGCATTGAAAAAGAGAGCCACACCCTCACTGCACGTCCTGCAAGGGGGACAAGGGAACTTTTCCAGTTTTAAAATCAGCAAGGAAAAAACCAAATAATCCTATCAAAAAGTGGGCTAAGGATATGAATAACAGAAAATTCTCAAAAAAAAAAAAAAAAAAAAAAAAAAAAGATATACATAGGGCCATCAAACTTACGAAAAAATGCTCAACATCACTAATAATCAGGGAAATGTAAATCAAAACCACAATGCAATACCATCATACTCCTGCAAGAATAGCCGTAATTGGGGTGGATGTGGTGGAAAGGGAACACTTTTACACTGCTGGTGGGAATGTAAACTAGTACAACCACTATGGAAAACAGTACAGAGATTCTGTAAAGAACTAAAAGTAGATATACCATTTGATCCAGCAATCCCACCACTGGTATCTACCCAGAGGAAAAAAAGTCATTATATGAAAAAGACACTTGCACATGCATGTTTATAGCAACATAATTTGCAACTGCAAAAATGTGGAACCAGCCCAGATGCCCTTCAATCAAAGTGGATAAAGAAAATGTGCTGTGTATATATATACCATGGAATACTACTTAGCCATAAAATGGAATTGAAATAATGGCATTTGCAGGAACCAGGATGGAGTTAGAGACCATGATCTTTTTTTTTAAAGCTGTTGTCTCGCTATGTCGCCCAGGCTAGATTGCAGTGGCACAATCTCGGCTTGCTGCAACCTCAACCTCCATCTCCCAGGTTCAAGCAATTCTCCTGCCCCAGCCTCCCAAGTAGCTGGGACTACAGGCAGGCACCACCACGCCTGACTAAGTTTTGTATTTTTAGTAGAGAGGGGGTTTCACTATGTTGGCCAGGCTGGTCTTGAATTCCCGACCTCAGGTGATCCACCTGCCTCGGCCTCCCAAAGTGCTAGGATTAC
Source organism: Macaca thibetana thibetana (assembly GCF_024542745.1). Classification (NCBI taxonomy): domain Eukaryota; kingdom Metazoa; phylum Chordata; class Mammalia; order Primates; family Cercopithecidae; genus Macaca; species Macaca thibetana. Next base: position 151,048,679 of record NC_065578.1, read on the forward strand.
AGGCATGAGCCACTGCGCCTGGCCTGGAGACCATTATTCTAAGTGAAGTAGCTCAGGAATGGAACCAAACATCGTATGTTCTCACTTACAAGTGGGAGCTAAGCTATGAAGATGCAAAGGCATAAGAATGATACAATGGAATCTGGGGACTCAAGGTGGGAGGCAGGTAAGGGATAAAAGACTACACATTGGTTACAGCGTACACCACTGGGGTGATGGGTGCACCAAAATTTCAGAAATCACTACTAAAGTACTTATCCATGTAATCAAACATCACCTGTTCCCCCAAAACTATTGAAATTTTTAAAAAAGGAGAGATCACTATATATATACACTATTTAGTAATCTTTTATCTCAAGTCAATTTATTTGTATTATGTATATAGGCTATAATGTGATGTTTTGATACATGCATACATTGTAGAATGATTAAATCAAGCCAATTAACATCACTTCATATATTTTTGCGGTGAGAACATTTAATATCTACTCAGCAATTTTCAGGTACATAGTACATTATTCTACTCTCTGCTCCTATGAGTTCAACTTTTTAAGATTCCACATGTGAGATCATGCAGTGTTTGTCTTTCTGTGTCTGGCTTATTTCTCCTAGCATAATGTCTTCCAGGTTCATTTCTGTTGTTGCAAATGACATTAACTTTCTTCTTTTTCAAGGGTGAATAGTATTCTATTGTGTATATACATCATATTGTCTTTACTGTTGATGAATACTTAGGTGATTCCGTATCTTGGCTATCATGAATAGTGCTGCAGTGAACACTGGAGTGCAGGTATCGCTTCCACATACTGCTATCATTTTTTTGGATATATACCCAAAAGTGAAATTGCTGGATCATTTGGTAGTTCTATTTTTAATTTTTTGAGAAACTGCCATTCTGTTTTCCATAATGGCTATACTAATTTACATTCCCACCAGTGTACAAGGGTTCCCTTTTCTCCACATCCTTACCAATACTTGCTACCTTTTGTCTTTTTGATAAAAGCTATTCTAACAGGTGTGAGGGGATATCTCATTGTGGTTTGATTTACATTTCCCTGATGATTGGTGATGTTGAGAAGTTTTTCATATACCTGTTGGGCATCTGTATGTCTTCTTTTGAGAAACATCTATTCAGGCTCTTTGCCCATTTTAAAATTAGGACCAACCTGCTTCCTTAATGTATCGTGAACATTTCCCACATTAATACAGATTTACCTTATCATTTTTAACAGCTACAATGTATTCTAAGGTATAGGTATTCTACAGCACATTTAATGCTGTCATTAGCATTCTTATATATACTCTTGAGCAATGCTAGGGCAGAAAGGCACTGCACAGTGGCTCTCAAACAGGAACCCACAGATCTAAAATCTGGCACAATCACTTACTATGTGACTTGGGCATAACCCTTTATCTCCTTGGACTCAGATTCTTTATCTGTTAAATGGAGATAGTTTTTCTTTTCACAAGAAGCCATTCAATCAGTTACGTGTTTAGGTTATCAGGCCTCACATGGCTTTCCACTTTATTTTACAAATGACTACTATTTTCCACAAATAAAAAAAAAAATTCAGAATCTCAGTGCTTGCTCTCTGTAAATCAAATCAAACTTAGTAAATAGGGTTTCTCTATGTGTACCCATCCCTTTGTTTACATACGATGGCAAGTACTTCAGGCAAATTTTTATGAACTTCATGCTTCTTCCCTCTCAGGCCCTACCACAGACAACACTTTCTCAATTTCCTTCTGAGCTTTCTAGATTGCTGAAATAGCATTCCTGTTGTCAGATAATAAGGGCATTTATTTATTTCTTAGTCACAAAGCCTTTGAATTGTTAACTATGATTTTTACCTAATTGCATTTATATCCAGCTGAATTTAGGATGGGCTGATATAAAAATGCAATCTCTCTTTTAGCAGAAATAAAGATTGGCAAGTATTCACTTTAGTCAGTTAATTATTCTGTCCTTTTTTACTCTGTGCTTTTCACTCCTAAAGCAGTCTTGCCTTGAGAGAGAGAGATTCTACAAATTGACTTTTGCTTAAACTTTTCTTGTCAACCATATGTTTAGAACCAGCCAAAATGATACTGCTCTTTTTAATAAGGATCATTAATGAAAAACCCCATTTTGTCATAAGGTGCTATGAAAAGGACTTAGTAACAGGGACCTATTCATGAAGCCTCTGGTTATGGCTCTCACACTAATGCTCTAGAGCTTGATAACAGCTATTTTTTTCAGCAGAAGGAAGTTTTCATTTGTTGCACTCCTTGGTGCAGGTCAATAGTCACTGCACAGCTGCCACAGTCATCTGTCATCTGTTCCATTTAAGTAGGTCAAAGTGTACATCTAGGGCAGAAAGTTCTAAAATTTTATGAGTCCTATAATATGCCAATTAACAAGGCAGGATTGGAGAAGAAGGAAGAGTTGGGACAGGGACAAACCAGGTATGTAGGTTTCTGAAACTTGCATGGCATACACTGGAAGTATTTACTGATAGGGCTGGTATAAAATTGATGTGTTGGAAAGTTGGGGCATTTCCTCTTCCTTCAGGATGTCATGGTGAAAGAGGAAATGGACCATGGGAGTCAAAGAGATTTTGTTAGCTTTGAAGGTTAGCAAACGCTGGGTCAAATTTAGTGTGTGTGTATGTGTTTTTTAAACAGTAACTAGATTATAACAGTATGAAAGTTAATGGTAAAAAATTCAACCAGTACACAGGGGACGAGGGTAGAAACAGGATCCTCTTTTCAACTTTTTCATTTCACTTTTACATTCTTGTGCATTCCACAATTTTCTCTATGCCTATTTAGCATATACAAAGGTTATGTACCGTACCTTAAAAAACTCCAAAATACAAATGGATTATACTATATCTATGTACATGTTCTGCAATTTGCTCTTTTATTTTTATGTCTCTTCATGAAAGTACACATAGATGCACTGCATTATTTTTTACAGGTGCATTGCATGCCATTATATGAGCCTACACATTTAAATATGGCATGCCATTTTCTTTAGTACTTCATCTACTTAAGTAGACCAACTCCTTATTGACCTTAAGCAATATATGAAATTTGATGACATGGTAGCATAGATGGAGTTATTGCCCTAAATGCTTCCTAAAGTCAGTTCCTTTGAAGAATTATAAGGAGTCTACTAATAGTTTGCAGCTTCTTTCTTTATTTTTTGAGATGGAGTCTTGTTTTGTCGCCCAGGCTGTAGTGCAGTGGCATGATCTCAGCTCACTGCAACCTTCACCTCCTGGATTCAAGCAATTCTCCTGCCTCAGCCTCCCGAGTAGCTGGGATTACAAGTGTGTGCCACCATGCTTGGCTAATTTTGTATTTTTAGTAGAGATGGGGTTTTGCCATGTTGGCAAGGCTAGTCTCGAACTCCTGACCTCAGGTGATCCACCCGCCTCGGCCTCCCAAAGTACTGGGATTACAGGCGTGAGCCACCGTGCTAGGCCAGCTTCTTTCTATATGAGAGTTTGCCATCTGGCCTCAGCCTGCCTTTTCAGTCTTATCATGAACTTTGCTATTCTAGGATCATGTTACAGGACACTACTAGTTGCTTCCTGAACAAGCTGTGTACTGTCACATTTCTTTGTTCATGTGGTTTTCTTGCCAAGTCAGCTCCTCCTTTGTCAGGCAGAAATTCTTCTCATGTTTCAAGACTCTGATGACAACGTTAACTCCATTGTGAAGAATTCACAACTTCTTTCCTCTTCTCCCACAGAGGAAGTAGGTTCTCAGAGTCCCTTGTTTATACAGCTAATGGCTGTGTGCTACAGTTTTTGAATATGCCTCCTAGACTAGACTGTGAGCCTAGAGAGCAGCTAACAATGGTTTATTCATCTTTAGGCCCAGTGCTCCTATAGTGCCTAGCAAGGAATTATTAAACAATGTTTGTTAAGTTTCATTACTGCTGAAAAGGATACAGGTGAGGTTCTAGGCATCAGAAAATTAACTCCATAATTATCCTGTTGACTTGTGAGACTGCAGCAATTGAGACAGAACAGGTAAGGTTTCCTTCTCTTTAGGATAAGGATAATCAACTTTGTCACTCAATAATGCTTAAACCAGAGGTTCTCAATCCTGGCTACATAACAGACCTACTTGGAGCTTTGTAAAAATACAGGTACTTGGCCTCCACCCCAGTCCTATTGAATCAATCACTGGGGATACATGGACTTGAAAAGCTCCCCAAGTAGCTATGATGCATAGCCAAGATTGAGGACTATTGGTTTCAGCAGTGCTATGAGATCTCTGGCTAAAACAAAGGGAAAAGAGCAGTAAGCAATAAAGCAGGTGCCGGCTGGGAACAGTTGGGCAGGGGAAAAGAGGCTGTGTCTTGGCACTTAAACCCTTCCAGTTAATGTGTTAACAGGGGGGTTTACAAACCAGGGCCAGAAGTGAAGATATGCACCCCAGGATAGCAATGAAAGGTTGGTGTGGCAATTAGAAGCTTGGGAAAGCAGGGGAACATGATTTTCAAGATGGCAATGTGATTAGAAGCAGTAAATCTGTGGCTGGAAGCTGGCTTACAGAGTCGAATGGTCAGTGTGCCAGCCTTTGGCACCCATGTCAGGTTGTTGCTTTGTAGTGCTCTTCAGAGTAACCCTAGCATCACCCATAAATGGGGTAATCTAGTATATGCATAACTCTTACTCCGATCTTAACCTGAACTTTTGCCTTGCTTTGTTAGGTTCTAAAGAAGGCAGTGCTGCAGAGTGGTTCCGAGCATGTGTTCTAGAGTCAGACTGTAAGGGTTCAGTTATAGACTCTGGTTCTACAACTTCATAGCTATGAGATTTTAAGCAAGTCTAACTTCCTTGACCTTCCATTTCAGTTGTTTTCATAATTAAATGAGATAATCCAAGTAGGTCCTTAGAACAATTATGCTAGGAGTCAATAGTGGCTAAACGTTGTTATTATTACAACTCAAATTTGGTCAATATGTAACTTTTTGGTGACTTGGCTTCTAAGAATAATTAATGGCACACTAAAAGTACATAGTTAAAAGCCAGATACTTTTCATCACAAATTTTAAAAAATGGTATAGTCATTAACACAAGAATTCCACCTTTGGGAATCTTATTTTAATGGGAAGGGGGACCCTAAATTCAGGGAGGAAAAATCTCCAACTTTTAAAATATTGGAAACAAATGTTTAACTACAATAGAATAGCTAGGTAAATTATGGAACATTTACTCAAGTATAGTATTTTAAATAGTGTTGCAAAAAAGGTAACATAGAAAGTACTTAAGGCTGGGTGCTGTGGCTCATGTCTGTAATCCCACCACTTTGGGAGACTGAGGTGGGTGGACTGCTTGAGCTCACGAGTTGAGCCTAGCCTGGGCAACATGGTGAAACCCCACCTCTACAAAAAATACAAAAATTATCCAGGTGTGATGGTCAGAAGTCAGAAATAAACCCTCACATTTATGGTCAATTGATTTTTGGCAGATTTTTACTAAGGGTGCCATGACAATTCATTGGGCTAAAGAATAGTCTCTTTAACAAGTGATGGTGAGAAAGTTAAATATCCATATGTAAAAAATTAATTTGAATGCCTAACTCACCATAACACAAAAATAAACTCAAAATGAAACACAAGCCTAAATTTAAAAACTAGAAGAAAGCACTGGAGTAAATCCTTGTTACCTCAGAATAGGCAGTAGTTTCTTTGATTTAACATCAAAAGCATAAGTGACAAAAGAAAAAACAGATAAACTGAACTTCATCAAAATTATAAAGTTATATGTGTCTAGAGACACCATCAAGAAAGTAAAAACACAACCCACAGAATAAATCATTTCAAATCATTACATGATAAGGGACTTAGGTCCAGAATATATAAAGAATGCTTACAACTCAACAATAAAAAGACAAATAACCCAATTAAAATATGGGCAGAAGATCTGCATAGACATTTTGCCAAGGAAAATATATAAATGGCCAATAAGCACATGAAAAGATGTTCAACATCATTGGCCATCGGGAAAATACAAATCAAAACCACAATGGGATACTAATTCACACCTGCTAGGATGGGTACAATGAAAAAGACAGACAATAACAAGTGTTGACAAGAACACAAGAGAAATTGGAACCTTCATTTTAGGTGTTGAAAATATTCTAGAATTAGATTGTATTAATGACTACATAACTCTAAATATAGTTGACTCTCTGTATCTTGAGTTCTGTATGCTGGGTTCCACAGCCATGGATTCAGTTAACCACAAATTGAAAATATTAAAACAAAAATGTGAAAAAAGATGGTTGTGTCTGTACTAAACATGTACAGACTTTTCTTTCCTGTCATTATTCCCTAAATGATATAGTACAACAACTATTAGTATAGCATTTATACTGTACCAGGTATTTTAAGTAATCTAGAGATGATAAAAGCACATGGGAAAATGTACATAGGTTATAGGCAAATACTACAACATATATCTACAATCTGAGCCTCTGTGGACTTTGGTATCTGTTGGGGGTTCCTGGGTCCAATCCCCCATGGACCCTGAGGGACAACTGCATACTTAAAGGAACTGAACAGTATCTTGATTTAACCAAAATCATGACTTTGTATTAGGAGGATGAGGTGTATGAAGGTTTGATAGTGGTGGGACACAGGAAAGGGAGTTAAATCCTCATGCCACAAAGGAAAGAAGTTAATAAAGCTGAAAATTGCAAAAAATAAATAGAAATGCACAAAACTATTTAGAGGTCTAGACATACATATCAAAGAATCAGCAAAAAGATTTAAAAGAGGTTGCCTCTGGGAAAGGGAAACTATGAGGCAGAGGGTCTGTGGACTGCTATTTATCTTATTCACTCTTGTAGAACTATCTGACTTAATATAAAAATTAGCTGGGCATGGTGGTGTGTGCCTGTAATTCCAGCTACTCGGGAGGGTGAGACAGGAGAATCGCTTGAATCTGAGAGGCAGGGGTTGCAGTGAGCCGAGATCATGCCACTGCACTCCAGGCTGGGAGACAGAGTGAGACTTCGTCTCAAAAAAAGAAAAAAAAAAAAAAATTAAAGAAAGCAAAAGAGCAAAAACAAATAAGGCAGCACCATCAAAGACTACAGAAACCAGACTTAGAGCAAAAGACTCCTCTGAAGTCTAGTTCTGCATCTTATAAGCAACTAAATAAGTCATTAGAAAAATGGGCCTGTATATTTTCCCTTTCTCACCTTCAATTCCCCATTAACCTTAGGCCTTGATGGCTGAAGTAAAATGAATCTTTAAGCTTAAACCTCAAGCTTAAAGATAACAAAGTCTGAAACAGTCACTGAGAGAATATAAGAGTAAATGGACAGGGAAATATGATTGTTGGCCAGTAAGAGTCAACTTCAGGCTAGCAGTAATTAATTGAAAGTGAGCATTCCACATGGTTGTGTGTTTACCATGTAAGTACAAATTGATACCCTGAGGATCCACTGTGGCTGGCTCATTGCTTGAAGATTTTTGCTCTTGGTTCACTGTTACTCTCTTCAACATCGTCTCTGTCAATTTGTGGTGATTAAAAAATCCATGTACATAATCTTTCCAATACCTTGGTTTCTCAGTTTCTTGACCTCCTTCTTCTATAATAATCTTGTCCTTTCACTTTCCTAAGCCACTTATTCCTGATCTTATTATTACTAATACCTGGAAATCTTCCATTATCTTAATTTCAGTCATCCCACCACTTATTTTCCCAGCTCCCTTTAGTATTTCAATTCCAATAATCTTTTATCCTCAATCCATTGATAGTACCACATTTACACTATCCCTTGGCCCCATTATGTCCTCACTTCCCCTCCTGACATAGTTTTGCTGTTTCCCCACCTGAATCTCATCTTGAATTCTCATGTATTGTGGGAGGGACCTGGTGGGAGGTAACTGAATAATGGGGGCAGGTCTTTCCCATGCTGTTCTCATGATAGCGAATAAGTCTCATGAGATCTGACAGTATTATAAGGGGGAGTTTCCCTGCCCAATCTCTTTCTTTGTCTGCCGCCACCCACATAAAATATGACTTGCTCCTCCTTGCCTTCTGCCTTGATTGTGAGGCCTCTCCAGTCATGTGGAACTGTAAGTCATTAAACCTCTTTCTTTTGTATATTGCCCCGTCTCGGGTATGTCTTTATCAGCAGTGTGAAAATGGACTAATATGCCTCCTTACCAAGGTTATATCCTATAGTCATAATCATCCTCTTTGCATCCACCCTCAACTTCCTTCTTCACTTGCATTGCTAAACCACATCCCTGGTTAAATCCAGCTCCCTACCTATAGTATACTTGTACTTGCATAGCAAACACAGAACCATGTGGAGTGCTCACTTTCAATTAATTACTGCTAGCCTCAAGTTGACTCTTGAAGCCCAACAATCATATTTTCCTGTCCATTTATTCCTCTATTTCTCTCAGTGACTATTTCAGACTTTCTTATCTCTTCTAAAATCTCTACTCCCTTTCTCCCTTATCCTTATTCACAGTTAATAACCCTGATTCACGTTTTAACATCAGAACAGAAGGAAGCTTCCATTAAGTTATGGCCATCTCATCTCTCCACCTCTCTCCCCACCATCTCTCAGTAGCCTACCTGCACCATGCTTATATATTCCACCTTTTCTCCAATTACTATGGATCAACTATCCACGTTCCTGGCAAAGGCCTACCCTCCTACTGCGTATCAGATAGTATCCCCTCATGCTTAACATTGCTCTAGCAAATTCCCCTGCATCAATTTCCCCCTCTCTATACGATCCGGCCAATCACTGCGAAATATTCCTATTTATTTTATTTATTTATTTATTTTTTTTTTGAGACGGAGTCTCGCTCTGTTGCCCAGGCTGGAGTGCAGTGGCCAGATCTCAGCTCACTGCAAGCTCCACCCCCGGGTTCACGCCATTCTCCTGGCTCAGCCTCCCGAGTAGCTGGGACTACAGGCGCCCGCCACCTCGCCCGGCTAGTTTTTCGTATTTTTCAGTAGAGACGGGGTTTCACCGTGTTAGCCAGGATGGTCTCGATCTCCTGACCTCGTGATCCACCTGTCTCGGCCTCCCAAAGTGCTGGGATTACAGGCTTGAGCCACCGCGCCCGGCTATATTCCTATTTTAAAAAAACCCAGCAAACTTCAACCCTGCTTCTTTCTCCAGCTACCACTTCACTTCTTTTCTTTCCTTTATAACAAAACTCCTTGAAAGAACTGTCTATACTTGTAGTCCCCAAGTCATACACATGAATGACACCAATCAGGCCACCATACCACCAAAATGACACTCATTAAGGTCACCAAATAACCCCTACAACTGCCTAATCCAATGGTCAGTTTTTAGGCCTCATCTTATTTGGTATGCCAGAAACATCAGATCAAATTCATTCCTCTCTCCTCTTATTTACTTGGCTTCCAGGGTACAACACTCTCCTAGTTTTTCTCTTACTTCTCTGGTTGTGGCTGCTCAGTAGGCTTTAATGGTATTTGTCACCTCCTCAACCTCTACACACCGGGGTACCCCAAGACACCAGGCCTAATTTTTTCTATCTATACCTATCTTCACCCTGTGTGATAATGAACCTCACATCTACAGTCTCAATCCTGAACTGCAGAATTGAACATCTAAATGTCTCCCTGACATGTACACTTGGGTGTTTAATAATCATATCAAACAACATGTCCAAATGGAACTCCAGCTGTTACCTCCCAAACTTGCTCTTCCTGCAGGGATATTTATCTAGGTTAATGAAACTCCATCCTTTTAGCTTCTTAAACAAAACCTCTGAAGTCATCCTTGATAACTCTCCCATACAGCCCCACATCTGATCCCTCAACATATTCTGTTGGCTCTGTCTTATAAATATATCCAAAATTGAATGACTTCTCATCATAGCTTCTGCTACTACTCTGGTCTAAGTCACCATCATCACTTCCTGGATTATCTCAATGGCTTTTTAAAAGTAGCTTTTTGCTTTTATCCTGACTACCTATTTATCCTCAACACAGGAGTAAGAATGATCAAGTTAAAAGTCAAATTATGACACTCTTCTGCTCCAAACCCTCTGGTGGACTTCTGTCTATCAACATAAAAGCCAAAATCTCACAAGAATTTAATTTTCTACTACTATTCCCTCCCTTTCCTTTGCCTGCTCCAGCCCTAGGGGCCAGCCAAGCTAGCCTCTCTGAGGAAGAGAAAATATGCCAAGCATGCTCCTGCTTTAGGGCCTGTGTACTTTTATCTGCCTTGAATACTCTTCTTTAAAATATCTACATGGCTTACTATTTCACTTTCTTTACTCAAATGCCACCTTTTAATTGAGGCCTCCCTGGTCACCTAATATAAAATTTTGATAGCATACTTTACCCTCGCCCTTCTCCCTTTCCTATTTCCTTTATTCCTAAGCCCTTATTGTTATTTGACACAGTATATATTTTACTTTTTTATCTTGTTTATTGCCTCTCACACTAATATGTTAGCTCTATTTACATCTTCAGGATTTTTAAAATTATTTTATTCATTGCTGAATCCCTAGCAACTAAGAACAGGGCCCAGCACACACTGGGTGTTTAAGAAATACTTGTTGAATAAATCCACCACTGTAGTACCTTGTGTAAATGATAAACATGGTAGCGCTTGGGAAGTACTTATCAAAAAGAATGAATGGCAAGAAGATACCAAACATACCAAAGCAAGATCAAATCTAGCTTATTACTCTGTACTATAGGATTAAACTAGTCAAACCATAAAAAACTTGGAAAGTACATGATATCCTTACCTAGGCCAGGTCTTGACTCTTTTTTCTTCTGAGAGGCCCAACCCACCATGGAAAATTTATCACTTCCTGGTTTCTCCTCTAAGCCTCTATTCAAGCGCCAGATTTTTAGTGTATTGTCATCAGAACAGGTAGCAATCTAAGAGGAAGCACCAAGAAGGGAATTAAGAAATTTTAATCAAAGATTCACAATACATTAAAAAAACAGGTGTGTCTTAAGGACTTGTGACTGGAGAATTATTTTGTCTAATAAACAGGATATAGAAAATAATATCTGAAAGATCATGTACATCCATTTCTTGCTTTCAGGAATCATTCCAGATTTCCAACAAAGCTGACTCTTTAGTTTCTTCTTCATATACATTCTACTAGTATGTCTTTTGTTAATGGTCATTTCTTATCTAATCTAAAGTTCTGCTATAAAACCTGGCTCTTTATTATCTTCTGTATAAATACAAAATATGTAATTAAGACACCCTTTTTACGCTTCTGTTAAATAATCCATCAGTATATGTTACCAACATTCAATTTCTACAATTTTCTTCTGAATTCTGCATTTTGTGCCACATTGCTAAAGTAATGGCACCATTTGCAAGATCAGACTTGGCCCATGTCTCTAGTAGGCTGTGACAAGTAGAAGGAAACCATTCCTTTTGAAATTCTTTTTCAGATAGGTAAAGGAGCAATCTGGGAAAAGAACAAGTTCACTAGGCTGAAAGAAGTTAAAAAATAACCTTTGCCCCTTTAAAAATATCTGACTATTCTCGATCTTGGTCCCAAGCCTTTTATGGCAGAGAAAGTCCAGCTTGAAGAGCTTGTGGCAAATGGCCACTGGTACCAGAGCTGTTCCTCAGCATTTGTTTATATAATTTCTCTATTTCAGTCACTAAAGAGAAAGAAAAAAAGAATACACGTTCTCTTAAGTCTTGGCCCCCAAGAGACTGGCAGCTTTTTCCTTTCCTTACTGGGAGGCCAAAAGAAGATACACATATTTAACTGTTCAATATGAAATGTTTGGAATCTCACAGTTCCTCTATAGTTTATTAACAATAGTTATTTACAGAGCATCTACTGTGTGTCTGGTAGTTTACATTCTTTATCTTATTTAATTCTCACACTCTAAAATCTTTGTACTCAAATAATCTCATATGCAAAATGGGAATAAAGTTATTTGCCCAAAGTAACCACAATCAAATGGAGGAGCTAGAATTTAAACCAAGCTTTCTCTTATTCTAAATGTCAGACATTAAAAACACAAAAACAACACAAACCATATCCTACTTTCCTAATTCTAGGCTTGGGATGAAATTATTTTTAAAAGACTTAAAAAAGTAGCCAATACATTAGTATAGATAAACAGCCCTGGTATTTCCTTTGAGCACAGGAAATAAGGATAATTAATATATGATGTCTGAGATGCATAGGGGTAAGGATAATATATGACGATTGAAAAAAGATAACATAATTAACTGAATAATTCGAAAATCATTCAACTTAGTAAGTCCATGAAGATGCAACACTCCATGTTAAAAGTAGACATTTCACTAGAAATTACATGGAATCTCAGAGAAAAAAACATCATTAACATGTAATTTAGGGTGATTAAAGTAATGACTGAAAAAAAAGAAAAGGTCTGCCATGAAGTTGAGCACAGAAATGGTAACAAGAATAAGGAGAAATCCACAGCAATACTGGAAGCTAGCAGGGATGCCACAAATAGACCAGACCATGAGAAGTTTCTGGAAGATAAAAAACAGATGGGAACAATAGGCAACAAAACCTCAAAATGTCATACGTGAAAGGGGAGACCTCCACAGAAATAAGATGTCCTGTAAAACCCAGAATAACTCAAAGACCAGAGGCAATGGGGGTTGGGAGAATGACCGGAACTTGAGCTACTATTACATGAAATTCCAATATATACATAGGTTTTAATGTTTCTGGCCTTTCTACATTTTAGGGGTTTTTTTGTTTCTTAAAGTGTCGCTATAAAAAAATTAAAAGGTGGGCATATTGTCTTCTTTCTGGAGTATCTAAAACATTTCAGACCTACTTACATAGTTTAGCAACAGATAACCTAACATGTTAAGACTTCACAGTAACCATTTTGTTAGTCATATGTGAAAACCCAAATGAGGCTGTCAAGATGTTACCTTTAATATACTACATTGATAGTATCTAAAAAGTAAAAAAGACTAGTTCTCACCTTAGATTGTATTTTTATCTTAGATTTTAATAGAAACTTTAATTAAGTTAACAACTTAATTCTACATTTAGGAAAGAAATAACTCTATGGAACCAGAAATCTATCCTTATTTCACAGGGCATAATACCATTATGGTATGGGTAGAGAAAAGCAGAATATGCTTGAGTAATGTGAATATAGATCCTGGATGGCACCTAGATCTTTAAAATCTCAAACATAAAAATTTATATAATTCTCAAAACAAACCTTAGAAAAACCTATAAACCTGTGATCTACATTTTAAACCAACTATAGAGATTCATTTACAAACCTTTGTGAAGTCAGACGGACACCAGCACACAGACGTGACCTCTTGAGAATGACCCAGGAGCACAGTAGGAGGTTGCCAGGGTGTGGAGACCTAGTCCAATCAAAAAGAAACAAGTCAGCAAAGCAATGTTAGATTTCCCAGATAGAGGCCTTTGAATTCAGAAGTGTGTCTTAGAGAGTTTTAGGATTGTTACCAAAGGCCACTAGACCTGCCTAGATATAGTTTGGGGGAAAAAAAAAAAAGATTTCCAATGGGCAATGAAATATTTCTGTTACTGATCTGGGAAAACACAATGAAAACAGCCAAAATAAGTAAATAATATGAGCTTACACACAAGGATAGTTCTTATTTCATATCAGGACAACCTAGCCATATATATTTTGACTAAAATTCAAGACTGGCATTGTCCCTCATTCCTTAGGTGGTAAACTTTCTGCAAGGATGTTATCCATCCTTAAGTAGTCAACTTGACAACTCAGTCCTGTTTTTACACAGCACAGACATTGTCAGATCTCTAGTCAGCTACTTCTAGGAACACTAAATTAACTGTGAAACTTGCAGATTTCCGAAACATGTTACCAGCTCTCTTGGGACAAAACGACGGTCTTCCTTCCAAAACAAGACCGTTCTCTTGTCCCAACAGAGCTGGTCAGTAACTTTTACCAAAACCCAAAGTTATACTCCTTCATTTTGAGTTGGATAACCTTCATTCTGAAGGGATATAAACTATATTTTACATGGCACTTTGGTATCCTTTCTGGAAAAACATTTTTTTTCCTCTAAAACTTTATTTCAGTTAATTTTCTGAGAGAAGTTTTGAATTTTCAAGTAAGTGTCACTCACATTTTAATAAATTTTAACGTAGAAAGAAGGGTCACATTGTACTGTCCTGTACACGTGACTAAGAATCGTATTTTTCCATCATCAGGTGCCACCAGTTATGTGCATTTGACAGCATCATACAGCTGACTCATTCAAGAGATGTCAATCTCTTTCATAGGCCATGGGAATTAATCAGCACAATAAGGAGTACAAACTCACATAACTATTATTAGCATGTGTGTTTCAAAAGAGCAAGGAGGTTGGGGCTGAGAGAAGTTATTCTCTTTCCATTTTCCTGAGGCTCTGAATCATGGCTCATTTGTATGAAGAAAGTGGAGGTGACTCTGGAATGATTATTTGTGGGAATGACTAAGTAAACTTAATAGATTCCCCATATTATAGTTAAGAGATCTGACACACTGATTGATAAGGTTATTCAACTCAATCATTAAATGGTTTAAATGGTACATATGCAATAATTCAAAAAGCAAAGAATACAACGAGCAGAGTCTAACCTGTCTTGCTGAGTAAATTAAAATTTAACAAAAAGGAGGCTTTTTCCACATCCACAGGAACCTCACTTACTGCCTACTCCTACAATGACACAGAGATAATTCGTTCTCACAAGGTAAAATATTTTAGAAAAGACTTTAAAGATCGTCTCTAACTATCCCAGCAGTCACAGAAATTTTCCTTTCCTCTTCCATTTGGGAAGGCCCCAGTCTATTAAGTTTCTCTTCACCCAAGGTCCAAACAGGTCTGGTAGCAGCAAATTAAAAAGGAGAGGAAATCCTCAAGTCCTACTGAGCATCCCTGGTAGAAACACATTATTCTCTTCCATTGGTTCACCCTGCTTATTGCCTCTAGCTTTTAATTTCATGATATTGGTCCTTCCTCAGTTTCTGTATTATAATACCTAGAAGAACCTAAATGTGTACACCAAGGATTAAAATAAGTTTTCAAAAAACCCCCGAAATACCCACCAATAGAATATATGCACATTTTTGCATTTATCTATAGGGTTTCAGAGAAAAAAGAAACAGACCCATAAGAAAAACATTTTGGAATATGATAACAAGGTATCAATGACAACAGTAAAAGTCTAATCCAGGCACTTTACATAGCATTAAAAGTGGGAGGAAGGTTCCTCAAAAAGTTAAACAATTATATGACCCAGCAATTCTATTCTTAGGAATAGAATTCTGTTCCTATACTCCCAGGAGAATTAAAAACCTATGTTAAACAAGAACTTATACACAAGTGTTCATAGCAGCTTTATTCATGTCAAAAAATGGAAACAACTCAAATATCCATCAACTGATGAATGAATAAACAAAATGTGGTCTATCCGCACAATGCATATTACTTATATAACATGGATGAACCTTGATGATATTAAGTAAAAGACGTCAGACACAAAATGCTGATTTTGTATGATTCCACTTATACGAAATGTCTAGAATAGCAAATCCATAGAGACAGAATGAGGTTTAGCAGGTGTTGGGGAGGAAGAGGGGATTAGAGAGTGACTTAACTGTTAAAGGACACAGTTTTTTTTCTGGTGTGATGATGTTTGGGAATCAAACAGTGGTGATGTTGGTACAACACTGTGATTACAATAGTAAGTACTCCATTGTAAACTTTAAAATGACTAAAATGGTGAATTTTATGTTATATGAATTCTGTCTCAATAAAGAAAAGTTGAGGGAAGGGCATGTTATGGGTTAAAATGAGAAACGAATGTCTAACAAGTTTTTATGAACTTTTATGCTTTGATAGTTTAAGACTATCCTAGGGTATAGTATGACTACTTCAAGAAAGATTCATTTCTTCTAATGAGATTCAGGTGACTTTTAAATCCTTCATTTTTATTCAAATAAGTTTTTATTTATGTCCCTACATTATTATAAGAACATTATCATAATTATATAACTTCATTTTTTAAAGCTTCCTTTCCCTTTTAAGTAGGAAGAAGACTATTAAATCTAAGAGACATTTATATCCATGCATTTTGGAGATACTCAGACACAGAAGACTGTCCTCTCTTACATATTCTACCTTTTGTAAAATAAAGACTTCAATTCAAGGCACAAGGAATCCCAAAGTTAAATCTCCTAGAACTATGAAGGTACCTCTAGAAGTAAATGGCTCTAACCTACAGATCTCATAAAGTTATTCTGTGTACTGAAACATACAAAGAAGATCAGCACTTTTTCTCACAAAATCTCTTCTCTGCCCAGTTGGAAACCAAGTCTAATCTTTATTTCTGCCATGAGATCATTTACACTTCCTAAAGTGTCAGGCTCAACGTTTCACCAGTCAGTGGTAGAATGACTATGCCAAATCAGTTTATTTATAACCACTTCGATGCTATTCAGTGGCTATATCAGAAACAAACCAGAGAAAAGAGGATGGGGTGAGGGTGGGACAATAGTTAGGAAATAAAAAAGAAAAGGTATAATATTAAATCTTTTTAAGTCTTAGACCTCAATATCAGTCTGAATATATTATATTTCCCCTTTGCTGGGCAGTAGTGAGGATTAAAAAGCCATTCTTTTCTGTCTTAAGATACAAAACTCCCTTCTATTTTGTTTTCTTGTGCCCATGGGCTTTTGGCTTTTTAGCATAGAACAAATTCCAATACTTAAGATAATTCTGACTTTTTAACACGTAGAAGAGCAATCTAACAGCCTGGATATTCAGCTTGAATGGAATTGCTCTTAAAATACTACTCCTCCTTTTTTTAATCATGGAAAAGAGAAACTGAGCCACCTCACTAGGCAAATTCAATTTTAGGAGGTGCAAGCTTGCCAGGATCTCAAATATCAGAGCCTGTACACCGAGTTATGTGTGGACAGGCAGAAGAACATCACATCTGAACCACGTCATTCAACACTGACATGTGATCCAGCCTAGGAATTAAAAAAGGGTGACCCATGTATGTGGTAGCCACTGATTGGTTGTCTGAAAATGGCTTAGAAACAACGGCCAACTATATTTAGTGTATATCTTTAAAGGCAGGAAGTATTCCCTCAACCTTCATTCCCTGAAACAAAATTTTAAAAAGGCCTTTGCGCTAGAGAAGAGGAAGGAACTTTAAGAATTGTCAAGAAAACTTTACACACATACACATAATATATAATTGTACACATAATTATGTATATATATATAATTTAAAAATTTATTAAGAATTTTAAAACTGTATCAAGAAAACTATACAACACACACGTAATTGTATACATAATTATGTACATATAATTAAAACTTATTAAGAATAATTTAAAAAGAATGATCAATGCGTATTTTTTGAATTATTCTTTACATGCTTTTTGTTATGTTTGGAAAACAATTTTTTTTTTTTTTTAAGAAGAAACAAACTTTAAAAGATACAGACCTGTGGTAGGAATAAAATCCTCTAGTTAAGTTGGGAGCCAAAGTAGAGAAGGAAACACAGGTAAGACAGTGAGCAAAGAAGAAAGGAAAAAGGTAGCAAAATAAGCATTAAGACCAAATTTGAAACTGAAAATTTAAAATATAAGAGCATTAGTGCCAGTGACATAACATTGTTAAAGTTAAAATCTCAAGTAAGAAGAATACTCTAAAAAGGAAACTCCATCTTGTGATGGAGTCTCAAGTATATATTTTATAGGCAAATTTTCATTTAAAAATATAACAAAAGAAATATGCTTGTAGAAAAAGGCAGGCCCAGCATAGAAGCATCTTAGATAGAGCAATATCTCCACCTTGTGACTATTTAGGATGTTGTCACTAAAATTTTAATAAAGCAGTGTTGCATTTTCGCAACTCTAGTTATATAGAAACCACTTTTTTTTGTACTTCCCTCAGGACTGGAAGAAATTAAGCTGAAGAATTATGCTTCATACTAAACAGGTTTTACCCCGTCCTAAAAAAAATTAGCAATATTACTTTCTAGAGCTTGGCAGGATAAAGAATGATACAACTTTCTCTTGAGAAGGGTTTGATACTATCAAAACTATGGGATCTATGAAATTTTAGACGTTATGACTTTAAAACCCAAAATCTGTGAACTCTAATCATTCAATTCACCAATGTCAAAGACATTAATGAAGTTACAGGGAGATCTAGAAGATAACTAATTCTTAGTCATGGGTAAACAATGCGTTAATGATTGTTCTCTGAATTCCCAGAACATTTCCATAATTAATTATTCCTTCAAGAGACAGTTTTCAGTAATAAGTGCTACCTGTTGTGTAATATTTTTATTTTCTCCACTGGGCTTCAAATGGACAGCTTTAAATGTCTTAGCTTACAGTAGACACTTTAGAATTACTGTTATTTAAAAAAGTTAATTAAAAGATTATTGGTCAGGCGTGGTGGCTCACCCTGAAATCCCAGCACTTTGGGAGGCCGACTTGGGCAGATCATGAGGTCAGGAGATTGAGACCATCCTGGCTAACATGTTGAAACCCCATCTCTACTAAAACTACAGAAAAAATTAGCCGGGCATGGTGGCAGGCGCCTGTAGTCCCAGCTACTTGGGAGGCTGAGGCAGGAGAATGGCATGAACCTGGGAGGCGGAGCTTGCAGTGAGCCGAGATCATGCCACTGCACTCCTGTCTGGGTGACAGAGCGAGACTCCATCCCAAAAAAAAAAAAAAAAAAAAAAGATTATTAAATAATGCTATTAAATATATAAAAATCTGAGAAAGCAGCCATATCTACTTGTAGCCTGAAGATCAGCTACTTGTAACAAGAGAATAAAGATTAAATTAATCACACAAATAGTTTTGAGTTTCTGTTTTGTGCAAGGCTCCATGGGTGATTCAAACACAGGATCCTAAGGATCAAAATACTGTATTCTGAACGAGAGTTTGAAAACACAGGGCAGAAAGTCAGTACAGCATATTTTCCAGGATGCAGGAACAAAGTAGTTAAGGTTCTTACTACCCTCTGAATTCTCAATTCCTAATCATTTGTGAAACAGAGGATACAAATTGTCAATTTCTGACAAGCTATGGCCCTGAAAGTGTCATACATTCTGTAGCAGAGTAAGGTTTCAGCTATATTAAGAGCCAAGAGCAACCTTTACTAAATATCTGACGTAGGAATAGTAGAGTATGTGGTTACATTAAACTTACCTCATATTGCACAGAACAAATATTTGCAAGAATACTTCAGTCTAACATTTGTGGGTGAAGTTTAGCAGCTTACCTTCCATATGTAGGCAGCTTCATCACTTGAGCCACTGACTAAAAACTGGTCATCTGGACTAAGGCTGGATTTTACATAAAAGGTAGAGTTCTGGTGTCCATTGAAAATAGCCACTGCCAGAGGAAAAAAAACAAATTACTTGGCTCTTGTTATTTCTAGTGGTCAAATGGATATAGACAGCATATACTCTAGCAAGTTTTATCACTGTATTGCCTATTGAAGCAGATGGTCTAGCTTTATCCATGAAATACAAGGGAACTGGACACTGGCAGAAAAACAAAACCCTAGAAAGAGGCTTTAGATTAGATCCAATCTCATGAACTCAGTCTGAATACTTGGTATGAAAATGGCGATATCAAGAGAAAAAAATTTGATGAAAACATTTCTTAAAAAAAGAATGCAGCCAATGTGCAACTGACAGTAAAACACCTTTATAAGACCCTCTCTCTCCAGCCCAGGGTAGGATTTCTTCCATTGCATAATATATTCATCTAATTTCCCCTTATACTTCAAGACTCTTGAGGATAAATTTTATGTCTTACTTTTTCTTCACTAGATTTTATAGTGCTTTGAACAGAGTAGATCCTCAAACATTTGTTCCATGAATAGGAAACAAACAAACAAACAAACAAAACAGTGAAAAGTATCATTTGAGTTCTGGTTAAAACTTACTACTAGCTTATCTGGGATGTGAGAATCATTTTAATCCAGCATTTTAAGTAGGCTGAATGGTGGAAGTAGCTAGTGGGGTAAACTATGTTCATATGCAAGGCACTAGATTAGGTTTAGCCTTCTCACTATCAGTGGCAAAAGGGCAGGTAACCCAACCTAGCATACGTTCTTGATAGGTTCTTCTATCCTAAGAAGGTCAAAACCTGAGGCCTCTGACATTAGAACACTACTAGGAAATACAAGAGAAAAATCTCAATGTTTGGAGAATTTAAGGATACCTTTAGGCAGGAAAAAACAATCACACTACAGAGAGAAAAGTATTAGTAGGGGACTTAACAGCTTTCCATAAGTGCTTACAGGAATCTCTTCCATTTTCTAGAATAAAGCTGGAAAAGAACTTTGTATTTATAGCTTTTAAGGAAAAAGCTATGCAGGCATAGCAAATACTCCTCACATCAGATATTTTTACTGTGAAAGTGAGGCAGGATATGAATCAATTTGTATACACCTATTATCACTGCAAAATAAACAAGCTCCTTTATTCTGAACATTGTTTTAAAACTGTAATTTTTAATCTTCCTCAACTCTGAACTATGAATGGAAAACTCTAGCCTGAATTTCCCACTATACCTGTAAGGATTTATTGCCCTCTGCTGGTCTAAGAAAGGCTGGTATGATATGCACTGTAAATGTTTAAACCTTGCTAAAAATCCTCCTAAAATGCATATTGGCTTTAATGAGCTCAATTTAATCTTGCAAAGTCATCCTCATGAACATCACTTAATATAACACCATAAATACAAAGCATGGTAGATCAAGTATCAAATCCAAGATCCTTTCAGAAGTTTTGAAAAGGACAAGTAATTACAAGATGTTATACACACACACACACACACACACACAGAGTTGTCATTCAATTTTTTTTTTTTTTTTTTTAAGACAGGGTCTTACTCTGTCACCCAGGCTGGAGTGCAGTGGCAAGATCATGGCTCACTGAAGACTCAAACCTCCCAGGATCAAACCTCCTCCTACCTCAGCCTTCCGAGTAGCAGGACTATAGGTACATGCCACCACATTCAGCTAATTTTTTGCATCTTTGTCAAGATGGGGTTTTGCCATATTGCCCAGGCTGGTCTTGAACTCCTGGGGTCAAGCGATCCGCCAGCCTCAGCTTGGGTTTATAGGTATGAGCCACCATGGCCAGCTGTCATTCAATTTTTAAGGAACAAATTGATCTATTAATCTATTTACCTATCTATCCATCTGAGCAAATGAAATTAAATAGAAGCACACAAAAGGTTTACTAAATCATTAGCGAAGTGTTTGACGGCAGGACACTAAACTCAAGGCCCTTTTCAGTGCCACACTGCAGCAAAAATTATATAGAAAGAGCTCTTGTACATCTGATAATATAATCAGGATTAGGTTTTATCTTTCAAGGAAAGATTTTTGATTAACTAAATTAGCAGTTCTCCAAGCTCAGATTCCATTAAGGAAAGCAGCAAAAGAAACACCTCTTCCCTTTTCTAAACATTATTGCTCTTGCTTAGAGAAAATCAGACCCAGTGCAAAGCATCAGAAATGCCGACTATGATACTGCCACCAATACTAAAGTCCTAATAAGATTGCTTGGAGTGACCTTTGGAAACTTCTTTAAGATCTCAGCTAAAATGACAAGTTCTGGACCGGCACGGTGGCTCACACCTGTAATCTCAGCACTTTGGGAGGCTGAGGTGGGCGGATCACGAAGTCAGGAGTTCGAGACCCGCCTGACCAACAAGGTGAAACTCCGCCTTTACTAGAAATACAAAAATTAGCCAGGCGTGGTGGCGGGCACCTGTAATCCCAGTTACTTGGGAGGCTGAGGCAGGAGAATTGCTTGAACCTAGGAGGCAGAGGTTGTAGTGAGCTGAGATCGAACCACTGCACTCCAGCCAGGGCAACAGAGAGCAAAACTCCATCTCAAAAAAATAAAAAATAAAAGATTAAAAAAAAATAAATAAAATGACAAGTTCTGTACTTGAGGTTTCTTGTTTATCAAACCATTTCACTTTAGTGGAAGCTGGGTAACTCTGAGGATTGGTTATGGAATTCAACGTGTTTTTGAAAGATCTATAGATGAGGAATAACCAGGCTACTAAGATGTAGCTTAAGAAATTGATGTTCTTAAAAATAACGTAACCCAAATAACTCTCTTAAAGCATGCCTGAGGCTGGTGATTTGGAAGAGGGAGGGGAGAAGATTAAAAAAAGAGGAAAGCATGCTTGAGAAACTTGGGTTTTCTTTTTAAAACTATCATTTATTAGTTGTAAGTATCAGATTCTATTTTTATAGTTTTGAGGGAAAAAAAAAGGCGAGGCTGGGGAAAACATCTAGAAATAAAAGGGCCTCTCTTTAACATTAAGGAGAAGGCTGAGATAGGCTAAAACTATTTTGGGGGTCTGAGAAATTCAGTCCCCTAATTTTAACCAGCAGCCCCTAAAGAGGACAAAAGCTGAGCAGAAGCACTTTGTCTACTCCACAGCTTATTAAATCAAAAATTGAGAGAATTCTAAATATAGGCCAAAGGGTATAATTTCAGGAGATATTCTCTATTAAAATAAAATTAAGTCACCATGTAAAGCACAATTCCGCTTACTTATGAAATCACAAGGAATGTACACTTATGAAATTATCACCGGATGTAATCAAAGATGTCAAAGTCCTCATATGGCTTAACAAGTTCAGTTTAGAAGAAAACCCATTGAATTATCATTACCAAAAAAAAGCCCATAATGGTTTCCTGGTAAGAGAATTTGAATGACTAATGTCTTACCTGGAGAAGTCTTCAACCCAGTCATATTGAACATGTAGATGTTATCGTCTGTGCAATTAGCAAATAAAGTAGAGCCAGTGGAATCCAAAATCAGACTTGAATATCCTGGAAAAAGTAAACTTAAGTTAGCATGTCCTGATGATGGTGAGTAGATTTGAGGTAGAGACAAAACGTACAGACAAAAATAGATCGTTCCTTAAGAAGAATCATCAGAATTCTTTGTCCCCAAAATATACACAAACCAAAAACATTCTTCTGAGTTTTTATCTTTTGAACTTCACATATTAGAATTTTTCATATCAATGTTACTGGAAACTAGCCTAATGTTTGTTTGTTTGTTTTTAACAAAAACTCATATCTCCCCCAAAAGACCTATACAAAGGCTTACCAAGTTTTCGAGTGCTGCTACCTGGGTACAGGAAAGACTTGGATGCTATAGGTTCTTGTCGATAAGCAGTATAATTCTTACGTAAATCCCATACTTTGATTATCCTAAAAACCAAGGCAAATAAATATTTTGTAGACCTTCTTCCAACCCCAAACAACTTCAATTACACTAAATGTGAAATGACTTTTAATCTAACTCTTCTGGCACATTAGCTAGGTACAGTGAGGATACTTAATTGGGAAACAAATCAAACTATCTTACACTGTTGTCTCCAATACCAGGCTTATAATTCTGACAGAACGGAAACAGATGTGATTTGACCCAGTGATGGGTTACTGGAGTTTACTCTAAGGGAACGGAAAAGGAAGATGAAGGTTGAGTGCCGATAGTAATTGTTCCATTGTTTTTAGAAAAAACACTTCCTAAGCCTTAATATTCTGCATATATCCTTTGATATCATAAGTAGTAAGTTCTGTCCCTGTGGTTACATCTCCGTACATAACTCCTTAAATAATCTAAACAAATTGTTCCATGAAATAAAGCATTTTTTCATTTCATCTACTGAGATAATTGTCTTAACCCTCTACTTCTAGCATGAAGGCAACTTGAAAACACAGACCTGATATGAAATGACAGTATTCTTGGAAACAAACAGAGCAAGCTTTCACAGTCATTCACAAGCAGAACTAGTAACTTTTAGATAATCCTTCATTCCTGCCTGATAATTTGGTTCAGAGGGTTTTAGTGCCCAGAGGACACAATGGAAATCCTAGTTTGGTAAGCCATCATATTTTAAATTAAAAATTTTAAGGGAAGGATGCCTTGAGAGATATAATAGGAAGGAAGCTTAAAAAGAGAGTCTCCATTTGCAAAGATTTTATATTCTACAAAGCAACCAACAAGCATCACAGAGCAGACTTATTTGGAAGCCAAGAATTCAGACTAATCATGGATGATAGGTATGTGAAAGTCATTAGACCTTACTATCATCAATCTAGTTAGATTACTCCCAGAAATGTTAATTACATCCCCAGAATCAGATTTCTTCTTTTAGGATATTCTTAAACCTGAAAAAGATAAAACCCGAAGTAACAGAAATTTTACTCTTCAAAATGAGAATTAGTGACTAAATTATATTGCATAAGGCAAGCAAGCTACCCAGCCAGCTTTTCTAAGATAGCAACAGCAGCTACCACTGCTCTTACGTGCTAGACAATGTGCTAAGCGTGACACATGTATTCTTTCATTTAATTATCCTTCAAGAGTCCTTCAACTAGGTATTTTCCAATGTGATCTACAGTTCCTTTTCTCATTTGGGGTACTTGCTGTGTTGACAGTTGAAAGCCCACACATTCAATTATAATGAGACTATGTGACTGTACCATCACAGCTCAAAAAAAAGATCTCGTTGGAAGAAATAAGAAATAGACTCTTACCCATCCACAGCTCCTGCTGAGACTAATGTATTCTCGTCTTGAAAGAGGACCACAGTAACACTTTGCTGGAAATCCTGATAGCACAAGAAAAGAAAAAGAAGATTCTATCTTGAGCATCATAATCTTTACCATCAAGAGAACGAGGTGCTAAAAAACGACTTTTCTCCCCAGACTGACTTAGATGAAGTCTTCTCTAATGAGCTCAATCAGATATATATGCTGACCAAGAGGTAATTTTAGCAAGGATCATTAAGTTTTAGTATATAATACTTCAACTTGTACTCAAGAAACAAACTGGTGACTAAAAGATTTTGCTTATCTGAGCCTACTGCATCTAGTTAGACTCAGCCCTACTAATACGCTGTGTGTATCCTTAGGAAACTTACTTAACTTTCTTGTGCTGGTTTAACCTCTAAAATGTTGCTCTACCTAGATCATCATACAGGAGTATCAAAAGAATTATGAATAAAAGATTATTACATGTTCTCTGAAAAAGAGGCCCAGTGGAGTCTTACCTCCTAATTGCTATTACCTAACAAGTTATCTTGGCTCAGAACCCGTTTAAATGTCTGAAATGTTACTCATTTTAACTTCATACGGCCTCCACTATCTGCCTCCATTCATGCTTGTGTCCTGTTCATGGTGTATAGTTTTAAGCCTTAATGTCTTAGCAGTCATACTTCCCCCAAAATATTAACTTGTACCCTACATACCACGAATATGAAAAAAAATTAAAGTGAGAAAAAGGGCAATTTTTTTTAAAGAAAAAGGATATATTACGGGCATTGTTTGAGCTCTGACTGTAAGTTATTAGAGTGGTACTATGTTCTACCCATGTGTTTCTCAATATATTTGATAATATTTTGTCAAATGCTTAAAAATAAGCTGGCCAGGTGTGGTGGCTCACACCTGTAATCCCAGCACTTTGGGAGGCTGAGGTGGGTGGATCACGAAGTCAGGATATCGAGACCATCCTGGCTGACACGGTGAAACCCCCTCTCTACTAAAAATACAAAAAATTAGCCAGGCATGGTGGCGGGTGCCTGTAGTCCCAGCTACTCAGGAGGCTGAGGCAGGAGAATGGCGTGAACCCAGGAGGCGGAGCTTGCAGGGAGCCAAGATCGCGCCACTGCACTCCAGCCTGGGTGACAAAGCGAGACTGTCTCAAAAACAAAGAACAAAGAAACAAAAAACGTATCTCTCTGTAGTTTGTATTACGAAAACAACAGGTATTTTTCCCCATAGAAGACTGCATCACAGTACTTAATATGCTTCCTCAAGCTACTCCTCCCCGACTTTTCCTAATGAATTCCACTATACTATAGGGGTGTGTGTGTGTGTGTGTGTGTGTGTGTGTGTGTAGAGAGATTTTTAGGGATGAGACTCAGTAAGGTGAATTTTTAACATGTGCCTCAGGCAACTCTGATGTACATAGTATTTGAGGTGATGGCTATCTCAATTACCCTGATTTGATCATTATACATAGTGTGCCCCCCCAAAATATGTACAATTATGTTATTAATTTTTAAAAATGTAGATATTGAAATTAAAAAAAAAATCATCACTTGAAAGCTTAATGGCATGAGACAACATGATCTTATGTTTAATTCAATCTAATTATTTAAAACCAAAATAAATTTAAAGATATTTATCAACAAGCCTACGTATATTTTAATTCCATCAGTAATATAGGTAAATGTAATTATAATTCAGAAGAACTAAAAATTAGAATTTGAGAACCACAAATGTAGGCACTGAATAAGCAATAAACCATTGATATCAAATGAAAATCATGAAGATTCTCATTCACTTAATCAATAGCCTCCCATTTATTCTATCCTATAGATAAGATCTGCACACATGTATACATCTGTAAAACCTTACCACAGAAGGAGCAAGTCCTTTTGAATTCTGTTTCTTCTTGGGTTTTGAAGGGGTTTGCTTGTCTGAGGTGTTGTGAGCTCCACTGATTTGATTCACTTGCCTATAAAACCCATCTGAAAGATATTCCAAGGAAATTTAGGTTTCAGGATTCTTACATGCTGAGTACAACATGTGTACATAAAACTTCAATATTAAGTAATTTTTGACCAAATTGGTGAAATTAGAAGCCAGCAGAGCCAGCTACACTACATCTCCTGTGGTGAGACTATAATGTATAAAAAGGGAGAGATGTTTTAACAGCTTTAATAATTGCCAAAACTTGGAAACAACCAAGACTCCATCTCCAAAAAAACAAAAACAAAGATGTCCTTCAGTGGGTGAATGTATAAACTGTGGTTCATCCAGACAATGGAATATTATTCAGCACTAAAAATAAATGAGCTTGATAAAGCCATAAAATGACATGGAGGAAATGTGACTAGGGGAAGTAATAAGATCAGCGGTTGCCAGGGCTTAGAGGGAGGTAGGGATGAATAATTGGAGCACAGAAGAATTCTAGAGTAGTGAAACTATTTTGTATGATGCTACAATGGTGGACGCGTGTCATTACACATTTGTCAATATCCACAGAATGTGTAATACTAAGACTATATAACACTAATGTAAATTATAAACTCTGGGTGACAGCATGTGTTGATATAGGTTCACTGATTATATAACAAATGTACCACTCAGGCATAGGATGTTGTCAGTGGGGAAGCCTGTGTGTGGGCAGGACAGGGGCTATATGGGAACTCTCTATACTTTCTGCTCAGTTTTGCTGTGAACCTAAAACTGTTCTACAAAATAAGGTTTATTAAAATTTTTCAAAATAATTTTATTATCTATTTCAAAATAGCTAGAAGAATGGGAGGCCAAGGCAGGCAGACTGCCTGAGGTCAGGAGTTCCAGACCAGTCTGGCCACATGGTGAAATCCTGTCTCTACTAAAAATACAAAAACTAGCAGGGCGTGGTGGCATGCACCTGTAATCCCAGCTACTCGAGAGGCTGAGATAGGAGAATTACTTGAACCCAGGAGGTGGAGGTTGCAGTGAGGTGAGATCACGCCACTGCACTCCAGCCTGGGTGACAGAGTGAGACTCCATCTCCAAAAAAACGAAAAAAAAAAAAAACTAGAAGAGAAGAATTGTAATGTTTCCAACAAACACAAAGAAAAATGTTTGAGGTGATGGATTTCCCAATTACCCTGATTTGATCATTTCATGTTCTATATATGTATCAAGATATCACATATACCCCCCAAAATATGTACAACTATGTTATCAATTTTTCAAAATGCAGAAACTAAATTTTTAATAAATTAACTAAACGTGAACAGTGAGATAATCATCATTGTCTGCTTAATGGCATCACGAGACAACCATGAGTTTATGTTTGAATTCAATCTAATTCTTTAAAATCAGGCCGGGCATGGTGGTTCACACCTGTAATTTCAGCACCTTGGGAGGCCGGGGTGGGCAGATCACTTGAGGTCAGGAATTTGAGACCAGCCTGGCCAACATAGTGAAACCCCATCTCTATTAAAAAAAAAACAAAAATTAGCCAGGCATGGTGGCAGGTGCCTGTAATCCCAGCTACTCAGGAGGCTGAGCTAGAGGAATTGCTGGAACCCAGCAGGTGGAGAGTGCAGTGAGCCAAGTTCATGCCACTGCACTCTAGCCTGGGCAACGGAGACTCCATCTAAAAAAAAATAATAAAATAAAATAAAAAAATAAAAATTCTTGAAAACCAAAATAAATTTAAAGACATTTACCAGTGAGGCTGCGTATTAATATTTTTAAGTCCATCAATAATGTGGGTAAATAGCATTATAATTCAGAAGACAATATGAGATAAATACGTGAGTGTAATACTTGTAACAATGACAAAGATCCTGAGATCTGGAACAGTGAGCAGAAATGGGGAATTATGAGTACACGCCCTCTGGTGGTAATCAGATGAAATCACTAACTCTTTCACTCAAAATTAAGTACAGGGTAATCCCAAATCTCTCAGAATTAAAATCTAACCTTTTTTGTTGCACCTGGTATCCCAGACCATAATGTTGCCATCTCTTCCACCTGTACAGAATACAGCTGTGCGGGAAATAAACAGATTATTGAGAGGTTAACAAAACCAGTAAATGACACATATATTTCAATTTAAATTTCCTAGACTATTATGTGCTAGGTACTGTATCTGGCACTGGAGTCAAACATTTAAAAATATATGGCTCAATAACAAATAGGAAAAAGGATTACGAGGAGCTTGAGATACTAATGTTGAACCAAAACTTTACAGAATCACCCCTCTGTAAATTTTTTAAAACCCATATAAAATATATAGTGGTTATAGTAAGAATGACAAGCAACAGTCAAAATACGGAGTGCTTATTATTCTAAATGTTAGCTACTATCCCACATGTTTTATACAAATTATCTCAATCCTTGCTATCAACCTTATTAGGTAGGTACCAAGAGAGGCACAGAGAGGGTAAATAACTTGTAAAGGTATTCCTGGCAGTATGAATCAGCTTACACTCCAAACCTCTAAACTGTATTGGCTCAGTATAAAAATATGGACCAGATCCGTATGAAGTTTGTGAAAGAGGCTGCCTCTGGGATGCAGTGGGATTGGAGAAGGCACTATAGGAGAACTTCAATTTATCTGTAATGTTTTATTCTTTAAAAGTAAGCCAAAAAACCCCCTGCCTCCTGTGTGAAAGAGTGAGCACTTAAAACTAATCCACTTGCATTAGTTGTAAATGGGATAAAACACAAAAACAACTATCTGAGGGCTCTGTGGAAACTGAATGAAAACATGCAATTTTGCTTACTGATATACATAATAGTTTACATATTTATGGGGTATATGTGATATTTTGATATCTGCCTGGAATGTGTTATGATCAAGTCAGGGTATCTGGTATCCATCACCTTGAGTATTCATCATTTCTATGTGCTGGGAACATTTCAATTCGTCTCTTCTAGCTGCTTGAAATATACAATATTTTGTAAGGTGACAACAGTCAGGTATCGAACAATGGAACTTATACCTTCTATCTAACTTTATGCTTGTATCCATCAAGCAATCTTTCTTCATTCCACCCTCACACCCACTCACTTTCCAGCCTCTGGTTATCTATCATTTTATTCTCTACCTCCATGAGATTGTTTTAGCACCCACATATAAGTGAGAACATGTGAAATTTATCTTTTGTGCCTGTCTTGTTTAACATAATGTTGATGTGAATGACATTTCATTCTTTCTTATGGCCAAATAGTATTCAATTGTGTATATACTACAATTTTTAAAAACTCTTATTTGTTCGTTAATAGACAGATTGATTCCATATCTTGGTTATTGTGAATAGTGTTGCAATAATGTGACTGCAGTTATCCCTTTGATACACTGTTTCCTTTTGGCTCTATACCCAATAATGAGACTGCTAGATCAATAGTAATTCTATTTTTTTTTTTTTTTTTGAGAAATCTTACTGTTTTCCATAGTGGCTGTACTAATTTACATTCCCATCAACAGTGTACAAGAGTTCTCTTTTCTCCACATCCTTGCCAGCATGTTTTGTTTAATAATAGCCATTCTAACTGGGTTAAGATGATATCTCACTGTGGTTATTAGTCATGTTGAGCAGTTTTTCATATACCTGCTGACCGTTTGTATGTCCTCTTTCATGAAATGTCTATTCATGTTCTTTGCCTACTTTTTTTTTTTTTTTTTTTTTAGACAGGATCTCACTGTCACTTAGGCTGGAGTGGTGTAATCACCGCTCAGGGCTCAGGTGATCCTCTCATCTCAGTCCCACCAAATAGCTGGGACTACAGTAGGGCACCACCATGCCCAGCTAATTTGTTTTTCTTTGCAGAGCCAGAGTTTTGCCACATTGCCCAGTCTGTGTTTGCCTACTTTTTAATTGTTTTTTCTACTGTTGAATTGTTCGAGTTCCTTGTATAGATTCTACATATTATTCCCTTATTAGATGAATAGTTTGCAAATACTTCCCATTCAAAAGGTTTTGGCATGCAGAAGCTTTTTAGTTTAGTATAGTCTAGTTTATTTATTTGTTCTTACTGTCTGTGCTTTTGAGTTCTTGGCCATAAAATTTTTGCCTAAACCAATATCCTGAAGTGCTTTCCCTAAATTTTCTTCTAGTTTTGTTTCAGGTCTTACATTTAAGTCTTTATAATCCATCTTGATTTTTTATTTTTATTTTCTTTGAGACTGAGTCCCACTGTGTCAACCAGGGTGGAATGCAGTGGTGCTATCTTGGCTCATTGCAATCTCTGCCTCCTGTGCTCAAGCGATTCTTAAGCCTCAGCCTTCCAAGGCGCTGGGACTACAGGTGCGCCCACCACGCCAAGCTAATTTTTTGTATTTTAGTAGAGGTGGGGTTTTGCCATGTTGCCCAGGCTGGTCTTGAACTCCTGAGCTCAGGCAATCATCTGCCTTGGCCTCCCAAAGTGCTAGGATTACAGGCATGAGCCACCATGCCCAGCCTATCTTGATTTTCTTTAATACAGTGAGACAGGGGTACAGTTTCATTCTTCTGCATATGGATACTCACTTTTCCCAGCACCATTTATTGTATGTTCTTGGTACCTTTATTGAAAAATCAGTTGGCTGCAAATATATGGATTTATTTCTGAATTCTTTTCTGTTCCATTGGTCTGTGTGTCTGTTTTTATGCCAATGCCATGCTGTTTTAGCTATATTAGCTTTATTCTTTTTGCTTAGGATTGCTTTGGCATTTGGGTTCTTTTTGGCTCCACATAAATTTTAAGATTGTTTTTTCTACTTCTGTGAAAAATGATGTTGGTATTTTGATAGGGATTGCACTGAATCTGTAGATTGCTTTGGGCAGTATGCCCATGGGAAAATAATTTTTCCCATCCATGAGCATGAGGTCTCTTTCCATTTGTCTCCTCTTCAATTTCTTTGATCAGTGTTTTATAGTCTTCCTTGTAGAGATCTTTCACCTCTTTGGCTACATTTATTCCTAGGTGTTTTATTTTTTGTAGCTATTGTAAATGAGATTGCCTTCCTGATTTCTCTCAGCTAATTCATTATCAATGTATAGAAATGCTATTGATTTTTGTATGTTGATTTTGTATCCTGCAACTTTTAATGAATTTATTAGATCTGAGGTTTTTTTTTTTTTTTTTTTTTTTTTTTTTTTTGGTAGAGTCTGGTCCTGAACTTTTCTTTGCTGGAAGACTTATTATTGCTTTGATCTTGTTATTATTGATTTGTTCAGGTTTCCTATTTCTTTCTGATTCAGTCTTGGTAGGTTGTGTCTTGTAATCTATCCATTTCCTCTAGGTTTTCTAGTTAGTGTATAGTTGTACACAATAGTTTCTGATGATCTTTTGTATTTCTGTGGTATCAGTTGTAATGTTTCCTTTTTCAGTTCTGATTTTATTTAGACCATCTTTCTTTTTTTCTTGGTTAGTCTAGCAAGTACTTTATTGATTTTATCTTTTCCAAAAACCTTTTGTTTTTCTGACCCTTTTTCTTGCTTTTTAAGTTTTTATTTTATTTAGTTCTGCTCTGCTATTTATTATTTCCCTCTGTTAATCCAGGGTTTGGTTTGTTCTTGCTTTTCTTGTTCCCTGAGGTACACCATTAGATTCTTTTAAAGTCTTTCTACTTTTTTGATATAGATGCTTATTGCTATAAACTTTCCTCTTAGCACTGCTTTTATTGTATCCCATGGGTTTTGGTATGTTGGGTTTCAATTTTCATTTGTTTCAAGAATTGTAAAAATTTCCTTCTTAATTTCTTCCTTGACCCAAGTCATTCATACCATACTGCTTAATTTCCATGTATTTATAGTTTCCAAACTTCCTTTTGTTGTTGATTTCTAGTTTTATTCCATTGTGGTCTCAGAAGATACCTAATATTATTTCAGTTTTTAAAAATGTGTTGAGACTTGTTTTGTGTCTTAACATGTGGTCTATCTTGGAGAACATTCTGTTTGTTGATGAGAAGAATGTGTTCTGTAGCTGTTGGATGAAATGTTCTGTAAATATCTGTTAGGTCCATTTGGTCTAATGTGCAGTTTAAATCCAATTTTCTGTCTAGATATCTGTCTAATGCTAAGTGGGGTGTTGAAGTCCTCAACTGCTATTGCACTGGAGTCTCTCCCTTTAAATCTAATAATATTGGCTTTATATATCTGTGTGCTCCAGTGTTAGGTATATACATGTTTAGAATTGATATATCCTTTGGCTGAATTGATTTATCGTCATTGAATAACCTTCATTTCTTCTTACTGCTTTTGACATAAAGTCTGTTTTATCTGATGTAAGTATAGCTATTCTTGCTTGCTTTTGGTTTCCATTTGCATGTAATATCTTTTTACATTCCTTTATTTTCAGTTTATATGTGTCTTCACAGGTGAGATGCATTTCTTGTAGGCAGTATATAATTAAGTCATGTTTGTCTATTTGCCCAGTCTGTATCTTTTAAATGGAAAGTTTAACATGTTTACATTCGATATTATTCATATGTGAAGGCTTATTCCTAACTTTATTGATTGACTTCTGGTTGTTTTGTATATCCTTTGTTCCTTCCTTTCTCTGGTACTTTTTATCATTGTGGTTTCATGGTATTCTATAGTGGTAACATTTCAGTCTTTCCTCTCTCTTGTGTGTCTGCTTACCAGTGGTTTTTGTATTTTCATAATAGTAGATATTGTTCTTCACTTCCTGGTATAAGACTCCTTTAAGTAATTTTTGTATGGCCCATCTATGGTGATTAACTTCCTCAGTTTTTGGGAAAGACTTTATTTCTCTTTTATTTATGAAGGATAATTTTACTGGGTGTAGTATTCTTGGGTGACAGGGTTTTTTGTTTGTTTGTTTTTGTTTTTTTCTTTAAGCATGTTGAATATATCATCTCATCCTCTCCTGGACTGTAAGATTTCTGCTGTGAAATCTGCTGTTAGGTCTGGTGGGGTTTCTTTTATAGGTGACTAGATGTTTTTTCTTTGCTTTTAGAATTTTTCACTTTGTCTTTGACTTTTGACAGTTTGACTACAATGTGACATGGAAAAAAACCTTTTTGAATTATATACTTGTCGGGATCTTGGAGCCTCCTGTATGTGGATATATAAATCTCTTGCTAGACTTGGGAAGTTTTCACCTATTATTTTGTTAAATAGGTTTTCTAACTCTTTCATTTTATCTTTGTCTTCTGGGACACTGAAAATTCATATATTTGGCCACTTTATAGTGTCCCATATGCCATGAAAGCTTTAGTCATTCATCTTTATTATTTTTTCTCTATTTTTGTCTGACTAGGTTATTTTAAAAGATCTTCAATACTTCTTCAAGTTCTGGGATTCTTCTGCTTGATCTAGTGCATTGTTGAAGCTTTCAAAGGTATTTTGTATTTCATTCAATGAATTCTGTAGTTCCAGAATTTAGCTCTATTTTATAATACCTATCTCTTTGGTAGATTCTTCATTTCCTTAATTATTTTTCTGTTTCTTTGTATTGTCTTTCAGAATTCTCTTGTATCTCACTGAGCTTCCTTAGTGTCAATATTCTGGATCATTTTTCCAGGATTTTGTGAATTCCTTTTTGATTGGGATTTGTTGCTGAAGAATTACTGTGTTCCTTTGGATGTGTCACATATCCTTGCTTTTCAATTTCTCTGTGTTTTTATGTTTATACTTGTGCACCTGGTGTAATAGTTGCTTCTTCCAATTTTTTGAATTTGGTTTGTAGTGGAGAACATTTTCCTGAAGATGTATCTA
The DNA here is from genome assembly GCF_024542745.1 of Macaca thibetana thibetana. Taxonomy (NCBI): domain Eukaryota; kingdom Metazoa; phylum Chordata; class Mammalia; order Primates; family Cercopithecidae; genus Macaca; species Macaca thibetana. Next base: position 151,082,990 of record NC_065578.1, read on the forward strand.
TGGTGATGGTTGGAAAGGATACTTGGCTTTGGTTCTGGATGCATGCAGTAGCATAGTCTCTACCATTCCTTTTGGCCATAAATAGAGTCAGTGGTATCTGTGGTTTCATTGGTAGACTAGAGTGTGGTTGTTAGTGCAGACTGGTTAAGTTTTGCCAGAAACTGAAATACCAGGTAGGCCAGTCTTCAGGCCTCAGTGGTGGCAGCAGTGGTCTGAGCCTGCTTGTCCTTTGGCTCCAAGGCAGCATACACTGGCACTGGTGTTAATGGATCCAGGCAGGTAGATTCTTGGGCCTTCAGATGGCTTACTCAGGTACTGGAAATGGCAGCAGTGGGCCAGGTAGGTGGGCAAGTTCTTGAGCCCCTGGGCAGCAGGTGTGGAGTGATGTGGGTGATGACAGTAGCAGTGATGGAAAAATCCCCTGGAACCCAAGTGTTCCATACTAGTGCTGGCAGTGGCTGTGACAGGTTGGGCAGGCCAGTCCCCAGACCTGCAGGTTGCACGTACAGGTTGATGCCAGCTGTGGTGGTAGCAGCAGATTGAGTAGGCCCAACTTCAGACTCTAAGAGGAGTGCTCAGGCACCACTGGTGATGAACTGAACTGGGCAATCCTCAGGCTTCCCATATAGTGTGCTTGGGTAGTGGCGGGTATGAAGCTAGGCTGGGTAGAACTGCCCTCGGTGACCCTGGTGGTGCCTGCAGGTGCTGGCTATGGAAGGCAGGGGTGGGGTGATCCCCAGGCTTCCGGTGGAATGCTCAAGTAAAGGGCAGCAGCAGCTATGCTGCAGTACTGACATGGAGAGTGGGGTTGCTTTCCCTGGGAGTATCCATAGGCAGGCAGTAAAGGGACTGGGCTTCGCTTACACCTCTGCCCTGCGGCAGCTCAGAGTGGTGGTGGTTGCAGGCGGTGGAATTTGTCCTTGGGAAGTGTGAAAATGTGCAGCTGCCCCTCCATTTAGGGGAATGAGGTTGCTGTGTGTGGCTCCTAATTCAGCCTGGGTGGCAGGGCAGGACACAGTCTGGTGGGGGCTGGGCTCTGAAAATCTAACTGTGTTATAGCTGCTTAGGACTTGGAGGTTTGTGGGACCCAGTATGATATCTCTCTGGAGCAATGCCTTCATGAAGTCTCCAGGCAGCTCCCTATGTTAGTCTCAGGGTCCATGAGCATCAAGGGGGTCTCCCATGGCTATTATTATTAGGGTTCACAGTGGGTATTTGGGCTGCTGTGTGTCTCACTTCCTCTTTCCCTGCATAGGAAGCCTCTCCAGATTCCTAGCTGATCCCAGTCAAACAGGCTGCTTTACTTTTCTCTCCTTCCTTGCTTTCAGAGCTTCTTGTCACTTCCCTGTTGAATCCCAGTGTTCTCTCTTAGATGATCTATTTGAAGTGTGATTATCTACGATCTCACTATCACTATAATATCTCACTATTTGGGTTCCACTCTGTGAAAGAGGTGAGTGCCAGATGCATCTAGTCAGCCATGTTGAAACCATTCATCTAATTCAGCACTTTTTAAGTGTCAGGCACTATTCATCCTTTTAACAGCTTTGGTTGTACAGACTCTCACTCAGGTTCATTTTCCCCCTCTTTTGTTGGAATTTGTTGCCTAAAATAGAAACTGTTGTTTGGGGATAAAATTTACTCCTCCCTTTAAGTTACCACTTTCCTCCTTTTTTTTTTTTTTTTTTTTTTTTTTTTTTGAGATGGTATCTCGTTCTGTCACCCAAGCTGGAGTGCAGTGGCACGATCTTGGCTCACTGCAACCTCAGCCTCCCATGTTCAAGCAATTCTCCTGCCTCAGTCTCCCAAGTGGCTGGGATTACAGGCATGCACCACCACACCCCGCTAATTTTTTATATTTTTGGTAGAGATAGGGTTTCACCATCTTGGCCAGGCTGGTCTTGAACTCGTGACCTCAGGTGATCTGCCCACCTCAGCCTCGCAACGTGCTGGGATTATAGGCATGAGCCACCAAGTCCAGCCCACTTTCCTCTTAAACACACAATTTTTGGAGGAGAGTCAACATCTTTAGCAAATGATTGGCCTGAGATTAAGTTACTGGGTTTTTTGTTTTGCTTTTTTTTTTTTTTTTTTTTTGTGGTTTTACCTTGAGGACAGCCAAAGTTGCAGCATTAATAACAGGCAGCTAAAATGCAAATTAAAAAATCTGCCATCTTTCAAGCCAGAAGAACCAGGAAAAGGAGACTGGGAGCAACAAGAACAGTCAGAGAGTGAGGGGACGGGAAAACCTGGATACAGCTAGAGAAAGGGAACCCATGGAATTATGATTCCATGTTTAAACTCAGTCCAAGTCTCTGGCTAACCCCTGTACAATATGGGCAAGAGAAATTGAAAGCAGTTTGCGACTGAGGCTTAAACTAAAGAAAATAATTGAGATAAGATCCACTGTCCTCCTGTAGGTGTGATAGTCTTCAATTTGGATCTAAACAAGTGAATTGCCTGTTAAAAAAGGAACACCAACTCTTTTCTAAGCAATATAACAGAATCTAGAATCCATCATACCATTCGCAATGTCCAGAATATAATCTTAAATTACTTGACTTACAAAGAGCCAGGAAAATGAATTATTCTCAATGGAAGCCAATCCCAAGATAATCCAGATGTTGATTTATCAGATAAGGTTGTAAAGGATACATATCCATGTTAAATGAGTTAAAGAAATGTACACTTGGCCTGGGCAACATGGCAAAACTCCATCTCTACAAAAAATACAAAAATTAGCTGGGTGTGGTGGTATGCACCTATAGCCTCAGCTACTTGGGAGGCTGAGGTGGGAGGATCACTTGAGCCTGGGAGGCAGAGGTTGCAGTGAGCAGATTTCACCACTGTACTCCAAACTGGGTGACAGAGTAAGACCCTGTCTCAAACAACAACAACAATAACAAAAAAAAAAAAAAAAGGAAGAAAAAAATATATACATTTGCAATCAATAAAAAGATGATAAATCTCAGCAGGAAACAAACAAATGAAGGTCAGGCACTGTGGCTCATGCCTGTAAACCCAGCATTTTGGGAGGCTGGGTTGGCAGATCCCTTGGACCCAGAAGTTCAAGACCAACCATGGGTGAAACTCTATCTCTACAAAAAATACAAAAAGAAATTAGCCAGGCATGGTGGCATGCACCTATGATCATGCTACCGCCCTCTAACCTGGGCAACAGAGCAAGACCCTGTCTTTAAAAAAAAAATAAGAAAATTTTAGAACTGAAAACCAGTATCTGAAATGAAAACATTCACTTGATAGGCCTAAGAACAGACTGGAGAAAATTGAGAAAGTGAACTTTAGGACAAATTAATGGAAATCATTCAATTTGAAGAAGAGAGAGAAAAACAGAACTGAACATTATGTTAAATTAAAGAAGCTCGTCACAGAAGATCACATATTGTATCATTCCATTTGTATGCATGTGTATAACGGGCAAATCTATAGAGACCGAAATTACTATAGTGGTTGTATAGGGTTGGAAGGAATGAGTGAAAGTACTGCTAATATGTTCAAGTTTCTTTTTGGGTTGATGAAAAGATTCTACATTTAGATTGTGGTGATAGCTGCACAACTCAGTGAATAAACTAAAAACCACTAAAACGTGCACTTTAAATGGATGGATGTTATGGCTTTTTCAGTTTATCTTAAATTTAGGATAACTGAAAAAAAAGAAAACCTCAAGGACGCATGGGATAATTTAGAAAAGTCAAATATATGAGTAATTGAAAATATATATATACATATGAGTAATTAGGGTACCAGAAGAAGCAGGGAGGAGAGAAAATATGAATAAATTAGGCAGAAAAAATATTTCTTTCTTTTTTTTTTTTTTTGAGTCAGAGTCTCGCTCTGTTGCCCAGGCTGGAATGTGGAGTGCACACTCACGATCTCAGCTAACTGCAACATCCACCTCCCAGGTTCAAGCAATTCTCCTGCCTCAACCTCCTGAGTAGCTGGAATTACAGGTGCCCACCACAACGCCCAACTAATTTTTGTACTTTTATTAAAGATGGGGTTTCATCGTGTTGGCCTGGCTGGTCTTGAACTCCTGACCTCAGGTGATCTGCCTGCCTCAGCCTCTCAAAGTGCTTGGATTACAGGCCTGAGTCACCATGCCTGGCCCAGAAAAAATATTTCAAGAAATGATAGAAAAATTCCCTATTCAGTAAAAAGGAATTTACAAATACAAAAGGCTCAGCAAGCTTCAAATGGGAAAACTGTGAAGGGAACCATGACTAGACATACCACAGTCAAACTGCTAGAAACCAAAGACAGAAAATCCTGAAATTAGTCAGGAAAAACAGCATATTATATACAGGGAAATGATTTTAACAACCACAGAGTTTTCAATGAAAGCAGAGATGATAGTGGAACATCTTCAGGCAATGAAAGGAAAAAAAGCTGTTGACCCAGAATTTCATATCCAACAAAAATGTCCTTCAAGAATGACGATGAAATAAGGACATTTTCAGATAAAGAAAAACAAAGGTAAATTATTACCATCAGACTCGCACTATAAGAAATGTTAAATGAAGTTATTCAAGGAAGTGATACCAGAGGAGAGGAAAAAGATGGCATTGCCAGGGAGAAATCATGAGTTCAGGAAGGAAATTGTGGGTTCAGTTTTTGCTATGTTGAATTTGAAGTACCTGCAGAAAGGTTAAGGCTAGGATTATAGATCCGGGTCAACACAAGCAGAATGAAAAACAAAACAAAACTGGTACAGATGAAACTGTCCAAGAAGGTATAGACTGAAAGCAAAAAAAGGCTAAACACCAAATCCTGGGCCTTGCTAACACTTCAAGGTAGGTAAAAGCAACTATGAAAGAATAAAGAGAAAGCAGAAGGAGTACCAGAGGGAGTGGGATATCACAGATTCTAAGCAAATACTTTTACTGGAATTTTATAAACACTAAAAGTGTAACATATTATAAACACTAAAAGTGTAGCATATTATACAAGCAGAAGAAAAGACCTGGAAAGTTTCACGCTTTCTGATAATTAGATAATAACCTTAGCAAGAGTGATTTCAGGAAGAGGGCTAGATGTGGAAAATAGATTAAACCAAATTAAAGGAGATGGAAAATATGTAACAGTAACTAAAAGAGAACACAGGGTTAAGATATTTGGGAAAATAGGTCACAGGCATTCTTGAGTCTTTCCTAAGGAGAATCAGCCAATAGAGAGGGAGAACTTGAAGATACAGGGTAGTGGGGATACATGCAATGGGGGAAGGTCTTGGGAAGAATCAAGAATGTTTCTCAATTTTAGCTACACATTGGAATCCCTTGAGGAACTTTAAAAAAATAAATGCCTGGCCCACTTCCAAGAGATTCTCATTTAATTAAAACTTGAGAATGATGAGAAAGAAGGTTCAAATATAGGTAAGTTTGTAGGAGAGGAAATAGAAATAAATTTATAATCAATTTTAATTTTCCACTAAAGTTCTAATACTTGCCCTTTTGCCACACAAAGCACGTATCTGAGTCCATTTTCTTTGCTTTTAGTTGGTAGATACTTAGGGAAGGCAAATTCCGTTAGTATGACTATGTCCAGTTAGGATTATTTGTATCCTACCCAGGTAGGGTGGGAAGAACTGGACCAATGATCTTTTCTACCATGCTACCTACAAAAACCCCCACAAAACACTAAGTATTTATATGGTGCCCTGATTGATTATAGACAGATCAATTGATTTAATTTATTTTGAGACTGGGTCTCACTCTATTGCCCAGGCTAGAGTACAATGGCACAATCATAGCTCACTACAGCCACAAACTCCTGGGCTCAAGCGATCCTCCCACCTCAGTGTCCCAAGTAGCTCGGACTACGGGTGCATACCACTGTACCAAGCTAATTTTTTATTTTCTTAGATATAGGGTCTCACTATGTTATCTAGGTTGGTCTTGAACTCCTGCCTCAAGCCATCCTTCTCAGCCTCCCAAGTTGCTGGGATTATAGGAATGAGCCACCATAATGAGCTCAGATTAAAAAAAAAAAGCATTCATATTTCACCTCACTTTTATGTCTACAATATTTTTGTGACCTAAATAGAATAGGTATTTATCTCACAAAATTAGAAAATGAAGGCCCAAGGAGGTAAAAATCACTTTGCCCAAGAGTCCAGAATAAAACAAAGGGCTTCCATGTTTAGTTGCAAAGGTTTGTCCTGTAAGAGGGCTTATGGCTGATGGAGTGAAGAGAGCTATTATCTGTTCTGTTTTACCAAAACAAACCACAGGGCTTGGGAGTAGTATCTGATCAGATTAATTTACACTAGAGCACCTATGGACTACTGAAAGCCATGAAAAAAGCCACCTGCCCCAATCTCTAACTCAGTGCCTTTTCTTCTACAGCTCATTGTCATAAGCTGGTTCACATGCAGAGTTGTAAAAATTAAGCAAAAGGACCAAAAAATATGATGTTTTCCATTATTCTGTAGTTAGGTAAATTTTCATTATTTTAACATTATTTTTACAAACTCAGAGTGAACTCTGACACAGGAGTGTAGAAAACTAGAACACAAGCATACCTAACTACTTAAATATGTTAATAAAGTTATGCAGAAATAAGAAAAATCATGCCATAGTTCTCCTTAAATGTTCCAGTTTCAACTGCAACCACAGTAGATTAAAACCGACTTTCTTAAAAGTCCAAGCCAGGCTGGGCATGGTGGCTCATGCCTGTAATCTCAGCACTTTGGGAAGCCAAGACGGGCAGATCACTTGAGGTTAGGAGTTCGAGACCAACCTGGTTGACATGACAAAACCCTGTCTCTACTAAAAATACAAAAATTAGCTGGGTGTGGTGGTGCACGCCTGTAATCCCAGTTACTCAGGAGGCTGAGGCATGAGAATTGCGGAGGAGGTTGCAGTGAACCGACATCATGCCACTGCATTCCAGCCTGGGCAACAGAGGGAGACTTTGTCTCAAAAAACAAACAACCAGTCCAAACCAGCTTAACCTCCTAAATGGCTCAAGTGAATAAATGAAAACATTTGATTTTTAAAATAGAGTATTTTTTTTAAGTGATAAAGGAGATTGTAATGTCTGTCACTATTATTCAGAGATTAAAGTCAGATTACTTCAGAGACTCCTTTGAGATAAATGTTTGTTGGTCCATTAAAAAAAATTTATTTACTGAGAAACAAATGGAAGGAGAAAACAAAACAAAACAAAAAACAGAAATGAAGAGCTTATTCAGACACCACTGATACATTTTTCCCTAGCTGCCATAGTACTGCGCTGTGTTATATCACTCTTAAATCTTCCTTGTCCATTATAACAATAAAATAAACATAGGAAAATCAATTTTTAGTAATAGTTGAAAACATAATAGAAAATTGGACCGTTTGGCCGGGTGCAGTGGCTCACGCCTGTAATCCCAGCACTTCAGGAGGCTGAGGCAGGTGGCTCATGAGGTCAGGAGTTTAAGACCAGCCTCGCCAAGATGGTGAAACCCCGGCTCTACTAAAAGACAAAAATTAGCTGGCTGTGGTGGCGGGCTCCTGTAATCCCAGGTACTTGGGAGGCTGAGGCAGATGACTGCTTGAACCCAGGGGCTGGAGGCTGGCTTGAACCCGAGGGGTGGAGGCTGCAGTAAGCCAAGATCGAGCCTCTGCACTCCAGCCTGGGTGAAAGAGCGAGACTCCATCTCAAAAAACAAACAAACAAACACAAAACAAAAAACGGGCCATTTAAACCAAATACATGATAAATTGTTAGGTAGAAAATCATGTTCAGTTTATCAGCCTTATAGCTCATTTAGATTTTACAAGTAGAGTTAATGAGTGCCCAGTACAAGGTTTTAACTTCAATGAACAATCAAAGTTAAACAATGGTATCGTAGCTGTTTATAAATCTTCACCTTATGTGCATGACTATATAAAAATTTACCAAAGACTCTTGACTTTCAGAGACAAGCTAGAGATAATGTCCAGAAGAGTGGGCCTAAAACCAATTTAATTTTATTAAGGTTTTCAGTCATATTAGAATCTTAATCACCTGGCTGAGTGCAGTGGCTCACACCTGTAATCCTAGCACTCTGGGAAGCTGAGGCAGGTGGATTGCCCGAGCTCAGGAGTTCTAGATCAGCCTGGCCAACATGGTGAAACCCCATCTCTACTAAAAATACAAAAAAATTAGCTGGGCATGGTGCTATGCGCCTATAGTCCCAGTTACTCCAGAGGCTGATGCAGGAGAATCACTTGAACCTGGGAGGCAGCGGAGGTAGCAGTGAGCCGAGATGGTGCCACTGCGCTTCAGCCTGGGCAACAGAATGAAACTGTCTCCAAAAAAAGAATCTTAATCATCTAGGTACGTAAAGTAGTAACTTTGATAGGGGAAAGGGTAGAAACAATTACAGGTTCTTACCTCCCCACTGTAAAGAAGGTTAAGGAGATGAAAGAGGATAAGCACAAACCTACCTTTCTCAAACTTAGAAAAGGCAACTGACTTGAGGCTGCATTGATGACCTTTGCACGTTCCAATCAGCTCACCAGCTTTCACATCCCAAAATTTGGCTGTTTGATCACCTGCTGCTGTAACCTTTCAAAAATAAGGTAAGCACAATTTAACAAAGCAATCCCTTATCAGTATTTACCCAGATCCTAATGAAATAAAGTCACTTACAAGTTTAAGTTCACCAGGAACCCAGGCCAGGTCAAAGACGGCATTCCAGTGAGCCATCCATTCTAAACAAAGAAAATGGTAAATGTGAAATGTCTAAATTGTATTCTGTGGTAGCCATATTAATAGAAGTTTAAATGCCTGGAAAGCTGTAGTAGTAAAAAGATCAGTAGTCGATCATTAAGAGAAATACAAATCAAAACCACAGTGAGATATCATCTCACGCCAGTCAGAATGGCAATTATTTAAAAAGTCAAGAAACAACAGATGCTGGCAAGGCTGCAGAGAGACAGGAATAGTTTTACACTGTTGGTGGGAATATAAATTAATTCAACCATTGTGGAAGACAGTGTGGCGCTTCCTCAAAAGACCTAGAACCAGAAATACCATTTGACCCAGCAAACCCATTACTGGGTATATACCCAAAAGAATATAAATCATTTTATTATAAAGATACATGCATGCATATGTTCACTGCAGCACTATTCAAAATAGCAAAGACATGGAATCAACCCAAATGCCCATCAATGATAGACTAGATAAAGAAAATTTGGTACATATACACCATGGAATGCAATGCAGCCATAAAAAGGAATGATATCATGTCTTTTGCAGGGACATGGATGGAGCTGGAAGTTATTATCCTCAGCAAACTAATGCATGAACAGAAAACGAAACACTGTATGTTCTCACTCATAAGTGGGAGCTGAACAACGAGCACACATGGACAACGAGCACACATGGACACAGGGAGGGGAACAACACACACTGGGGATTGTTGAGGGGGAGCACGGAGAGGGAGAACATCAGGAAAAATAGCTAATGCAGCCGGGTGCGGTGGCTCACGACTGTAATCCCAGCACTTTGGGAGTCCGAGGCGGGCGGATCACGAGGTCAGGAGATCGAGACCATCCTGGCTAGCTCAGTGAAACCCCGTCTCTAATAAAAATACAAAAAATTAGCCGGGCGTGGTGGCAGGCACCTGTAGTCCCAGCTACTCGGGAGGCTGAGGCAGGAGAATGGCATGAACCCGGGAGGCGGAGCTTGCAGTGAGCCGAGATTGCACCACTGCACTCCAGCCTGGGTGACAGAGCAAGACTCTGTCTCAAAAAAAAAAAAAAAGCTAATGCATAGGGCTTAATACCTAGGTGATGGGTTGATATGTGTAGCAAACCACCACGGCACACATTTACCTACGTAACAAACCTGCGTGTCCTGCACATGTACTCTGGAACTTAAAATAATAAAAACAAAGATGCACACATAAAAAATCAGTAGTCAGCACTCTTTGGCATGAGCAAAGATAATTTGTGGACTCATAGAAATTACACATTCCCTTAATTACCACATGAGAACTAACATCTGATGTCAAATTCCTTTCCATGAGTTCACTAGTTATATATTCTCTAAAATGGAATCTTTCTGAAACATATTCCAGTTCAAAAATCTTCATGATACTGGCTGGGCACAGTGGCTCACACCTGTAATCCCAGCACTTTGGGAGGCCGAGGCAGGCAGATCACTTGAGGCCAGGAGTTAACCAGCCTGGCTAATATGGTAAAACCCCATCTCTACCAAAAACAAACAAACAAACAAACAAAAAACAAAAATAAAAAGAACTTCATGATGCTCTCTGAATGGAATGTAAAATACTTTAGTTTGACATTCAACATTTTGCATTCTTTAGTCTTTATCTTGGTTGCAAGCCTCATCTCTCACTGTTTTCGATATCTTATTCCAACCAAATTGGTCACTTCCTATTTTATTATATCCTATGCTTTTCCATCTCTAGACCTTTGCTAATGCTTTTCCCTTCACCTGGAGTACCCCCTTCCATTTCCACCGGTCTAAATACCATAGTCCAACTCAAATGCCCCATTCTTCATAAATTTTCCTAGCCTTCTTTACTACATGAGAGTTTTCTCTTTGACACCAGTGTGTTTTCTTTCTACTTCTGTATAATTTATAGCCTTTGTTTTATTTATTTCAACACTTGACTTATAGGTTCCAAATTATCAGCTTCTTAAGGTTAGAAGAACTTTGCTTTATACCTGAAAAATGTTCGATCAATATAAATATTTTAAAGCAACACTTCTCTAACCACATTAAGTGTTAAAGATTCAACTTTTTGAAGGAATTGTTTTTAATCCTAAAATGTATTTTTCTTAACTTTGAGTAAAGGCATTGTCATAGTTAACAGTTATTGACAGATAGGTAGTCCACCATTCACATCTAACCTGGTCCCTAAAAAGACTTAATCAGAAGTTAACATAATCGGGAATGTGTTATATATACTTCAGATGTTTGTCCCTTCCCAAATCTCATGTTACAATTTAATCCTGAAAGTTGGAGGTGGGACTTAATGGAAGGCATTTGGGTCATGGGGGTGTATCCCTCATGAACAGATTAATGCCCTCCCTAAGAGGTGAACAGATGAGTGACTTCTTACTCTATTAGTTCCCTGGAGAGCTGATTGTTTAAAAAAGAGCTTGGTACTACCCCTTTCTCTTGCCATGTAACCTCTGTATTCATGGGCTCCTCTTTGCTTTCTGCCATGAGTTGGGGCAGACTGAGGCCTTCACCAGATGTCTAATCTTCTAGCCAGCAGAATCATGCACCAAATAAACCTTTTTTCTTTATAAACTACCCAGTCTCAGTTATTCCTTTGTAGCAACACAAGACAGACTAAAACAGAATGTGTTCAAATAATAATACACTTGAGGATCTGTAAAGTTTTTTAAATGTTAAAACAAAAATTGTAGACCTAGACTTACCTTTGAAGCACTTCTTTCTGAAAGTTTGTGATTCAGTGTTATACAATCGAACAAAGCCTTCTTCATTGGCAACTGCTAGTACGTGTTCCATATTGGGAGCTAAAGCAGAAATAAAGAATAAAATATATGAAGAGTAACACAAATTTTTTTTTTTTTTTAGATGGAGTCTGGCTCTGTCGCCCAGGCTGGACTGCAATGGCACAATTTGGCTCACTGCAACCTCCACCTCCTGGGTGCAAGTGATTCTCCTGCCTCAGCCTCCCAAGTAGCTGGGATTACAGGCATGCACCACCACACCCAGCTAATTTTGTATTTTTACCAGAGATGGGGTTTCACCATGTTAGTCAGGCTGGTTTTGAATACCTAACCTCAAGTGATCCACCTGCCTCAGCCTGCCAAAGTGCTGGGATTACAGGCATAAGCCACTGCGCCCAGCCACAAAACTTTTTAAGCTTCCTCAAAACCACCAAAATTTTCTTCACATAATCTCTTATTTAGAGAAGGGCTAAATCGAGGGTTGTACTTAAACAAAACAGGAGTGGTACTGGCCAATGGCAAACAAAAGCATATGATGATGTACGCCGCCAGCAGGCTGAGTCTATTAGTTTTGTTTTTTTTTTTTAATCATATTTTTATTTACGTATTTTTACCACAATCATTGCTACGTAATAGTCTATTAGTTTTTGTTTTTGAGACGCAGTCTCCCTCTGTCACCTAGGCTGGAATGCAGTGGCGTGATCTTGGCTCACTGCAACCTCCGACTCCCAGGTTCAAGCGATTCTCTTGCCTCAGCCTCCCCAGTAGCCGGGACTACAGGCGTGCACCACCACGCTCGGCTAATTTCTGTAAGGAGTCTATTAGTTTTAAATTTCCTTTTCACAACTTTTTCTCTCCTCTCAAAACTATTATGGGTGGAGACAAGTACTTCCATTTCTTTCTTTTTTCTTTTTTTGGAGATGAAGTCTCACTCTGTCACCCAGGCTGGAGTGCAATGGCACAATCTTGGCTCACAGCAACCTCTGCCTCTCAGGTTCAAGTGATTCTCTTGTCTCAGCCTCCCAGGTAGCTGAGATTACAGGCATGCGCCACTACGCCCAGCTAATTTTTTGCAATTTTAGTAGAGATGGGGTTTTACCATGTTGGCCAGGCTGGCCTCGAACTCCTGACCTCAAGTGATCTACCCGCCTTGGCCTCCCAAAGTTCTGGGATTACAAGTGTGAGCCACTGCACCCAGACCCGCCCTGGCCTCCTAAAGTGCTGGGATTTCAGGCGTGAGCTACTGAGCTTGGCCAAAGTACTTCTATTTCTGTTCATATATTCCCCAGTGAGTCACAGAAAGATACATTCAACCAGATCAAAGGGTATGTATCTACTGAGTAAAACAGTTTTCATTGTAGCTGAACCTTTGCAACCATTTCCTTATATTGGTTTTTTAAAAATGGTGCTATAATAATCCTATGCTTTAGAAGAAATATAGTTATGCTAATGATGCATAGAGATTAAGAAAAGTCTATTTTATAAATCAAAAGACAACAGTTTTTACAAAAACTCTAACATCTACCTAGTTTACTTTTTGAAGTATATTTGCCCTGTAAATGTGAAATAGATCATTTCTGTCCAAGCCTTGCCTAGAGAGTAATTCTCTTACCAGAAGAGAAGGTACATCCAAAAGGAGGAACCGGGACTCCTGTTTCTCCATAAGAAGTGTGTTCATCATTACCACTGCATTGATAACCAGTCAGAAGGGATTGTAGAGGGTATTGTGAAGACCATCCTAAAACAAGACAATTCCTTATAGAATTCCAATAGAGCATCACATTTCAGCATTTTTAACAAATCCAGAGGTAAATATTTGTTCTTAAGAAACTTTAGATATTAACATAGATCCACTTACTATTAATATCTATGGAAGACACTGTTTCTGGTATTTCCTTAAAAGAGTCCTAAGGAAAAAATGAAAAAGCACTTCCAACTTCTGGGGAGGTATAGCTTTGGGCTTACTATCTAAAATGAAGACTCTCACTAGCACATTGAGATTAGAAGAAATAAGAGGCCTTTGCATATTAAGAAAGATCTTCCTCCTTCTCCTACCAAAGAGACAACCACAAAAGCATTCCATTAAAACTGTTATCCCTTTCTATTAAATTCTTATGCTGGAACATCATACAAAATCCAGTGGTCAAAGAGCCAAAGAAAATAATATATATCAATGCAACTACTATAGCCAGTAACATATTCACCAAATTTACTTTCTTTTTCCTTTACTGCTGAAATTGTAGGAATCTAAAATGTTAATAGCAACGCTTATAGTATCTTAAATGATATTAGAGAAATTGTAAAGTGAAGCGTTATGTACCTACCCCTAGTAAACATTTAGTTAGCCCTGGCTAGTGGCAGTGGGTCAGGCAGTCTTTACAGGAGGTCTTGAAAGATGGGTAAATTTTCACTGAATTTAGAATAGAGAACAGGAAACTCAGGGTGGAAGAAAAGTTTATTCTGCTTGGGTCAGAGATCTAACGTGCACTATGGTCCTACATAGTAAGATATCTTCAGAGATTTGTTTTTATCATACTGATTTGTGGTCAAGACATTTTAAACATATAAAAGAAACATTCATTCAACAAGTAATTACTGAAAACCAAATGTTCAATAAGCATTGGAGGAATCACTGAGTTTACAATCTATTGAAAGCATAACAAACTCACATTTTAGGGTACTCTGAATTCTCACTTTTCATCAAAAGTACTATGTGGAGAATACATCCTAGCTTGATATAACCTCAGACAAATCTACATTTGGATGCTCATAGACATAACCTGAAGGAATCAATAGAAGGGCACCAAAAAATTTAATCCAAATTTAATAATTAGTTCTGGGGCCATCATGTCATAATTTCAACATCAGATATCATTGTAAAGGAGCTGTTAAAGACCACTAAAAGAATGCAATAGGCTGGGCGCGTTGGCTCATGCCTGTAATCCCAGCACTTTGGGAGGCCGAGGTGGGAGGATCACGAGGTTAGGAGATCAAGACCATCCTGGCTAATCCGTGAAACCCCGTCTCTACTAAAAATAAAAACAAAAACAAAAACAAAACAAAAAAAATTAGCCAGGCATGGTGGCAGGCGCCTGTAGTCCCAGTTACTCAGGAGGCTGAGGCAGGAGAATGGCGTGAACCCGGGAGGCAGAGCTTACAGTGAGTCGAGACTGCGCCACTGCACTCCAGCCTGGGCGACAGAGCAACACTCCGTCTCCAAAAAAAAAAAAAAAAAAAGAATGCAATAGTTACGTTGAGTTCACAAGTATTAACCTACAGAATAAGTGTGTAGAAACAACAAAAGCCTCTGTTCAAAGGTTATGTAAATACACATGTTTTGGAATTAAAAAAAATCAACTGCAAAATGCAAACTCAAAAGGGACTTTTGAACAACTTGGTTGAAATGAAGATGATACACTCCAAAAAACCTGCAATTTTTTACAATTAAACAATGACTTTAACTCTGCGTCTCTGCCTACAATTAACATCCAAACACCAATGAATGGTGAGTGATTGGTCCTTGCCTACTCCTCTACTTATGCAATCCCTGCAATACACACTTCACTGATGAACCACCCTAAGCTACTTTTGGATCCTTATTGTGTTATGAACATAAAACTGTAATGCTTACCTCCACAACACATTTGGAAAAAGCTATTATTTCCTCATTGTACAACTTAAGCCCCTAGAGTTACATGCACATATTCCAAGTAGTATACAAGAACATGAGAGTTTTCAGAGACTAAATTTCCAGATACAGTAGTCATCCCCATCTGTGGTTTCGCTTTTTGTGGTTTCAGTTGCCTATGGTCAACGATAGTCTGAAACTATTGCATTGAAAATTCCGGAAATAAACAATTCATAAGTTTTAAATTGTGTGCCATTTTGAGTAGCAAGAAAATTTCACACTGTCCTACTCTGACCTGTCCAGGGTTATGAATCATCTGTGTCCAGAGTATCCGTGCCATATATGTTACCTGCTCTTTAGTCACTTCGCTGCTTTGTCTGTTACATAGTTGGAAGGTCAGTAGTAGCCTAATGTTATATCACAGTGCCTGCCTACGTCATTCATCTCACTTCATCTCATCATGTTGTAGGTATTATATCATCTCACATCATCACGAGAAGAGCAAGTATAGTACAATGATATATTCCGAGAGGCCACCTTCACATAACTTTTATTATAGAATATCGTTATAATTGTTCTGTTATTATTAGTTATTGTTAATCTCTTACTGTACCTAATTAAACTTAATCATAGGTATGTGTCTGTATAGTAAAAAACATAGCATACATAGGGTTGGGTCTTGGAACATATCCTTCAAGGATAAGGAGGTACTATTGTACTCAACTACGATATACAGTCATATGTCATGTAATGGCATTTTGGCCAAAGACAAACCGCATACACAATGGTAGTCTTATAAGATTATAATGAAGCCTAAAAATTCCTATTGTGTCTTAGTTTTTAACAAAAGGTTCAAAAAGTTAAGAAGAAAAAAGAAAAAAATTTAAAATAAAAAAACTTATAGAATAAGAATATGAAGAAATAAAATATTTTGCACAAATATACAATGTGTCTGTGCTTTATGCTGTTACCACAAGGGTCAAGAAGTTAAAAAATTTAAGAGGTTTGTAAGTTTAAAAGTTACAGTAAGCTAAGCCTAAGGTTAATTTATTATTCAAGAAAGTATTTTTTAATCAATTTAATGCAGCCTAAGTATAGAGTGTTTATAATGTTTACAGTAGTATAATGTCCCAGGTCTTCACACTGACTGACCACTCACTCATCGATTCACTCACAATAACCCCGAGTCCTGCAAGCTCCCATTCATAGTAAGCACCCTCCACAGGTGTACCATTTTTTATCTTTTATATCCTATTTTTACTGAACCTTTTCTATGTTTAGATACACAAACACTTACCATTGTGTTACAGTTGCCTACAGTATTCAACACAGTAATATGCTGTACAGGTTTATAGCCTAGGAAAAATACACAGCTTAGGTGTGTAGTAGGTTACACTATTTAGCTTTAAGTATACTCTGTGATGTTTGCACAATGATAAAATCACCTAATGATGCATTTCTCAAAATGTTATCTCCATTTATAAGCAATTGGATACTATATATGCATTTCTAAAACTCACCTGTCTGAAAAACCTGATGTCTCTGAGAAGGTTGAGGTATCACTTTTTTCCTTTCTCTTCATTACTTCCTTTCTTCCACTTTATAAAAGAAAGGCATTCCCGTGCCCCAATCTTAAACCTTGCATTGATCCAAAGAATAAAAACTTTTGGGTATCAAATATTTTTAAATAAAAACAAATAAACTTTTGGAACCTTAACAGATAAATAATTCCTTCAATAAAGGAATCATAAACACCCAAATTCATCTCTTTAAAAGATGTACTTCCAACAAAATTTTACTTTTGGTTAATAATTACCAAAATTGGTAATCTATATTGTTTTAAACAATCATATAGTACTAATAATTGAATTGAAAATTCAATCCATAAAGAAGTTTTAACACTCAGAGGCTTATGACAGAAAACAGCAATTTAAATTATCTTTTGACACAGAGGGGTATGACAAGAGTGATCAGTAAAAGAGCTTTTCAAGCATAAAATTAAATTACTGTGGGAGAAATGAAATGGAAATAAATTCAAGAGGAAAAAGCAGCTATATGGAATTTCTAGCAGTTAAAGAGTTTGTTCGTATGTTTCTAAAAAATGGATGACGTGATTATCAAATCACTACAGTATTTACATTATATTAGATACACTTAAAAGAGTGATATAGCATTTTTATTTTAAAATGTCAATATTCCCAATATGGTCAGAAATTATATTCTTTGCATTTGTTTAAATTTGTGATAAAAACTTTTAGATATCAATTTGAAAATACACAGAAGAGTCGTCAGATTTCCATTTTAGAAGGATCATTAGCAGCAATGTGGAGAATAAAGTGAAGACAGACAAACTAGGAGGCCATTTGGGAGACTTCTTACAATCCAGACAAGAAGGCAT
The DNA here is from genome assembly GCF_024542745.1 of Macaca thibetana thibetana. Taxonomy (NCBI): domain Eukaryota; kingdom Metazoa; phylum Chordata; class Mammalia; order Primates; family Cercopithecidae; genus Macaca; species Macaca thibetana. Next base: position 151,100,460 of record NC_065578.1, read on the forward strand.
TAGGGCCCAACCTAGGGAAATGGAATGGTAAAAATAGAACACATCCAGGATACAGTAAAGATGCATAATCACAGAGATTTTAACGAAATGTTTTGAATGTGTAACTATGAGGAAGATGAGGAAGTCTTTAATTGACTCAGGTTTCTGGCTGGGAAAACTGGTTTAAATAATGAGGCCACTCCCTAAAATTGGTAATATAGCAGGTTTGGGGGAGAAGTTGAGTTCAGTTTTGGGTATTTGAGTTTGAGATGCTTGTGGGATTGACAGTCTGCGTGATAATCAACCCACACAGCTTTTACAGAAATGAATCTCAGGTACATGAAGTCTTCCAATAACATCATTTTGTACAATGTCATTTCCTCATACTGTTCATGAGAAAAAAAATCAATTCCTGTTTGAGGCCACTGGCTGGGTGGAGTTTGTACATGTTATCCCCATGTTCACAGAGGTTTTCTCCAGGTACTCTCGTTTCCTCCCACATGCCAAAGATGGGTATGTTAGATTCACTGGCATGTCTACATGGTCCCAATAGACAATGGGTGTGTGTGAGTGCTTCCTGTGATGAAATAGCGTCCGGTCTAGAGCTGGTTTCCAGCTTGTACCATGAGCTGCCAGGATAGGCTCCGGGCACCCACAGTCCTGAGCTGGAATAAGTGTGTCAGAAAATGAATGAATACAAATAATTATGTAATAAAAATGGTAAACTTTACAATAATCATACAAATGAATGACAATAAACGATTTGGTATGAAAGGGCTCAGTGAGCTGCCATATTTGTGATTGTTTTTGAACTGGGTGGTTGTAGGAGGTGCTCCAATTTTCAGTTTGCAAACATTTATTCCTTGATTTAGCCCACCACTACTACGACCGAGGTCACTCACTGATACGCCAAACTTGGGTAAATAATTATCTCACTTGTTTTTATTAATCTTTCTCAAATGTATGTATAGCACACAATTATTTCAACATTTAATATTAAAAGTGTTTTGGGTCTTTAGAAGTTCAGTGGTGTTTGTATGACCAAAATATGCCACTGGAACTTAATTCTTGTTTATATCAAGTAGCCTATGGTAGAGTTGGTTTAGTTATACATTGTTTTCCCTAAAGTCACAGTTTCCAAGAGCCTATCTAGACATTAAGTGAGAACTTACCATATAAGAAATAGAAAGTTGTATGTACATAGAAGTGGAAGAAGCCCTGGTTATGGCTGTGATCATCCAAAGGAGTAGGAAGAAGAAGAAAAGGGGCCAAGGAGGGAACACCAACACTGAAGAGGAAAGGAGATGATTCTATAGATTTCAGTGGGTAACATATAATAGTGAATGAATTTCAGTGTCTATTGTGTAACAACGAATGAGTACTTGTGAACAGGAAAGAGGGAAGGGAAAGGTAAACACATGGAGAATTAGGAGAAAATCTGTCACAAAACAGTCTGAACAGCTCCCCCAGGACACACATATAGTAAGGTGTGGAGGTATAATAAAACCCAGGTAGCACTGTGCATACTGTCACTCTTAAACAGAGGACAGAGAAGTAAGTCAAACAAAGTCCCAGAAGAGAAAGAGGAGCATTTAGAGTATAATTACAAAGATTATCTATGAGGGAAAGAAATAAGAATGGTATAAAGTTTCAGATTGCTAGCAGGAAGTTGAGGGACTACTTCTCAGTCTCTTTCTCAATATTATTTTCCTAGACTCATCCCTGAACATAAAAATTCCCTTCTCAGGTTCCTTTTCCACATGGTTTCAAGAGGAAAAAGAACCTCTGGCTATAGTCGATGTTCACATGAGTGAGATTTTATTTCTGTCCAAGGTTAGTCTGCCTACTTACCATCCTTATCAGAAACTTACCAAGAAGTTTAAGTTGATGACACCCAAACCTAGCCTCAAATCTCTTATTGCCAATGTTTTAGCGTAAGAAAGTTAGATTTCTACATATTAACATGGGAATACGTTCAACTTATACCATTAAAGTGAAAAAACAGGACATTTTGATCCCATTTCTGAAAATAATAGATATTACCTCTAGCGTCGAAAACATCTGAAATAATATACTTCAATCTATTAACAGGGGTCATCTCTGGCGGATGTGGTTACAAGCATCTTTCACTCTAAATGTTTATGACCATGTAGTAAACGGGGAAAAAAAGATTTTGATCCTGTTAGAAGCAGATATCCTGTCTTCTCTGCTTGACTGAGTTCCTTAACAGTGGGTCATATTCACTGGTATATACCCATAGCAAATAGCTGGGCTTACTAAGATTCTACAACAAACGAATGAATAAATCAATGAGTATGAGTTTTGACCATCTCAAATAACTGTTGAGAGAAACATATACACACAAATGCATGCATTTTCCCGTTAACGCGCAATGGAGATGTAAGCTGTAAGAGGCCTTGGAAGGCAGTTATTTCGACGTCCATGCCTGCGTTACGATTTTAAAAGCCCGATTACGATTACAAGTGTTCCGAGGAGATGAAAGCACAGCTTTCTTCAGTAGTCCCAGCTAACACTAATTTACCCTTGCCATGGGAGAACTCAGAAGCTGAGTTCAGAATTGGAGTCGGCCCTGGTCGGAGGTGGCGTGTGTTTCGGGGTAGATGAATCCCGCCAGCCCCGAGCAGCGGTTGGGACCGTTACTCACCATTTCTCAGGACGCCAAGCTGGGGCTGGCGAAGCACCGAATTGAAGAGCATCAGGGCCGGAGGAAAAGGCTCAGCTGAGAGAAAAGTCGTAGAAATGCCTCCAAGTTCAGCAAAAATCGCAGCTTGCGCCTCTCACAACACAAATCGTTATCGCCTCCAACTCCCGCCACTGTAAGCCCCGGCCGCCAAACTCCGCGCCAAACTGACGTCACGCTCTCTGATTGGCTTCCGAGCGACGTCCGGGCGCCTCAGAGTCATTTCCCCCTTCGGATCCCCGCCTCCTTTTCTCCCAGCCGCGGGAACCTGGAGTCCAAGAGCTCCTTGAGCGCCTGCGCAGAGGGCAGCAGAGGCGCCTGCGAACCGCGGGGTGACCAGGGCGCATGCGTAACAGGGCTTGACAGCGCGCGGAGGAAAAACCAACAAGAAGGCGGCGGGAGAAGATGGCGGTTCTGGGGTAGAGTTTGCAATCTTTCTGACTAGGCTAGTCGAGTAACTATTCGGGTCATGGCGTCAAACTCAACTAAGTCTTTCCTGGCAGATGCCGGCTATGGCGAACAGGAACTGGATGCCAACTCTGCCCTTATGGAGTTGGACAAAGGTATTCGAAAGAGCGGGCTGAATGGGTGAAACGGGCGTGGGGGGAAGTGGCGCCACCACGTGGTGGTAGCTTCAGAGGACGGGTAGGCGCATGCGCCTATCTTCGCTGGGCGGGGAGTGCCTGTGCTTTTGCTGGGGCGTGGGCTTTGACCCCTTCGGGAGGTTGCGGGAAATTTGCAGGATTGTTTGGCCTTACACCGGCTAAACAAGTGGCGAGCTCTAGTGAGAGGCCCGTTTTGACCACTTGAGGGAACAGCCCCCTATTTTCTAAGCAGTGGACAGTGGCTGGTTTCTAAGAAACACTACAAAGAAATTCTGAAATTGGTTTTCAGTCTGTTCATTTGAGACCAGGTCACCATGAAATGTGCTGAATAGTTGTCTTGCACCGACTTGACAGCGATTCATTTGATTTCCGTAGCTCTGTTACCTGCGGGTTACAAGGCAGGCTAACCATGGCCGAGACCATGCAAAAAGCCCTGCTCATTCTCTGAGGACAAGTTCCAGGAGTTCTGTTTCCTTGCTTACAGGGAGCAGTTTGGCGTAGAAGGAGCTTTGGGGTTGCACTGAGTTAAATTTCAGTGCCGCTAATTTTATGATTAATTTCATCTAGCCTCGGTTTGTCGTCTACCAAGTGGGTACAGTACCATTGAGCTGGCAGAATTGTTGTATTAAGTGACTTAATGGTATGCGAAAGAAGCATTTAGTAAATGCTGAAGAGATATAGATATGGATTTGGGACGCAAGGTCGGAAATTTGTCAGTAAAGAACTCGACTGGTGATATGAAACCTGTTTCATATTAAGGGTTTTTATTGTACGGGAAACATTTCGGCAGCTGGTATACAATTAAATCTTGATTAATCGTAGCCAATATATAATGTTGGAGAACAGGACTAGAACTCAGAAGGATCTCTGTTTAAGTCCCCTTTGAGCCACTTCCCAGTTTTCTGAGTTGGATATGTCTATTAACGTTTTTGGGACTCTTTTTCCGTTTATTTTTTAAACTGTGAATATTTTTAGTGGGTTAGTCTAAATAAGAGTTTCTCAGGCTCTTATAAAAGCTTTTACCTCCTGATAAACACAAAAATTTCACAACCCGCAATGGGATATTCCTTTGGTTGAGTCTCAATATCTTTAGTGCACTCCCATCAACCAAGAAAATGATGTTGAACTTTTCTTTCTCTTACCAAATCTATAGGGTTTTTCTCCTCTGAAAAATAAAATTGTAATATTAAATATGTTTTTCTTTTCTTTTCTTTTTTTTTTTTTGGAGACGGAGTCTTGCTCTGTTGCCCAGGCTAGAGTGCAGTGGCGCGATCTCGGCTCACTGCAACCTCTGCTTCCCGGGTTCAAGCGATTCTCCTGCCTCAGCCTCCCGAGTAGCTGGGATTACAGGTGCCCACCACCACGCCCGCCTAATTTTTGTATTTTTAGTAGAGACGGAGTTTCACCATGTTGGCCGGGCTGGTCTCCAACTCCTGACCTCAGGTGATCCATCCGCCTCGGCCTTCCAAAGTGCTGGGATTACAGGCATGAGCCACTGCGCCCGGCCTTAAATGTGTTTTTCAAACACTTTCCTCCTCATTCTGATACATCTCTTTCTTATCCCTACCAGTTCTAAGGACATTTTCTATCATGCTGGTCCAGCTGAGCTTGTACCATGCTGACAGTAGGATAGTGGTTGTGGAACAGTGATCAAGATGGGGCACTGAAGAGGAGTCTAGAATTGTTTAATTCCTCAAATTTTACAGTTGTAAGAAAAAAGCCACAATTTTCCTTTTTAAAGAAAAGTTGAAATGAAAATATTTTATATCTGTAAGAAAGAAATCAGGTGTCAATCTTAGACACAGAGTAAGTGATCATTTTCACTCCTCCCAGCAATGCCCGGCATATTTTACAGATGAATCTCAGGCTCAGAAAGATGACTTGTTCTTTTTCATCTCACCTATAGTATCTTTTAAAGCTGTTAGGAAATTAAGTTATAGAAATAGCCAGTTTCATGTAGCATATAGTTGAGTATTTTAAATATTGAGTCATTTCATCTTGTATCTGTTAAAGTACTTCTGTTTTGTGAGCTAAAGGTCAGAAGGCTACAAGTTACAACTCTTTTTTCGTTCCCAAACTCCAAGGAATGCTGTTTCTGAAATATCTCCCCCACCTCAGCACAGACACTCAGACACATGACTTATTTGATCAGGCTTTGTACTAGGAACATGGCAGTTAATGAAACAAAACAAAACTCCTGCCCTTATAGAGCTTACATTCTAGACAGCAGATGCAGACACTCAGCAAATACAGCGAACACGTGACAGTTAATGATACATATTCTAAAGGAAAATGAAGCAATGAAGGGGACTGGAGAAAACTGATCAGGGGCTGGAGTTGATTTCTTATTTTATGAAGGATAGGCAAGAAAGACCTCCTCAATCAAGTGGAGGAACAGCAAGTGCAAAGGCCCTGAGGTAGAAGCCTCCTATGCATGCAGTTATCTGGAGCAAAGTAATAGACAATGAGTATAGAAAGATAACCAGAGTTGCTTGGGCGCGGGTGGCTCACTCCTGTAATCCTAGCACTTTGGGAGGCCGAGTTGGGTGGATCATGAAGTCAGGAGATCGAGATCATCCTGGCTAACATGGTGAAACCCCGTCTCTACTAAACAAAATACAAAAAAATTAGCCGGGCATGGTGGCGGGCGCCTGTAGTTCCAGCTACTGGGGAGGCTGAGGCAGGAGAATGTCGTGAACCTGGGAGGCGGAGCTTCCAGTAAGCCGAGATCACACCACTGCACTCCAGCCTGGGCAACAGAACAAGACTCTGTCTCAAAAAAAAAAAAAAAGAAAGAAAGATAACCAGAGTCCAGTTCAGGTAGGGCCATGCAAGCCATCAAAAGGACTGGCTTTCATTCTGAGTGAGATAGGAAACCATGGAGGATTTTCAGCAGGTGTGTGACATGATCTGACTTTCCTTTGGAAAGTATCAGTCTGGCTAGTGTGTGGAGAATAGACTGAAGTGGAGAGGGTCAGGGACCCAAGTAGGGAGACCAATGAGAAGGCAACTATAACAATCCAGGGAAAAGAATATAGTGGCTTGGACCAAGGTGGTGACACTGAAAATGTGTGAAGTGCAGAGATTCTGGATATATTTTCAAGGTAGAGCCAACAAGATTTGCTAATGGATTAGATGAGGATATAAGAGTAAGTGGTCAAGAAAATTTAGAGGTTTTTGGTCTGAGCTACTGGGAGGATGTATGTATGTTTAGTGAAATCAAATCAGTTTGTGATATGTTAAATTTGAGATGTCTCTTAGACATTCAAATGGAGATGAGTAGACAGTTAGACATAAGATATAACCTTTGAACGCTATTTTAAATAAATATTTTGTGGCACTGGTGTTGCTAGAAACACACTCGGGAAATGCTGCCATTCATAACCTGTTATATATTTATAACCTATTGTACTTTATTCTGAGCCTTTTGAGCAAGCATTGGCAGTAAGCTGATTGTTTCTGATCTCTATAGGAATAAGTGGATACTATTTTGAAGCTGACTCAATTCCATTACTTTAGGATGTAGTTAGTAACAGGAAAATCATCCTCCATATGATAGCCATTCATTTACTCAACAGATATTTACTGACCACCTGCATTGTCTCAGGCTCTGTACTCAGACTAGGGGCTATATTGGCAAACAAGACCTCTTTAAGGAGCTTGCATACAAATATAAGGAGATAGACAATGCTAGATCAAATGTGGCGCTGTTAGGACAAGAAGTTGGATTTTGTGCAGAGTGCAATGGGAAGGCATTGAAAGTTGTAGGCTGATGGCCATGCTGACTGAGCTTCTGTAAGACTGAGCATACACAAGCAGAGTTAAGTGTTATAATCAAATACATTACAGCTTATGTTTATCTGACACATTTCATGATATAATCATTACTATACGTAATTGGCAATATAAAGAATGCGTCTCACAAAAATTAGTGTAACTTTTTCACTAATATAATTTCTTAGTCTAAACATTTTTAGATCAGCTGATGGGAGGTTATCCTGATGATTTGGGAAAACTTATGCAAGATCTCTTTCCACCTGGGAAAAGAGGAGTCTCTTAAATGACATTATTCAGCCTATCTGCCTTCTGCAGTGTTGACCTTGGAAAGGATGAGGTGAAAGCAATGGGGAAGAGAGCAGTGACTCATTCCTTTTCTTGCAGCTGATGCAATGGGAAGGGAGGAAATATAGAGGGTAGATTTGTTACTAGAGGTGCTGGTGAACGTAATGCTGCGTGAAAAAGCTTGATGGTGTGCTTAATGAAAAATTTAGTTATGAAATAGGGAAATGATGTGAATCAGGAAGCTATCTCTACACTCTAATTCCCCCTTAGACGCTGTCACCTCACCTATATTCCAAAATACCTGAATTCTCAGACCATCAAGATTGTTAAAAAAGACCACAGATTGCTTTTACATTATCTATATGGCTCAGATGTCGTTGGTGTTTCAGTAAACAAATATAGGCCTTTGAGGAAGTGTCTTCATAGGCCCTCCTGAAGAGAAAGGCCTCAGCAGCCAGATTTGTTTCAGGTGACTAATTCCCTATCATAACTGATTGATTCAGAAGGAGGCATGTGACCCACACGGAGTCAAATTCTTTCTCCTAAGAATCTCTGCTGCCAGACCACACAGTCTGAGAGTGTTGAGAAGCGGACCTATAAAATCATGTAGAATTAGGCCGGGCGCAGTGGCTCACACCTGTCGTTGCAGCACTTTGGGAGGCCGAGGCGGGCGGATCACCTGAGGTCAGGAGTTTGAGACCAATCTGCCCAAGATGGTGAAACTCTGTCTCTACTAAAAATACAAAAATTAGCTGGGGGTGGTGGCAGGCACCTGTAATCCCAGCTACTTGGGAGGTTGAGACAGGAGAGTCACTTGAACCCAGGAGGCAGAGGTTGCAGTGAGCTGAGATTGTGCCATTGCACTCCATCCTGGGCGACAAGAATGAAACTCGGTCTCAAAAAACAAAACAAACAAACCAAAAACATACAGAATTGAAGCTAAGGTGAGACTCTGGGCAACTTAATGCCACATAAAAACCAGCAGCCTGATTGGTAATTCCTTCATGGGCTATGAACTAATCCAAAAATTCAAGTTTTTACTGAAACCCACAGACTCATTCTTGTATATTACTAAGATTTACTGTCTTGGAATTTGCAAAATAAGTTATTAAATATTCCTAGAAGTTGGTATACATAAACTCAAATTTGTTTAGGATTCTAAATTAGTATTCTCATGTGCATACTGGATGACGTTGCATATATCTTACCATGTACATTTACAGACATTTTCTGAAATTTGGGGGATGGATGCTGCCTTATTAATGCATCGTTAGTTTTCACTATCATTTTACTTGTTTCTATTTCTGCTTTTTAAATATAAAAATTGGCTTTGCCATCAATTTTTTAAGCTGTGGTTTGTATGCTTGTGTTCATATTTCTACCCATGTCCCCCCGACACCTTTTATTAATGTATACATTTCAAGATTTGTTTGTATTATGGTTCAATTTCGAATCATCATCATTTCTTAGCTAAAGCAAATGTATGTCACAAATTCTCCTAAATTGTGTTTGTTTGGTAAGGTTTTATTTGTGGTCTTCTTTGTAGTGGATGTTAGTTATGTTGATGGTTGCTTAATATCTTTTGAACACTCTTTTTGTGCTTAAGGAATGTCCCATAGCATGAACCTTGTCTAACCAAGGTAGAAGCAAAAACTCATTTCCTAGTTTCCTTTGCAAGAATGCAGGATCTGACTTAGGCTCTGTCAGTCAGACACACCTCCTTCTCACTGTCTGATTTAGAAGTTAGAGATGCAAGAAGGAAGAGTTGAACTGTCCACTCACAGTTCTGCCCTGGCAGCAGCGGTATTTCTAGTGTACAGTAGCAACAACAATGGCTACAATATTCCTAGATGACAGCAGAGCTCATTGTTGCATCTGGTGTTTCCTACCAAAGACAAGGTTCCTCCATCCAGTTGTTTGGGTAGTGTGATATTAGGTGTTCCTAGAAATTTAACCTTAAAAATGGTTCTTAAGCTTTTAATAAACTCATTTTCTGCCTAATAAGCCAAAGTTAGCTTCTGTTGCTTGCAACTAAGAACTGCTGATAGATGCAACTTGGAGATTTGTGCTGTTTTGAAAACTTGATTAATGTATATCCCAAACCCCAAGTTTACCATAATTTATGGCATTCCCCTAATTCCCTAGAATTCATCACCTCAGAATTCCACTATTTAATCACTCATTTAAATGTCTCATTCTTGAATCTTAATCTCTTTCTTTCTAGTTGCTTGCTATAGATACATTTTAGCATAATGGTTAGCACTATAGCCTCTGGAGCCACATTGCCAGAATTTGAATCCCAACTCTGTCATTTGTTAGCATTGTTGTTTCTTATGCAAATTGCTTAACTAGTCTGTGCCTGTTTCCTCACCTTTCAAATGGGGAAAATAATGGTGCCTAATTTATGTGATTTTTAGTGAGACTTTAATACATGTAAAGTGCTTCAGAGTGACTGGCACAGAATAAGCACTTCATGTGTATTATCATTATCATTATCATTAACTGCTATTTTGGCTGGTCTTTATTTTCATTCAGACCTCAGTATTTCACCTCTCTACTTTTCTGTACCTGTTTTACTTCTTTGTTCAGCTTAGATTTCATGGTCCCTCATTTTATTAACTTCATTTACTTTCTTACCAGTACTTTAAATTCACATCCAAGGTTCCATTCTTTACTATCCTTAAAGGCAGTCAAAAATTGCTGCAGAAAGTCATACAGTAGGGTACATGGCTATCATCATAAATGGCAGCCAAATACACACTGACCTTCAACACGGACCTGCAGTACTGTAATGTTTCTGCAGTACTACTGTGTTTCTTTGGTCAGACACTCCTACCTTCTTCAGTAACATTTCAGATCTTTTACTTTTCTAAAACCAGAGATCCTGGGGTTTTATGTGAAGTATGATTTGTAAAACCTGACAGTGTGTTCAAAACCTTTAAAAACATTGTGCCTGTCAGATAACAGCATTCTGAGGACCAAATTCGGCAGCCTAGTAGTTTTCTAACTCCAGTGTAATCAGTGTGGGCAGGCCAGTCAAATAAGTTATGAAGTGGCAGAAGTTAACTTGAGAATCTAGGTGCTGGCTGGGCACAGTGGCTCATGCCTGTAATCCTAGTACTTTGGGAGGCTGAGGCGGGAGGATCACCTGAGGTTGGGAGTTTGAGATCAGCCTGGCCAACATGGTGAAATCCCGTCTCTACTAAAAATATAAAACTTAACCAGGTGTGGTGGTGCACACCTATAATCCCAGCTGCTCGGCAGGCTGCATCACAAGAATCGCTTGAACCCCGGGGGCGGAGGTTGCAGTGAGCTGAGATCGTGCCACTGCACTCCAGCCTGGGCGACAGAGTGAGACTGTCTCAAAAAAAAAAAAAAAAAAACCCAGCCTTCTCAAAGTTAAACAGATGCCTGGGACTCTGCCCCATATATTTAGTAGATTTGGAGTAAAACCCCTAGCATAGATATTTTTCAAAAACTTAACAGATATTGCTGATGCAGAGCAAAGCTGAAAACACTAGCATGGCAAAAAGCTCTGCACATTTTAAGTGCAAAATAAGATTAGAATAATGCATGCTTTACTTCTGCCAAATGAATTTTGAATGAATAAATGATTTTACAGCCTATTTTAATTCCCCTGGTCTACATGCATGTTGCAACTGAGTTAAGCGCTGTTTAAGTCCAGGCACAGAAAAGCAGGAGGGATCTGTTTTTGTTTTTGTTTTTGTTTTGTTTTGTTTTTTTGGTGGAAGAATACAAAATAAAATGTAGGTATGGCAATCACATCCATCCTTCTTAATCTTATCTCTGGGCTCACAGTAGTATTCTTATGATTAGTGGTCTTATGACCAGGGCATTCTTCCTGTAGCAAGCAATACAAATAAAATGTCTAACCCTCTTATACTAGAACTGGAATGTGCTGAGCTCCTGTTTTCCAGTGCTTACAAAATTGGCCTAGAGCAAGCAAGATGAGTACCATACTACGCCAACCCAGGGCTATTGCTAAATAATAGGCCTTTAAAGCACTTTTTCCTTCTTTTTCACCTTAACTCCTATCCTTCAGAGCCAGCCTACTTCTCACTTCCTCTTTCCTAAGGAGGGCTCTTACATCAGAAAATACAGAAGAGATTTAATATTCTTAACTCATTTACTCCATGGAGTTGTTATAGAGGAATGAGAGTCTACTTTATCTCAGATAAAAAAGTTTGACGATATTAGATAAAACATTCTCTGGCTTCATTCAAAATAATCTTTGGTACATTTTAAATCAGCATGTTTAAACAAATCAATATGGTCTTTGGTTCTGTTTTTCAGGGAAGATAAAACATGATTATATTCTGTCAAGGAGACTACCTGTACATAGGCTGTTTCCTACTATGCCTTTTTCATCTCAGCCAAGGTTAATTCATTACAAACAGAACTTTACCATCCTTTGTATGTAACTCAGCTACTGGAAGTGAGAAGAAAATGAAACAATCCAATTACTATGGATTTTTTCAACCGCTTTGCCAACACATACACATAAGCACACATCTCTGTTCCTTGTCTCTTCCTCTCACCTCCATCCTCAGCTATGTCTTTCCTCTTCTGTGCCTTATCTGTGTGTCCCTTGACCCGTTTTTCATATCAGGCTTTTAGAAAAGCCTTTAAGGCTATGTGAGCCACGCTCCCAGCTATGTGGAATTACCCCTTTTGGCGTTGTGTGTTTGATAGGAAAAAGATTTCTAGAGCTTCAGAGGCAGTTCTTTGTGTGTGTATGAGGGTGAAAGGGAGGAGGGACCAGATGAAGGAGGAATGTGTTCTATCTCAGTTAGAAATGTTAATTAATTATCCCATAGAAACTTTTATTATAAATGGTTATTAGGTTCCAGAGTACTATGAGTGCTGATAGTGCTATTATTTTCCTATGAGGAAATAATGTTCTAAGTACTGAATAACTAACATGAGTGCATTACAGAACATCACTCATTAGTAAATGAGAGAAATTACCTATGCAGTTTTACTTTGTGGTTGTCTTTTGTATGAAACATTGTGGCAACTAGGAAGAGCCTTCAGATTTCCTTTGTCTTTTTGCTTTTTGGAGACAGGGTCTCTGTCACCCAGGCTGGAGTGGAGTGAGTGGCGCGATACTGGCTCACTGCAACCTCTGCATCCAAGTTCAAGCAATTCTCGTGCCTCAGCCTCTTGAGTAGCTGTGATTACAGGTCCCTGCCATCACGCTGGGCTAATTTTTGTAATTTTTTTTGGTAGAGACGAGGTTTTACCATATTGCCCAGGCTGGTCTTGAACTCCTGGCCTCAGGTGATCTGCCTGCCTTGGCCTACCAAAGTGCTGGGATTACAGGCGTGAGCCACTGCGCCTGGCCTCCTTTCTTGTTTTTTTAAGAATAATCAAAGGTTACTGGATGGAGATATTCTAAGATACTTATTCCTGTGAGGATATAATTAGCATTTTATGACTGGTAAAATACTAAACAGAGACATTTGAAATTGATGCTATTAAATCCTTACCAACGTATTCACTCTTAGTGAATTTTTTTTTTTCCTGGTTCAGCTGTGACTCCAGGCAGGATCCAGAGGAGTGTTCCAATCTCTTCTCTGGGTTTTGTAGAGACTTATTTTATCCTTCTATGTTAGCTTCTTAAAGCACTACATCAACCTTAAAAGGGCATAGGAAAGGGCCAATTCCTAATGAATTTTTTAGAAAATTGAATATTAATTCTTTTTTGTTGGTTGGGTTTTTAAAATTTTTTTAAAAATCAGATTTAGTGAGGTATAATTTGTATCAGATAAAATTCACCAAATGTATGTAGTCATGAAACCATGACCATAGTCAAGACATAGAATATTTCCTTTACCCGAAAAACTTTCCTTGTGTGCCTGTGCAGTCAGTTCCCTTTCTCTAGCTCCCAGCTACCACCAATCTATTTTTTGTCACTATAGTTTTGCCTCTTCCAGAATGTCATATAAAATAGAATCATACAGTAAGTAAGTGTAGTCTTTCGGGTCTGGCTTCTTTCACTCAGCATAATGATTTTGAGATTGTTTTATGTGGTTAAAATAAGGTATGATTTCACAAATCACATGGTTTATTACCATACAGAAAGAGTTTTCCCCACCTTGTTCACAATGTTTAGAGGGGGAGAATAATAAGAACAAATCTCACAGGGAATACATTTGATAGACAAAGTCCATCAACCACGTGTGAGTAAATACTAGTTTCATTTAGAGTCCAATTAGTAAAGTCTAGTTGTGCATTTAGGATGGAAACAGGCCACTGTGAATGTAAAGTCTAATTGAAGTTTGAGGTGTACCTTTCTATGAGATGTTCTCTGGAGAGAAGATCTGACCAACACTGGAGATCTATGATGACAACAAGGTTTTCAATGCTAGGAGCCATGTCATCAGGGAGGGAGATTACACTCCATGTTCTTACCACAGCAGAACATTTCACTCACAATAGCAGACTATTGTAATCATTTCAAAGCTACACAACAGAGATACACCTTTGTTGTTGTATGCATCAGTAACTGGTTCCTTTTTTATTGCTGAGTAGTAGTTCATTGTATGGATATACCACAGTTTGTTTATTTATTTACCAGTTGGTGAACATATGTATTTCCAGTTTGGGGCTATTAATGAATAAAGCTGCTGTGAATATTTGCATACAGATCTTTGTGTCGACATATGTTTTCATTTCATTTGGATAAATAGCTAAAAGTAGCATTGCTATGTGTCTAGTATGTTTACCTGTATTAAAAAAGAACCAACAAAAAATAAAATGCCTAGGGATACCTCTAACCAAGGAGGTGAAAGATCTCTACAAGGAGAACTACAAAACACTACCAAAAGGAATCATAGGTGACACAAATGGAAAAACATTCCACACTCATGGATTGGAAGAATCAATATCGTTAAAATGGCCACACTGCCCAAAGCAATCTACAGAGTGCTATTACTGTCAAACTATCAACGTCATTTTTCACAGAATTAGAAAAAAAAAACTCTTATAAAATTCATGTGGAACCAAAAAAGAGTCTAAATAGCCAAACCAATCCTAAGGAAAATAACAAAACTGAAGGCATCACATTACCCAATTTCAAACTATTGTGTAAGGCCACAGTAACCAAAACAGCATGGTATTGGCACACACGCAGTCACACAGACAGCAGAATAGAGAACCCAGAGATAAAGCTGCACACCTACAGCCATCTGATCTTCAACAAAGTTGATAAAAATAAGCAATGGGAAAAGGACTCCCTGTGCAATAAATGGTACAGGGATAGCTGGCTAGCCCTATGCAGAAGAATGAAACTGGACCCCCCTCCCTTTCACCGTATACAAAAATTAACTCAGGGTGGATTTAATATTCAAATGTAAGATCTCAAACTGTAAGAATCCTAGAAGAAAACCTAGGAAGTACCATTCTTGACATCAGCCTTGGGAAAGAACTTATGACTAAATCCTCAAAAGCAGTTGCAACAAAACCAAAACTTGACAAGTGGGACCTAATTAAGCAAAAGAGCATCTGCACAGCGAAAGAAACTATCAACAGAGTAAACAGCCTACAGAATGGAAGAAAATATTTGCAAACTACGCATCTGACAAAGGTGTAATATCTAGTCTATAAGGAACTTAATTCAACAAGCAAAAACCAAATAACCCTATTAAAAAGTGGGCAAAGGACATGAAAAGACATTCTCAAAAGAAGACATACAAGGAGTCCACAAACACGAAAAAAATGCTCAGCTTCAGTAATCATCAGAGAAATGTAAATTAAAACCATAGTGAGATACCATCTCACACCAGTCAATATGGCTATTATTGAAAAGTCAAAAAATAACTTGCTGGTAAAGCTGTGAAGAAAAGGGAATGCTTATATATGTGCTGTTGGTGGGAATGTAAATTAGTTCAGCCGGTGTAGAAAGCAGTTTGGAGATTTGTCAAAGAACTTAGAACTGCCATTCAACCCAGTAATCCCATTACTGGATATATACCCAAAAGAAAATAAATCATTCTGCCCAAAAGACACATGTACTCGTATGTTTATCCCAGCGCTGTTAACTATAGCAAAGATGTGGAATCAACCTAGATGCATGTCAATCATGGATTGGATAAAGAAAATGTGGTACATATACACCATGGAATACTATGCAGCCATAAAAAAGAATGAAACCATGTCTTTTGCAGCAGCATGGATGCAACTGGAGGCCATTACCCTAAGCACGTTAATGTAGGAACAGAAAATCAAATACTGTATGTTCTCACTTGTAAGTGGGAGCTAAGCTTTGGGTACACATGGACATAAAGAGAGGAACAGTAGACACCAGGGACTCTAAAAGTAAGCAGGGAGGGAGAGGGGAAGAGTTGAAAAACTACCTATTGGGGTACTATGCTCACTACGTGGGTAATGGGATCATTCATACCCCAAACTTCAGCGTCTCACAGTATACCCATTAGCAAACTTGCACATGTACCCCCTGAATCTAAAATAAAGGAAAAATGAAAATTAAAGGAAGGAGCCAGAGGGTTGTCAAAAGAGCTGAACGGTTTTACATTCCCACTAACAATGTGTGAGAGTTATAGTTACCCCATATCCTCATTAGCACTTGCATTGTTGGTCTTTTTAAAGTTTTTGCCATTCTAGTGAATGTGTAGTGGTATCTTTTTGGAGTTTTAAATCTTCATTTCCCTGATGACACTGTTGAGCATCTGTTCATGTGCTTATATTTGCCATCCATATTTTTTCCTCAATGAAATTTCTGTTTAATTCTTGTCCATTTAAAAAATTGGTTTGTATTATTGATTTACAACAACTGTGGATGAAGTCCTTTATCACATATGTGTTTTGTAAATGTTTTCTTTCAGTATGTGGGTTGTCTTTTCATCTTCTTAACAGTGTCTTTTGAAGAGCAGAAGTTTTAAATTTTGATGGAATTTAACTTACCACTTTTTTATTTTATGATTTATGCCTTTTGTTTTATCTAAGAATTCTTTGCCTAACCCAAGCTCATAAAAATTTTCTTTATGTCTTCTTCTACATAGTTTATAATTTTAGCTCTTACACTGAGGTCTGTTGTTCATTTTGAGTTAATTTTTGTGTATGATGCAAGGGAGAAGGTTGATTCTTTTTGCTATGCTTATCTAGCTTTTCCAGAATCACGTGTTTAAAAGATTATTCTTTCCACATTGAATTATGTTGGTACCTTTGTTAGATCATTGATTTGAGAACTTTCTTCTTTCTTAATATAAGCCTTCAATGTTATAAATAATGTTCCTTGAAGCACTACTCTAGTTGCATTCCATAGATTGTGCTTTTATTTTCATTCAGTTCAAAATATTTTTCTAATTTCTTCTTTCAGCTGTGAGTTATTTATTTATTTGTTACTTAAAAATTTTTTTTTTGAGATGGGGTCTTGCGCTGCTGCCCAGGCTGGAGCACGGTGACACAATCACAGTTCACCGCAGCTTCAACCTCCCAGGCTCAAGTGATTCATCCACCTCAGCATCTCCAGTAGCTGGGTCCACAGGCGCACACTACCACGCTTGGATTTTTTTTTTTTTTTTTTCGTAGAGACAAGGTCTTACTATGTTGTTCAGGCTGGTCATGAACTCCTGAGCTCAAGCAGTCCTCCTTTTCCCAGCCTCTCAAAGTGTTGAGATTACAGGCATGAGCCACCATGCCTAGCCACCTATGGGTTAAAGGTGCTTTTTTTTTTCTTTTTTCTAATTTAATTCCATGTGGTCAGAAAACATGCATTGTATGATTTCAGTCCTTTTAAATGTGTTGAGCTTTATTTTGTGGCTTTGAATATTCTTAACTCTTACCTTAAAACTTTTTTTCATTATTGTTTATCTAAAAGTAGTGATTTCCAGATTACTATTTGATATACCATTTTTACTTTTAAAAGGGTAATGAATTATACTTTACCTGCTTCTTAAGAATGATTATTTCTTCACTATCTAGTAAATTAATATTTGCTATTTTTGCTTTGTAGCCACGAATATGCAAACTGTTCTTCCCTCTCTGTGCTTTTTTTTCCATAGGCCTAAGATCTGGCAAACTTGGTGAACAGTGCGAAGCAGTTGTTCGCTTTCCCAGACTTTTTCAGAAGTATCCATTCCCTATTCTTATCAATTCTGCATTCCTAAAGTTAGCTGATGTTTTCAGAGTTGGGTAAGTCTTTTTAAAGCCTCAATGTTCTAAAGTACTTTGTTCATATTTCTTGTTTTCTATTGTGGTCTTTTTCTTTTTGCATTTTAGGACTTCCACCTGGTTAGTTACCATTAGTGGACACACATGACTGTGTGCAGCACATCAGTGTGAGATTTAATGACGTTTAAAGCAAAAATGAAGAGTATAATTTAGACAATACTTATTTCTTTGGAGAACAGAATAAAATTAAGACAACCTTGATATTTTAGTGTATACTTCAGGAAAAGCTGTGGCTTTGTACAGATTGTTTTTGAGAAGTTGCTGATTTAATAATTTATTTTATAGCATGAGATGCATGTCTGTGAAGTACCTGAAACATATAAGTACTGAATACATGCCTGTTTGCTTTTTCGCCCCCACCATTCCCTCTTCTGCTGCTTTCTGCCATTCTCCATGTGCTCATGTGCTCATATGTACACAGTACCACACTTGAGGAGAAGAGAAGTTGTGGAATAAGCCCAAGAGAAGAGAAAGACCATCTGACTTCCTGGCCTTGGTTATAATATAGTTTGAGGAGATTTAGTTCTGCTCTAGGTCTTCTCCTTGTGTCACTGCCATTTTGGTGTCTTGCAGCAACACTATAGCATAGCTAACTGCTTATGCTTAGTGTCCACGTAAAGTACAAGCTTTAAGTAACTCTTGTAGTAGTGAAACAAATAATGATAAGATTGAAAAATATTTGCTGTTGCTAAAATGTAATATTATTAATGTTGCTTTGGTTCCTAATTAAATATTACTTTCTAAAGTGACCTAATTTATTTTATTTCTGGTTTTTCTAGAAATAATTTCCTGAGGCTATGTGTTCTTAAAGTTACCCAACAAAGTGAGAAACATTTGGAGAAGATTCTAAACGTGGATGAATTTGTGAAGAGAATTTTTTCTGTGATTCATAGTAATGATCCCGTGGCAAGAGCCATCACCCTCCGGTATACTGTATTGTAATAATTCACTATAAGATTATTTGAACTGTAGTTATGACCAAAAAAAGCAGTATATTTACATTTTTCATTTTGAATATTAGGAGTTGTTTTTGGTTTTTTGATTAAGAGTCAAGGCAAAACTGTGATAACCATCCCAATCTGCAAATGCTTTTTAGTTAACATCTATGTTAACTGTTTTGGTTATAAATTGTTGCCTAACTTGTGTTTGAAATGCATCTCTATATAGGTAGGTGTTCTGATCAAATAACTTGGTGGATCTCAATATAACAGCCTCAGCTCATTTTGAACTTTGCCTTCCTGACCTTGTACTTAATGTTTTCTGTCAGTTTTCTATATTCTTCCCTGATTATGTGATCATTTTTAATGTGATAAATCATATTTGATCTCACCGGAGAATATCAGATATAACCACTATAGTTTCTTTAGCTTTTTCTTTTCTTTCTTGGCATATTTTTAAAAAATGTATTTGTTAGAATTTCATTTTGTAAGCCTTATATCCAGCTTGAACCATATTCTCTTTTTAGCTCTGCCATTTATAGAATCATATCTATAACTTTTTATATCTTTTGAAATTCACTTTCCTAAATTATAGGGTTCATTTCTGACCTACCCTGCCCAGACAGTCTTTTTAACCAGGAAGTTTGGGATGTCACATCTTCCCTGAATGTCCTTTTTTCCACACCAAGAATCAGTTCTTCCTTCTTGTTCAGAGTTTAGTGCTTTTGTCATTTCTTTGCCTTTTGAGTGATTAAATTGTGAGCAGTATGTGATATTTTAAAGTCAGTTAATTGATTTTCATCTTTTGAAAGCTATATTCAATAGAATTTATTTATTTATTTATTTATTTATTGAGATGGAGTCTCAGTCTGTCGCCCAGGCTGGAGTGCAGTGGCGTAATCTTGGCTCACTGCAACCTCTGCCTCCTGGGTTCAGGCAATTCTCCTGCGGCAGCCTTCCAGGTAGCTGGGATTATAGGTGCCCGCCACCACGCTCAGCTAATTTTTTTACTTTTAGTAGAGGCACGATTTCACCATGTTGGCCAGGCTGGCTGGTCTTGAACACCTGACCTCAGGTGATCTGCCTGCCTCAGCCTACCATAGTGTTGGGATTACAGGTGGGAGCCACTGCGTCTGGCCCAGAATTTAAACTTAAGATATTTTTACCCTTTACTTCAGCAAATATACCTGTAGGAATTTTTTAAATAAATCATTTTTAAAAGTTGGTGAATATATGTATATAGATGATTATAGTGTCATTTTTGTGGAATGAAAAATTGGGGAAAAATCAACGTGGGAATGGCTATTTGTGAACTACTGTATAACTTTTAAAGAATAAAGTGAGTTGTGAGTCTATATATGCTGACATAGAAAGATATTAAGTTTTAAAAAGTTGTCAAATAGTATCAATTTTATTAATTCATTTTGTCAGTTAATACTAATATATATGTTTATATAGGCTCAGAAAAAAATCTAGAGGAATATATACCGTTAACAGTGATTATTTTTGGTAGAGTCTTTGGGTTATAGATTACAAGAGGCTTTTCCATTTGACTTTGTTTGTAATGTTTGAATTGTTTTTCACAAATGTGGTTTTTTTTTTTAAATCAAAAGATAATAGAATTTAACTGGTGGAATGAATTTCATAAATAATTTAAAGCTAGCCTGAATATTTTGGTAAGAATGCATATTAATATTTGTTATTCATTTTGTATGCTTGCCCTTCTCTAAGTCATGGCAGTTGACTCTTGCCTCAACTCTTTTTTTAAGCACTATGGTTATCAGTAAAACCAGCGATCTCTAGAAAGCTTCCAAAAAGAAGGATCACTTTAAAGGAAAAAAAATATATTAGATTTAAATCAGGTTTTTCAACAGTAACATTTGTTGCAATAAGTATTAAAGGAAAATTGAGCTAAGAATTTTATATCTATCCAGTTTTCATTTAAAAGAGTAGTAAAATAAAAAGATTCTCAGGCACACAAGGCCTTAGGAGGTTTGCCATATAGGACCTATTTTGTAAACATTCTAGGAGGAGGTACTCAAGTAGGAAGAGAAAAATTAAGCTGGAAGCAGTGGGAATAAGTCGTTAAATGTGTCAGTATTAGAGTAGTCTAATCTTTTCTGGTATAATAGATTAATAGTCATTTGTTATTTCTTTTGAAAAATGTATAATTTCAAAACCTTCAAATTAAATATAAATTACATATTTAGTCCATTTTAGTTTCTTGCTACTAATGGTATTACTTAATAGTACTAGGAACAATACTAATTAATTGAGTGTAATTACAGGGAATAGTTAGGTGATTACATGTCACATTGGAAGGTTATTTAGGATGTTGACTTTGAAAAAGGTTGTCATTGTAGGAACATTGTAGGTTTTGTTTACTGCAGTGTTTTGCAAATTTCTAAAATTTATGCCTTTCTACTGAAAGGATTTTTCAAACTACTTTCTGTGGTTTATATCACAAACAATAGATTTTTTTCCTTTCTAATTGTGTAATTTTATTATGAAGTAGACTGTTTTCCAAGCTTTACCTTCTGCACCATTGTTGATTCTGGCATGAGCCCCAGGGGTGTGCTCAACCACTCCTTTCTTGATCTTGAGGACATTTGAAAATCATCATACCAATATTTACTGATGTGGGAAAAAAAGATTGGGAGGTCTTACTTTTTTTTACTTTTGTATCTGCTTAACAGCAAAAATGTAGTATTCTTAATGCTTTGCTGAAATGGACTTCTTTATGCAACATTGGAAAATTGATATTTTGATGCTTTAATAATTCAGAAGTTTCCTTTCTGGGCTGTTTGGTACCTGGAATGTACTTCAAGGTGATTGTTAAAAATTTTGCTTTTTAGATAAGCCATCTTAATTTTTCTGACATATTGAAATATGTAAAAGTGTTTAAAATTTGAGTCATGGATTTCTAAAGTTATGCTTTATTAACCAGAGTTACATGGAATTACCTATAAACTTTAGTTTTGATAATCTGGCTTTGCCTGGCCTCTTCCTTTTCTGACCTTGACTTTATCATATGCCCGATATTCTTGGCTTTCTCTATTTCTGTAGGATGTTGGGAAGTCTGGCATCAATAATTCCTGAGAGGAAGAATGCTCATCACAGTATTCGTCAGAGTTTAGATTCACATGATAATGTAGAAGTTGAAGCTGCTGTTTTTGCTGCTGCAAACTTCTCTGCACAGTCAAAGTAAGCATACAAAAGCACATCCCTTTTAGTAATTTGGCTTCCCAAGAAAAGTTTTTGAAGGAAAAACTGATCAACTTATATAAACACTAAGAGATACAGGAAAGTGTAAATGACAAGGTATATTTTCTGAGAAGGTTTACCTTACACTGGGGAAACAAGACTTAAATTCATAAAATAGAAAATGTAAGTACAAATGTTGGTATTAATTGTGTAAATGAAATGAGTTTCCAGAAGGACAGGATCAGCATAGATTAGTTGGGGAAGGCTTCATTGGGTAGCAGAGGCTTTATTCACTAAGGAGCTTCTCTCAGACATATACATCTGTAATACTAAAATGCTTACCCACTGTCTTCTAATGTTAATTTGTTTTGCATTAGAGCTGTCCACAGTTTGGCAAAGACAATAACTTGAATTAAAACCAATTGTAACCTATTCAGAATGTCATATCCTACACTTGTTTTACAGAACAGTATTTTTTTGGGGGGGGGGCGGGAGGATTAAATGTTGACCATGGTTTTATTACTATGTTTGATTGGCTTGTTTCTCTTCTGTAAAATAAAATATAATATCCCCCTGACTGACAGGAAAAGTAGCATTGCCTTCTGGGGAGCGTTTTGGTAATATGTGTGAAAAGCCTTAAACAGGTACATCCCTTTGACCCAGGAAATTCACTTCCAGAATTTATCAGTAATATGTACTGATAATTATTTGTATGGATGCTAGTTGTAGTGTTACTTGTAACAACAAAAGAAATGAGAAGCAACTTAAATTTCTGCCATTGAGCTTAGATAAATTATGATCATACAATAGAATACGGTAACAACTTAAATGTTTTTAGAAACGTATTTGGAAGCAGTTTACATAATAGGTTATGTAATATGACAGGTTTGTTTAAAAAAAAAACACCCTAATAACTTATGTAATATAACAGATTTGTTGAAAAAACAAAAAGGCCTAGTGTTTGTATTTATGCAATAGAAAAAAAAGACTGGAAGGATATATATAAAAATCTTGTCTCTGAGTGGTAAGATTGTATATAATTTTTGTTTTCTTTTTATAAATTTCTCTATATCTTGGCATGAACAAGTTCCAGTTTTATAACCAGGTGAATAATAAATTTTTTTTAACATTAAAAAAATTAGTATTTGCATACCCTTCTCTTCAGCTTTTGTTTTGTTTTGTTTTTTGAGATGGAGTTTCGCTCTTGTCACCCAGGCTGGAGTACAGGGGCACAATCTCAGCTCACAGTAACCTCCGCCTCCCGGGTTCAAGCAATTCTTCTGCCTCAGCCTCCCAAGTAGCTGGGATTATAGGCTCCTGCCACCATCCCTAGCTAACTTTTGTATTTTTAATAGAGACGGGGTTTCAGCATGTTGGCCAGGCTGGTCTTGAACTCCTGACCTCAGGTGATCCACCTGCCTCGGCCTCCCAAAGTTCTGGAATTACAGGCGTGAGCCACTGTGCCCGGCCCCTTCAGCTATTCTTATCAAACCTTCAGAGTTCCAGTAATTCTTATTGAAAAAGTAGATAATAGAAAGCATATAGTTTTTAATTTCATGGATCAAAATTAATAAATAGATGTGGCAGTAATTGATGATCAGAAATATCTGAATAAGTACAGTTCCTTTTTGTGCCTTTGAAAATAAGCATTTTTTTTTTCTCATTGAGAGTCATTGGTTTTGAGAGGACTTTTAAAAATTTCAGTCACATGTCTCTTAACTATGAGGTTACATTCTGAGAAATGCATTGTTAGGCAATTTCTTCATTGTGCAAACATCATAGAGAACTTACACAAATCTAGATGGTATAACCTACTATACACCTAGGTTACATGGTATAACCTGTTGCCCCTAGGCTGTAAACCTATATAGCATATTTCTATACTGAATACTGTAGGCAATTGGAACACAGTGGTAAGTATTTGTATATCTACACATAGAAAAGGCTCAGTAAAAATGTGGCATAAAAGATAAAAATGGTATTCCTGTATAGGGCACTTACCAAGAATGGAGTTGCAGGACTGGAATTTGCTCTGGGTGATCAGTGAGTGAGCGGTAAATGAAAGTGAAAGCCTAGGACGTTACTGTATTACTACTGTAGACTTCCTGAACACTGTACACTAAGGCTTCACTGAATTTATTTTTGAAGTTTTTCTTCCTTCAATAATAAATTAGCTTTAACTTACTATAACTTTTTAACTTTATACAGTCTTAATTTCTTTTAACTTTTTGACTCTTTTATAATAACACTTAGCTTAAAATACAAACATATAGCTGGATAAACATATTTCTTTATATCCTTATTCTGTAAGCTTTTTTTGTTAAAATTAAGACATAACTGGGCACAGTGTCTCACGCCTGTAATTCCAGCCTGTAATTGGGAGGCTGAGGCCGGGGTATCCGCTTGAGCTCAGGAGTTCAAGACCAGCCTAGGCAACATAGTGAGACCCCTCAAAGAAAACACACAGGGACACATACATTAACCTAGACCTACACAGGGTCAGACATCAAGACATCTCTGGCCAATATGAATTTTTCAGCTCTGTTATAATCTCTTGAAGCCGCTGTCATATATGTGGTTTGTTGTTGACCAAAACGTTGTTATGCTGTACATCACTGTACTTTTACTGATTAAGAGTTGTGCGTAGTGAATAATTATCATCTGATTAGCACTGCCAAGGTGTCAGTGCTTCATAGTCTGTCAGATTAAATATGTACTTCCAGTGCTTCCAAAAATAGTTTTCTAAATTTAGTTTCTAAATTTGGATGATAAATTTGTAATTTAGTGATTAAATTTTATATATGAGAATCACTTTTAGTTCAGTTTTTCTCTTGTGTTCTTATTAGAAGCTAATTTTATTTCAGTCTGTGTAATTACTGGTTTTGGAAAATGATTAAGACCAAGTAAGAGAAACAGCAAGATTCTTCACTTGTGGAAATGATGATTAAACATCTGAATTAGCAGTTTATGTAGAAACAGTTTTTAATATACCATGCTTTAATGTGATAACTTGTAATTTATTATATTAAAAAATACCAAATGAGTCTCTTGTCACCTAGGCTGGAATGTAGTGATGCAGTCATGGCACACTGCAGCCTCGAACTCCTGGACCCAAGTGATCCTCTCACCTCAGCCTCCCAAATTTCTGGGATTACAGGTGTGAGCTACTGTGACCAGCTGACAAGATTTGTATTTTTGAGATCAGTGTTCATGTCTTCTCCCAGAAATAATAACCTGGCTTGAGATCACATATCTCGGTCAGTGCTGATAGATTTTTTTTCTAGTGTCTGTATTGATCGGTTTTGGATATTAAATCAGAGTAACAAGCCAAATAAGACCTTTAGAATTTATTTAATCCTTTTCTTCCCCTGTCTCCTACCGTCACCACATCTGTTTTATTCTAAACCAGAAAATTTTAAATGCTAGTGTCTGGGTCGCAAAGCAGGAGTTACAAGCTCAGATGCTTTCAGGGGCCAGGTGAACATTGTCAGTGAGAGCAGTGTCCCCTAGTGGCATCTGTGGTGAACTGAAGCACATCCGCTCCATCTAAAGTGCCCCATGGCACCAGCCTGTCGTTAACAGTGCGGGAATGGATGCCCAGTGCTCAGGTCTCAATTTTTGGCAAAGGAGGGGGATAATCTGAAAAACCAGATTATTCTATTTGGGCTCACTATATTTAAATGTTGACATTAAGAATTTTTAAAATGTTATTTAAAAAATAGTTATGAAAATATTGTTACACACAAAAAGCCTGCAGTCTCCTAGTTTGCAGTTTCTTGGCCCTAAAGGTATGTAACTGATTTTTAAATTTCAAGTTGTTATAAGAAGTCTTTTTATGGTTATTAAAGAAATACTTACTGAATATCCACCATGTTCAGACACTTTTCTAAGTACCAGAAATATAGGGATGAAAAAGGTCAGGCCCTGTTGTTATATAAACACAAAATAATTTCAGATGTTTGTTAGTGTTATGAAAACATAACACCGTATTGTGATAATGGCCTAAGTGAGCTGCTTTACAGCAGTGTTGGCATAGCCCATTTGGTTGCTGGAGTTTTTGTTTTAGTTGTGTTTCCGAGCACCTGACCTTGGAATGTTAGTTGCAGTTTGGAATATTGGATTTCTTCTGTGCTAATTGTGTTTTATTTCTTTTAAGTCCTTAGAAAATACAAGCAAGTGTAATTTTTTGGTTTTAAAATTTTTTCTGTTCTCTTTTCCCAAAGGGATTTTGCTGTAGGAATCTGTAACAAAATCAGTGAAATGATTCAAGGTATGTATTCTTCATTTAGTATTATGAGTGACTTAATGAGATTTATAATAGTTGCTAACACTAATTAAGTACTTATTATTTGCTAGTCACCATACATTCAAATAATATTTATTAAGTATCTTCTATGTGCCCACACTGTTATAAACGCTGAGGATACAGGAGTGAGCAAAACAAAGTCCTTACCCCCATCTAACCTACACTCTAGTCAGGGGTGGGGTGTGTGGGGATAGACAAATGTGCATGTGACATTTCTGGTGCTATGGTGAAGGAGTGAGAGAATAAGGATAGAGAGTCTCAAAAGTAAGTCAGTGGGGGGAGAGAAGGGACTTATCTATTTTATATATATTGATCAGAGACGGTCTCTAATGAAGTGATATTTGAGTGAGACATGAAGGAGAAAAAGGAGTGAGCCATGCTGATATAGTCCTGCATTGCTTAACAATGGGGATCCTGTGTGAGAAATGTGTCCTTAGGCAGTTTTGTTGTTTGAACTTCATAGAGTGTACTTACATAAACCTAAATGGTATAGCCTCCTATACACTTAGGGTGTATGGTATATAGCCTGTTGCTCCTAGGCTGTAAGCCTATGCAGCATGTAACTATGCTGAATACCATAGGCAATTGTAACAAAATGATAAGTATTTGTATATCTGAGGTAGAAAAGGTAATATATTGCACTGTGGTGTTACAGTGACTACAGGATCTCTGAAGTTACTCGGAATTTTTCAGCTCCATTATAATCTTATGGGACCACCGTCTGTCATGTGGTCCATCATTCACCAAAGCATACTTATGGGGTGCATGATTAGTTTAGGGAAGACTGCTCTGTCTGAGAGAGAGTAATGTTATTAGGAGCTCTGGAACTCTCTGCTAATGTCCCTCCAGTGTCTCCCAGTTGCAGTTAGAATCAAATCCAGATTCCTTACCATAGATTACAAAGCTCTGGTTTTCCAGTCTCTTCTTTTATATCATGAGTTGTGTATTAACCCTATTTATCCTTATAACAGTCATTATGGGAGCCCACGAACTCCCATAGGGTTAATACCTGTGTCTTACCCCTAATTTATCCTAGCAGTCATAAAAGGGAGCTCTTGGGCTATAGCATTGCATGACTCTAGAGAACACCACTTTGTTTATATTCTTATAAAGAGCATTCCTTTGAATTGTGCAACATGGCAGCCTTGGATAGGTAATACTATTATGTTCGTTTTACAGGAAAGGAAATGGAGCCACACTAAAGCCGAATGATTGGTTCACAGTCAAAAAGCTGATAACTTGCAGTTTGGCTTTGAGGCCCACGCTTTTAACCACTATGCTATTGTGTCTTTCTAAGGCATGAATTTCTTAGTGTAGTTATATTTTGCATGCATTTAAATTGTCCTTCAAATTAAAATGAAAGAGAACTTGCTCACTTGCACAAATAATAAAAATCACTTAAAGACCAAGCTACAGTGAATGAGCTTTGTTGTTTTCCCCTTTATTCCTTTGTCTTTTTTCTTCTACCATTAGCAAAAGGGCTTTCCTGCAGAAAGGTATCCTTATGACATTAGAAGGAAGCATCACTTATTCATTGACCAGGATTTTATCAATTGCCTGCTATATCAGACAAGATCTCAGCAGGAAACAGGTGGCACATTTGAATTAAGATAACTCAAGGAAGGTGTAATAAAGGAGCCATTCACAAAGGCATGGCCAGGATATACTATAGGGGATAATGTAGTTTTTGAGCCTGTAATAGCTTTTACCACACCTCTAAGGGTATAGGTTAAAGAGAGGTTACTAGAAACTTGGAGTCATGTCAGGAGGGCCACTTTGAGAAACTAACCTCCAGGAGCATGATGTGACCCTTCTGTGAGAGAACCAGGGAATAAATACTCTGACCTCATTCTCTGCAACTCCTGCTGGGCTCTCCATTGGTTAAACTCAGAGGGCAGATAGCAAGGGAATTGATGAGAGCTATACAGGTGAGCCTTCTAGGATGCTGGAGTATTCTGTGTATCTGATGGTAGTTATATGGGAATGTGCATATGTAGAAATTCATTAATCTGTACACTTAAGATTCATTACTTTATTGTTCCTTAAATTTTATCTTAGAAAAATCTAAAAGAACAGGAATTAGGAGAAGAGAGAGGTAGAGGAAAACATAGGAGTGTGGGTGGAGGAAAAGTGGAGGAAAATTGGAACCCAAGACATGGAAACGGAAGAGGAGTTTTAGGAACAGAGTATCCTGACATTTGGTTTTAAGCCGCTTGTGTTTCTGCCAAGTAAAATCTCCGAGCCTCACGAAATCTTTAGTAAAAATGCCTGTAAGCACTAAGATCCCTCTGAGTACTGGGTTGAGAATAAACTTGCAGTAGAGGAAAGGGGGGATATGAGAGTGGAGTCTGCCATGGGGAAAGGCCTAAGTAGGGAGAATACTTAGGAGACTTTCTATAATTTAGTCAAGAGATGGTAGTGGAAGTGGATCGGCATGGTAACAACGGAGGTAGAAAGAGTTAGTTTTGGATTTTATTTTGAAGATAGAACCAGTAAGATTTGCTAATACATTTGGAAATGGGATGTGAGAGAATCCTTCTTTCATTAATTAAGAAAGACTCCAGGGTCTAAGGAGCTGTAATGATGTCATTTACTGAGACAGGAGTATTTTTGGAGGGGCAGTTTCAAGGTGAAGATCAGTTCTCTTTGGGCCCTATTAATACAAAATTCTTCTGAGACCTCCTAGTGCAGATGACCAGAAGGTAATGAGATACATGCATCTGATGTCCTGGGCAGGAGGACAGGTGGGTGGCAACCTTTCACATTTAGCTAATAAGGGAAACCATGGAATTATATCAGCTCACTCAGGGAAAGCACATACAATGAGAAGATAATTTATTGCCAACCTATGGGAATATCAGAAATTAAAGTGTAGACAGACGAGAAGACTGCAAAGGAGGTTAAGAAGGAACAGCCAGAGAAAGAGGTCAGAAAGCAGTAAGAGTGGAGGAGCCAAAGCCATTAGGAGAGAGTTTCAAAGATAGAATGGTCAGCAGTGTCAAGTGCATTCAGAACCTTAAGGAACAAAATAATAACAACATGAGCATGATGTGACCCTGCAGAGAGGAAAGCAGGGAATACTCTGATCTCATTCTTTTCCCTCTGGCAAACCCAAGTAGAGGCCATCTAGCAATGGAGTTTGTTGATGTAGGCAACTGTTGGACATTGAAGTGCTGTCTTACGTTCATACCCACAATTATTTCACCATGGAAAAACCAGCGATATGCAGAGTATAATTAGCTTGTGGCATGTATGTGGTCATACATTATGACTGAGAAATTTGTGTTCACCATTACCACAAAGCCATGCCATAGAAGAAAAGATTTGTTGGTTTCACTCCACTGTTGACAGGAAAACGTGGATTAGGGTTAGTCTTCATGGACCCAGTTGTGTATGCAATAAATAAAGGCATTTACTACACAAAGTTCAGAGGATTTCGAAACTGTTCTACACACAGTTTATTAATATCCTGATTCTAATTTAGTTGTTGAAGGAAATAATTAAAATCATAAGTATAATCAGACTGTAGCCATCAAGTGTGTGTGTTTGTGTGTGTGTATATATATATATGTATATGTGTATGTATAATTTTTTTATTATGATAATGAGAGGAAATAGGCAGCAAATATGACTTTGTTTCTACTGTGCTTTTTAAAGACAGTTTTTATTATCAGCATGTAGTTTTATAATCATTGAAAAGTTAATATCAAGATAAATACTTTGGAAAAAATACTGAATTTATTGATTGGTTCTAGTATAATCTTTAATGTTACAAATATAATATTAGTATACTGTGTTTTTCAAGTGCAATTTTGCTAATTGAGTCACAGCTTTTTAATCTGGAATATTTTTAAGGATGATGATCACAAATACCTTGAGAATTCTTTTTGTGTCTAGGTTTAGCAACACCAGTAGACTTGAAGCTAAAATTGATACCCATCCTACAGCACATGCACCATGATGCAATCTTGGCTTCCAGTGCTCGTCAGCTTTTACAACAGCTGGTCACATCCTATCCGTCCACCAAAATGGTGATTGTGTCTTTGCACACTTTCACTCTACTTGCAGCTTCATCTTTGGTTGATACACCTAAGCAGGTAATTTCGATTTTCTTTAAACTGCCTATTCTCTGGTAAACTTAAATATATGACTAGAAATAAGAAAGTGGCCCATAAGTCTGGAGGACATTAAGGTTCTTTTCTGTAATAAAGGTCAGATTAATTTCCTTTTGCTTGCTTTTTTATTCTCTCTGTTCACAGTACTGATTGTTGGGAGCCCTTGAGGAAAATGAGATGTTGTGGGGTACATGGCTGGCTGTGAAGTTGGCCATATTAAAAAAAAAAAAAAAAAAGAAAGGATTGAGTATCTGTTAAATGCCAGGTCCTGTGCTAAAACTTTAAAGTTAAATGGTAGTATTTTACAAACATGGAGAAAGAGGTCCAAATGTGGGCACGTAGCTAATGAGTGACAGAGCTCTGATTTGAAGTGAATCCTGTCCCTTTATAAGTTTCACTAAACTACACTGCATTTCTAATGATCATTTCAGTTACAGTATTGTTTATGGAGTGACTTATTTCCTTTATAGATTCAACTTCTGTTGCAGTATTTGAAGAATGATCCCAGGAAGGCAGTAAAGAGACTTGCTATTCAAGATCTGAAATTACTTGCTAGCAAAACACCACATACTTGGAGTAGGGAGAATATTCAGGTATGTAGAACTTGTAACATTTTATATAGAAAAAATAATATAACATTACAATATAGTAAAATGTTTTGCATTTTTATATTGTTTTTGTCATCTAAGTGGTTGAATATGAAAAACTTCTAAAGCATTGTTGATGTTTGTGGCAGAAGTTATTTTATAAGTGGCACAATAAATATATAAAACTTCTATACTTCAATGTTTGTTTTAGTCAATGAAACTTGCCACTCAGTTGCTTGTTCATTTTCCCATAGTGGCACTAAGGCTAATTGAGAAGCCCAGTTACATTGGTTTTTTTATTCTTGTATTTTTCAATCAATTTGGGGAGAAAAATTTAGGGGCTGACTGTTATCTGTAATGGAGATGGGGCTGGATGGACAACTTGGGAAGTATATTTCTCCATGGAGAGCCGAAGACATTCTTCAGTCTTCTTTTGTAAACAGAAGAGCAGATCTCACTCTTTAGACTTTTAATGTGACATCTTTGACACCATCTATTACCATCTGTTAGGTTAAATTAATATTTTATGTTTATTGTTTTCTCAAAATAGAACCCTGTTTACCCATTACCAATAGAGACACATCATTTTGCAAATAATGCTATTTAAAATGGAATGGAAGTTTTTATCTCTTAGCATCATCATGACTCCAGTGGATCAAAAATCTTTGAATTTCAGATTATTAAAACTAAACTGCTGTGTTTGTTTTTCTGTTTGTTTGCAGTTTTCTAAACATCTTTTAATTTACTATATTATGATTTGATGGTCACAGATATCCCAAGATAAGGACAGTTGTTAAATCTACATTTCATAGATAAGCACTTAGGGTTCAGAGAGACTTAATATGCTTAAGAGAGCATCTTAAGAGAAGTAAATTAAGAATTTAATTCAGAGAGCTTCTGTCCTCTAATCCCTAGTCCTACTGCTTTTTCTACTAAATAATGCTATCTTTCCAAGAAGAGAATGTGCCCAGCCACTTTAGTCATTTTAGAGAATTTGTATAAAGAACCAAACCTAGTTATTTAGAAAGATCAGTGAGAAGCACGGTATTATTCCTTCTCATTTTTTTCTTATTGTGAGATAGATCACACATACGGAAAAGTATGTAAAATGTATAAATAGTTTAAATACTTTTAAGTGAGAAAAGTATGTAAAAATGTATAAATAGTTTAAATACTTCTAAGCGAAAACCCATGCAACTGCCATCCAGCTGGAAATAGAACATTACAGGATCACAGAACCCTGCTTCCTTCCCTTGCATGGTCCTTCCTGATTGAAACTTTACACCTACCAAAAGCAAACCACTATTTTGACTTTCGTGATAATAATTTCTTTGCTCTTCTTTTACCTTCTTCACATGTATTCCTAAAGAATACTGTTTAGCTTTCTTTTTGTTTCTTTTGCTCGGCATTACACTGGTGAGACTTATCCATGTCTTTTCCCTTTAATTGTAATGTAGTACCCCATTGTATGAATGTATCACAGTTTATTTGCTCTCGATGGGTTATTTCCAGCATGGGCCTTTTGCAAACAGTGCAGAACGTTCTTCTGTTTGTCTCCCAGTGCACACATGCAAATTTCTTTAGAGTGTATACCTAGGAATGAAATTTCTGACTTATAGAAAATGCATATCTTCAATTTTAACAGATAACGTCAAACTATTTTCCAAAGTCAATGAACCAGTTTACATTCCTGCTGTGTATGAGGGCATCCATTGATCACATCCTCACCAACACATAGACTTATCAGACTTAAATTTTTACCAGTTTAGAAATTGTACTTTTTATGTGTGACTCCTTGATTATTAAAGAAATTGAACCTTTTTAATATGTTTATTGATCATTTGGATTTTCTCTTATGACATGGCTATTCAGGTCTCTTGCCTATTTTTCTGTTGATTCGTAATTATTTTTTATATATTTTGAATACTCATACTTTGTTGGTCCTTGGCAATTCTGTATAAATTTCACAACCAACATGTCAAATTTAACAGTTTGATTGGGATTACACTGAATATAAAAGATCAGTTTGTATGATAACTTTATAATACTGTCTTCCAGTGCATGAACATATTTTATGTTTCCACTTATTTTAGGTCCCTTTAATGTGTCTCTTGCCCTAGTCTATTTCGTCTGATATTAATATCACTACTTTAGCTTTCTTTTACATTTTTTGACATGATAGGTTGTTTACCATCTTTTTAGTTTCAATCTTTATATATCTTTATGTTTCACATGTTTCTGATAAACAGCATTTAATATTTAATTGGATTTTTTTTTTTTTTTTGAGACAGAATTTTGCTCTGTCACCCAGGCTGGAGTGCAATGGTACAGTCTTGGCTTACTGCAACCTCCACCTCCAGGGTTCAAGCGATCCTCCCATCCCAAGTAGCTGGGACTACAGGCATATGCCACCACACCCGGCTAATTTTTGTATTTTTAGTAGAGAATCATCATCATGTTGCCCAGGCTGGTCCTGAACTCTTGACGTCAAGCAATCCACCTGCCTCAGCCTCCCAAAGTGCTGGGATTACAGGTGTGAGCCACCATGCCCGGCCTAATTGGATTATTTTTAATCCAGCCTGGCAGTCTTTTGTCATTTTCAGATGGAGCATTTGATTCACCTGATTTACTGTGATTTATCACACATTCGAGTTTAAATCTACCATTTTATTTTGTGTTTTCTCTCTGTCTCCCCTGTTCCTTTTCACTCTTTGGAGGAGTGGGGGTTTCTTTCTGGATTGATTATTTTTTATATCTTACCATTCCATTGGACTTGACTAGTCTGGAAGTATACCGTCTTGTTAAATATTCTTTTAGTTGTTATCCTAGAAATGAAAACATAACTGATAGTCATTTTTATCAGTCTAAAGTTAATTCTGCTGAAAGTCCTTTGAACACACTTGAATGCCCTTTTCATCACTCTAAACTTTTATGTATTATTGTTTCATCACTCTAAACTTGTAATTAAAATACAAGTTACATAAAATACAATTAAACTATTTTTTCTTATATAGTTTTGTTATTGTTTAGGAAATTAATTGTTCTTTTGGACCTTCCATTGTCTTTGCTCTCTTGCATCTCAGCTATTTCCTAGTTACTTTTCCTTCTGCCTTCGGAAGGTCCTTGAGTGAGAGTCTGTAGTGGTAAACCCTCTCAATATTTGCTTGCCTAAAAATGCTTTCATTTTGTCCTCAATCTTGAAAGATGCTTTCTCAGGATAGAATTCCCAGGGCGTTGAGGATACCATTCTGCTGTCTACTGGTTTTCTTTATTGCTGCTGAAGAGTAGTAATACTCTTTGGAAGGATTTTTTTTTTTTTTTTTTTTTTTTTTTTTTTGCTTTAAAATTGTTCTCTTTGACTTGATTTTCTGTAGTTTCACTATGAAATGTCTAGTTGTGAATTTCTTTTTAAACTATCTAGACTGTGTTTGATTTCTTGAATCAGAAGATTGGTATCTTTCAGCAATTCTGGGAAATTGTTACTTGTAATTTCTTCAGATATTGCCACTGTCTCTTTTTCTCACCTTTTATTCTGGACCTCCTATTAAAGGTATGGTAACCCTTCTCCTGTTAATCCTTCATGTGCCTTATCTTGTTTTCTATTTTCTGTCTCTGTGCTGTGTTCTCGGTAATTTCTTCTTATATATGTTTTAGTTCAATAATTATTTTTTCAGTTTATCTAAAGTCTGCAGATTTGTCTCTGCTTTCTGTTTCTATACCCTTTTTCCTTGTTTACCTGGTTGTTTTTCACTTTGAACTACTCATTATTCTTGGAGAAGTATGTGTGGGAATTATTTAAGGCTCAGACTAAAAAGTACTTTCCTGTAGAGATTTGCATTTGCTTCTGCTAGGCAGAGACGTCAGATAGTGATAAATGCTGCCAAGAAAAAGTCAGGAAGAAGATTAGAGAATATGGAAGGTGGAGGTTGCAGTTTTAGGGCTGGTTAGAGAAACCCTCACTGAGAAATGGACATTTATGGAAAGACCTAAAGAAGGGAATGTCAATTTTGTGGGCCCCTGAAGGTAGGGTATTATCAGCAGGAGAAAAGCCTGAAGGCCCTTAAGTGAGAACATTCATGAGTGTGAAGTCAGTGTGACTGTTAATAGGGGAGATTAGTAGGAGGTGATGTTAGGTGATGATAGGGAAGAATAGGCATTTAGGGCCTTTGAGTCCTTCTTAAGGACTTTAGCTTTTTATTCTACATGAGATAGATTGCCTCTGGAAGATTTTGAGCAGAGGACATTATCTGACTTAAGTTCTAAAATATTATCTCTGGCTTAGCTATATTGAGACTAGGTTGTAGGGGCCCAAAGGCAGAAGCTGGGAGAACATTTAAGAGGCAGTAACAAATAATTCAATTAGAAAATATATAGTTACCTGAACCAAGGTAGTTGGGGTGGTAGTGAGAAGTGGTAATAGTTTGGATATATTTTAAAGGCTAGAGCTGATGGATTTCCTGGCATAGTGTAGAGAAAGAAAGGTGGCTCTAAACTTTTTGCCATCAACAAAAGCAATTGTCATTCACTTGGAATGGGCAAGACTCTGGGAGACTCATTTCTTGAAGATCAAGAGTTCACTTCTGAGTATATAAAGTGTAAAATGTCAGACATCCAGGTGGAGATGTCAAGGACATATGTGCCTGGAGTTTAGTGGACAGATACAGCTGAGGTTATAAATATGAGAGTTATCAGTTTATAGATGGTATGTGAAGCCATGAGACTGGATGGCTCAACTAGGGAGACAATATGGCTAGAGAAGATTTAGGGAGTGATGAGCTGAGAAACAACCAGCAAAGGAGCCTGGAAAGGAGTGGCCAGTAATACATAAGTCAGAATAGTATTTTATAGGGAGAAGACCTTGATCTACCATGAGAGCTACTGCAGCCATATTTGCCAAGATAAGGACTGATAGTTCACCTTTGCGTTTGGCAATATGAAGTCATTGATAACCTTAAGAGAGCAATTTTGCTGCAGCATTTTGGGTAAAAGGCTGATGAGAGTGGATTCTGCAGAAAAACAGGAGAGAGATTAAGGCAGTGAATGTACATTGGTCCCTCAGTATCCGCTGGAGATTGATTCCAGGACCGACCCTTCTCAGGATTACTTATAATACCTAATACAATGTAATTTTAAGTAAATAGTTGTATTATGTTGTTTTTTTATTTGTATTATTCTTTTTTATTATTAATATTTCAAATATTTTTGATCTGGAGTTGGTTGAATCAGTGGATGCGGAACCCATGAATATTGAGTGCCTACTGTAGAAAACGTTTTAAAAGGAATTCTGGGCTGGGCGTGGGGGCTCATGCCTGTAATCCCAGCACTTTGGGAAGCCAAGGTGGGTGGAGTTAAGACCAGCTTGACCAACATGGAGAAACCCAGTCTCTACTAAAAATACAAAATTAGCTGGGCGTGATGGTGCATGCCTGTAATCCCAGCTACTCTGGGAGGCTGAGGCAGGAGAATCGCTCGAATCTGGGAAGCGGGTGTTGTCGTGAGCCAAGATTGTGCCATTGCACTCCAGCCTGGCAACAAGAGCAAAATCTGTCTCAAAAAAAAAAAAAAAAAAAAAGGAATTCTGCTCTCAAGGGAGCAGAGAAATGATATGGTATTGCTAAAGGGTATGCTGTATGTTTTTATCCTGGGAGGAGTAAACTTGTTTTTTATTAATGGAAATGACCTGGTAGAGGGCAAAAATTGCTAGAGCAATGTAGGTGAGACTGGAAGGGACCCAGAGTAGAAGTAGATAGGCTTTCTCTAGTTCACATAGAATCGGAAGGAAGACCTTAAGAAGCCTAATGTAAGTGAGTGAGTAGGTATTATGGTAAAAAGTTACAGAAAATCTCTTGTGATGGATTTTTTTGGGTTTTGTTTTGTTA
Source organism: Macaca thibetana thibetana (assembly GCF_024542745.1). NCBI lineage: Eukaryota > Metazoa > Chordata > Mammalia > Primates > Cercopithecidae > Macaca > Macaca thibetana. The sequence continues at coordinate 151,137,051 of NC_065578.1, forward strand.
GGTAATTAGGAAACATGGTAATTAGGTATGGGTAAAAATGGGGGAGGCAAAGAGAAAGGTTTTAAGGAAACATAGAAAGTCAAATAAACTAGGGAAATAGAGGATCGCCAGGTAAGATATTTGAGTAAAGCAATATATAATGTGTGTCTGGCACATACAAATAAATGCTTTTTAAAGGGTAGCTGTAAGTTATATTAAAGGTAAGTTTATTCTTTAGTTTTCCTTTTTGAATACTTTGACAGATTGTAGGGTTGGGGTTGTGCTGTCTTAATAAAATGAACTGGCAAGTTTCTCTTTCTATACTCTGGAATGGTTAAGAACCATAACAGAATTTTCTGTTTCTGAAGGTATAACTTTAAAAGTACCATAAATTTATCTGACTCTAGAACTTTTTCCAGCGATAGTTGTTTTGAGAACGTTTCCAATCGCTACATGTTATTTTCCTGTCAGTTTTTTACCTCTTCTGGAATCAGTTTTGGTCATTTGTTTCCCATTTAATTTACTTCTCAAATTCATTGGTATCAGCATAAAGAGTCTTTTTAACTTCTAATATCTTTGATTTTTAAAATTTTTTATCTTGTACATTTGTGTTTATATCCCCTTTTTCTTTTTCTTTCTTTCTTTCTTCTTTTTTTTTTTTTTTTTTTGGTTGGAGATAGAGTTTCACTCTGTTGCCCAGGCTGGAGTGCAATGGCACCATCTCAGTTCACTACAACCTCCGCCTCCGGGGTTCAAGCGACTCTCCTGCCTCAGCCTCTCAAGTAGCTGGGATTACAGGCATGAGCCACGCTGCCAGGCTAATTTTTGTATTTTTAGTAGAGACAGGGTTTCACCATGTTGGCCAGGCTGGTCTCGAACTCCTGACCTCAGGTGATCCACCCGCCTCGGCCTCCCCAAAGTGCTAGGATTACAGGCGTGAGCCACCACGCCCAACCTATATATCCCGTTTTTCTTGATTAGACTTGCCAGAAGCTTTGCTTTCTCATCTTTTTCAAGTGCTTGGTACATTTTTTTTATTTTTCTTATTTAATAATGAAAGCAGTTAAGACCATTAATTTGTTTCTTGGTACAGATTGACCACATTTCATAAATTATGTCTTGTGTTGTTCTTATTACCATTAGTTTGAAATGCATTTCTTAAAAAGCCGGATTTATTGTGGTATAATTTATTTACAGAAACTTTTCTAGGTATGCAGTTGGATGAGTTTTTACAAATGTACAAAACCACTGCCACAGTTGAGATACAGAACATTTTCATCATCCCTCAAAGTTTCTGCAGGCCCCTCTGTAGTCAGTTCTTTCCCCAGCCCCTGACAACTACCAGTCTGATTTCTGTTGCTGTGATTTTTGCCTTTCTAGGATATAAATAGAATCATATGGTATATGGCCTTTTGGATATGGCTTCTTTCACTTACCATAATACTTTTAATATTTATCCATGTTGTTGCATGTAGCAATAGTTCATTCCCTTTTATTGCTGAGCAGTATTCAGATATATGGGCATACAACAATTTGTTCACAAGTTGACGGACATTTGGATTATTTCTGTGTTTTTGGCCATTATGAATAAAGCTGCAATCATACGTGAAAATCATACATGATTTTGTGTGACATCTCTTGGGTAAATACCTAGAAATGGAATTGCTGGGTTGTGTGGTAAACACTTATTCCATTTAACTTTGTAAGAAACTGCCAAACCGTTTTCCAAAATTGCGATACCGATACCATTTTACTTACCCACCAGCCATATATGAGTTCTAGTTCTGTATCCTTGCCAGCACTTTGTGTTGTATGGTTTTGTAATAGGTGTGTAGTGGTATTTCATCATGGTTTTATTTTGCATTTTCTTAATGACTAATGATGTTGAGCATCTTACAGGCTTATTTGTCATCTGTATCTTCAGTGAAGTGCCTATTTTAATATTTTATTTTTTTATTAGGTTTTTTGTCTTTTTGTTATTGTTATTTATATATTCTTGATATTTTATCAGATGTATGTTTTACAAGTATTTCCTCTCAATATGTATCTTTAGTATCTGCCTTTTGAAAAGAAGTTTTAAGTTGTGATAAAATCTAATTTATTAATGTTTTTTTCTTTTATAGGTTGTATTTTATCTAAGAAGTCTGCCTAACCCAAAATCACAAAAGTTTTCTCCTAAAAGTTTTGTAGTTTAAGTTTTATATATAGCCCTGTGTGATCCATTTTGAGTTAACTTTTGTGTATGGTATAAGATAGGCATCAAGGTGCATTTGGATAGCCAGTTGTAGCACCCTTTCGTGGGGAAAACTTTTCTTTTCCCATTGAATTACTTTAGCATCTTTGTTGAAAATCAGTTGGCCATATCTGTGTGGATTTATTTCTAAATTCTATTCTGTTCCATTGGTCTGTATATCTGTCATTAAGCAAATAGGACACTGTCTTGATTACCGTCATTTTATGGCAACTGTTGGAATCAGAGAGTGTGAGTCCTCTACCTTTGTATTTCTTTTTCAAAATTGTTAGGCTGGGTGGGATGTGGTGGCTCATACCTACAATCCCAGCACTTTTAAGAGGCCAAGGTGAGAGGATCACTTGAGGTGAGGAGTTTAAGAGTAGCCTGGGCAACATAGTGAGACTCTGTCTCTACAAAAAAAATTTTTTTAAAAAATCAGCTAGGTGTACTGGTATATACTTATAGTCCTTACTACTTGGGAGACTGAGCTGGCAGGATTGCTTGAGCCCAGGAATTCAATTTGGGTATTCTAGGTCAACTGCCTTTCCATGTAAAATTTAGAATCAGTTTGTCAATTTCTACCAAAAAAAGGCTGCTGGGATTTTTATTGGTCTTTACATCTAAAGATCAATTTGGGACGAATTGACATTTTAATAGTATTGTGGGGTTTTTTTTTTTTTTTTTTTGTTTATTTGTTTGTTTGTTTGTTTGAGATGAAATCTTGCTCTGTCACCAGGGCTGGAGTACAGTGGTGTGATCTCAGCTTACTGCAGCCTTCACCTCCCAGGTTCAAGCAATTCTCCTGCCTCAGCCTCCCAAGTAGCTGGGATTACAGGTGCACACCGCCACCCCCAGCTAATTTTTGTATTTTTAGTAGAGATGGGGTTTCACCATGTTGGCCAGGTTGGTCTCAGACTTCTGATCTCAAGTGATCTGCCTGTCTCAGCCTCCCAAAGTGGTGGGATTATAGGTGAGAGCCACTGTGCCTGGCCAATAGTATTGTGTTTTTTTTTGAACATGGTATATCTCTCTTTTTTTTTTTTTTCTTCCTGTTTGGAGCTAGGTTTCACTCTGTTGCCCAGGCTGGAGGGCGGTGGTGTGCAATCATGATTCACTGCAGCCTCAGGTGATCCTCCCACCTCAGCCTCTGAAGTAGATGGGACTACAGGTACATGCCACCACACCTGTCTAATTTTTGTATTGATGGTATTTTGCCACACTGCCCAGGCTGGTCTCAAACTCCTGGTCTCAAATGATTCACCTGCCTTAGCCTCTCAAAGTGCTGGGATTCCAGGCATGAGCCACCGCACCTGGCCTCTCTCTCTCTCTTTTTTTTTTTTTAAGCTCTTCTTCAGTTTCTCATCAGTGTATTTTTGTTTTGTTTTGTTGTTTTCCATAGGTTTTTGGGGAGCAGGTGGTGTTTGGTTACATGAGTAAGTTCTTTGGTGATTTGTGAGATTTTGGTGTACCCATGACCCAAGCACTATGCACTGTACCCAATTTGTAGTATTTTATCCCTCATCTTATGAGTGGTTTTTATTTTTATTTATTTATTTTTTGAGACAGGGTCTCACTCCAGTGCCCAGGCTGGAGTGCAGTGGTGTGATTGCGGCTCTTTGCAATCTTGACCTCCTGGGCTTAAGTCATCCTCCTGCTTCAACCTCCCAAGGAGCTGAAACCTCAGGTGCACACCAATGCCCAGCCAGTTTTTGTATTTTTTTGTAGAGACGAGATCTCGCTATTTTGTCCAGGCTGGCCTCAAACTCCTGGGCTCAAGCAATCTGCCTGCCTCGGCCTTCCAAAGTGCTGGGGTTATAGGCGTGTACCACCACACCGGGCCACGTGGGTGGTTTTTAGTTCAGCATACAAATCTTGCACGTATTTTGTTAGATACATTCCTAAATATTTCATGGTTTTAATGCTACTGTAAATGATTTTTTGAAATATCCATGAGAGCAATTTTTGTTTCTTCTTTGACCATGGCATTAGTGTAATGTCTTCTACTTTTGAAGTGATTAGTTTTCCATATTTGTTGGTGGAATTTTTGTTGTTGCTAACTTTTTGTTATTCTTAAAGTTTATTTGTGGCCCATTGTAGGATCACTTTTTGTGAACAGTTCAGGGGTTTGAAAAGAAGACATGTTTTGTTTTGTTTTGTTTTTGAGATGGAGTTTTCCTCTGTTGCCCAGGCTGGAATGCAGTGGTGCTATCTCAATTCACCTCAGCCTCCGCCTCCTGGGTTCAAGTGATTCTCCTGCCTCAGCCTCCCGAGTAGCTGGGATTACAGGCATGAGCCACTGCACCCGGCCTGTAGTCTTACTGGAAGAGAATATTTGACTTATGCAACCTCTCTGTTACAGAGCAAAATATTATTTGTTCCAGATAGTCTCAAAGATGCAAATTTTATTTTTAACATTTTCTCTTCTGAGAGCTTCTAATTTGTACCTTACCCGTGACTAGGAGGAGTGACAAGTTCAGCCTTAGAATTAGTTCTTGTAATAATCTTTTTCTTTGCAGTTAGTACAATAGAGACAGAAAACTTTGAGGTATTATGTCTCTGACAGAATACTTTCAAACATAACTTTTTTTTTTTTTTTTTTTTACTTTAAAGATTATAAACTTCATTTTACTATACTTTTCTGGAACACATCCCTGGTGGCCAGTCCTATTCCAGGGTATAGGAGAAGACCCTATTTAGGGATTGACCCAGAAAACAATAATTCAGGCCAGAGCCTCTAGTTGAGTAGTGAGTTAAGCCAGTAGAGAGGAAAATTTAGACCAGATAGTTAGTGAAGAAGGCAGTAGTAATGAATGAGACCGAGGACTCCTTTTGAAAAAACAGTTTTTCCTTTTTGTTGGTATGAAGAATGATCCTGGTAACAATTTTGTAGTAGGTAATGTCCATAAACCAGATTTTATATTGAAATGTGATTGACGTTCCATTTCTGGGGAACTTCATGATTTGCTCTGTTACGCTTACTAGTTTGGATTAATGAACGTTTAAATCAGTGTTTTTTATTTTTTTATTATTATTTTTAAGACAGAGTCTTAATCTGTTGCCCAAGCTGGAGTGCCGTAGCACAATTGCAGTTCACTACAACCTCAAATTCCTGGGCTCAAGTGATTCTCCCACCTCAGCCTCCCAAGCAGCTAGGACTACAGATGTGCCCCACCACACCTAGCTAATTTTTAAAAACTTTTTAGTAGAGATGGGACTTTGCTATGCACCCAGGCTTAAACGAGTATTTATTTACCGAGACTGCTTTAGGTTCCCAATAATGTGCTAGATGACAGAAACAGAATATAACATTGTAAATAATTTTATCACAAGATTTTCTAATATTCAGTTTTTTAAATGGTAAAATTCTTTTTATTGAAATTATTGTCATTTTATATAAAATGTCTCACCTAGTTTATTATCACAGAAGGCTAAATATCTATTATACATAGAGCAATCTGAGACATAATATGGAATACATATAAATATAGGATGTAGTTCCTAACTTGTGGGGCTGTTTGGTTTAGGATATTAGTCCTAATCACAAGTTAATTAACAGTACAAGGCAGGCCAATTTAGGTAACAAAAAGTGAACAAACGGAAATGGCCTAAGTGCTTGAATAAATAAATATAAATTATAGTATTAAATAATAATCACTTTTTAAAAATACATTCTTTTGAACTTCAGTAACAGCATCTGTATCTGCTTTTATTTCCTCATCCCCTGCTGTTTCTTTTATACACTTGCATTTTGATCTGTTTTCCTGTCACTTTGCTTAGGCACTTTACATTTGGCACTGTCAACCTGCCCCTTCCTTTGGCACTTAACTGTCCTCATTCACTACACTACCTAACCTGCACCTTCTCTGTATTCTTCACTGCCCTTTTTCTTCCAAGTTGAGTCCATGGCTCTCTGCTTTCTACCAGTTGTTCTCTGTCATTCTTATGGCCTTTCTTAATGCTGGTTTGCAGGGCCTCCGACAATCTAATCCTTTTACCTGAGCTTCTATATTGTTCTCTAGCATAGTAACCTGTATGGGTTGCAAAGTGCTTTGACTTTCAGTGGCTTTGTAATCTTACAAAGATTACAAATGTCACCTCACTTACATTTGATTTTTAATTTTAATTCAGTTTTTTAAATGCCAGCGCATTCATGTGGTCAAAATTCCAAAACTACAAAAGGATATATAGTGACTATTTCCCACCTACTGTTCTGTCATATACACAGCTCCTTTGCCCAGTGGCAACCAATATCTCTTGTATATTTTTCTAGAGGTGTTTTTTATGAAAATCAGCAGTTCTTTATAAATACCCCATTTTACAGACAAAGAAGTTGGGACTCAAATATTTCAGTAATTGGCTCAGATCAGAGAGATGGTAGGTGGCAGAGCCAGAATTCTGATGTGTGTCTTCCAATTAAAAATTTGCTGTATCTTTAAGATTCCAAATGCCTGGTGGATGTTTTCTTCTTGGACTTCATATCTCATCCTATTTTCTGTCCTTTTTCTAAAATTGACTTATCCCCCATAAATTTCAATCTTTTAAATGGAATCTAGTTACTAGATTTGAAAGTTTGCAATAATTATTGAATCCTTGTTCATTTCTTGATGTGTAATCTCTTTTAAAATGTCTGTCATACTCATTCACTATTCTCCATTCCTGCCACCAAATTCTAGTTCAGGCCATCATCACCTGGATTGCTGACAGAGGCTATAGGTTGGCATCCTTCACTCTCAGTTCTCTTTGTTAACTTTGTTTTGTTTACCATTTGCCAGAATTATCTTCCCTAACACTTTAGATGCCATTATTCCTCTCCTCTGGCTTCTGTTTTTCGTTTTTCATTAGGTTTTAATTGCCTAACTTTTAAGGCCCTATATCATCTGGCCTAATCCCCCCCGATCTTAGCCTCTATCCTTTTGAACATTTCTCCTCTTAGGCCAAAATTAAACACCCCATATTCTGGCCTAAGTGCCAAAGTATGTGTTGTATGCATTACCTAGACTGTCTTCCCTTCGGTTACCAGAAACATACTGCATCTTTCAGGTCTATTTCCATTCCTTTCATGGTAATTTTTGTGCTGCTGCTGTTTTTCTTGTTAACTAGGTCCTTCTTTCAGTCAAAAAAGTATTCATGCAGCTGACAAAAAATTTCTAGAGTTCAAAAGTATACAGTGAGTGAAATATAAGTCATCTCTTATAGGTCTCCTCTGCAGAAGTGATCACTGTTAATAGTTTCTTATGTAACCTTCCTAAACTTTTTCATCAATATGGAAACCTGTGTATGCCCCATCTTTTTTTCTTTACAAGTGAAAATACACTACATGCATGTTTTAAACCTTTTACCTCTGAATATAGGGGAACTTTTTTTTTTTTTTTTTAGACGGAGTCTCGCTCCATCGCCCAGGCTGGAGTGCTGTGGCGCGATCTCCGCTCACTGCAAGCTCCGCCTCCCGGGTTCACGCCATTCTTCTGCCTCAGCCTCCCGAGTAGCTGGGACTTCAGGCACCTGCCACCACGCCTGGCTAATTTTTGTATTTTTAGTAGAGACGGGGTTTCACCATGTTAGCCAGGATGGTCTTGATCTCCAGACCTTGTCATCCGCCCGCCTTGGCCTCCCAAAGTGCTGGGATTACAGGTGTGAGCCACCGCATCCAGCCGAACATCTTATATTAGCAGCTAGATCTACTGCACTTTTTTTTTTTTTTTTTTTTTATCAGCTATGTGGTACTTCTTTTATATACCCAGTTCCCCACTGATAGACATTAGGGTTGTTTCTGATACTTTTACTGTTACTGTTGACATTTCTACATCGAATAGTTTGTGAAAAATCACTTTTGTGAACATAAATTTTCAGAAAAGAAATTTCTAGGTCTAATGATGGATATTTTAAAATTTTTGAGAATTAATACCAATGACTCACCAGAGAGATTTATACCATTTTACTCTTCTAACAACAATGTGTGAGAGCACCTATTTCCCCATATTCTTCAGTGTTATGTATTATCAAACTTTAACCTTGGTCAATCTGATAGTTAAAAAGTGACACATTTTAATTTAAAATTTTCAAAGTATGAATGAGGTTAGACTTTTTATTTAAAAGACATTTGTGTGCATTCTTTCTGTGAAATACCAAATTTTTATTGAGTTTTTGCCTATTTATTAGTAAGCACTTTTTTTTTTTTTTAAGACAGAGTCTGGCTCTGTCACCCTAGCTGGAATGCAGTGGCACGATCTTGGCTCACTGCGGCCTCTGTCTCCTGGGTTCAAGCGATTCTCCTGCCTCAGCCTCCTGAGTAGCTGGTACTACAGGCGTACACCACCACACCTGGCTGATTTTTGTATTTTTAGTAGAGATGGGTTTCACCATGTTGGCCGGGCTGGTCTCGAACTCCTGACCTGAGGCCGTCCTCCTGCCTCGGCCTCCCAAAATGTTGGGATTACAGGCGTGGGCCACTGTACCCGGCCAGAACTTTGTATATATTAAGGTTCTTGGTCCTTTACTGATGTTATATGATGTGAATATTTTTTTCTAGGTTTGCCAATTATCTTTTTATCTTTGTATTGTTCCACGTTACCTCATAGTACTTTTTACAGTTTTGGTTTTTTATTTGTCATAAAAAAAAAAACAACAGGGTTATAGTTTTATTTTACCAAATGACTTTTGGTCAATTGTCTTTGTAGTTTTAACTGGTATCTTTAATTTTAAATGCCATTATCATATATTAAATTCTAGTATATATTTAAATCTATTCCTTGCCAGTTTTTCTGGATGTTTTCTGATTTTTATTTTTCCACATGATCTTTAAAATCAGATAATCTAAATCGTCCTGCAATTTTATTGGCATTTTTATTGAGGGTCATATTAAATTTATTTTAACCCTTTCTGAAATGTTATTTTTAACTTTTTCCTTAGACTTTAAGTTTTGCTTATTTTCTGAACCTTTGTCTTTGTGGGAGAATGGAAATTAACAAAACAGTTATTTGACTTGTTACATTACGTGCAGTCATATGATACAGAACCGTGTGATAAAGGATAAGGCAAGAGTCACTGTACTGTGATTATATATTCATAGTTCACTGCATTGAAAGAAAAACTAGCATCTTAGTTTTGGTAATACTTCAAACTACCTGGTCAAGAGTAGAGTAAATGACCAGAAATGGGGGAAGATAGCTCTATTCACTTAGAAACTAGATAGAATTCCATATTCTCTGTTATTTTTAAAAATTACACATATATGAAATAATATTCATATCTCTCTTAGGTAAGCAAAATATGGTGGGGGTTTCAGAATAGTTTTACATTTACAGAAAAATTGAGACGATAGTACACAGGGTTCCCACATTCCCCCACCATTTCTCCTATTATTGACATGTTACAGTAGTATAGTACTTTTGTTATAAATGAACCAATATTGATGCATTGTTATTATTAACCAAAGTTCATTCTTTATTCATAATTTTTTAGTTTTTACCTAGTGTCCTTTTTATGTATCAACACAGTTTACATTTAGTTATCCTGCCTCCTTAGGCTCCCGTAAGGAGTTTGGAAGTTTGACTTAGTGCTTTTTTTGTTTTTGTTTGTGTTTTTGAGACAGGGTCTTGCTCTGTCCCCCCAATAGAGTGCAGTGGCGTGAACATGGTTTACGGCAACCTTGACCTGGTGGGCTCGAGCGATCCTTCTGCCTCAGCCTCCCAAGTAGCTGGGACCACAGGAACATACCACCATACCCAGCTAATTTTTTGAATTTTTGTAGAGACAAGGCCTCACATTGAGCCCAGGCTGGTCTCAAACTCCTGAGCTAGAGTGATCCTCCCACCTCCCAAACTGGTGGGATTACCGGAATGAGCCACTGCACCTGGCCTCGACTTAAGTTTTTTAACATGAAAAAAAGTCCTTAATATATAATTTTCTAAAAACCAGAAAATGTAAATGGAGTAGACAATTTAGAAGTATATTGATGTTTTTAACTTCTATATTCATTTCTCTTCTGCATTCCAGGCACTTTGTGAGTGTGCCCTCCAGACTCCTTATGACAGCTTAAAACTAGGAATGTTGTCTGTCCTTTCCACACTATCAGGGACCATCGCCATCAAACATTACTTCAGTACAGTTCCAGGTAAGGAAAAGAAGGGAGATACTATATAAATAATGTGCTAACTCCTTTATCTGTATTTATGTTTCAGGTTGTTTCTTCTATAAAGCTTTAACATCAGGGAAAGTTTCAAAAATCTCATACTCCATTACATGCTGGTGGTTTATTTGAACATGATTTCTTAACTAATGCCTATGATAACAACATCTCGCATCCTTGATCTTGAGTCAATAATATATTTTTCTAGGTTTGTCCTTTTTTTTGAATTATATGTGGGTGAAAATTTTTTTAAGGATGCTTAAAATAGTTGGTTTGCTTTTGTATGTCTCTGACTCAAAGTGCCCTTTGAATTTAAGTACATCTCAAAGGTCAAGTAGTAGTGAGTTTTAAGAGCAAATGTCATATGCTTCCTTTTAGGTGCATATTATTTCTCTGGAAAACAATTAAAATAAAACTTTACTCCAGCTCAAAATGCTTTCCTAGTTACCAGTTGAAGATGATTAACTCTAAAATGCTTTCATTAATGCCCAGTAAGGAGCTTGCTTACCTAACAGACTTAAAGCTAAACTTTTTATCGTTTTGGGTTTTTTTGTTTGTTTCTTTGTTTTTTGTTGTTGTTTTGTTTTGAGACAAATTCTCACTCTGTTGCCCAGGCTGGAGTGTAGTGGGGGGATCTTGGCTCACTACAACCCAAACCTCCTGGGTTCAAGCAATTCTCTTGCCTCAGTCTCCCGAGTAGCTGGGACTACAGATGCCCGCCACCATGGCTGGCTAATTTTTGTATTTTTAGTAGAGATGGAGTTTCACCATTTAGCTCAAGCTGATCTCAAACTCCTGGCCTCAAGTGATCCACCCACTTTGCCCTTTCAAAGTGCTGGGATTACAGGCATGAGCCACTGTGCCCGGGCTGGTTGTTTTGTTTCAATGCAAGCTTCGTGGAACCTCTGTTGCTTCCTTTTGTAGTCAGTTAGTTTGAATTAAAGAACTGTAATGTAGATTTGTTTGTCCCTTTTATGGCCGCACAGTGTATGATACTTTCTAGGTGTAGGGAATTCCCTGCCCTGTAAGTCTTAATAGGAAGCTAAAAAGACCTGATACTCTATTGTCACACCTCCCTTCCAGCTGGTGTGCTTACATGTGGCCTGGACTCAACTAATCATTTCCATGCCACAGACTGAATTGGGAGCCAGTAACAACAAGGAAGTGGGGATATGAGAGAATGGGGATGTGGTGATGTAGCAATGACAGCGCAACATTTGTTTCCAGAATATACTCTAGCAGTGGGTGTTTGCTATGTCTGGTACCCTGTGACAGAAGTTAAGCTGTGACGTGAAATAATCAGTAATAATGGCTGCTGTGTCCTCACTGGACTAAATCCATGCATGGTCTTTTGGGCTGTGGTCTTGGTTACTCCCTGGCCTTTTTCTTATTTGTTTTCTGACCTTGTTTTCCTATTAATTTTGCAGGCTTTCCAGTGATTCTGTGAAGTACGTTATCAATTATCTATTGCTACATAACAAAATCACCCCAAAACGAGTAGCTTAAAACCATGACCTTTTTATTTGCTCTAATTCTGTCAATCAGCCATTTTAACTGTACTTAGCTGGGCAGTCCTACTGGCCTCACTTGGGGTCACTTATGTGACTACGGTCGTGTATGACCAGGATTGGATGGTCTAAGATGACCTCATTCACATGCTAGAAATTGAAAGGCTTTCTGCCAAGGCACCTTAGTTTTTATCCATGCAACTCTTGGTGGGCTAGCTTGGGCTTGTTTTCAGGATGTTGGTTGGAGCTAAAAGAAAGCAATCCACCAACACACAAGCACTTGTCAACCTTTTGCTTGCAGCCTGTTTTCCAGTGCTTTATTGGCCAAAGCAAGTCACATGGAATTGGAAGATCACATGGTAAAGGAGCATGTCCACAAGGGATGTGAGAGATTATCACAGCCTTCTTTAGAAACAACCTACCATATACCTAGGGTGCTTTCAATTTATTCTTTTTCTGCATAAATCAGCCAGTGTATTTCTTAGCTTGCAGTTAACATCCTTCACCGACATTGCACTTTGAAAGAGCTATGGTAGACAAAGTGTTAATCATATATTAGAATAGATGGGAGCTTTCCCATACAAGTAGCCTTTCAAGTGAGGCATATGCAAAGGAGTTTATAAGTATTGAAACTGAGACTCACAAAGGTTTGACGGTATGTCCAAAGTTCACATACTTGTGAAGTGTGTGAGCCTAGGCCTGAACTCAGTGGTCTGACTCAGAATTCTCTTTTTTGTACCAAACTGACTTACATGCATGATAACTTTCTTTTTCTTTATTTTTTAATTCCAAATACATGTATTAGCATTATGTCGGGTTATAATATTTAAACACTTTTCAAGCTAGGTATTTGTCCTTTTATTGAAGTTTGTTAATTTTGGCTTATATATGGAATTAAGCAAAGGCTTAAATAGACTAGATAATATTTATAAAAAATAAAAGTCAAGGATTTTCCAAAGTTAGATTATTTCCATAAATAATGGTAAATCTTTATTTCTGTTGATTAGGTTTTTTCAGTGTAGCCAAAAGTAATTTAAACAGCAAACTTAAATTTAGTATGTCTAAATCATCACTAACAAATGGCTCAAATATATAAGATGTTCAATATCAGACATATTTAAGATAAATGCACCTTAAAACAACACTTGAAATAATTTTAATCCATCAGATTGGCAAGGATTTAGAAGTTTGATAAACATGGTGTGTCGACAAGGGTGTGGGTAAGCAGTTATTGCTGCCGTGAATGTAAATTATTAAGCTTGTACATAGGTGATTTGGAAATACTCATTAAATTACAGATAACCCAGACATTCCACTTCTAGGAATTTATCTTATTTACATAGTCACACATTGAGAAATGGCATAAATACAAGATTATTCTTAGTACCATTTTATATAATAGCAAAATATTATCCCTCAGTAGGGGATGTAATAGCATTAAAAGGTCCATCAATAGAGGACTCAAAGAAATTATGACACATCACTGCAATAAAAATCAATGCAATTTACTGAAAAGAAAACATGGCATGGAACAGTCTCCATGATATAATATTTAAAGAAAAATAAAACAAGGTGCAAAACAGTATGTGAAAAGGAAAAAGAAAGAAAGAAATGTGCTTGTAAGTTGATAGACTCTCTGGAATGTTACACAAGAAGCTGATAACATTGGGTCGGGGAGGAAAACTTTTCTCTCACTAGCCTTTTACCGTTTTCTACTCTTTGTTGTACCGTGCGAGCCTTGTGAGTTTATCTTAGAAAATCATTACAAAATAAATAAAAATTAAATTAAAAATAATCTTATTCCTAGAAAGCATAGGAAAAGGCTAAAAAATATTAGATTTTAAAAGCAGGATATTGGCCAGTATCTACATATCCTGATTATGTGTGAGTTTTTAAATTGTACTGTTGTACATAGGGGGAAAAAGATTTAAAAGAAATATTTCAGAAAATTAACAGTAAGCTCATGCTGGTTTGTGAAATTTGGTATGATATTTGTATTGTTCTTTGGAGTTTTCTATTTTTTTTTCCCCTAAGTTTTCTATGGTGAGTGTTGCTGGGAATAAAACAAAGAAAAAATAAGTTATAAAACATGTTTGTAAATTTATAGATGACTCCGCATTGTGCATATCACATGGACAAAAAGAATAGAGGAAATACAATTTCCACAGTTTTGAAAAAATAAAGATACAGTTTCATCTTTCTAATGTTTTGCCTAACTTAAAAACACTGAAGGGGCCAGGCATGGTAGCTCATACCTGTAATCCCAACACTTTGGGAGGCTAAGTTGGGAGGATCTTTTGAAGCCAGGAGTTTGAGACCAGCCTGAGCAACAAAGCAAGAACCCATCTCTACAAAAAACAAAAAAATTAGCCGGGTATGGTGCCATACACCTGTGTTCTCAGCTACTTGGAAGCTGAGGTGGAAGAATCACTGGAGTCCCGGAGTTTGAGACTGTAGTGAGCTGCGATCTCTAGTAAGCCATGATTGCACCACTGCAATCCAGCCTGGGCAACAGAGTAAGACTGTTTCAAACAAAACAAAACAAAACAAACAAAAACCAAAAAAACACTGAGGCTGTCTCCTAAGCTTGTATTATATTAAACCAGAAATCAATAAAGTGACCATAGGTCCCACGCCACCTCAGATAGTCATAGTTTATGCCTATTGTAATTCTTAATAGTGTCCCTTTCAGCCTCAAAAAAATACAGTCACCCTCGGTATGAGAGACAAAGTTGAAGTTGACAGGAATCATGGAAAAATAAGCAGAGGAAAGGAAGACAGTAATGGGAGACTCTTTTAAGTGGTGGAACAAGCTCTAATCTCCTTATTTTCTTGAAGCTTATGCAGTTATAACTGAGGGCTTCTCTACTGTAAATTACAATAGTTACAACATGAACCTTGCATTCCAGAATTTCAAATGTGAATTTAAAAAATTTTGCAATCTATAGCATGAAATTTAAGGTATAAAGCAGAAGAGTATAATAACAGGGGTATTAGTACATGACTAGTAAGTTTTATGACCTTAATGGCAAGATTCTTAAAATTTTGGGGCTTTGGGCTTTGATTTCATCTGTAAAAATAGGGTGTGTTAAGTTAGATGATTCCAAAATTCTTTCCAGCTCTAAAATCATGAATTCTTATGTAAACCCTTTGAGGTATAAATGTATGCTAGCAATCTGAGATGGAAAAAAAAAAGCAAACTTATTTTTTTTTCTCTTTTCTCTCCTATCTTGAAAGTGTGGTTTTGTCTGACAAGAGGCCTATAATGATACATGTTTTAATGAGAATTCCTTTGAACTCTTAGGATAGTTGTTTTGGCTTTTGTACTGTTAGTCAATTTTTATTAATATTTTTTAAGAAATTATATGTTGATTTTAGATCTTAGTCATTACAAAACTGTTGGCACATACCTATTTTAAGTACGTTAATGGAGAGAAATGCTGATACGTATTGATAGTGGGATTGTGGTAGGAAATTTCGTTGAAGTTTATTGTTAGAGATTTTTCTCAAAAATTAAGAAAATTGAACCTATAAGCTGAACTGTTTTTGAATTATTTGAATTAGAGTCTCTACTACTTTTCTCTGCTTTTTTAGGAAATGTGAGTTCTCCTCCCAGATCTTCTGATTTAGTCAAATTAGCCCAAGAGTGCTGTTACCATAATAACAGGGGCATTGCAGCTCATGGAGTTAGAGTCCTAACTAATATAACTGTTTCTTGTCAAGAAAAAGGTAAGTTTGATCAGGATTGATATTATATATAAACTTTGGTTTAGACCTTGGACAGAATTCTGTTTGATTTTTTTCAATCCCTTATTTTTAGCCTGTGAGCCTTGATCTACAGATTGACTCCTTTCATAGGGTTCTTAGAGCATGTGTTCTCAAGACTACTTTATCCTTGTGAAAAATAATAAAGAGATTAAGACCTTGGGAGTGGAATTGAAAGGTTTTATGGAGCATTGCCCATTTCCTTCCACTGCTTGCCTTTGCGTATATGGTGCTGGTGGATAGAGATTGCTTAGTACTCTACCCCTTTTGTATAAGGTGGTATGTTCACTTATACAAAAACCTAGAAAATTTACTTAGGTTCTCAAGGGACTTAAATAACAAATAGTTTCACCTAGAGGCAAGTGAATTCGCAGACCAATGTGAATTAAATTTTCACAGAATTTACCCTAGGTATATGTGGCATTAAGCTGACTTGGATAATCGAGGACATGCAAGGAAAATAATGCACATATTTTGTTGTCTACCTAACATCTTTTGACTTGTGTTCAAGAACAAGAAATGCATTTTGGATATTCCATCTGTTTCAGTGCTGATTTTGATCTTTATTAAGGATTACAATCTTAGTGGTTCCTCTTATCCCCCCTAGCCTTCAGCACTGCTTGTTCCAAGTACCTGTTTTTTCTAGCAACCTGACCTTCACTAGCCTTGACTCTGTTTGCTAAGCTCCAACACTCAGGAAACATTTCTTAAAGTTGAATAATTAAGCCTGTTTTACATTGGCATAGCAAAGAGTATTTTCTCCCATGTAACATAGAAAACTGCTTGTTTCAGTGTTGAGAACACACTGAAATATATTAACCTAAAGGTAACTAATTATTCAGAACTTTCTAAAACCTTCAGAGAAATTTTAACCCTATGGTAGTGAAAAAATGTTGTAGTACTGCTATTTCATGAGACATCTAAGAGGTTCATTCTTTATGGTCAGACTTAAAACATTAATAAGGTTATATGGAGTCATTATTTTCTAAAAGTGGTTCAGCTTTCATGAAGCTGAAAACTGTTATATCTTAGGTAAAAATGGACCTGCATAATTTATTTCCGATTAGGGAGATTAACACATACTGCATAGTTTGCTGTTCTTAGTATTTTCCTTAGCTAAGCTGGTGATACTATTTCAGTTTTGCTTTATTTATAGCTTTGTGGCTTTAGCTCTTGATTTAATGTGTATATTTTTATAAATACTTCAATAAAGTGGTAGAAATAAAGTCTGAAGATAGACTTTACATTCTTGAAGTAATGCCACGTGTACTTTTTCAAGGAAGGTTAGGTTCATCCATTTAATAATTCCCTGTATCTTAAACTCCTTAATGTTTTTTCTAAGAGAGCATGTGTGTTTGCATATATATGTGTGTGTGTGTTTATACACACATCACTTGACCATCATAAAGCTTAGTGTTTTTCTTCTAGATCTTTTGGCACTGGAACAAGACGCTGTCTTTGGCCTGGAATCCCTACTGGTACTTTGTAGTCAAGATGATAGTCCAGGTGCTCAGGCCACTTTAAAGGTGAAAACTTTTATTTTTTAAGTTGTAATAGATATATATGATGATCTTAGGCAATGGAAAGCAAAGTTAAGCAGATATAGCTCTGGTACTCTTAGAAGTTTTAATCTAAGTGATTATATCTAGCTGATAAAGCCACACTGATTTAATCTAACTGATAAAACCACAAAAAAAACTGATGAAATGACTGCAGCCAAACTCAGAAATGTTCATTAATTTAACATAAGCGTTCATTAATTTCCCAATGGCATAAGCCCTAGTTTATAAGCCAAGGGAAGAATATTTTAAGGAATTTTCACTTTCACTCAGTTACGGAAATCATCTTAGAGATATGTAAGATTTTTAAAATGTGAAATGAGGCCAGGCACTGTAATCCCAGCATTTTGGGGAGGTCAAGGTGGAAGGATCGCATGAGCCTAGGAGTTCAAGATCAGCCTGGGCAGCATACTAAGACCCTATCTCTGGAAAAATTTTTTAAAGTTTAGCTGGACATGATGGGACACACCTATAGTCCTAACTACTCATGAGGCTGAGGTGAGAGGATCACTCAAACCCGAGAGGCTGAGGCTTCAGTGAGCCATTATTGCACCACTGTTCTCTACCCTACATGACAGAATGAGACCCTGTCTCAAAAAAAAAAAAAAAATTAAAATGTGAAGTAAGACTACTCTTTTTGGAGTGAAACATGAAATATAATTTGTGATGGTGCAAAATTAATAAGGAAAAGCATAGTTAATAGAAGTAAGAAACTGTTAGATAAACATTGGTACATGTAAGAGCGTTAGCTTGTCTAAGGTATGGTTTCGAGGAAGTCATGGCTCATTTTAGCATGTTAAGGAAAGTAGTGATATGGTCATAGTGATGAACAATAAAGATAGTAATATCATTTTTTTTTTTTTTTTTTTTTTGAGACAGAATCTCACTCTGTCGCCCAGGCTGGAGTGCAGTGGCCGGATCTCAGCTCACTGCAAGCTCCGCCTCCCGGGTTCACGCCATTCTCCTGCCTCAGCCTCCCAAGTAGCTGGGACTACAGGCGCCCGCCACCACGCCCGGCTAGTTTTTTGTATTTTTTAGTAGAGACGGGGTTTCACCGTGTTAGCCAGGATGGTCTCGATCTCCTGACCTCGTGATCCGCCCGTCTCGGCCTCCCAAAGTGCTGGGATTACAGGCTTGAGCCACCGCGCCCGGCCAGTAATATCATTAAGTGAAAGCTAATAAGAAGTAGAGAAGAGAAGTAGACAACAGGTGTTTGGCAACACATTCTGAGGGGATCCTCAGAATCACCTTGGAACCACAGTACATTTAAAACTTTTTTTAAAAGCAAATCTTTTTTCCAACAATTGTGGGTGTCAATAAAATGCTGGATTCAGCACAGTGGGACATACATAGATGGCCAAGAAAGTTTCCTGTAATAGCAGAGCTTTCCATCTAGAATAGGCTACTGATGTTTATATAGGAGACTATAATACCAAGCAGAACACAATACATTCTCTGATACTTCACAAAAGAAGTGCATTTCTAATGAGAGGTCAGAGTCGGGAATGATTAACTTTAACCAAGAATATTATGGAAGACTTCAAATAAGTGTCATATGAGTTAAGTTGTGAAAGGTGGAATCGAATTACAGTAATGAGGAAAGATTGTCTGAGCCCAATGACCACTATTATAAAAGACTTGAATGTAAGAATGTACCTGTTGTGGTGGAAGAATGGTGACTAGCCCACTGTGGCTGGATGAAATAATGTGAGATTGGAAAAGTAGTTCAATCATAGAGGATATCAAATAACATGCTATTATGGCTTTGATTCTATAGGTAATGAGGAGATAATATAATTTAAAGTAATGGTAACCTTTGTCATAGTTATTGTTATTTGAATGTCAATTATGTGCCAAACCTCGTTGAAGACTTATATTATACATTTCTTTCAGTCCCTCAATAACCCTATAATGAAATGTGTTTCTCTCTTATACACATCAGAAACTTAAGGCTGAGAGATATGGAAGTACCTTGTTCAAAGCCACCTAGCTAATAAGCGGCAAGCTGAGCTTCAGCCCTTGCATTTATCAGACTCTAAAGTTTATGTGTGTGCCTAACACCCCACTGATGGCTGCGTGTTTGCATTGTGAAGGATGGATTGAAGGGCCCATCTTTTCAAGAAATTGGAATTAGGAAGAGATTTATGATGTGGTAGAGAGATTGGAAAGGCGCTAACAGTGAATATTGGAGATTTGACAAAAGAATATGTTAGCTATGTAAAAGTGGGAATATTTCTAGGTTTCTAGTTTTTTGACTGGATATTAGTGATGCCTTTAACAAGGCCTTAATAAGAGAAATTCTGTAGCCAAATTGATTTTTAGATTTCAGTTGAGAAATAAGAGAAAATTAGGAATCTCTTTCCCACTTGAGTGTACTTAGAGTCATCTAAGGCATCTTTTTAAAACTGTGAACCCTCGGTAGCCTCAACACACACACACACACATACACACACAGATACACACACACACGTATGTTAATTCATTAGGGTAGGGCCCAGGAATCTATATTTTTATTTTCTTTCTGGGAGATGCTGGCATAGTTTACAAGCCACACTTCAGAAGCAGTTCCTGAAAAGTAATGATAGTACAATGGTGGTGACATTTGGCATATATTTGCCTCTTCAGCATTCTTCCTTATGATTTCCATCTTTCTTAAAAGTATTTTGATAGTCTTAGATTGAAATGAGTGGTTGACGTGCAGTCCTAATTTGTTATTTTAAACGTAGTGCACTTCACAAACGCTAATGTGGGATTCAGTACCTCGTGTTTCTTATGAAGAAAAATGCTATGCCTACAAGAAACCTTGCCCTTGATTTTCCCCAGTAACCTGTACAAAGCTCTTTTCTTTAAAGCTTCATCTGTATCTTCAAAATGTAACTAGTTAATTTTCTTTTTGGCGTGCAGATTGCTCTAAACTGTATGGTGAAGTTAGCCAAGGGCAGGCCCCATCTTAGCCAGTCAGTAGTTGAGACCTTGTTGACTCAGTTGCACAGTGCTCAAGATGCTGCCCGGATTTTGATGTGCCATTGCCTGGCAGCCATTGCCATGCAACTGCCGGTGCTGGGTGATGGGATGCTTGGTGACCTCATGGAGCTGTACAAGGTGATTGGACGATCAGCCACAGACAAGCAACAAGAACTTCTGGTAAAAAGCCACATTTTGAATCTCCTTTGAATGACTAGGATCTGGTCTAGTGGGAATTACTTTTAAGTTAACATTACTGTTTGACTTTACTTAAAAAACAGAACGAACAATAGGTTAAATTCATTACCTAAGACCAAAGAGTGTGCTGATGTCAAAATAGAATTGGCTGTATGAGCTTTTTACTTTTTTCACTTGTGATTTAGAAAGCCATGTTTTGTTCACCTCTAAAACTGCTTTCTTGGCCGGGCGCGGTAGCTCAAGCCTGTAATCCCAGCACATTGGGAGGCCGAGACGGGCGGATCATGAGGTCAGGAGATCGAGACCATCCTGGCTAACACGGTGAAACCCCATCTCTACTAAAAAATACAAAAAACTAGCCGGGCGAAGTGGCGGGCGCCTGTGGTCCCAGCTACTCGGGAGGCTGAGGCAGGAGAATGGCGTAAACCTGGGAGGTGGAGCTTGCAGTGAGCTGAGATCCGGCCACTGCACTCCAGCCTGGGCGACAGAGCCAGACTCAGTCTCAAAAAAAAAAAAAAAATGCTTTCTTCCTAAACCCTGTCAAATCAGCTTAGTATAGCCAAAGCCTTCAATCTCATGTTTTTCTTTTATTACAAAGGACAAAATGAAAATGAAACTTTTTTCTTCCTTATACAAAGTAAATAATGAACTAAACCCTATTTTGTACTTCAGAAAATAGAAGTTAAAAATCTAATGACAATAATGACCATAAATTAGCCCAAATTTATGTTTTCCATTCCAGGACCTCTTTAGCTGTTTAGGATTCAGTTTAGGCTTCTGTAGACCCTTGGGGTTAGGAAAGGTACATGCTTAGAAAGAAACAGAAACTGTGGAAGCTATAAGATGTTTAGTTGAAAAGTTCTGCTGACTGAGAGTAGGCTATATTCTAAATAATTGTAAATTAAATGAAAGTTGTAAGGTCGCCATTCCATATTGTGGGAAGAAATATAATGAAATGACTTATTCAAGCCTGTTTTATATTTAATCCTCCAGAGGGAATTGTATAAAAGAGTGACACCATCTCATCATTTACTGCCAGAAAAGGTTACCTTGATGACCAAATGTATGGATCTTTATATGAATCAGCTTTGAAATATTAAGAGGCAGTTAGCTAAGTTATTTATTATGTAGTGGCATTTTGAACTAATGGTCCTGATATCTTTTTTGTGAGTACTACTTTAAGATAGTCTTAAATTACGAAATGTAATACTCAAAAAAATCTAAGGAATAATACAGTGAAAACTCTTCCATTCATTATCTAGCTTAAGAAAAAGGTATTAACAGTTTAGTTGAAGCCCCCTGTGTACCTTGCTGATAGCATCTTCTCCCTTCTCTTAGGTAACCACTATCCTGAATTTGATATTTATCATTCCCATGCCTGTTATTCTTTTACTACCAAAGTGTATATCCCTAAGTAATATGCAGTATTTTGCATATTTTTAACTTTATGTAAACTTTATCATACTGCTTGTAATCTTTTGCATTTTGCATATTTTTGCCTATTTTCGTTGTCATCTATATTGGTAAGTCTATCTCTAGTTTATCCATTTTACTTATGTATCTCATTGTGTGATTATGTTATATAATTTATTTATCCATATTGTGGATATTGCTTCTACTTATTTGCTATTATAAAGAGTGCCCTGAGTGAATGGAATAAATTACTTAATGACTTCAAAATAAAAAATTAAATAAATGTCAATGGAAAACAAATTTTGTTCTTTTGCAGTGGGCTCTAATTAGTTTTCCTCCCTTTGGGGTAGGTTATCAATGACACTGGATAAAATTAAATGATTTTCTTGGTTTTCTTCTTGCCCAATGTTAGGTGAGTTTGGCTACTGTGATTTTTGTAGCAAGTCAGAAGGCATTATCTGTGGAAAGTAAGGCAGTAATTAAGCAGCAGCTTGAAAGTGTCTCCAATGGATGGACTGTATACCGTATTGCCAGACAGGCTTCCAGAATGGTATGTGTTACCCTTCTGAGTGAACTGGGTTGGCGGAAATGTCAGGTCATGTACCTTCAACTGTATGATTATTAGTCGTAGTCAAAACTAAAAATAAAGTTGAAGTACCTTTTAGTCATGGGTTCTGAAGATGAGGAAGGAAAGGACCTGATTTTTAACTTTTATCATAAAAGAATGGTATATATGTCGTTGGTGTTAGTAATGAGGAAGTTAAAATCTGGGCCCTTTCTGGCTGTAGGTTGTTAGTGCCGCTTTCATTTTGCTCTGTATCGTTATAACCAAGGCCACCTACCACCCGCTGTTTCTATCTTCCCTTCTCAGTATACCACATCTTTGTTCCTCTCCCCAACCGTGTCATTCTGAAGTAGAAATGGGAAAGCTTTAGTATGCTGTACTCTTCTCAGCCATATGGAAAGCCTAACAAGTTTTATTAATTTTGTTTGAGAGGAAATAGAAACCTTGGTTAGTACAGAAATCCTGGCCGGGTGGGGTGGCTTATGCATGTAATCCCAATACTTTGAGGGAGGCCAAGGTGGGCGAATCTCTTGAGGTCAGGAGTTTGAGACCAGCCTGGCTGACATAGCAAAAGCCTGGCTCTACTAAAACTAAATTTAAAAAAAAAAAAAATCCTTTGGGGAGAAGTCCAGAGACCAAAGTTTGAGAAAGCATTACTCTAGGTGATTAAAGTGCATGTTCTTAATTTTATGTTGCTTCTCAAATGGGGGAGGAGCACACACTCTTGGCAGGACAGTTCTTTATTTTACTGTTCTGTCCCAAGCATTGCAGGACATTGAGCATCCCTGGCCCCAGGCATTAAGTGCTATTCACATTTCTCCCAACAACTATTGCCTTTTCCCCTGGGGTTTCTCTTACCCACTGAATAGTTCATTTAGAATAGCATTAAAAAGTATTTATACTTTCTATATTTTGGGCTAAAGTTCTAGACTTGGTTTATAGTTAATTCCATTTATTTTCTCTTTTGGAACTGTTTTAGTAAAGAATTTCAAGCATTATGTTACATAAAAGCAACTCAGCATATTTTCTCTGAGGAAATATTTAGACAGAGTCTCAGAGAATTATATAATATGAGGAATGATTCTTCAGACATATCCAAGGTTTGGGTTTCTCTTTTAGCTGCTGCATCAACTCTTTCAATGTAAGAACCTCACCATGTGCTCCTTCTATTCTTTTTTCTTTTCTTTTTTTGTTTTTAGGGTAATCATGACATGGCCAAAGAGCTTTATCAGAGTTTGCTGACTCAGGTGGCCTCAGAACACTTCTACTTCTGGCTAAATAGTTTGAAGGAGTTTTCACATGCAGAACAGTGTCTCACTGGGTTGCAAGAGGAAAATTATAGTTCAGCACTTTCTTGCATTGCTGAATCTTTAAAATTCTATCACAAAGGGATTGCTTCCTTAACAGTAAGTCCTCTTAATTCACCTTTGGTGATGATGACTTGTGTGAGAGTTCTCTCCTTTCTCTTTTTGGATGGGCCTATTTCAACTAACTTGAGAAACCTGCTGATACGTATTTGACTATAAGAAGTAGGTCATGAAAATAAACCCTTAACCTTTTCCCCTTTTTAACATTCTTAGATTGATAGAAGTTTATCATTTTCTTGTTATAAAGAATTGGGTACCACTTTTTAACATAACAATGTGAAGAGGATTGCTGAATCCATGCAGAATGGGTAAGTGGTGTGGAGATAGGATCCTCCCTCTACAGACTCTTACTAGTAAGATTCTAGCCTGCATGCATCAGTACCACCATCAAACATAAACCCCTCACCTCATCTCATACCTGGCAACTACTGACTAAGTAACTAGAGTTTCTTGTTTTACAGATAAAGAGAAATTATCAAAGATTCTAGTGTCCTACTTTGTACCACTCTGTGATATCCTCCTACTCCACATTAACCATTAGCTAGATACAATTTCTGTTATCTCTGCCAAGAAAATGAAAGGGTTGCAAAGAGATCCTTATGCTTCCTTGAAATTAGTTAAATTCCTAAGTAGGAACCTATTCCCTAAAATCAGCATTTTTTGTATTAATGCAAGGGCTTTTTCCCTTTAAAAGTAAAGCAGTTATATAATCAACATTAAACATTTTTAAAATACTGTCACATGACTTTTAAAATTGTATATGTTGAGATGGGACCATAAAACTTTTGGTACCTGTTTACGTACATTTATAACATCTCTAAAATATTTTGAATGGTGGGCTATTTCAAAAGAAATGTTTCAAAGTAGAAAAAGCAGGTGTCACTAAAGAGAATATTCAGACTACTGTGAGGCACATATATTTTGAAGTATTTTATATTTTTTTTTTTACTAGGATTGATTGATGACTGTTTAAAAAAGGAGTATAGGCTCCTCTCCATTTAAAGGGTAGCATTAACTACTTTGGTTCTTTGATTATTCTGGGAAGAGATTGTTGTTTCCTGTATTAGGCTAATGAATGCCTCAGAAAATTAAAAGTGTAGTTATTGATTCAGATCAATAGAACGATTTCATTTTCTAGTTTATGTGGAGCAGAAAATTGTTAATTATTTAGTACCATAAGTGGTAAGAACTTTGGACAGACAGGCTCACAAAACAGTGAGGCAGATGGAATTAATTTTATGAAAAATTATTTTGAATATTTA
The DNA here is from genome assembly GCF_024542745.1 of Macaca thibetana thibetana. Classification (NCBI taxonomy): domain Eukaryota; kingdom Metazoa; phylum Chordata; class Mammalia; order Primates; family Cercopithecidae; genus Macaca; species Macaca thibetana. The sequence continues at coordinate 151,161,992 of NC_065578.1, forward strand.
ATACTCGGTTAATGATTTCTATGGTATGTGTTGTATTTAACGAGGGTTGACAATAATTAAGTATTGAATTCTGACACAGGAAGAAAGCACTTGATTCACAGAGAGGAGACCTTATCTTAGTCTTGGTTCTGCCATTAACACAGTGTGACTTTGGGTAGGTCATTGGGCCTCAGATATTCTCCTTTTGAAATGGAGTTATTTTATTCAACAGATCATAAACACTTGCTATGTGTCAAACACTGTGCTTTTAGGATTAAGAAAAACAGGAAATAATTCTTCACTTGAGTGTAGACTATAGGGGAAGGCAGTATGATCCTCAGAGTTGTTGGAAACTTCCCACAACTCTGATTGTATTATATACTCTCAGGGATTTTTTGAGGACTTTTTTTATGTTTATTTTTTTAACCTGTTCATTTGGTAAGTGTGGATTTGACAGTTGCTTTCTGTCTTTTTAACTGAGTAAATATGAGCATGTACTGCCCCTTTTAACTTACTGATGTGAATGATCCATACCTGAGATCGTACAGCTTTGAGAATCATGCTTTTTATCTGCTTCAGCCACACTAAACAGGAGAAGTTCAAAATTCTTTGTTTATGGAGACCCAATAGCAAAGTTAGGTGTTTAATTTCTCAATACAATGATTAATGATAGAGTTGTCTTTTTTCTTAGGAATAAAAATTCTAAAAAGTGTTTATATTAGCTTTCTGTGCTGTGTAACGAATTACTACAAGGTTAGTGGCTTAAAACAATACCAGTTTATTATTTCACAGTTTCTGTGGGTCAGAAGTCCAGGCATAGGCCAGGCGTGGGGGCTTATGCCTGTAATCCCAGTATTTTGAGCCCAGGAGTTTGAGACCAGCCTGGGCAATGTTGGAAAACCCCATCTCTACAAAAAAATTTAAAATTTAGTCGGGCGTGGTGGCATGTGCCTGTGGTCCCAGCTACTCAGGAGGCTGAGGTGGGAGAATCACCTGAGCCTGGGAGGAGGAGGTTACAGTGAGCTGAGATTGTGTCATTGCACTCCAGCCTGAGACTCTTGTCTCAAAAAGAAAAAAAAAAGTAGTAGTAGTAGTAGCAGTAGTAGTAGTCCAGGCATGGCTTAGCTGGGTCCTCTGCTCATGGTATCACAAAACTGCAATCAAGGTGTCTGTGAGGGCCAGTCTCAGATATCTGAGGCTCAAGGAGGCTCAGGGTCCTGTTCTAAGATCATGAATTTGTTGCAGAATTTATTTCCTTGCATCTGAAGAACTTGTGGAACCTGGTTCTTCCAAACCAGCAAGAGAATCTCTCACCCTCTTTTAATGGCCTCAACTGATTAGATCCGATTCACTCCGAATGATCTCCCTTTCTACTAATCTAAAGTCAGTTCATTAGGGACCTAAACTATATCCTCAAAATCTCATCACTTTTGCCATATTCCATTAGTTAGAAGCAAGTTTTGGGTGCTATCTACCTTCAAAAGAAGATGTAGGTTTAGTATTCCTTAATGTAAAATGCTTGGAACCAGGAGTGTTTTATATTTTGAGGTTTCTTTGGATTTTGGAATATTTTCATTATGCCAGTTGAGCCTCCTTAATTCAAAATTTGAAATGCTCCGATGAACATTTCCTTTGAACATTGTGTCAATTTCAGATTCTGGAGCATTTCAGAATTTGGATCATTTCAGATTTTAGGTTTTTAAACTAGTGATATTCAGCCTGCCCAAGGTGTGGATACCAGGGAACTTGAATCAGAGGAACCAGCTTAGCATTCTACCTATAATAGTTTTTTTTTTTTTAAATCATTTAATTTTTGTTATTAAATATTGAATAGGCATAATATCTACATATGTATTATGTAGGGCATAAAAAAACACAACAAATATCCAAACATCCAGTTAGAAAATAGAACATTACCATTGCCTTTAAAATTATTATATGCTTGTGAATATCACCCTGGATAACATAGCAAGATGCTCTTTCCAAAAAAAAAAAAAGTAAAATTCTTATGTGTGCCTCCACATTTGTACACTGTTTCCTTCCCACAAAGGTAACAGTACTTTGAATCTTGTGTTTACTGTTCCATTGCCTTTCTTTATAATTTTTTCTTTTTCTTTTCTTTTTTTTTTTTTTTGAGACTGAGTTTCACTCTTGTCACCAGGCTGGAGTGCAGTGGCATGATCTCAGCTCACTGCAACCTCCACCTCCCAGGTTCAAGTGATTCTCCTGCCTCACCCTCCCAAGTAGCTGGGATTACAGGCACTCTCCATCCCTGGCTAATTTTTGTATTTTTAGTAGAGACAGGGTTTCACCATATTTGCCAGACTGGTCTCGAACTCCTGACCTAAGGTGATCCACCCACCTTGGCCTCCCAAAGTGCTGGCATTACAGGCGTGAGCCCAATGCCCAGCCCTTTCTTTATAATTTCAACATGCTTGTGCAACTGAAGCCCTAAATGAAAGAAAAAGGGACAGAAGCAATATCTAAAGAAGTAACGGTCAGGTACAGTGGTTCATGCCTGTAAATCCCAGCACTTTGGGAGGCTGGCTTGAGGCCAGGAGTTTAAGACCAGCCTGGGCAACAAAGCGAGACCCCCATCTCTACCAAAAATAAAATTAAAACATGTTTTCTCCTGTCCTATGTTCTAGTTCATTAATATTTTCACTGTTTAATCTGCTGTTAAACCCATTAATTAAACATTGGTTATTTTATATTTTCCACTTTTCAACTAGGCTTCTCCATCTTGTCATTTAATTTTTTAACATATTAATCATAGTTATTTTAAAGTTCATATCTGATATCTCTGCTATCTAGATCTATTGTTGTTTGTGTTTTTTACTTTTTTTCCCCTCTTGGTTTGGGGAGTTTTGTCATTTTTGTATGCTTGGTTATTATATTTTTTCCCTACATGCCAGCACTGTCTTTCCAGCTCTGTCGCCCAGGCTGGAGTGCAGTGGCGCAATCTCGGCTCACTGCAACCCCCGCCTCCCGGGTTCAAGCAATTCTCCTGCCTCAGCCTCCTGAGTAGCTGGGATTACAGGTGTATGCCACCACGCCCAGCTAATTTTTTTGTATTTTTGGTAGACGGGGTTTCACCATGTTGGCCAGGCTGGTTTCGAACTCTTGATCTCGTAATCTGCCCGCCTCAGCCTCCCAAAATGCTGGGATTACAGGTGTGAGCCACCGCTCCCAGCCACTTGGTTATTTTTTATAGAATTTTGGACAGTGTATTTGAAAAATGATAGGTATTACATTATAAGAGCCTTAAATTATTTTTCCTTTCTTTTGACAGGCGCTTAGGGTAAGGGTAGATCACCTTAATTCAGCCAAAGATTGAACTGATTCAAAGCTAGGCTTCAGTCCTTGTGAGGGTCAGCATATTTTTGGGTTCTCCTGATTCCTAGGGTATAGTTCTTTGAGGTTACAGCAGAAAGCCTGAATGAAGTATTTTCCACAGTCCTTTCTAGTTTTATGAGACCTCTGAAAGCTCTGCTTAGCTTTTCAGTAGCAGTTTTCAAATTAGCGTATTCAGGGCTACCTTTTTGGGTTTTCCTTCTCTTCATGATTTTGGTTCCACAGGTCCTTATAACCTTAGTAGTTCTTCAGTGCTTTCACATAGATACTTTAAATATTTTGTTCCATTTTCCCAGTTGGTCTTAGTAGGAGGGCTGGTTTAATCTAGTTTCTCCTAGCTTTAGGCTTGGCTTATTCTTTTAAAAACTGACCTTATGCTAAGTAAAATAAGCCAGTCACAGAAGACATATACTGTATGGTTCCACTTATATGATATCTAAAGTGGTCAAATTCTTAGAAACAGAGAGTAGAATAGTGGTTGCCAGGGGCTTGAGGCAAGGGAAAAGGGGGAGTTTGTTGTTTAATGAGTATAAAGTTTCAGTTCTACTAGATGAAAAAAGTTCTGGAGACCTCTTTCACAATAATATGAGCTTATCAGGTAGCTTTTTTCCAGCTATATTGGTTTCTTTAGCTAGCTCTGTTTAGAAAACAGTATATGTAATACAAATCAGAAATTCAGTGAAATAGTATTAATTATATGCCTGTTTAACACACATTTAACTCTATATGTTTCACCAAAAAAAAAAAAAAAAAAAAGACTATTTGGATAGTGGAGACAATTCTGCCAGCCATTCTTCTCAATTAGCTTATACCCCAGAATGAGCATTAGAAAACAATTCTGAGTTTGTTGTTCCTTCATCTGGCTATGTTGAAATAACTGGAAATAACTCATTCCTGAGGAATTTTCAGGGGTAATTTTGATTATACACAATGTTTGCTTTATCTCCTGATGTTAGAACCCAACCTCTGTTTAAGCTTTAGCCCCAGTGGAAAGAAAAGGAAATGAGATCCCTTTATTTCTCATTGGCATTATTCATACTTCTATAATCCAAATCTTATTTCTTATACATCTCCTATTGTTATTAGATGATATTACCCTTTAAATAAAAGTCTTTGACTTTTATTACAAATCCATCTCTTCTTTTTGAACACAAGTACTGTATGTAACACTGCTTTCCTTCAGTATAACATGGTCTAGGATGGCACGATCACCTTCAAGGTTATCATCAATCAAATATTTATTGTTAGAGATAAATCCAGAGTAGCAGCAGATCTCCTTTACTACAACATCTTTCTTCTCTTTCAGTTTTATAATGTTAGAACAGTATTGCCAGTATTTTTTGTCAGTTAAGATGGTTGGTAGTATTTATATAACTGTATCACATACACTTACTTGTACCCCTGTCCCTTTTAAAGTTGCTGAGAAACATAAATTTAAAATAACAAGTAGCAGTGTAAGAGGCAGAGGAGGTGGGGGGATTTATCTTCCTATAACAGCAAATCAGATCTCATCTAAGAAATTAAAAACAATTTAAGTAGTCTCTTTAATGTCCTAATCTGTACTGTTTCATGATTACAACAAAATAATTCTGAAGGTCGAAAACCACAGAATTAAATATGTTGAGTATAGTTATTACTTCTACCTTATATAAAATGTTTCATCAAGGGCCTTTGCAGTTTGAGAGGAATACTAGAGCAAGCATACATTCTTAAAAAGGATACGCTTTTACACTGTTGGTGGGACTGTAAACTAGTTCAACCATTGTGGAAGACAGTGTGGCGATCCCTCAAGGATCCAGAACTAGAAATACCATTTGACCCAGCCATCCCATTACTGGGTATATACCCAAAGGATTATAAATCATGCTGCTATAAAGACACATACACATGTATGTTTATTGCGGCACTCTTCACAATAGCAAAGACTTGGAATGCACCCAAATGTCCATCAATGTTAAACTGGATTAAGAAAGTGTGGCACATATATACTATGGAATACTATGAAGCCATAAAAAAGGATGAGTTCATGCCCTTTGTAGGGACATGGATGAAGCTGGAAACCATCATTCTGAGCGAACTGTCACAAGGACAGAAAACCAAACACCCCATGTTCTCACTCATAGGGGGGAATTGAACAGTGAGAACACTTGGACACAGGTTGGGGAACATCATACACCAGGGCCTGTCATGGGGTGGGGAGAGTGGAAAGGGATAGCATTAGGAGATGTACCTAATGTAAATGACGAGTTAATGGGTGCAGCACACCAACATGGCACATGTATACATATGTAACAAACCTGCACGTTGTGCACATGTACCCTAAAACTTAAAGTATAATTTAAAAAAATATATACGGAGAGTGGTTTACTAATTTGTAGAGTAAAATCTGAATGCTACCAAATAATAAAACAGATCATTTGACACTTAATAGTAGAGACGGCTATGCTAAGATCAGTATGAGATAAAATTGGCTGGATAATGTTGTAACTGACTGCTAGAACCCCAAAATCATGTCTGGCTCTTTTGCTGAAAGACTAATGTGAGATAGTATCTAAGAAACAGCATCAGTGTGTTTTAAGTGGGTCATGTCATAGAGAAAGATTTTCACTATGCCTCCGTTTATTGTTAAATTAGCACATTTTTAATATGTGCCTTTTGTTAAAACTACATAGTGCTAGGATCTCCACTAGGACAGTTGCCAAATAGTTAAAGGTTTTCTTAGTTCTCTGTGTCCACCCTGGCTTGCCTTACCATTTACCTTTTCTACCTAGCTAGTGCTACCCAAGACTTACCCCTGACACCCCTCCATCTTCATTGAAACTTATTTATGCTTACCTCTTCTTCCTTGGTGTCCTCTCTGTGCTTTCTGAAGTCTCTACTCAGAAATTATTTTTAAAATTAATCTGGGCTACAGGAGTTTGAGGCCAGCCCGAGCAACATAGTGAGACCCCATCTCTAAAAAAAAATTAGCTGGGCACAGCCGGGTGCAGTGGCTCTCACCTGTAATCCCAGCACTTTGGTAGGCTGCAGCGAGCAGATCACGAGGTCAGGAGATCAAGACCATCTTGGCTAACATGGTGAAACCCTGTCTCTACTAAAAATACAAAAAATTAGCCGGGCGTGGTGGCACGCACCTGTAGTCCCAGCTACTCGGGAGGCTGAGGCAGGAGAATTGCTTGAACCCGGAAAATGGAGGTTGCAGTTAGCTGAGATTGTGCCATTACACTCCAGCTTGGGCAACAAGAGCGAAACTCCGTCTCAAAAAAAAAAAAAAAAAATTAGCCGGGCATGGTGGTGCACACCCTTAGTCCCAGCTACTCGGGAAACTCTGGTGGGAGGATCATTTGAGCCCAGGAAGTTGAGGCTGCAGTGAGAATGATTGTGCCACTGCACTCCAGCCTGGGTGATAGAATGATTCCCTGTCTCAAAAAATAAAAAAATAATAAAGAAAAAGAAAAATTTGGGCTACTGTGGAAGCAGGTAACTTTGAGGCAATGTTCATTTTTTAAAAACAGTGACTGTCTAGAAACATATTTCTCCTGCCCTTATCTTTCTTTTTCTTTCTTGCCCCCAACTTTTCAAGGTTCCAGTGATGGGAATTTCAGATTAGGAAGGTAGCAAGGTAATAGGGGATTTGGGGGATGGTACTGTCCTTGAAGCATCCCTTATGTGATTTTCTTTCTTTCTTTTCTTTCTTTCTTTTCTTTTCTTTTCTTTTCTTTCGACAGAGTCTTGCTCTGTAGCCCAGGCTGGAATGCAGTGGCGCGATCTCAGCTTACTGCAACTCCGCCTCCTGGGTTCACGTCATTGTCCTGCCTCAGCCTCCCAAGTAGCTGGGACTACAGGCGCCCGCCACAATGCCTGGCTAATTTTTTTGTATTTTTAGTAGAGACAGGGTTTCACCGTGTTAGCCAGGATGGTCTCGATCTCCTGACCTCGAGATCCACCTGCCTCAGCCTCCCGAAGTGCTAGGATTACAGGCGTGAGCCACTGCTCCCAGCCGTGATTATCTTCTTGATGATGTTCTTGACAACCCACATATTATGGGATCTTCATGAATGTAGGCAGTAAGGAACCTTTGAATAGTGATTGTACATACAGTTTTTCAGAGCTGGTGTTTAGTAACAATGTTTTTCATTCTAATATTACATTATTCTTTTTATCATTTAGGTCTTTATCCATGAGTGTTTTTAGAGAACTACTGCCCTTGACTACAAACTGATAAATACTTGGTACTGCCCCCCATCTCACTGTTATGTTTACTTTGTCTTAAATATCTTTTTTTTTTTCCAGGCAGCTAGTACACCACTGAATCCTTTAAGTTTTCAATGTGAATTTGTAAAACTCAGGATTGACCTTCTACAAGCCTTCTCCCAACTTATCTGTACTTGTAATAGCCTGAAGACAAGCCCTCCACCTGCAATTGCCACAACAATTGCCATGACCTTAGGAAATGACCTTCAGAGGTGTGGTCGCATCTCCAATCAGGCATGTCTTAACTTTCAGTGCATTTTTTATTTACACTTTAGAGGTTTTTGAAGTTATAAGATGAAAAGTTGTGAAATTTAAAATCAGTGGTTTGACTCAGACATTATCATAAATGTTTATTAACTCAACTGTCTAGCTGAAAATAGGCTGATGTGTTATTAGAATGATAAAGTGATTGATGGTACCTCAATGGGTGCTACATATTTATATAAAGAGAAAGGACATAGATTTTTTTTTTAAAAGCTTGAGAATGTTTATAACTAAATCATTTTAGTGGAACTTGAAGAAGCTAAAATACAAATGTTTTTGTTTCTATATGTCATATATAATAATCTTGTGAACATGTATAATTTCATTGAAAATGAATGGAATGACAGTGAAAAGACTGCAGTATTTTTTTGAGTTATTGTTTGAAGATGCTTTTTTATGTTTTGATTTTTGTGTTGTTTATACGATAATGAAAGCATGTTTATTTGTCATAATTGATTTTTTTATAGATGAAACAGTCCATGGAAGAATTTCGAAGCCTTGCTTCTCGATATGGGGATCTTTACCAGGCATCTTTTGATGCTGACTCAGCAACTTTAAGGAATGTTGAACTGTATCCCAAGCTTGCCCTAGTATTTCTTCTTTTTGGAAGTATTCTTTTCAATATAGACTACCTCAGATAATGCTTATCTACAAAATACATGTTAGATAACCCTACAAATTTATTATATAGTTTCCCCTTTAAAATATATAAGCAGAATAATCTTACTTTTTAACTTTACCCAGGTGATTTTAACAAAAAATGGTGATTCAAAGGTGTCTTTTTTTTATATCCAGAAAGAGCATCCAAAGCAACATCCAAAGCCAGTGTTGCTTACCTGTGCTCACTTGAGCTACAACAGACAGCACAACACATTTTCCCACCAAAGAACTTGTGTTTCACCTCACCTTTCTTTGTGGCTAACAGTCCTAGTTTTTATCACCTTTATTAATGATCTTTTCAGTAGCATTAGTTGTCACTTTTGTTTTGTTTTTGTTTTTTTTGAGATGGAGTCTCACTGTGTTGCCCAGGCTGGAGTGCAGTGGCATGATCTTGGCTCACTGCAACCTCTGCCTCCTGGGTTCAAGCGATTCTCCTGCTTCAGCCTCCCAAGTAGCTGGGATTACAGGCACGTGCCACCACAACCTGGCTAATTTTTATATTTTTAGTAGAGACAGGGTTTCACCATGTTGGCCAGGCTCGTCTCAAACTCCTAGGCTCAAGTGATCCACCTAAAAGTGCTGGCATTATAGGCGTGAGGCACCGTGCCCAGCCTAGTCGTCACTTTTAAACCCTTCCTAAGTTCTCCATATTTTCTTAATAGCAACTTCACTTTTGAAAGGAAGGAATAGAAATTCTTTTTTTAAGTTGTAGTACTTACCAATCAGTAGTTCTTGGCATTTAGTTTACTGATTGAAACCCAGTGAATGCTGTGGGCCCTCTGTCCTGCAAAATGCATATATGCAGAGACACCCAAAATGTGCATATAAGTTTGGGGGGTGTTGCTAGACCTCTTGAGCCCTAGATTAGGAACCTCTGGGATAAAGGCTCCTTAGACTACTGTGTGTTGTTTTTGTTTTTATTTTTTTAACTTGTATCAGTGAAACGTTTGCTTGTCTCACACTCTTATGAAAAACCCCTATATCTAAGACAGATAAAAACAGAGTTGCTGTAATTGAATCATGGGGTCTATCACTTGATTTCCCCTTCCCACAGTAGTAGCCTCCGAAGTACCCTTGGAACAGAGTCTGAGGATCGCTATTATAGACAATGTATATCCCTTAAAAAGAAAAGGTAGAGCCCTAGACCATTCGAGTTGATAACATTATGATTACTTTCACTAGGCAATCAAATCTTGACCCGTTTAGTATTCAGGTAATATAAACCTATAGTGGGTTTCTTCTCTATTTTCATATGTAACCTTAACATCAATCCAGACAGCAGCAGAGCTGTTTACTGATATCTCATGCAATAGAAGCCCTGATTTTGGATCCAGAATCAGCAAGGTAATTCTAATATTAATAATAGTTGAAGTTACAGAACGCTTTCTATACATTGTCTTACCTAATCATCAGAATCATCAGAAGAGTATTTTGGAACAAGTATTATGGAAATAAAAACAAAGAGGAAGAGTTCTTCCAGCATTTTCTCCGAGTTACATAACTAGTGACAAAACATAGATTTTCTGACTCTGTTATCTATTTGCCTCCTGCCTCCTGTTTTCAATAAGTTAACATGGAAAGATAACTGGGAAGAAATTCTTTGAATATGAACAGTTTCTTCTCGTATATTATAATTAAACTATGAAAAATTGAGTTAATGATACAATTAAACTTGAACTTGAGATTTTTTTCCTTTGGCTTCTTAAACCAAAATATCCCTGATTTTGCTCTTTTAAATTTTTCCCTTCCCCCAGTAACTAATTAATTATTCAAAATAGTTGTTTTCATTAAAGAATGATTCCTTTTTCTTCCCATTATAGTATTCTCTTTTTGAATATGCATTTTCTTTCTTTTTTAACTTTTAAGTTCAGTGTTACATGTGCAGGTTTGTTATATAGGGAAACTCGTGTCACCAGGGTTTGTTGTACAAATCATTTCATTGCCCAGATTTTAAGCTTAGTACCCAATAGTTATTTTTCCTGGTCCTCTTTTTCTTCCCACCTTCCACCCTCACATAGGCCCCAGTGTGTGGTGTTCCCCTCTATGTTTTCATATGTTCTCATCATTTATCTCCCACTTCTAAATGAGAACGTGTGGTATTTGGTTTTCTGTTCCTGTGTTAGTTTGCTGAGGATAATAGCTTCCAGCTCCATCTATCTTCCTGCCAAGGACATGATCGTCTTCTTTTTTATGGCTGCATCGTATTTAGTGATGCGTATGTACCATGTTTTATTTATCAGGTCTGCCATTGATGGGCATTTAGGTTAATTCCATGTGTTTGCTATTGTGAATAGTGCTGCAGTGAACATACATATGCATGTGTCATTATGATAGAATTATTTCTATTCTTTTGGGTATGTACACAGTATGGAATTGCTTGGCCGAATGGTAGTTCTGGTTTTAGCTTTTTGAGGAATCACCATGGTGCTTTCCACAATGGTTGAACTAATTTACACTCCCACCAACAGTGTATAAGGGTTCCCTTTTCTCTGCAACCTCACCAGCATCTGTTATTTTTTAATGATTTAATAATAGCCATTCTGACTGGTGTGAGATGGTATCTCATTGTGGTTTTGATTTGCATTTCTCTAATGATCAGTGATGTTGAGGTTTTTTTCCTATGCTTGTTGGCCATGTGTATGTCTTCTTTTGAAAAGTGTTCATGTCCTTTGCCCACTTTTTAGTGGGCTTGTTTTTTTCTTGTAAATAATTTAAGTTCCTTATAGATGCTTGATATTAGACCTTTGTCAGATACATAGTTAGCAAAAATTTTCACCCATTCTGTAGGTTGTTTAATCTGTGGATAGTTTCTTTTGTTGTGCAGAAGCTCTTTAGTTTTATTAGATCCCATTTGTCAATTTTTGCTTTTGTTGTAATTGCTTTTGGCATCTTTGCATTGAAATCTTTACCCATGCCTAGTCCTGAAGGTTGTCTTCCAGGGTTCTATCATTTTAGGTTTTACATTTAAGTCTTTAATCCATCTTGAGTTGATTTTTTTCTATGGTTTAAGGAAGGGGTCCAGTTTCCATCTTTTGCATATGACATCCAGTTATTCTAGCACCATTTATTGAACAGGAAGTCGTTTCCCTATTGCTTGTTTTTGTCAGCTTTGTCAAAAATAAGATGGTTGTAGGTTTGCGTGGCCTTGTTTCTGGGCTCTGTATTCTATTCCATTGGTCTGTGTGTCTGTTTGTATACCAGTACCATGCTGTTTGGGTTACCGTAGCCCTGTAGTATAGTTTGAAGTTGGGTAGCCTGATGCCTCCAGCTTTGCTCTTTTTGCTTAGGATTGCCTTGGCTGTTTGGGCTCTTTTTGGTTCCATATGAATTTTAAAATAGTTTCTTGTTCTGTGAAGAATGTCATTGGCAGTTTGATAGGAATAGCATTGAATCTATACATTGCTTTGGGCAGTATGGCCATTTTAACAATATTGATTTCTTCTATTCATGAGCATGGAATGTTTTTCCATTTGTTTGTGTTGTCTCTGATTTTGTTGAGCAGTGTTTTGCTTTCACCTCCCTAGTTAGCTGTATTCCTGGGTATTTTATTCTTTTTGTGACAGTTGTGAATGGGAATGCATTCCTGATTTGGCTTTCAGCTCGACTGTTATTGGTATATAGGTATACTAGTGACTTTTTATGTTGATTTTGTATCCTGGATCTTTGCTGAAGTTGTTTATCAGCTTAAGGAGGTTGTGGGCCAAGACTATGGGCTTTCCTATATATAGTATAATGTCTGCACACAGGGATAGTTGGACTTCCTCTCTTCTTATTTGGATGCTCATTATTTCTTTCTCTCGCCTGATTGCTCTGGCCAGGATTTCCAATACTGTGTTGAATAGGAGTGGTGAGAGAGGGCATCCTTGTCTTATGCCAGTTTTCAGGGGGAATGCTTCCAGCTTTTGCCCATTCGGTATGATGTTGGCTGTGGTTTTGTCATGGGTGGCTTTTATTATTTTGAGGTATGTTTCTTCAATTCCTAGTTTATTCAGAGTTTAATATAATGGGATATGGAATTTTATCAAAAAGCTTTTTCTGCATTGATTGAGATGATCATGTGGTTTTTGTCTCTAGTTCCATTTATGTGATGAATCACATTTATTGATTTGGATGTGTTGAACCAACCTTGCATCCCAGAGATAAAGCCTATTTGATGGTGGTGGATAAGCTTTTTGATTTGTTGCTGGGTTCAGTTTGCCAGTATTTTTTGAGGATTTTTGCATCAATGTTCATCAGGGATATTGGCCTGAGGTTTTTGTTGTTTTATCCCCACGAGGTTTTGGTATCAGGGTGATGCTGGCCTCGTAGATGAGTTAGGGAGGAGTCCCTCCTCCTTAATTTTTTTGGAAAAGCTTCAGTAGGAATGGTGCCAACTCTTCTATGTATACCTGGTAGAGTTTGGCTGTGAATCCATTTTGTCCTGGGCTTTTTTTTGGTTGGTAGGCTATTTATTACTGATTGAATTTCAGAGCTCATTTTTGATCTCATTGGGGATTCAGTTTCTTCCTGGTTCAGTCTTGGGAGAGCGTATATGTTCAGGAATTTATCCATTCCTTCCAGATTTTCTAGTTTGTGTCCATAGAGGTGTTCATATTTCTGTGGTGTCAATGATAATATCTTCTTTGTTTTTTCTAATTGTGTTTACTTGGATCTTCTCTCTTCTTTATTAGTCTTGCTAACTGTCTATCAAATAGATATTAATGTTTTTTTCAAAACACCAACTCCTGGATTTGTTGATCTTTCGAATGGCTTTTTGTGTGTCAGTCTCCAGTTCAGCTCTGATTTTGGTTATTTCTTGTCTTCCTGGTTTGGGGTTGACTTGCTCTTCATTCTCCAGTTCTTTTAGTTGTGATGTTGTTTTGTAAATTGAGGTCTTTCTAACTTTTTTTTTTTTTTTTTTTTTTTTTTTTTTGAGACGGAGTCTGGCTCTGTTGCCCGGGCTGGAGTGCAGTGGCCGGATCTCAGCTCACTGCAAGCTCCGCCTCCCGGGTTTACGCCATTCTCCTGCCTCAGCCTCCCGAGTACCTGGGACTACAGGCGCCGCCACCTCGCCCGGCTAGTTTTTTGTATTTTTAGTAGAGACAGGGTTTCACCGTGTTAGCCAGGATGGTCTCGATCTCCTGACCTCGTGATCCGCCCATCTCGGCCTCCCAAAGTGCTGGGATTACAGGCTTGAGCCACCGCGCCCGGCCTTCTAACTTTTTGATGTAGGTGTTTAGTGCTGTAAATTTCCCTCTTAATACTAGCTATGTTCCAGAGATTCTGGTATGTTGTTTCTTTGTTTTCATTAGTTTCAAAGAACTTCTTGATTTTTGCCTTAATTTCATTACTTGCCAAAAAGTCATTCAGGAGCAGGTTATTTAATTTCCGTGTAATCATATGGCTTTGAGCGATTTTCTTGGTATTGATTGCTAATTTTATTGTGCTGTGGTCCAAGAAAGTGGTTATTATTTTAGTTCTTTTGCATTTGCTGAAGATTGTTTTGTGTCTAATTGTGTGGTTGATTTTAGAGTATGTGCCATGAGGTGATGAGAAGAATGTATATTCTGTTGTTTTTGGATAGAGAATTCTGTAGATGTCTATCAGGTCCATTTGATCCAGTGCTTAGATTAGGTCCTGAGTATTTTTGTTAATTTTCTGCCTCAATGATCTAATACTGTCATAGAGTGTTGAATTCTCCCACCATTATTGTGTGGGAGTCTAAGTCTCTTTGAAGGTCTCTAAGCACTTGCTTTATGAATCTGGGTGCTCCTGTGTTGGGTACATATATATTTAGGATAGTTAGGTCTTGTTGAATTGAACCTTTTACCATTATGTAATACCCTTGTCTTTTTTTTTTTTTTTTTTTTTAATCTTTGTTGGTTTAAAGTCTGTTTTGTCTGATTTAGGATTGCAACTGCTGTTTTTTTCTATTTTTCATTTGCTTGGTAGATTTTTCTCTATCCCTTTATTTTGAGCCCATGGATGTAATTGCATGTGAGATGAGTCTCTTGGCATACCATTGAGTCTTGGTTCTTTATCTGCCTTGCCAATCTGTGCCTTGTAATTGGGACATTTAGCCAATTTACGTTAAAGGTTAGTATTGATGTATGGATCATGATAGCAGCTGGTTATCATGCAGGCTTGTTTGTATGGTTGCTTTACAGTGAGTGTCTCACTGGTCTGTGTACTTAAGTATGTTTTTGTAGTGACTGGTCTTTCCTTTCTATATTTAGTGCTTCCTTCAAGAGCTCTTATAAGGCAGGTCTGGTGATGACAAATTCCCTCAGCATTTGCTTGTCTGAAAAAGATTGTATTTTTCCATCACTTATGAAGCTTAGTTTGGCCAGATATGAATTTCTTGGTTGGAATTTCTTTTCTTTAAGAATGTTGAGGCCAGGCGAGGTGGCTCCTACCTGTAATCCTAGCACTTTGGGAGGCCGAGATAGGAGGATCACTTGAGGTCAAGAGTTTGAGACCAGCCTGGCCAACATAGTAAAAGCCCATCTCTACTAAAAATACAAAATTAGCCAGGCGTGGTGGCACATGCCTGTAATCCCCGTTACTTGGGAGGCTGAGGCAGGAGAATCTCTTGAACCCGGGAGGCAGAGGTTGCAGTGAGCCAAGATCGTGCTGCTGCAATCCAGCCTGGGCAACAGAGCAAGACTCTCTCAAAAAAAAAATTGAATATTGGCCCACAATCTCTTCTGGCATGTAGGATTTCTGCTTAAAGGTCTGCTGTTAAGTCTGATGGACTTCCCTTTGTAGGTGGCCTGACCTTTCTAGCTGCCTTTTTTACTTTTTTATTTATTTATTTATTTTTTTCCATTTCAACCTTGGAGAATCATGATTATATGTCTCGAGGATGACCTTGTGAAGTATCTTACTGGGGTTCTCTGCAGTTCCTGAATTTGAATGTTGGCCTCTTTTTCTAGGTTGGGGAAATTTTCATGGATGATATCCCGAAATATGTCTTCCAAGTTGCTTCCATTCTCCCCTTATCTTTCAGGGACATCAGTGAGTTGTAGATTCCATTTATTTACATAATCCCATATTTCTCAGGGTTTTTGTTCATTCCTTTTCATTCTTTTTTCTCTATTATTTTTTTCTTTTTTCTGAGACAGAGTCTCACTGTTGCCCAGGCTGGAGTGCAGTGGCGCGATCTCGGCTCACTGCCACCTCTGCCTCCCAAGTTCAAGTGATTCTCCTGCCTCAGTCTTCCGAGTAGCTGGGATTACAGGCATGCGCCACCACACCTGGCTAATTTGTTTTTATTTTATTTTTAGTAAAGATGGGATTTCAACATGGTGGCCAGGCTTGTCTCAAACTCCTGACTTCAAGTGATCCACCCATCTCAGCCTCCCAAAGTGTTTTTTTCTCTATTCTTGTCTTACTGTCTTATTCAGAAAGCCAGTCTTCAAGCTCTGTGATTCTTTCCACAGCTTGGTCTGCTTTGCAATTAATTTTAAGAATTGCATTATGAAATTACTGCAGTGTGTTTTTCTACTCTATCAGGTTGGTTACATTCTTTTTTATGCTGGCTATTCTTGTCTGTCAGCTCCTGTGTCATTTTATTGTGCTTCTTAGCTCCCTTGGATTGGGTTTCAATGTATTCCTGCTTCTTGATGATCTGCATTCCTATCCATTTTCTGATTTCTGTTTCTGTAATTCCAGCCATTTCAGCCCAATTCAGAACCCTTGCTAGAGAGGTAGTGCAGTCATTCAGAAGAAAGAAGGCACTCTGGCTCTTCGAGTTGTCAGAGTTCTTGCACTGGTTCTTTCTCATCTTTGTGGGCTGATGGTCCTTCAGTCTTTGACGGTGCTGTCCTTTGCATGTTTTGTTGTTGTTGTTATGGTTTTTATAATCCTATTTGATGACCTTGAGGGTTTGGTTGTGGTATAAAGTGGATTTAGTCAACTGGCTTCATTTCTGGAAGATTCTGGGGAGCCAAGGCTCAGCTCATAACTCCAGGACTGCCTGTTCTGGAGGGCTGGTATGAGCCTCAACTTTCTTCTCTGGCTCCTTCAGGCTAGGAATTGATTGCACTGGGTAGGGGCCAAGGTACTGCAGGGCCACTGGTTACTACAGTCCAATGGGTGGTGCCAGCCAAAGCGTTTCATTAGGATGATGGCAGTAGGATCCATCCTCAGTTGCACATGCCAGCAGCAGCAGCATAACGGGATGCACACTTGTCCACTGTGGCAGGATGCTAGCAGGTCTGGGATGCCAGCCTTTGTGTGGGCCTTCACAGCAGCAGCAGAGGCAGCACGGCTGACCGGTGGGGTGCAGGGGAGCCTTGTTAGTGACTGTGCGTGCCATGGCACTAGAGGTAGTATAAGCATAGGGGCGTGGCGCTGGTGGACACAGAACTGTGTGTGCCCTCTGTGCAGGTGGAGGTAGCCACTTAGGGCAGGGGAAGGTCCACTGTTTTTCATGCCTAGTTTCACTCCCAGGGCAATGTTGGCACAGGAGCTCCAAATGCAACAGCAGTAATGCAAGTGTAATGGGGGCAGAATGCACTCACACCAGCAGCAGTGGCAGGGCAGGGTGAATGTGCACTGGTGGGACTGGGGAGGCAAGATCTGCCTATGCACACACGTTGGCAAAGCAGTGTTGGGGGGTAGCCATGGGCCCAGGGAAAGCTGCCAGTATGGGGAGGGAGCAGGTGAGCTGGCACGTGTCCACAAGCCGGGCTGCTGTGCTGGAACTCACTACCAATTAGGCGCAGTCCCCCAGCACAGGAGCTATGATGCAGGCTCCCCAGGACACCCAAGGCTGCACTGCAAGCAGGCACAGCCAGGTTGGGGCCCCAGGAAAGGCCAGATGGACTGGCCCCATCTGATCTTCAAGACTGCCCTGTAGACTTGAAGTCTGACAGTTCCCTTAGTAGGGATAAAGTCTCCTATAAAGCAAGTCAGCAAGTTAAGCCTAGAGGGATGGGTGCCCCTGGCCATATTCCACTACAGATGCTCACACACCAAACACTCTGGACTCTGCATTAGCTAGAATACGGCCCCTAACACTTCTCTAAGCAGCCCTCTGTGCCAACTCAAGCGTCCATAGTGGTCAAGGAATCTCCTCCTGCCAGGATTCCAGAGGCCCGTTGCAGTAGCTGGTTGTTTTTTTGCCAGTTCAAGTCACTGTTCCCCTGGTGCGATATCCCCATGCAGGGGTCCCTCCCAGCTTCCTCCCCTTCAGCCCAGCTTCTGTGTCTTTCCTCTGTCCACCCTTAGTTTCTTCCCTCTAAATATCTGTTAGGAGAGGACCAGTCGTCCTGGTCCCTTGGTGGCAGCTGTTCCACCAGGCTGCGTCTAGTCCGCCATCTTGCCCAGCTCTTACATTTACATTATCTATAATTTCAATCTAGTAAGGCCTGAGATTCCAATATCAGTTCCCTCAAAGAGAATATAATCAACAAAGCAGTTTAAATTTCTCTACCCAAATTGGAACAGAGGAAGAAAAAAGGCTGAAAAAATGAAGAGTCAAAGCTGGCCCGTGGAGTAATGTCATTTAGACTAATATGCATGTAACTGGAATCCTAGAAAGAGGGAAAGGGGGAACAGAAAAATATTTAAATGACTAAAAGTCTTTTATATTTAATTAAACATATAAACCCACAGAGCCAAGAAGCTTAATGAACCTCTAGCAGCGAAAACATAAAATTAGAGCAAGGCACACGTAACAGTGAAATTGCTGGAAACCAATGATAAAGGGAAAATTTTTTTAAAGAGAAGGTATTATTTAAAAGGGAAGAAAATATTTAGAAGGGAAGAAAGATCAGAATGTCTACTGATTTCTCATCAGAAATATTGCAAGCCAAAAGACAATTGGAGCAACATCTTTAAAGTCCTGGAAAAAAAAATGTTAACCTATAATTCTATATTCAGGAAAAATACCGTTCAATAAATTAAGGTTAAATTAAGACATTTTCAGAAAAAAAATCTGATAAATGCCATCAGCAGGTCTGTACTGCAAGAAATGTTAAAGGAAGTTCTTTAGGCTGAAGGAAAATTATTTCTGATAGAAACTCAGACCTACAAAACTGAATAAGGAAGATTACAAATGGTAAATTTTTTTCAATTTTTAAAAAGATAATTGACCATTTATAGCAAAAATGATGTTTAGGAGTTTATAACATATAGAAGTAAAATATATGAAGTAAGACAACAGGGAGATATAGTAGTAAGAATCTTACATTTAGTAGTATATCTTTTGATAGTAACTTCTGATAAACTGAGGGTGAATATTTTAAACTCTAGAGCAGCCACCAAGAAATAAAACAAGCCAGTAGAGCCATAAAGTGTAATACTAAAATACTTAGTTAATCCAAAAGAGACCAGAGAAAAAGGAAAACAGGAACAGAAACAGATAGAAAAAGTAGAAAACAAATCAAAAGATGGTACCCTTAAATCCAGTCATACCAGTAAATATATATGGTCTTACTCTAAATAAAGATAGACTGGATTTAAAAAGCAAAATGCGGCCAGGTGCAGTGACTCATGCCTGTAATCCCAGCAATTTTGGAGGCCGAGGGGGTCAGATCACAAGGTCAGGAGTTCGAGACCAGCCTGGTCAGTATGGTGAAACCCTATCTCTACTAAAAATACAAAAAAAATTAGCTGGGCATGGTGGCATGCGCCTGTAGTCCCAGCTACTCGGGAGGCTGAGGCAGGAGAATCACTTGAACCTGGGAGACGGAGGTTGCAGTGAGCCAAGATAGAGCCACTGCACTATAGCCTGGGTGACAGAGCAAGACTCTGTCTCAAAAAAAAAAAAAAAAAAAGCAAAATGCAACTATATGCTTACTACAAGAAATCCATTTTGAATGTAAAGACATAGGTTAACAGTAAATAAAAAGATGGAAAAGGATATAACATAACATGCAAACCCTCCTAAGAAAGCTGTAGTGGCCATATGAATATTATACAAAGTATACTTTAAGATAGGGGCTGTTGCCAGTGAGAAAGAAGTACACTTCATGATTAAAGGATCAATTCATCCAGAAGACATAATCCTCAGTATTATGGACCTACTAACAGGTCTTCCAAATATATAAAGAAAAAACTGACAGAATTGAAAGAGAAATACACAAATCTACAGTTGTAGTTGGAGATTTCACCACTTCCTTCTAGGTAATTTATAGAGCAACTTGAACTATACTGTCAACCAACTTTACCTAATTGACATTTATACAGCATCTGCAGCAGCATACATCTTTTCAAGTGCATTTGGAACATTTACCAAGATAAACCATATGCTGGGCCTTAAAACAAGTCTCAATAAATACTAAAGCACTGAAATAAAATAATATGTTATCTGATATAATTAAATTAGAAAAGAAGATTTCTGAAAAATTTCCAAGTATTTAGAAATTAAACAACATTTCTAAATCCAGTAGGTCAAGAAATTACAAAGGAAATTAGAAAACATGTTAAGCTGAATGAAAATGAGAACATACCATGAAACTTGTGGGATGCAGCTAACCTGTGGGATAAGAAGAACTTATGGAGAAATTTATAGATTTAAATGCTTATATGTATAAAAGAAAGTTTAAGATCAATAATCCCAGTTTCTACTTTATGAAGTGAGGAAAAGAAAGCGAATTAAACCCAGAATAATTAGAAAGATGCAAATAAGAAAGACTGTTATCAGTGAATTAGAAACAAATAACTAGATATCTATATAGTGGAAAAAATTTAACCTTACCTCACAGTGTACACAAAAATTAATTCCAAATGAATCATAGACCAAAATATAAAACTCCAGACTTTCTAGAAGACTACATTGGAAAACCTCTTCATGATCTTGAGGTTGGTCATGATTTCTTAGGACACAAACAGCAGTTACCATAAGAGAAAAATTTGCTGAATTGGATTTAAACTTTTAAATCTGCTTTTGTTAATATGTCATTTAAAAAATGGAAAAGGTTATGGACAGCAAGAAAATATTTTCAAAACATATTCTATCAAAAGACTTTTATTAGACATTGTTTTATTAAGAACACCACACAACTCGACAATCCGATTTTTTTCTTTTTTTTTTTTTGAGACGGACTCTCTGTCATCCAGACTGGAGTGCAATGGCGCGATCTTGGCTCACTGCAACCTCCACCTCCCGAGTTCAAGCGATTCTCCTGCCTCAGCCTCCCGAGTAGCTGGGATTACAGACATGCGTCACCATGCCCAGCTAATTTTTGTATTTTTAGTAGAGTTGAGGTTTCACCATAGTGGCCAGGCTGGTCTCAAACTCCCGACCTCAGGTGATCCACCCGCCTCGGCCTCCCAAAGTGCTGGGATTATAAGCATGAGCCACCATGCCCAGCTGACAATCCAATTTTTTAAAACTGATAAGAGGATAGGGCGTGGTGGCTCACGCCTGTAATCCCAGCACTTTAGGAGGCCGAGGCAGGCAGATCACGAGGTCAGGAGATCGAGACCATCCTGGCTAACACGGTGAAACTCTGTCTCCACTAAAAATACAAAAAATTAGCCAGGCGTGGTGGTGGGCGCCTGTAGTCCCAGCTACTCAGGAGGCTGAGACAGGAGAATGGCGTGAACCCGGGAGGTGGGGCTTGCAGTGAGCCGAGACTGTGCCACTGCACTCCAGCCTGGGCGACAGAGCGAGACTCTGTCTCAAAAAAAAAAACTGATAAGAGTTTTGGACACTTCAAAAAAGAAAATATGTTAATACCCAATAGGCACATGAAAAGGTGCTTGACAGTAGTCATTAGGGAAATTAAAAACACAATGAGATACTACTCCCACTAGAACAGCTAAGATTAAAAAGACCTTCAATACCCTACGTTGGTGAAGATGTGGAGGAGCTTGAATTCATACTAATACGTTGTTGGGAATACAAAATGATATAGCCACTTGGAAAACTGTTTGACAATGTCATATAAAGTTAAACATACATTTATCATATGACCACCAATTCTACTCCTACTATTTTACCCAAGAGAAAGGAAAACATGTTTCCACACAGACATATACACAAATGTTCATAGCATTTTTATTCATAATAACAAATCTGGAAAAATCCAAGTGTCTCTCAGTAGGCTAATGGGTAAATAAATTGTAGTATATCCACAAATGAAATGCTACTTAGTAATGAAGATGAATGACCTGTTGATCATTCAGCAAGTCATACAGAAACCATGAGTGCCCTCAAAAACATGCTGTGAAAGAAGCCAATAGAGAAAATCAGTGAAACCAGAAGCTGGTTCTTTGAAAAGATTAATAAAATTGATAAAACTAGTCTGAGTAAGAAAAAATAATCACTAATAGTAGAAATAAAATGATGGCATCAATACAAATCTTAACAGATATTAAAAGCATAATAAGGAAAGAATAACTTTGTGCAAAGAAATTTGCTTAGATGAATAGGACAAATTTAAATACTCTTCATTAGCATAGACAAAAATTTTTAACAAAAGTTCATTCCAACAATATATGTAAATATAATACATTAAGACTAAATAGGGTTTATCCCAGGAATGCAAGGTTGGGTTAACATTAGAAAATCAATTTAAGTACTTCACCATATTGCAAAATAAATGAGAAAAACTAAAGTGGGAAGACTTAACTACTGGTTTCAAGACTTAATATAAAACTACAGTAATTAAGACAATGTGATGATGGCTTAAGGGTAGGACGGAGAGTCCGGAAATAGATACTCACGTAGTCACTTGATTTTTGTCAAAGATGCCAAGATAATTGTATGGGAAAAGAATAGTCTTTTCAACAGATTGTGCTAGAACAACTAAATATATAAAAGGGAAAAAATAATCTTCCTTACCCCACACCATACACAAAAGAGTATGTATTGTATGGCTCTATTTATATGAACTATTAGGAAACAAATCTCATTTACAGAGATAGAAAGCAAATCTGTGGTTGCCTACCGCCAGAAATGGAATTGTTTTGTTAGCAAAAAAAATGGAAGTCTTTTATGTAGTTTAGTTGTCCTTAAAGTCCATCATACAAATGAGCTTCGGTTCTTGTCTTAATAGAACTTAAGATATAGTAAAGAGCAGGAAACAGAGCTTTGGAGCCCAGCAAATGTGAACATGAATCCCTTACCAGTCACTCCTAGCTCTGAATGTATATCATCCCAGTGAGCCATGTATGCATAAACTATAGGTAGATAATGAGGCCTGTTTCCCAGAGTAGTTGTGAAGATTAAATGAACTAATATATAAAAAATAGCTGGCTGAAATGCCTTCTACATAGTAGGCATTAAAATGATAGTAGGGAATAATAAGAGTAGTGTTATGCCCAGCATATTTAAATTACCTACATTGTATTTTTAAAAGTTTAGTTAGAAATGCCTTTTTTCACTTAGAAATATTTTCAGAAATTTGCAGGGGTTCGAAGCAGTAGAAGAAAAAGGAAGAAATCTAGGTTAAACTTATCCCGCCATGCTGTGTATACAAACTGTCTTCTGAACATGCCTGTGTGTTTCATCTCCATGCTTTAGATTCATGCCATATCTCTAGCCATGAATGTCCTGTACTTTCCATCTCTCCAGAGTTTACCTGTCTTACTCACCTACTGATATGTTCAAGACTATTTTCTTCTGTGACATTCCTCCATGTTCTAACCTGTTATTTATGTATCTAACCTGTTATTATATATCTTTATTGATAGTTTGGCACCTATCTGCTGGCTTTATTGATAGTCCCCTTTTCAGATGTCTTTATGTCTCTTTCACCTATGGCAGTAAAACACTGTCATATTTCCTGGCAACCAAAGAGATTAAGAATTACATAACTTGAAGTCAGACCTGGGTTTGAATTCTGGTTTGCCATTTACTAGCTGTATGACTGTAGGCAAACTACTTACCCTCTCCTAGCCTCAATTTTCTCACCTATAAATGGAAATAACTTCATGATTTTAAAAATTAAATGAAAATATTTGAAAGTACCTGATACATGTAGGTATTAAATAGCCATGCTATTTTGATGGATTAATGAATATTGACCTTTACTTCAGTTTCCAGGAATATGGATCTACTGGAACAGCCCATGCTGATAGTGAATATGAAAGAAGAATGATGTCTGTATATAATCATGTCTTGGAGGAGGTAGAATCACTCAATCGGAAGTATACCCCTGTTTCTTATATGGCAAGTGGCATTTGTTTTATTGAGCTTTTATTGTATGGATGTGGGTTTTCATATATCTATGGCGCTTACTAACTCTGTGAGTTCAACAAATTAACCTTTCTGTGCCTGTTTCCTTATCTATAAAACAGGGTTAATACCGACATCACAGCATTGTAGTGGGGAGTAAATGAGATAATCCATGAAAGCACTTACCACATCTCTAGCTACTACAGAATACAAATAAAACTTCTTTCTTTTTTTAACAATTTAACTGAAGTACAATAATTCTCAACCCAGGCTACACATTAGAATCATTTGAGGGCTTTTTATAAAGAATACATGAATATACAGGCCTCACCCCTCACCAGTTAACTCTGAATTTCTGGAATTGGGGCCCAGGCATTAGTAGTTTTACATGCAGTCAGGTGATTCTGTCATGCTGCCATGGTTGGGAGAACCACTGGCCAATTGAAACAGGAAGAACTGGGCTTGTTGTCTGACTGGCAATGAATCATTTCCTACCAGGTGATGACAGTAATGTCTTTCAGTACACTCTTCAGCCTTTAGCCTGCTGAATTTCTGCTGCCTTTGGCACTTCCTAAGAAATTCTCAGAGTGCTCACCCTTTATTAAATCTTCTCCCCTGATTTACCAGTCATAGGACAGCCTGACACATTCTCACCCAAATTTTCTCCTCCCTGTCTGACCATTCCCTAGTGACTCTGCTCAGGTTTTATAACAAATGCCATAGGCTTGGTGCCTTAAACAACAGACATTTATTTCTCACAGTTCTGGAGTCAGGGAAGTCCAGGATCAAGGTGCTGGCAGATTCGGTTCCTGGTGAGGGCTTTCTTCCTGGCCCTGGTGGCAGCCACCTTCTCACTGTGTCTTCACATGGTAGGGAGAGATCGAGAGCTCGGGTCACTCTTCCTCTTCTGGGAGAACACTCATCCCAGCCGGGTGCAGTGGCTCACGCCTATAATCCCAGCACTTTGGAGGGCGAGGCGGGCAGATCACGAGGTCGGGAGTTTGAGACCAGCGTAACTAACATGGTGAAACCCTGTGTCTACTAAAAATGCAAAAATTAGCTGGGCATGGTGGCGCATACCTGTAATCCCAGATACTCAGGAGGCTAAGGCAGGAAAATCATTTGAATCGGGTGTCAGAGGTTGCAGTGAACTGAGATCATGCCACTGCACTCCAGCCCGGACAACAGAGCGAGGACTCTGTCTCAAAAAAAAGAAAAAGAACAGAGGAACACTCATCCCATCATGGGGGCCCACCTCCAAATGCCATGACCTTGGGGGTTACAGCTTTCACATACGAATTTGGGGGAACACAAACATTCAGTCCACAATTCCCAGCCTTTGAACTTTACCCCTTGGAGAGTTTCTCTTCTGCTTCTCTTCTCATTCTGTACTTTCTTGCTTTATCAAGTATTTTAGAATAAATAGGATGTGTCATTAAAGAGTTAGGTTAGATCTAAAGAGGGGCAATTCCCTTGACATACTGCTTTCCATGTAAAATTGTCAATAGTATTTACTGAACCGAATTGACAGCTGTTTGACAGTGACATTGTTTGCTAAGAGAGAGTGTAAAGACAATCTTTGAAAGAAATACACACATCTGTGTGAGACAGTGGTTATTTTCATATTCCTCTAAGCTCCATCCTAAAAAATGAAATAGATGATAAACAGAAACTTGGTTTTGATGGAATTGAATATAATGGAATGGGAATTTTCTGCCCAGCAGAAGACAGTACAGAGAAAAGGGCCCTATGCTCATTCAGAACTAGGTTCAAATTCTGGCATTCCGCTCAGCAGTTCTGTGACTTTAGTCACATTACTTAACATCCTTTTATATGAAGTAGAAAACATGCCTGCGTCATAGGATTACTGTGAGGTTTAAATGAAATAATGCTCATTGCCTAGCACAGTGCTGTCATGTAAGGAGTGGTTAATAAAACATTTCCCGGTCGGGCATGGTGGTTCATGCCTGTAATCTCAGCACTTTGGGAGGCAAAGGTGGGCGGATCACCTGAGGTCAGGAGTTCAAGACCAGCCTGCCCAACATGGTGAGACCCCATCTGTACTAAAACTACAAAAATTAGCAGGGCATGATGGCAAGCGCCTGTAATCCCAGCTACCTGGGAGGCTGAGGCAGGAGAATTGCTTGAACACGGGAGGTGGAGGTTGCCGTGAGTCGAGATCACGCCATTGCACTCCAACCTGGGCGACAAGAGTGAAACTTCATCTCAAATAAATAAATAAATAAATTCTCTTTTTCTGTATTTTCAAATTGTATTTTATAGATTTGTTACTGTCTGAGCCTCCAGATTCAGTTCAACAAGTACTTTTGGGATCCTAGGGATAGAAAAATGACAGACATGGGATCTTCCCTCAAGTTGTCCATAGTCTTAAGAAAGAAAGATTTTTTTTTTTTTTGAGACAGAGTCTCTCTCTGTCGCCCAGGCTGGAGTGCAGTGACGCGATCTCGGCTCACTGCAAGCTCTGCCTCCTGGGTTCACGCCATTCTACTGCCTCAGTCTCCCGAATAGCTGGGACCACAGGTGCCCGCCACCATGCCCAGCTAATTTTTTATATTTTTAGTAGAGACAGGGTTTCACCGTGTTAGCCAGGGTGGTCTCGATCTCCTGACCTCGTGATCCACCCGCCTCAGCCTCCCAAAGTGCTGGGGTTACAGGTGTGAGCCACCGCACCCAGCTGAAAGAAAGATTTTATAACAAATAAACACAATACAGTGTATGTGCATTAATAGAATTCTGCACAATGTAGAGATGTAGAACAAAAAAGAGTAGTTCACGTCAAAAGATAGGGAAAATGGATTGGTGGTGCAGTTGAGAGGGAAGATGTATTTGTATATGAGTTTTCCAGGCAGATAAGAAGGGGTTGGGAATCTCAGGCAGAAAACATGTTCAAAAGCAGAGGCATGAAATAGCATGGTGTCTTCTAGGAACAGTTTGTTATTACTGCAATGTAACATACAGGCTAGGGATTAGAGAGATGAAATCAGAGAGGTAGCCAGCGGCCAGGTGACAGAAGGCTTTGAACACAGTATTAAGGAGTTTGGACTTTGTCCTTAGGCACTGGGGGGCTTCTTAGAAATTGTAAATGGGTGGGAGAGAGAAGTGCTTAATATAGATTGTATATTATCATATAGAAGCAAAACAGGAAATGGCTGGTAGCGTGTGAAATTAGAGGAAAGAAGAATGACTACAAGGCTTTTTCAGTAATCCAAAGTAAGGAACAAATTACTAAAATGTCAGTAGGAATGAGAAAAACAGATATATATGAGAGATACTTAGTGAAAATATTTTCAAGGCTGAGTGTGTTTTTTTTGTTTTTTGGTTTTTTTTGAGACGGAGTCTCGCTCTGTCGCCCAGGCTGGATTGCAGTGGCACGATCTCCGCTCACTACAAGCTCCGCCGCCTCCCGGGTTCACACCATTCTCCTGCCTTAGCCTCCCCAGTAGCTGGGACTACAGGCGCCCACCACCACGCCCGGCTAATTTTTTGTGTGTTTTTAGTAGAGACGGGGTTTCATCGTGTTCGCCAGGATGGTCTCAATCTCCTGACCTCGTGATCCGCCCGCCTTGGCCTCCCAAAGTGCTGGGATTACAGGTGTGAGCCACCACACCCGGCCCTTTTTTTTTTTTTTTTTTTTAAACTAGACATGAGATGATGGAGGCATGCCTTCCAGGTTTCCAGCTTCAGTGATCAGTTACACAACTGATTGATCCTTTACTGATAGAATATAGAGAGGTGATAGAAGATGAAGGTTTTATTTTCAAACACGTTGTTGTCTTTAGGCAGTTGGATAGTAAATACGTTGGAGTTGGAAGAAAGATGAGCTGGGATACATGTAAGGTCATCTGCACATAGAAGGTTTAAAGTCAATCAGAAATAAGGGTATGGACTATTAGGTGGAATTTCATGGAAGGAAAAGCATTATCAGGTGCCACAGAAATGTCAGAAAATACAAAGACTGAGAAGTATCCATTGGATTGACAATTAAGAGAGCGTTGGCCAGGCACGGTGCCTCCTGCCCGCAATCCCAGCACTTCGGGAGGCCAATGCGGGTGGATCACGAGGTCAGGAGTTTGAGATCAGCCTGACCAACATGGTGAAACCCTGTCTCTACTAAAAATACAAAAGTTAGCCGGGCGTGGTGGCACGTGCCTGTAATCCCAGCTACTTGGGAGGCTGATGCAGGAGAATGGCATGAACCCAGGAGGCAGAGCTTGCAGTGAGCCGAGATCGCACCACTGCATTCCAGCCTGGGTAACAGAGCGAGACTCCATCTCAAAAAAAACCAAAAAGCAAAAAAAAAAAAAAAAATTAACGTCTTTCTGATTATGATATGTAATTTACATCTCCAGACATCTTAATAGTGGTCTGCTAATATACCTATGGAGGTCAATACCCAAGGGGCTGTTGACCTCAGAGGCACTCCACACTTTTCCAAGGGAGTATTGCAAAATCTGCACCATTCTTTTAAAAGGCAAAATGGTGACTTTCTGCCTGAAAACAGCCTGAAGTCCCTTGTGGTCCTCTGAGTCCACCCTTCAAAGATGTTTCTCTCCTTAAACACTAGTGTGGCATCAGAGGTCCACCAAAGGTGGATGTCCCTGCAAATACTTTCCAAATTACTTGTTGCAGGAAGCTGATTAATGCTATTTTAACAGTTGAATCTGAAAAAATAGAACCAGTGTCTTTAAATCTGTGTTGTAATTATCTCAGGTAATAGACCTGGCATTTGTACTATGAGCCTATTGGGCACAAAATGTTCAACTGCCTGAACCCAATAAGGAATGGATTTTTCTGGCTTTTAGCCTTAACACCCAACTTAAAAAAAGAAAAAAAAAATATTTACAGCATGAGCAACTAGGTGACATTCTGTTTGAAAGCAGGAGCTTAGAGGGACAGACAGCATACCACATGGTGCATGCAGCAGTTTTCAACCTGTGGTGTTGGGTTTCCATCAGGCTGGTGGGAAAAATATTAGAGATAGTTATAGAAATAGACACAAATCTTCTTGGAAGACTGAGAAGTTTGTATGACTTCAGTAATAGATCTGACTGAAGGCCACCTGATCCCTTTACCTTTAGTTAAACAAATTAAAATAGTAATAAAGAAAGGCAGAGTAGTTTACGTAGCTAGCTTGTTTACTCATGTAAAGACTAACCTTTGATGTACCATGGGTGCTTAAGTGCCTTTTACTCAGAAGTCCACAATGTCAATTTCCCTCTAATGGTGTTGACTCAAGCTTTTGTTAATTAATCTTACTGAATAAATGCGAGTCTGACTAGCTGATCAGGGACCAGTCACAACTGTTAACAGGACTCAGCAGGAGCCTGTAAGCAGCTGGGACCCTCAGCTGGACTGGCAGAGCAGAATATCTGGGTGTCAGTGTACTTCATTCATCCGTTGCTGAATCGGGTCTGCAGGAACAGACCCCCGCAGCTAGTGCCCCCGCGAAAGGAGTGCTGCCTCACTGTTGTGCCTTAGGAGGCCACTGAGACCGGAGTAGACTGAGAAAGGGATAGTAGACCAAGCAGGAATGGTTCTGGTTCTGTTCTTATGATACTTTCAGTTTTCTTCTATTAAGTTGGCAAATCATTGGTGATACAGAAGAAAATCACTGAAGAGTCAGGCAACCTAGATTCTAGTCCCAGCTTGTTCTATTACCTATCTGTGTGACCTGTGTCATCAGCAAAATTGAAGATTAGACTGGGTAATCTTTAAAATATCGTTGAACACTTAAATTCTGATTTTATGACCACTTTCATTAAGGCTCAAAATATTCTCTGCAGTGTTTCTGTACCTCTGCAGTCATGCTGGGATTTTCAAAACTCAGTTAAATGTGTGAAGCAGATTTGAGAAATAAGGTATTTTGTTAGAGTTTCGGGATTCTCCGACTATATAGTCCTCTTTCATCTGAATTCGACTAAGTTTCCACCATTGCTTACTCTGAGGACCGGTGGCCATAGAGACAAAGAAGCCACCTAATGAAAGAATGAGCCAGCTCAAAGCCAAGG
Organism: Macaca thibetana thibetana; assembly: GCF_024542745.1. Classification (NCBI taxonomy): domain Eukaryota; kingdom Metazoa; phylum Chordata; class Mammalia; order Primates; family Cercopithecidae; genus Macaca; species Macaca thibetana. The sequence continues at coordinate 151,191,644 of NC_065578.1, forward strand.
TCCTGCAAAATGCTCGGGCTTCTTTACCATACTGTTTATCATACTTTGCCATGTGATAGTTACTCTGTATTTTAGCATCTAATATATTTGTTTAATAATATACTGATATTTCTGAGTGCTGTAGAAATGTGGAATTTTCCTATTGCTTGGCCTTGAGGACTGTGGATTTTCTCATTTCTGTCACTTATATTTTATTGAATATACTTCACAATAAAGTAAAAATCTGTAATTGTGATTGATGACATGAATGATTTAGTATGTATGCACAGTTCCTGGATGTGATGCCTACTTCTTGATTGGTATGTACATTTGTAATTATATGGGCATTTGTAGTTTTATACTGAATGTACCACTTGTTGATGAAATTTGAAAATTTATTTTTATTTGATTTAGTTTCTTTTTTTCCCTCAGCATACAGCATGCCTCTGCAATGCCATCATTGCTTTGCTGAAAGTTCCTCTTTCTTTCCAGAGATATTTTTTCCAGAAACTACAGTCTACCAGCATCAAGGTAATACAGGAAGAATACTAAGGTTAATGTAGGTTTTAAAACCAGGTGTCCTCTGAAGATTATGTAGGACATAGCTACACTTCAGTGTGTTACCTTTGGTTTATTGGTTTTTTTGTTTTGTTTTGTTTTTTGAGACAGAGCCTCGCCCTGTCGCCTGGGCTGGAGTACAGTGGTGTGATCTTGGCTCACCGGAACCTCTAGGTTCAAGCAGTTCTCCTGCCTCAGCCTCCCGAGGAGCTGGGATTACAGGCATCCGCCACCACACCCAGCTAATTTTTGTATTTTTGATAAAGATGGGGTTGCACCATGTTGGCCAGGCTGGTCAGGAACTCCTGACCTCAAGTGATCCACCCACCTCTGCCTCCCAAAGCGCTCGGATTACAGGCATGAGCCACTGTGCCTGGCCTACCTTTGGTTTTGATAAAACCTAGTTGTAAGCCATTTCTCTCCTTTATCAAGGGTTGGATGAAAGGAATGGATTTGAGAGTTAAACTCTCTCCCTTTTTAATTGTCAGTGCCAAATGCTATGAGACAGGCATTTAGGTAACTGGAGCTCTGTTGTTTGCCTCTTACCTCCAGGAATAAATTAGTGATATATCACAGTAGCCTGCAAGGATCTTGAGCTGAGTCTATTCAGACCCAACTTAGAATGAATCAGGTCCAGTAAAGTGTCACCAGTTCTACTTCCAAAGTACTTCTGCCTTTCATATTTTGAGGCGCTAACCAGTGAGTAGAATTAGTATTTTGAAATATTTAAGCCACTCACAATTCAAAAGCTATTTTTGATTCAAAAAAATTGTTGGAAAAGGGAGAAAATTGTCACTTCTAAGAGATTTCCTAGATTATCCCTGTTAGTTAATGTCTTCAGTAAACTTTTACATCCATGCAGATGCTTTTTACAGATTACAAATAACAAAGCATTCCATTTCAAAATGACTGGAATAATGAGGAAGACTGACGATCTAGATAAGAAGTCCTAAAGTAGGATGTCTCCAGGGTTGATTAGTTTAGTAGTTCAACAGCATTATCAGAAAGACTCAAATTTCTTCCATCTTTTCATTTAGCAAGACTTGAGCTTTCTTTAATTGATGCGTATTTGGGATTTTTAATACATTTTTGAAGAAAAACTAATGAGAGGTTAAAAAATGTCATTTGATTCATTTGTGGGTATTGACTTTTTTATAGCACAATGACTTCGCTGTGTAGATAATCCTGGAACTTTAAGTTCATTTACATTTGAATTTAGTTTACTTAAATTTACCTAAGACCAAAGAGACAGCAGCTCTTAGGTAATGAAAATTGATACAATGCATTTCCCTACTAGAAGTGGTTCATTGTCAAAGAAATGCCTCACCACAAAAATTGGGAGAACAGTGCCTTTGCTTTTCTCTAGTTCTCTATCATCCTCAAGTAGAACTGAGGTTTGAGATGAAAACCACAGTGATGTTTAGAAGGAGGCACTTTAAAGGTACATCTGTCTTTTCTCGGCACAGTCAGGTCATGTGGGGGTAGGGGAGTGCACAATCGATTCTGTTAACCTGTAACCAGTGATTAGCACAGACATGTTTGTCAAAAGGAAGCTTGCTCTTGGTTGTTGGCATTTATTTGAGTGTTGGCATTCCAGCTTGCTCTGTCACCATCGCCCCGGAACCCTGCAGAGCCCATTGCTGTCCAGAATAACCAGCAGCTGGCGCTAAAGGTAGAGGGAGTGGTTCAGCACGGATCTAAACCAGGACTCTTTCGCAAAATTCAGTCTGTCTGTCTGAATGTTTCTTCCACACTGCAGAGTAAATCTGGACAAGACTACAAGGTAATTTAGGAGAGAGGCAGAATTGTGATACAGATTTTATATGAGCTCATTGATGGAAGTTTTCCAGTGTTTTTCATGGTTAAACAGATTGCAGTTATACCTCCAAAGGGATCAGATGGACATAAATTAAAAGCCCACATTGGGGCTGGAAGGGGTTGATAAACACTTCTTTTTTCTCTCCCTGAACCAGTTAATAGGGACGAAGCATCCAGGCAAAGATCAAAATATGAGTTTTATTACTGTTAGAGCTGTGGGAAAACCTAACTCCGATGCCTGGCAGCAAGGACTTTCTAACCTTAGACCCCTGAATTGGATTTTTTCACCCAGCCTCAGTCAGTACATATGGGAGCCTGCCCCTATAAAATTTATGGCAGGGCACAGAGAACTCGGGTGCCCAAAGCAGAAGAGAAAGAGCAAGGGCTTACCTTCCCATGTCTGGTTCCTGCCCAGAAACTCACCCATCAGCAAGACTCACCTCCTCCCTCCTCCCCGCTAGGCCAGGAAATTAATGTAATGAAAGGCCCCTCGCACATCAAGAGGTCCCTTCAAATGTCAGAAGTTGAAAAACAAGTGTCTCCCTAACCCACCCAATCCCTCCCCACAAAAAAATACACATCTATGTAGTTTTCTCCATTTTAAGTAAATTTTATCATTTAAAAAAAGTATATAGCATTTCTAAAAAATGGTCAGATAAAGTAAAATCTTTTTTTAAGAGTGTAACCCTAGGGATTTGCTGCCTTGAGAACTCAGGATATAGGTAAGTAATAACCTGAATCAGGCTTACATTGTTAGCCAGAGCTAAGATACTGAATCTGTACCCATGAAATGCCAATGTTCCAAATAAAGAATGTTCCTTGCTTTAGACATTCATTTCCAATTCCTTGGTGGTTTATCCACAGTAAATGGAGCAAGGGACCAAGTCCACAGTTGTAGCAGCAAAGTTATTCAGATGCCCAGATTGGCTGTGTTTAGGTTTATTGTGGCGTAGCGTGGAAGGCGGGTTATCAGTGAAGGTATAAAAAGAGAGCATTTTATTATCTTTGGTGGTTTTAGGTTAAAAAGCCAATGGAAGGTCTGGTTCTAAACTATTATTACTTTCTTAAGCCATTACTACTTTCTTAACTATGGCAAGTTCCTCTCACTTTGGCACTCACATGGCTCAGCCTTCATTCTCCTCTTTGCCTGTTTTGACATCTATGCCATACTGCATGGTACCTTATGTAGCCACTCAATAATTTGTGAATGATGAAAAAATTATTTACTATATTTAGAGTACAACTGTTAAAATTGGGTATCTGCTGTCACAGAAGGTTGTAATGAGAATTTACACAATTTATCCCTGTCTGCAGCTCTCTCTTCACTTTGAATTTGAAACAGTAGTAACCATGATTCTCTTTGTTCCTTGCGTATAATATCTTCTATTAAGAAAATGACATTTAAACCTAGAAGCTATGGTCTTCTGCTTGTTGACTTACCTCTCAAGAGGCATTGATTAAAGTCAGGAAGCTGATATAATAAGCCGTATAATAACATGATTACTTTGCCGTGTTATTCACAGTGAGTTTGCAGCTTAAAATGCAGCCATCGTTCAGGGTGATCAGGTTCCCTAGGCCTATTTCTGGTCCTTTTAAGGAAGTTCTTTGGTAGGCATATTCTTTAGGGAAATAAAAACTATACAAAGGCTAAACGTGAAAAAGTACCTGTACTATAAATAATTCTAAGACCTTGAATTGGTTGGTGAGGTCAGTTCATTAATGTTACAGGTAAATGTCTCTGGAAAAGTGACATGATAACTGCTCCTTGAGACGCAAAGCTGCAGGGCACGTTTATATAATTAATTACACCACAGAAACACACACATAAACCTAGAGCAATCTGGTCAAATACACATTAAGATCACCTTTATTTGCATTCTCAGGAGAAATCTATCTCTTGACATGTTTCATCTTGGGTACAGGTAAGAGTACGTCCGCAGGTTTTATTCTGGTCTTTGAAGAACAAAAGCATGAATGTCTGGCTAAATGAATGAGCCTGTAAATCTGTGTTTTATAACATATTGTACTTCCAGTCTGAACAAGACACTGATTATTAAATGAGCAATGTGCAAATTGTTCAGTTAATTTATTAAAAGAGTAAGGAATCACTACATTAAGTAATAAAAATCAGACCAACTGGATGGGGGGAACCTAACTTAAATTTGCTTAGTGTTTTGTTCTTTTTCAGTCTCTTAGATTTTAAACTCTCTGGAACAGGTGATTTCATCCTATTTCTTCAGAATATCTCTTCACAGTCTCAAGGAAGATAGGGATTTAGAGATGGGGTTGAGTAAGCAAGGAAGAAAGCCCAGCATGTGAAGGGGCTGTAAACAGCCCTGGGAGCTCATTCTACTCAAGGATAGTGAGGAGCATCGCTTAATAGTTCAGAGTGTAGGCCCTGGAGGTAGCCTGCCTGTGTTCAGATTCCTACTCCATTCACTAATCATGTGACTTTGGAGAAATTACTTCACCTGTCTGCCTCAGACTCCTCATCTGTGAAGCAAGGATGATAGCAGTACCTACTTTTTGATTGTCTGCATGGTCTAAATAAGCTCTTAGAACAGGGCCTAACTCATAGTAAGTACTGAATAAATGTTAGCCATTGTTGTTATTTAACAATTGTTTCATTCCAGATACCCATTGACAACATGACCAATGAGATGGAGCAAAGGGTTGAACCTCATAATGATTACTTCAGTACTCAATTTCTGTTGAACTTTGCTATCCTTGGAACACACAACATTACAGTGGAATCTTCTGTGAAAGATGCCAATGGTATAGTATGGAAGACTGGTCCCAGAACTACCATATTTGTAAAATCCCTGGAAGACCCTTATTCCCAGCAAATTCGCTTACAACAGCAGCAAGCCCAGCAGCCATTACAGCAGCAGCAGCAGCGCAATGCCTACACACGGTTTTAACCATGGAATGCATGCACGGCAGACTTTCAAGAGATCAATCAAATTGCCAGAAGCAGTTTGCTTTTTCATATGGAATATGTATGAAAGTTACAGTGTAATTCATTTATTCATTGATTTTTGTAATGGAATATTCTGGAAAAATTTTGTTTTCTTAAAAATTTTGTCTGAAAAATAATTGGGCTCCTGGCCAGAAGATTGTTTTGTTTTGTCATTACTGTTTTTTCTGTTGCCGAGCTTTTTCTTTTTCTTTCAAGAATAGTTACATGTTGAGATCATTGAATTGATAAATTTGACCACTACTCTTCCAAAATACATCATTTGCTGCCTGGCTTAGACCTAGGATTCTGAGCTGTTCATTGAGAAGTTCTGACCAGTCACTACAAGGTTTATCCATGGTAGCAGAACCTGAGTCCTTCTGTAGATGGACTTGAAAGTGCTCCCTACAACATCCAGCCTTCTGGATTATGAAAGCCCACAGTGTAGCAGTATTGAAACATCCTGCTGTATTGTTTCAACCACGTATCTATCTATCTCTTCCTGTGCTAAAGCAATCTTAATTTATTATTTTCATATTTATTGAAACAAAGAGCAGCTAGCAATTTCATAGAAAATTAAAGATTAATTTGGTTTTTTCTAATGTGTCTGCAACTATGTGTAATACAGACATTTCACATTATTTCCAAAAGTGAAAAAAATCACTCATTTAATATCTTTAATGTTTTAAGTTAGAAGGGGTAGATCTTTTCCTTTGGTTGGTGATTGGTTTGGTTTCTACTTGATGAGTTATGCTAGACTTGATTGTTTAGAGAGAGCAGTCTCTTTATAACACAGGCTCAGTTTGTTGAGATGCTCAGGGAACAGAGTTTTCTGGTTAGCCAGAAAACTGCTTTTTTTTCCTATTTTAATACTGGTTGAAAACCATGATAAAATAGACTTTCTTAACACAGTATGCTAGATATAACTTAACTGCTTTTTGATTGGGGATCATTTAGGGCTTCAGGGTCACGATTTCTAAACATCAGGGATCATACGGTTGCAGATATTGATGCTATAAGTAATTTGGCCGGATGCAGCTCCTAAGGTAATGCAGGGTACTTTCCCTGGAATTTCCTTTTTAAATAAATATCTCAGTTTCTTTGCTTGTGTTTTGCCTTTTTCTCTTATATGTCAACATTAATTCAAAGGAGAATGGAGTCTGAGTTAAAAAATAAAAAGTTTTGTTTTTTTTTTCTTGTCATGTGGCCTCTGGGACTGAGAAGTGAATCACAACTTGGGTCTCTCCAAGATTGCTTGCTTTCATGAGCACAACCCATTGTGCTGCTAACAGCCAGAACATTCTCATAAAATGTGTACAGATCTACGGTGTCCACTGTGAATGACATCTCTTTAGTTGCAGCCCAGTTGTATGCGGTTCACGCAACCTGCACAGTCATCTCAGCATCTGGGAACACGTGTTTAGGAAAGATTGCCAGAGCAGTGTAGAAGACGTGTGCAGAACCCCTGTTCTTTTAGCAGGTGTGGAAACAGCTGAATCAGAAAGCCTGGGTTTCACTCTTTGTTCTGATGAATTAGCTGTGTGACCAAGCAAGTCACTTTACCTCTGTACATCTTAGGGGTTTTTTTGTCTATGAAGTGACTGAATTAGACTGGTTTTCTGGATTGCGGCCTAGAGTTGTATTATCAAGTGACTGAAAGACTAAAAACAAACAAAAACATTTCTTAAACTGCGGAAGATCTTTTTTATTTGTAATTAAGCGGCTATTTTCAGGATTAAAGTTTACAATGTGGATTTCAAGCTTCTGGTGCCATTCAAGGTAGATTTCCCCAAAAAAAGAAGCAAATCTTGTAAGCCATCATTTCCCTTTGAGAACTTCCCAAATGTTACATTCTTAAAAGATAGGTTTTTGATAGCTGTGTTTATGAACTTTTTAACTTGGTGTATTATGGGCTCCTGGCAAACTCAGAAGAGAATTTTTTTTTTTTTTTTTTTTTTTTTTTTTTTGGAGACAGAGTCTCGCTCTGTTGCCCAGGCAGGAGTGCAGTGGTGCAATCTCAGCTCACTGCAACCTCCGCCTCCCAGGTTCCAGCGATTCATCTGCCTCAGTCTCCCGAGTAGCTGGGATTACAGGCATGTGCCACCATGCCCGGTTAATTTTTATATTTTTTAGTAGAGATGTGTTTCACCGTGTTGGCCAGGATGGTCCCAAACTCCGGTGATTGCCTGTCTCGGCCTCCTAAAGTGCTGGGATTACAGGCGTGAGCCACCGTGCCTGGCCAGGAATTATTAAAATAAAAGCAAGTCCAAGAAGTTCAGAGTATAACTGAACTGAACATAACTCTAAAGCAGGAAAGACATTTTAGTATGTCCATTAGATCCAGGATTGGAGCTCTGATTTAGTTTGGTAAAATATCTACTGAATTTTTGGCATCAACTGTTAAACAGTTGTTTGTGGTGGGGGGAAACTGTTTATAACTTCAACACTACACTAATGAATGAAAAGAAAAATGAGATGCAGAAAAGAAAGCTATGCATACTAATTGGGAAGTGGGCATGTTCCCTAAATTTAGAAGTATCAAGGGCACTTGCTGGTTAAAGCTAGGAAGACGGGGCTAGTTTTTCTCAGTGCTTCGTCACTTTGCAGTGCAGTAGTGTCTCCTTATCTGCTGTTTTGCTTTCCACAGTTTCGGTTCCCAGAGGTGAAGATACTGAGAGACCACATTCACATAATTTGTATTACAGTATATTGTTATAATTGTTCTATTTTATAATCACTTTTAATATCTTACTGTGCCTATTTTACAAATTAAACTTTGGCATAGTTGTGTATGTATAGGAAAAAAATATGGTGTATATAGGGTTCAGTACTATCCTCAGTCATAGGCATCCACTGGGGGTCTTGGAATGTATCTCCTACTGAAAAGGGGGACTGCTGTGTAGTCTGGTGACTGAGAGCACCAGCCTTTGGAGCCATACTGCTGAGGTTCCAATCTTAACTTTGTGACCATGGACAAGCTTAGTCTCTCTATGCCTCAATTTCCTTATTCCTAATAGAGAAACATTAGTGTTTCATGGGGTAGGTATGAGAATTAAGTGAGTTGGTGTAGAATTAATGTATTAAAACACTTAGAACATGCTTGGCATATAGTAAACAGATATATAAGCATTTGCTTTTATTATTACTACTACTGTCATTATCCTCAGTATTTTTTTTTCCACAGTGTTAGATCAGTTCTCACTGAGCATTTTATTACCTTGTCTCTCCTATTAAACACATTTAAGCTGTCTTTCCTCATATGCGATTTGGGTACATCGAGTAATAAAATAATGACCTAAACAAAATAGAATTTCTGTCTACTATGCTGTAAATCATTTAATTAAAATATGTAAAGGTAAACATACAAAGAAATATATGTAAACACATTCTGCTGATTGCCTTCAATGAAGATAGTAGTAGAATGTTGACTGTTCAGAAATTAATGTATTCCAGCTTAAATTAAGATCTTCAGACATAACCTTTCTAGCACAAACCAACCAAGATAGCAGGCAATTTGCAACTGGGGAATATGCCATTTCTCATGTTAAGATACTGTTCAGAGAAGAACAAATCAATTAAAACAAGATCCTCAGACTAGGGTCCCAGAGATGTCAGTTTAAATTCTATGTATAAGACAACATTAATCTTTAGGTAAGTCACTTGATCTTTCTGTGCCAATACCTGCCAAAAGAATACTGAGATTAAGATGACCTGGCACTTGGTATGTAGAGTATAGGCACCACTGACCATCAGAACTTTCTGTAATGATGGAGGTGTTCTAAATTTGCACTAACCACTATAGCCACTAGCCACATGTAGCTATTGAGTACTTAAAATATGGCTATTGTGATTTCAGTTAAATTTAATTATAGTATTTTATTTATTTATTTATTTATTTTGAGATGGAGTTTCACTCTTGTTGCCCAGCCTGGAGTGCAATGGTGCAATCTCAGCTCACTGCAACCTCTGCCTCCCGGATTCAAGTGATTCTCCTGCCTCAGACTCCCAGGTAGCTGGGATTACAGGCATGCACCACCACGCCTGGCTAATATTGTATTTTTAATAACGGGGTTTCATCATGTTGGTCAGGCTGGTCTTGGACTCCTGACCTCAGTGATCCACCCCCCTTGGCCTCCCAAAGTGCTGGGATTACAGGCATGAGCCACCATGCCCCTCCTACTTCAATTAAATGGCTTTGTGTGGCTACTGCCTATGGAGTTGGAAAGTGCAGGGAATAAGAAATGAAAAAATGAGAACTATTACCTTAAGACCCACATAACCCTTAAGTGGATTTCTAGATAAAGGGGCCTACATTGAAATCTTTGACTCACTAAAAGTTCCACACAAAAGAGTGTATAGATGACGAGGAGGGTATTTAGGTTCATGCATTTGCTTTGCTTCTGGTATTAAAATACTATGCTGAGGCCGGGCATGGTGGCTCACGCCTGTAATCCCAGCACTTTGGAAGGCTGAGGCAGGCGGATCAGGAGATCGAGATCATCCTGGCTAACACGGTGAAACCCCCTCTCTACTAAAAATACAAAAAATTAGCAGGGCATGGTGGCGGGCGCCTGTAGTCCCAGCTACTCAGGAGGCTGAGGCAGGAGAATGGCGTGAACCCAGGAGGCGGAGCTTGCAGGGAGCCGAGATTGTGCCACTGCACTCCAGCCTGGGTGACAGAGCGAAACTCCGTCTCAAAAAAAAAAAAAAAAAAAAACTATGTTGCTCAATCAAACCCTGTTTTTTGCACAATGCCTTGGACTTAGCCTTTGCCAGTCACATAGACATTAACAGTATGATGAGATGTAGTGAGAAGTCCAAAGTCTGGTGAGTTGGCTTAATTTGATTTTATTTTCTTCCTTCATCCATAATAATATATCCAAATTTTGTCTTTATGGACGGATCTGTAAACACAGGCTTACCCATCCCACTTACAGGCAAGGCAAATGCTGCTTCTTGAAAAGCAGGGGTCCGTGGTGGGTCATGATCCTCCAAGTCGTCCTGGGCCTGGCTTTATCTTCACTATATTGTGGAGCCACTTCATTGAGTCTTGTACTAGATTTTAACTTTCCGTGGCTTCCATGGTTTTGCCTTGTTTTTCGCGTAGAATGTGTCTGTATGCTGTGTCACCACCCACTTTGGGGCCCTGAGCCTTCTCATCAGCACTGTTGCTCCCAGAGACGTGTCCCCATTTCCCCCTTTTCCAGAACCATTTTTTCCTTTGGGCAATCATCTTTGAAATTTGCTGTTCTAAAAATATTTTGTTGTTGTTTCCAGATAATTTTTCAAGTGAAGTTAATAAAGATGGGGTAATGCCAAATGAAGTATAACAATCAGGAAAATGAGCATCTCAAATACCCAGAAAGTCAGGATGTTTTGAAGAAAATTATATGGTATGCAGAGAAAAAGTACTCTCTAACTCAACTTTCTTGGGTTTTCTTGGTGATTTCATTTGAGGGTTTTGATGAATTTATCTGTGGTGATGAGTCAAAAATGTTTAAAGGATTAGGACAAATAAAAGGGAGCTAAATTACACTAAGGAATTATGAGAAGATACCAGTGTCTACCTCTCCTGTTTCCCAAGACCATGGAAGGTGAAAATAGGCTGAGCTGCCTGGAGTTTCCCTCCACCCCCCACTGGAAGCAGTGGAGCTAATGATGCTTTCTATTTGTGTAATCTTGCCCTGATGGCATGAAAGTGTAGTGAGATGAGCAAAGTGATGATGAATCGTTAACACTTGCTCCTGCCTTGCTTTGCCTTCCTATCCCACCCACCAGCAAAAGCAGACATCCTGTGGTTAGGAGGATCACAGGAGAAGCAGAAGACAGGACTACTGTGGAAATGCAAATGGAGGAGACGGACTCTCCCTGTGAGAGCACAACACGGTCGCCAGGCCTGAGCTGGCCGTGGGAGAGTCAAAAGGAAACTGACAGGGAGAACCCCCAAGCAACTTGGAGTCTCACTGGACAGAATAAGGCCTATTTTTAGAAAATGTGGCGAGGGCTTTACAAAAATGACAAAATACAGTGCCATTTCTGAAATTCATGATAGTGTCCCCTTGTATGTAGCAGTCGGGAGAGGATCTTAAGTAATTTAAAAACTGGCCATGGCAATTTTTTCTTTTGCAGCATTTAGAATGCATGTGTCCCTTCCTTCTCAGCCTCTTCTTGATGTAATTCAAACAATTGAGCACCTACTACTTGTTATCCAGAGAGGGACAAAAGAGCATTTCGAAAAAAAAAAGATATGCCCCTAAAATGTAAAGGAAATATTCAACTTCAAGGAGATAGGAGTTTACACTTTAAAAAAAGTTAAATACTGTCTCCTTACAGAAACTGCTGCTGCCTCTGGTCAGGCTGCTAGATGATTTGAACCCCTCCGTGTCACATTTCAAGGTATTGGAGCATTAGGGAGAAATAAGTATAATCATAGAATCTCTTCAGCAACATCAGCACTATCCTACTCAATGGTTACCATGTCCCCTGGGATGCTCAAAGGCATATTAGCCCTGGCTAGAATTGTTCTCTCTCAGAGTGAGCACATCTGGAATCTCTCCTTGAGGGCCCTTGACACAGGAGAGGGCCTGAGAATCTGTCCTAAGCAGTAATTCCCCCTGCCCCCCACTCCCAAGTGGCTGACCAGCAGTAGCTGATGAAAAGAAAGCGCTCCTGAGCATTGAAGGTAACTCAGCTGACATCAACAAGGCGCTGCAGCTCAGTCAGCAACATTTGTCAGAGAAGGAATTTGAACACACATTTCCCGGATGTATGCCAAAGGCATGGCCAGCAAGGGCATAAACCATTTTGAGAAGGTATTCTTTGATTGATGTACGAGATGTCTGTCAAACACACACAGCATAGCAGGTGCTGGGAATACAGTGGTGGCCAAGCTCCTGGGGTTCAGGGCCACACCACCCCCTCTTTCCTAAAGAGACAATGGGAGGAGGGTGGTGAGAAACGCATTCTGACCCTGACTATGCAGGGTGAGCCTGAGCTTCCTCAAGAGGCTGATCATGTTCTCCAGTGAAAGGAGAAAGAAATGGGTTTGGACAGGACACCCCAGGGCAGAGTCACTGCAGTTCCCTGTGGAGCCCTTCAGAAAGGCTCACTCACCCTGTGTCTCCTTTGGTATAACCATCCTCACAACCCACTAAGTTTTTCTTACATCCAGCCTAAACCACTCATTGCAATCTTTTAATTTTTACTTTTAAAAAATGAGAGATCTGTCACCCAGGCTGGAGTGCAATGGCACACTCATAGCTTACTGCGGCCTCAACCTGAGTTCAAGCAATCTTCCCACTTCAGCCTCGCACTGCAATCTTAAGCCTGCTTCAGTTCTCTGCGATTGGGGAAGATGGCAAAACTTTGGTCAGAGGGAAATAGCTCCTGTCAGAATTCAGTCTTCCCTGACACCAACTATTCCACATTGAAAAACTCATCTGTCCCCCCAGACCCTGCAGAAACACCCTGGCCCTGATTTGTCTAACCAAGCACGATCCTTCGTATTTTTCTTTGACCAGTATTGTGTACATTCAGCTGCCTGACCCTGGGGTTGGCTGAAATGTGGATAAATGGTGGCTACTGTTATCAGGTCCTGTTAATGGGAACAAACAGCTCTCTCCACTGTCCCACACCCCATATCAGCCACCTAGCTATTCTGCGAGTTTCTTGTTTCTTCTCATCACATCTCTCTGAGCCTTGGCTTCGTCATCTGTGAAAGGGGGCTCATAGTTACCCTGTTGAAGAGTTGTGAAGATTAAATATGATAACACACACAAAGCCTGGTGCCTGGAGGGTGCCCAACAGATGTTGATTGCCTTCCTCCTCAGTGGTGGATTGGCCAACCTGGCCCAGTGGCCCAGAGGCCCAGAGAGCAGCGGGGACAGGAACTTCAGCCCCACAAAACGTTTCAGGTCATCTCTGCCTTAAAGAACGATGATGTTCCAGGTCTCATTTGAGGACCTAGAAGGGACTAAAATCTCTTAGACTCAAGAGGAATGTATCCTTTTCTGTAGGGAGGAGAGTATTTCCATCTCTCAGCCTTCCCTGTCAGCACAAGTCTTGATCCCTGGGAAAGCGAGAGAGGGGGCAGGAGTGCGCCAGGAAGATATGGGAGAAGTATCACCAGTGCAGTGAGCTGACCCAGACATCCTGTCATTCTTTCTGAGACTTATTTGATCAACTGCAAAATAAATGGGCTTATATCCAAAGTTAGTTCATGTCATCAAATCCATTGGACATAAGCCCCATGGTTCAATAGGCGCTTCATACCTAACTGATCAGAACTCTTTGCCTACTGACAAGGTTTTGGAGAGTTTGCCACCCCTCAAAAACGGAGCAAGAAGCAAGGTGGCCTCCTTCATGTAAGTAAGAAGTTTAGGTTGGGTATAAGGAAGAACTTAGTGAACTCTGGAAACAATTACATACTGAAAGAAGGAAGCATTCAGGCTTCATGGGTGCTTCTGAAGGGCTTTAAGATAGGAAGCCTGTTCAGTCACAGGGGTGCATTTGCCAAGAACCTCTCTGGAGGCAGAGGAATGGACTGTGTGACCTCTTGGCCCTATTTTTTCAGCAAGATCTCATGGAGGCCACAGCTGCAGACTTCCCAGCAAGAGGGCTTTGTCTGGGAGATGGGGTGTGGCCCAGCTCCCCACCAAACACATGCCTTCGAGACTAAGGGCTCAGGCAGTGCAGCCGCAGATATAAATAAGCTTCGCGTGACTCTGTCCTTAGAGCGGATGCCTCCAGCCATTGCCCAAAATGGGATGGAGGGAACAGGAGAAGGGTGTACAGAGAAGTGGTGGGGGTGGAGTGGGGGTGGAGCTGGGGAGGGCTGGGGTTGACAGCTGAGAAGAGAATGACGGTGAAGAGGCTGTGTTTTCTCTCACCTCCTAAGTGTGTGTGTCTGCATGTTTCTGTGAGATAGGTGTTCATGCAGGGAGAGGAGCTGTCCTACTTTTGGGGAAGGGGGTGCTGTTCTTCACAACATGCTTTCTTTCTGTTCCCACTACCATCATCCTAGTTCACAACCTCATTATGTCTTCCTGGAATATTGCTTTCATTTCCTAATTTCCTTGCTGCTAGTTTCAGTCTCCTCTGAGTGAACTTTTCTTACCATTGCTTCTCAATTCTTTTTTTCTTTTTTTTTTTTTTTTTTAATCTAGACAGAGTCTTACTCTGTCGCCAGGCTGGAGTGCAGTGGCATGATCACAGCTCACTGCAGCCCTGACCTCCTGGGTCCAAGGGATCACCCACCTTAGCTTCCTGGGTAGCTGGGATTACAGGTGCGTGCTACCACGTACGGCTAATTTTTTGTATTTTTTTGTAGAGGCAAGATTTCACCACGTTGCCCAGGCTAGTCTCAAACTTTTGCGCTCAAGCAATCTGCCCACCCTGGCCTCCCAAAGTGCTGGGATTACATATGTGAGCCACCGCGCCAGCTGCAATTCACTCTTCTAGTTAAAAAAAACCAAAACTGGGTTCCCAATACAGTGCACATTCTTCAATTTATCATTGAAGATCCTCCACAATTAGACACAGGCCTAGCAGCCAGACCTCTGTTTTCTACGGCCCTCTGTGTGTATGCCAGCCCACAGTAAAACTGGTACGCTGGGCATTCCAGGAGCTCAGTTTGCACGTTCTTACTTTTGTGGCTTTGCTCATCTTTTCCCTCTATCTGAACACTCTTCCCTCCATCCCCGAAAAACCTGTTCGTCCTTCCGTGTCCTGACCTCCAGCCAGGCACAATACTCAGTATTCCTCCATAGCCCGTATCCCAATCCATCCGTGTGAAGCAGTCAAGCTGCATGGCCCTCTGGTCGGAGCCACTGTGGACAAATGGAGGCTAATGTTACCATGTCCTGCCAGGAGCAGCCAGCTCCCTCCACTGCCCCATGCCTCCCATCAGCTCCCTGGCTATTCTCTGGCCTCCAGCCCTGGTTCTCACCCTGACTTGAAGCAGTCCTGGCTGATCTGCCTGCTGGCCATCCCTGATGTTCACCTTGGAGACTGAGGCAGAGAGGCACGCTGTCTGAGCTCTGAGCAGTGGAGAGGCTGGAGCAGGGCCTGCTAGTATCACAGAGGCCCACTGGGGGCCTTGAGTGCAGCTGAGGCTCTAAACTGAGGGCTGAGGTAGGAGCGAGTGGGCAGTGACTAAAACTTGCAAGAAAGTTTTATTTTTTAATTTTTTTAAAGAGTACTTATCTATCTCTTTCCTCCTAGTCATTCTCACCCTCCTCCAGGAGCAGCCTCCTCTTGGTCAGAATTTAGAATATGTTGTTGCTTTGGATGGCTGGGGTTTCCGTTTCTAGCTAGGTTCTTCCCTGTCCATCCTTCCTCCCTCCTGGCCCGTCTTTTTCCTAGACTATCTACTATGTGCAAATCATCATGTATATGTGTAGCAGACTCAGAGTCCTGCCCCCAGGAAGCTCCCAGATGTTGTCACCTATGTTAGGGTACTCAGTGAGTGTCCATGGTGCCAAGGTCTAGCTGAGGTGGCAAAGTGGCACTGAGGGAGACTTGAGCAGGACATACATTATTCTTGTTGACTAAGGAGGTATATGAAACCCGTAAGACCCTGTGGAAGGTGGAGTGAGCAAGGAAGACACCAGGGAAAAGAAAGACAAAGAGGCCGGGCGTGGTGGCTCACATTGATAATCTCAGCACTCTGGGAGACGGAGGTGGGCAGATCATTTGAGGTCAGGAGTTTGAGACCAGCCTGGCCAACATGGTGAAACCCCGTCTCTACTAAAAATACAAAATTAGCCGGACGTGGTGGTACATGCCTGTAATCCCACTACTCGGGAGGCAGGAGAATTATTTGGACCCAGGAGGAGAAGGCTACCATGAGCCAAGATTGCGCCATTGCACACTCCTGTTTGGGTGACAGAGCAAGACTCCATCTCAAAAAAAAAGGGGGGCCAAAGAAAGGAAGCCAGAGGTGGCCTTTGGTTTCCCACCACTGCAGTCCAGCCCGATTCCAGAGCCAGCTGTGAACCCGATTCCTAAAGCTCAAACCTGAGGCTTCTGCTCCTATGTGGGCCTTCTGTTAGGCTGCCTGCCAGCTCGCGTTTTCTCCTCACACCCCTACTCCCCATGTGTTTTCATCTATGGATTCTGCAACAAGCTTTGGCCCGCAGAACCTCCCTCTGGGTGGCCGGATCTGTGACAGGTAACCTTGGAAGCTTTCCAAGGCCGTGTTTTCTGCTGTAAAGATGGTAAAAGAAGGCCTAGCTGGGTTCCTGCCCAAAATCCCCTGAACCACCTCCGCTTGTATCCACATACTGCAGTGAGATAGTCATCTTTGTGCTTTTTCTTCAGGAAAGATACGTGACCTTTCCCTCCTCAGAGGCACCCACAAGTCCCTGAGGAGAAATGAAGGGTTAAAGCAACAAGGGAAAGATAAAAACAATGTTCAGCCTTTTCAACATCCAAAATAAAATATTGAGCATAGAAAGAGAGATTTTTGCTGTAGTAATAGACATGAGAAAGAACAGTGGGATGACCATGGCCACTTTGGACATGCTGACTTTCTCATTGCTCCCTGAACCCCAGTACATTGCACGTCTCTGGGCCTTTGTCCGTGCTTGACTCTCAGCATGCAATGCACTTCTCCCCCAACTCTGCCCAGCAAGCTCCAGCCCATCTCCTAGGATTTACCCAAGTCAAAAGTCCTCCTCTCCGGGAAGCGGGAAGAACACCCTGAAGGCCCCGGGGCTGAGTACTACCAGCCTTCTGTTCTACTCTCTAGTAAAGCACCCGGCTTCTGATAACTTTGTAACGTTCTGCTTACATATCTGTCTCCTCTTCTAGACTGTAAGTATCCAAACGGAGGGATTAGGAGTTCAGCTTTGCCTTCCTGGTGCTCAACATGGTGGCTGGCACATGGTAGGCAATCAAGAAAGTTTAACTATTTAACTGTAAATTTAGTTTCAAATTACCTAGCCTTGGTGCAGTTTCTGCTCTGAGCCTTGCCACTGAGAACTGGCTGTAAACACAAGAGCTATTGCTCAACCAATTCCTGGGTGTGGCTAGAAATGGCAGAGGCTAGTTTTCAGTCCTCAACTCAAGAGCGGATGCCCCCTAAGCCATACTGCAAAGGATCCAGCATTCCCTGCCATGCCCTGAAGCAGTCTTATAATTCTGCAATCACTGCTAGATAAGCAATGTACCCCAGGCCCTGAAGCTTGGCTCCTTTGTGACCAAGGTGAAGCCTCATCATCCCTGTCTCTGGCCTTCATGTTCTCCATCTGTTGTGAGGTTGTAGGTCCTAATTAGAAAGCTCTTAGAGATTCCTGAAAGGACTGTTACTGTACTGCAGCACAAAGAATATTATGTCAGGGTGCTATAAGAGCACAGCAAATAATGTGAACGAGGAAATAAGAAGGGCACTTATTCCCAGAAGCATATTGATTTAAACCACAAAAGCTCCTTGGAACAGGGCTCAAGAATTATAAAAGCCTGAGCAATCAGCAACCCCTGTGGGAGGGGAGCCCATGCCAGGCAACTGCTGGAGAGTTCATTTGGTTGGTCTTGGCAGGCCAGTTTTGTCCCTCAGGTGTTCTCGCTTTGGTGAAATTTCCCTGTTGTAATGAGCCCAGCCTACCTGCTGGGTTCTGGGGAGAAAGGACCATTATTTCCACATCCTTTGCGTAAGAAGCGAAGAACTGGCCTTAGCACACAAGTCAATTCAATTCTCATTCTCCGTGTAATGAAAACAGATCTCCAGATAACGGAAGCTGCATCATCACTTTTGCTTCTAAAATTGGCATAGCAGGTCACACCCTGACCAGCCATTGCTATCTCTGGACAACAACTTGGGAAAACCAGTTACTCTGTGAATATGAAAAATAAAAAGTCACCTTAAATGCACCATCCTGGAGTAGAAAAGCATGTTTAAACCTGCTTCCAACAGCAGAAAGGGCAGAGCTTGTAAGAAAAAAAGAATGATGGCGCTAATTGGACAAAAATTTTAATTTAAAACTTGAAATGGGGGAGCACTGACCCCATTTCTCTGGAGTTTGCACATCCCAGGGGAAAGAAATAAAACTTTAAATGGCAAAAAGTATCATAAGCCAAACTCTAAGATAGAATAAGTTATAGGGAATATACTTGCAGCATTCATAATAGATATTAGAGTAATATCCTTAATATAGAAAGGCATTTACAAATCATTAAGAAAAAGATCAGCAACTAGCACGGAAAATTGACTGAGAACACAGAGAATCCACAAAAGAAAAAATAAAAATGACCAATGAACAGCTAAAAAAAAAAAAATGTAATAATGTAGCTATGTGCAGTGGGCCTGCCTGTAGTCCCAGCTACTTGGGAGGCTGAGATGGGAGGAATCGCTTAAGCCCAGGAGTTCAAAGCTGTAACGCACAAGATCACCTATGAATAACCACTGCACTCCAGCCCGGGCAACACAGCACAACCTCATCTAAAAACAACAACAACAACAAAAATAATAGTGAAATAAATATAATTTAAAAACGCAAATTTAAGCAATGAATTTAATTTTTACCTATTAGATTGGCCAATTTTTTTTTTTAGTGGTAAGTGGTAAGTTCATGTATGACATTGAGTGAGTGGTAAGTGGTGAATTCATGTCCTAAAGCGAACAATAACTATATTCTATGACCCTGAAATTCCATTCCTAGTTTCTCCTAAAGAAACCTTTGCACCTGGGCATAAAAAGACACATAGGAGAATGCTGAGAACACCCCTGTTTCTAAGAACAAATGCTGGAAGAAACCCACATATCCATCAATAGATACATAGATATATAAATTATATATTTGTGTAATAGAACACTATACAGTGGTAAAAATGAGTGAATTGTAGCTACATGTAGCAAGAGGCATGAACGTAAAGTTGAGTGTGAGAAATCAGTCACCCTAATTCCATTTATATAAACTGTATGGTGTTAGAAGTCAGAATAGTGATTCCTTTCAGAGAAAGACAGTAACTTGGAGGGAGTCAAAAGGGTTTCTGGGGTGCTAGTAATGTTTTGTGTCTTGATCTTGGCGTGTGCTCACTCAGAAAATGCACCAAGCTGAACACTTATGTTCATGCACTTCTCTAAAAAAAAAATTAAACAAAAGAAAATAATCAAAATATATACTTCAATTATTTTTAATAGGTCTGCCGTATAAAAAAAAATCACCTCAATTGCTTACTTTCCAGATATATCACAGGCCTAGAAAAATAATGTAAGAATACATTTTCTTATGATTAACATTCTGAAACATGAGAGGAAGCCCCTCAAAATGCAAGGCCCTCTTCATTGTACACAACATTTAGTGTAGCACTCAGGCAAATACAGGTTTACAGCTTTCTAAGAAATGTGTCTGGTATTATCTCCCTCTCCTTTGTCCAGCACTTTCTGAGCTGCCAGCAGGGAAGGCATTTGAATGTGTGGCATACTTCGTTTACAAAATTTTTAAAGCAAGTTATAAAAGAATACATAAGTACAATTTAATTTATATAAAGGAAAAATATGCAGAACTAAGGCACATGTTGTTAAAGGATACAAGCATATGTGGTAAAACTAACTAAAAGCAAGGAACTGGTAGAGACACAGTTTAGGAAAGTGGATTCTTCTTCTGAGGAGGAGGAGGAGGAGGAGGAGGAGTGCAGGGATGGGGTCAGAGAGGGCACGGGGGGCTTCTAGGAGACTGGTGATATTCTAGCTCTTAAGCTAGATGGTGGGTTCACAGATATTTGAGTATTCTTTATGTCCTTCACATTAGAAATATTATTTGTATGTATTTAATATTTAATAAAAACAAATTTACAATTATTTTAAATAGACTTTTATACCATTCCTGTTGGGGGTGGGGTGGAGTATAAATGGGTAGAGTTTTTCTAGATGAAAGAGTGGCTATGAGTGAAAACTCATGTAAAGATTATACTTCTAAGAAATTTTCCTAAAACAGTGATCAGACAAGAAAGCAGAGGTATTATAAAAATATATTTATCAAATGTGGTTTATTAAGACAAAAATTAGAAACAAGCTAAAGTCTTAAAATAGAAATTGACCAAATTATACTAACTCCATAAAATAGAAAAGTATGTAATATTAAGATTGATGATGATGATGATGTACATCTGTTGACTGTCATTGAACTATATTCACGATATATTTTTTAGTAAAATAAAGTTTCAGAACATTATGGTTATGGTATGATCTAATTATTTTTAACACAATATATTTTCATGTAAAGGTACATAAGTAAGAAGGTCTATAGAAATATTAATAAGGTGGTTCTTTCTAAATGGTACATGTATTACTCACAGTCAAGAAGATAGGCCGAGTGCAGTGGTTTGTGCCTGTAATCTCAGCATTTTGGGAGGCCAAGGAAGGGATATCTCTTGAGCCTAGGAGTACGAGACCAGCTTGAGCAGTATATTGAGACCCCGTCTCTACAAAAAAAAAAAAAGAAAGAAAGAAAAGAAAAATTAGCCAGATGTGGTGGTGAACTCCTGTAATCCCAGTTCCTCGGGAACCTGAGGCAGGAGGATTGCATGAACCCAGGAGATCAAGGCTGCAGTGAACCAAGATTGCACCACTGCACTCCGACCTGGGTAAAAGAGCAAGACCTTGTCTCAAAAAGAAAAAAAAAAAAAAAAATTAAACAAAAGAAAATAATAAAAAGATATATTTCAATTATTTTTAATAGGTCTGCAGTATAAGAAAATCACCTCAATTGCTTACATTCCAAGATATATTACAGGCCTAGAAAAATAATGTAAGAATACATTTTCTTATCATTAACATTCTGAAACATGAGAGGAAGCCCCTCAAAGTGCAAGGCCCTCTTCATTGTATACAACATTTAGTGTAGCACGCAGGCAAATACAGGTTTACACATTTCTAAGAAATGTGTCTGGTATCATCTCCCTCTCCTTTGTCCAGCACTTTCTGAGCTGCCAGCAGGGAAGGCATTTGAATGTCCACAGCCTTCAGCTTCATCCACAGCCGCATCTCAGTCAGCACCCCACAGCTGCCTTCTGGGGTGATGCAGCCAAGAGGGCGGGACAGGAGGGTGCAGCCTGGGGACACCTGGCACTGGAGTAACAGCCCTGACTGCTCTGAGCATAAGACTGCCCCTCTTGACTCAGAACCTCTCCCCATCTCACCAAAACCATCACCCACACCTCTGGAATGTTTTTAGGTGACAAATTTGGTGATCAGTAAACCACTACAAAAAGCCCTTTCCGGTCGGGTGTGGTGGCTCATGCCCGTAATCCCAGCCCTTTGGGAGGCTGAGGCGAGTGGATCACTTGAGGTCAGGAGTTTGAGACCAGCCTGGCCAACATGGCAAATCCCCATTTCTACTAAAAATACAAAAAATTAGCTGGGCGTGGTGGCGTGAGCCTGTAATCCCAGCTACTTAGGAGGCTGAGGCAGGAGAATCGCTTGAACCTGGGAGGTGGAGGTTGCAGTGAGCTGAGATCACGCTACTGCACTCCAGCCTGGGTGACAGAGTGAGACTATGTCTCAAAAATAAGATAAAACAAAATATAAATAAATAGCCCTTCCGACAAGGAGCTACTCAGCCTTAAACAGTGGCCAAAGGACTCCTTAGGGTTGCTCTGTCGTTCCCCCAAGCTCACCATCTTGGGGACCATCTTGGTGACCCGTTTCTGACTGCTGCTGGTTCGTGGCTCTTCCCTCAGCCATGTCTTTCTTTGGTTCTAAAGCTCAGAAAGGCAGTTGGGCTCTGGCCAGAGTCTGCTGGGTGATGAGTCCAGAATGGCAGCGCCCGGTTGCCGTCTGTGCCCTATCCTAACTGCAAAGTAAGACACACATCACGGTGTCTGCGGTGGGGCCCCAGACAGCACACAGCCCTGGAGTTGGGGCCATGAAGTGGTGAAGGAGGCTGAGGGCAGAGAAAGGGTGCTAAAGAGAGGCAAGGGACAGGGGTTGGAACAAGGAAGAAAAGGAAATGTGCCACAATAATTTCCCTCTCATCTATGTTTCCCCGCTTTTTAAAAAAGCACGGGCACTTACCTAATGGCTGCCTGTTTCCTAAATAATATATGGATAGAAAGAAGGATAAATGAGTAAATTTGAGTGTAGTTTTAATATTGTTTACCCTAGAAACATGCAAATTCATTATTTTTGTCCTAGTCAATCAAACTTAATTCAGCTACTTCAGTGTCCATCAAGTGCCTGTGAAGGTGAGGGGTGGGCTAGGCCAGTGAGATGCACAAAGGTGAATAAGATACATTCTTGCCCTCCATGGGTTTCTAGAAATGTCGGAAATATTCAGTAAAATGTGAGCCGTGGGCCGGGCGCGTTGGCTCACTCTTGTAATCCCAGCACTTTGGGAGGCCGAGACAGGTGGATCATGAGGTCAGGAGATTGAGACCATTCTGGTTAACACAGTGAAACCCCGTCTCTACTAAAAATAGAAAAAAATGAGCCAGGCATGGTGGCGGGCGCCTGTAGTCCCAGCTACTAGGGAGGCTGAGGCATGAGAATGGTGTGAACCTGGGAGGCGGAGCTTGCAGTGAGCTGAGATTGCACCACTGCACTCCAGCCTGGGCGACAGTGTGAGACTCTGTCTCAAACAAACAAACAAACAAACAAAAACGAGCCGTGATGATACCACAGAAGTGCAGAGAGAAACAGAGAAAAAGTAACTCACTTCCAAATTCCATATCTTTATTTATGAGGACTAGCAAGCTTTCTGATTCCATGTGTGTGTGTGTGTGTGTGTGTGTGTGTGTTTTACTAGAGTCGATTATTTCCATGTTGTGTTTTCCTGTGTTGTACTGGCCCAGAATGGGCAATTGCTGTGGCTGACCTTGGGTGCGCAGTAGCAGTGGTGGTGGGCTTCCCTCCAGGAGGCTGCCATAATGGGTCGGCCTCCCCAGACAGCCCCCTTTCTTTGTGCCTCTGTGTCCAAAATTCCAAATTCCTGGGAGAGGAATCTGGGCAGGTCATAGCATAAAAATGGCCACCTGGAACTATCTAGGGGTGTGTGCATCAGAAGGGCAGGGGAGGTTGTACTGGCCACAGAGAAGAGCAGCTGAGCAGATAACCCACTGCAATTCTGAAGTATGCACTATCGTTTCTTGTAAGCATATCTTTATGTCACTAACATGTGACAGGCAGAAGGCATGGAGGTGCTCAATGATTGCCCTCATGTTTTACATTGTGTGGCAGATCCATTTGTTTTATCTCTTTCTGCAGTAAAAAGCATCGTGTGATGACTCCCTGTTAAGTGACAGTACGCCTGACTGCCGAGTCACCTTTTCAGATAAGGTGTGTTCCCCTTTTATTAGGTGCTATAAGGAGCAGTATTCAGATGCTCAGTCGTTTACCTGGCAACCACTTACTGGGTAGCAACTACATGCCTGATGTGTGATTGCTTTTCTTGAGGAACCCACAGTCTAAAGTGCTTGAGGAACTCACCATCTAAGGTGGGAGTCTGTGATACATACAGCAGCAAAGTGACATGAGCCATTAAAAATTAAAATCCATCTTCTCTTTCAACTACTTGCCTACATTAGAGATGAAAGGCAAAGAATACCTACTTCCAAACAGACAAGCACAAGCCTTCTTAATTGGGAACAAGCACAGCTGGCCGCTGCAGCAGCAGGCACAGTAACAAATATTCATTGCAAGTGTGCAGAGCCCTCATTACACTTTTGGAGGTGTCACAGAGAAAGAAGAGGTCTATTTCCTACCCTTGGGAGGGAGTGGAGAGTCTCATGGAAGAGACAGGCATATGTGCAGATGACCCCAGAATTTCCACCTAGGAGGGACACAGGGGCTTCATTTACTTGGGAAGGGGCAGGGTTGGGGACCTGGATTGTTGTCTTTTCGCAGGACTTTACCTGAACTGAGAAAATGCCAGGTGCTCATGACAAAGAAAGAAGTGTGTGTGTGTTGGGGGGCATGGGATGCTGATGGAGATTAAGAGGGGGTGGCTAAGGCCTCCAACCCTGCTCTTGAAAGCAGCACTAGCCATAGGTAAAACTACATCATACATATATGAAAGAAACATTGAAACGTGCACACAGGAGTCAGGGACCCTGGCCTCAGGTGGCAGTTTGCCGCCGACTGGAGCAGGTCATTTTTCTCTCTGGGCTGCAGTTGGGGCTCCTCTGGGATGCCCCTGTGCTTCAGGAGGCTCCGAAGACAGATGTGAGACAAGTGTGATATGCCGCAGAACCAAATAAACCTTGTCAAGCCAACCTCAGGTAAGGGCTGCTGCTCACTCAGCTTGCCTGGTCAGGACACGTGGCCTTGATTTCCACAGCCTGGTAGAATCCACCCAGCCCAAATGAACAGAAGAGTTACACAACTGAGGAATGTATGTAGACAACAAAAGAAGGAGGTAAAAATAACTCAATCTGCAGGACTAAAAGATAATTGCATTGCTTAATCATAAATTTACCCAGCTAACTACTGATACATGATCTGATGTGATATATGATTTGATATGTGCTCTCAATTCCCTTCTTAGTAAGAAACCGGAAAAGAGTTTTTTTGAGATAAGATCTCGCTCTGTCGCCCAGGCTAGAATGAGGTGGCACAATCATGGCTCACTGCATCCCTGACGTCCTGGGCTCGAGCAGTACTCCCACCTCAGCCTCCTGAGCAACTGAGACTAACGGGCACACCACCATGTTCAGCTCTTTTTTTTTTTTTTTTTTTTTTTTTTTTTTTTTTTTTTTTTTTTGTAGAGACAGGGTCTCACTATGTTGTCCAGGCTGGTCTCAAGCTCCTGGGCTCAAGTGATCCTCCTCCTTTGGCTGGGATTACAGGCAATCCTCCAAAAGTGCTGGGATTATAGGCATGCACCACTGTGCCTGATAAGACTCTTGAGCACGACTGAGAGATGGGTGTGGAGTGCAGGGTTGTATGTGGAAAGAGAAGAGAGGTCAGGGTCACTCCAAAGTGTCTGGCATCCCAAATCTGACAAATACCAATTGTGCGACTCCAGGGATACTACTTGAGGACCTCAGTTTCCTCATTTGTAAATTGGAGATAGCCTCCTTGGTGGTTGTGAGAACTAAATGTTAACATAGATATAAATTGTGTAGCACATACTAAGTGCCTAAGAACAGTAGCTACCTGCTTCATTCTTGTTTCTAATACATTATTCGTTTTTTTGTTTTGTTTTTTGTTTTTTGTTTTTTTTTGCGAGGGCATCTTGCTCTGCCGCCAGGCGAGAGTGCAGTGGTGCAATCTCGGCTCACTGCAACCTCTGACTCCCTGGTTCAAGTGACTGTCCTGCCCCAGCCTCCCAAGTAGCTGGGATTACAGGCACATACCACCACACCCAGCTAATTTCTGTATTTTTAGTAGAGATGGTGTTTCACCATGTTGGCCAGGCTGGTCTTGAACTCCTGACCTCGTGATCCCCCACAGTGGCCTCCCAAAGTGCTGGGATTATAGGTGTGAGCTACTGCATCTGGCCTATTCTTCCTCTCATATGTCCCAAGTCCTCCCAGTCCTCACTTGGCTATACTCTGCTACTCACATCCCGTGTCAACCTGGGTAACAATGTCCTTTTAAGATTTAGGGTGTCTAATTCTACATGAAGAAAATTCTGCGTTAGACACTTGTCCCAACTCCTGGAAAGAGGCCTGAGTCACCATACCCAGCATCTGCCTGCAGAGAGAAGACAATACTGTACAGCCATGGGGTCCCAGCTAAATGGGTCAAGTGAAGCCAGAGGGGTTGGATGGAGACAAACAACAGCCAACTTCCTTAATTAGGGATAACCTGTAAGGTTGCTTCCAAGTCTAAGATACAATGATTTTGATTTTTTTTTCTCTGTTTATTTCATTGATCCAGATAGACTAGGCAAAGTCTAGAGAGGTCAGCTGACTCACATTGAGCAATGGCTGGGCTGGGATCAGAAGCTCTGGCCTTTGAGCCATCATCACAGAGCTGGAAGAGACCTTGAGCTCATCAAAAACAGAGCCAGCTCCCAGGGGAATTTCAAATCCATGCATGCTGCCAAAAAATAAAAAATTAATTAATTAATTAATTAAATTAAATAAAAAACCACCACGTTCATTTTGAAAGTATTCCTGGATAATTTCCAACTCAAATAGTTTTACTACGTAAATTCCTTTGATAAAATATTTATTTGGCATCTATTCCAGGCAACAAACACACAGCACACACTGAGTTATCTTTGAGGGTATTTGTTTTCTTCCCTAGTGACATTTTCTAATTGGAAATAATGAGTGGGAATCTCTAGGCAGGGCATCTCGGCATTTGCCTTTGCTGGGTGCCAGCCTGTGTTAAATCTTCAGGCTGCCTGCCAGACTCAGACTTGTGATTGGGAATGGAGTGCAGGAAATAGTGCAAAAGGAAACCAGGCAGAGGTCAGAGAGAAGAGGGCTTGAGACTGTAAATAGCATAGTGGTTAAGAGGAGCAGCGGCTGCATCAGACCTTCCCACTGATGCAGGCAGAGGATAAGAAAAGATGGAGATGTGGTGATTGGAGAGGAGGCGGGGATGGAGAGATGGAGGGGATGTGGGCAGGAAGCAAAGAACAGAAGCAGGAAGCTTTGGCTGCGCGGTGGCTCACGCCTGTAATCCCAACACTTTGGGAGGCCAAGGTGGGCGGATCACCTGAGGTCAGGAATTCAAGACCAGCCTGGTCAACATGCATGGTGAAACCCCTTCACTACTAAAAATACAAAAAAACTAGCAGGGCATGGTGACACACGCCTGTAATCCTAACTACTGGGGAGGCAGGAGAATCGCTTGAACCCAGGAGGCGGAGGTTGCTGAGGTGGAGGTTGTAGTGAGCCAAGATCGTGCCATTGTACTCCAGCCTGGGTGACAAGAGTGAAACTCCGTCTCAAAAAAAAGATAAAAAATAAGAAGCAGAAGAAGGAGGAGGAGGAGGAGAGAAAGGGGAAGGGGAAGGAGAAGGAGAAGGATAAGGAGAAAGCTTCTTTGTCAAGGCCCACCCAATAGTATTTGCATTCATCAGGGCCAAACCATGGAAGCAGAACCACTGATTATTATGGACTAAGGTATTTATTGTAAGAATGAGATCTTACACAACACGGTGGAGAAAGTGGGGAAGTAAAGATCTGAAAAGGGGAGGTGAAGAATCATAAGAGAGTCACTGCTTGCCCTTGCATGGGTGAACAAGGTGCAGCTTGCAGAAAGCAAGACAAGTCTGGCTGCCATCAAGGGCCAGGTGACAAGAGGACATACAGCCTCAAATGTAGGACAATGTTTCCTTTTAAAGTTGAGAGGAAAACTGTCGGAGAGTTTCTGTTCATCAAGACTAAGTTGCAAGTGGTAGAAATTCTAAAACCAACTGGCCTAAGTGAGAAAAAAAGAGAGAGTGACTTTTGGGGAAAACTCTGGAGTAGCTCGAGGAATCAAAAGAACAATTGCCAGATGACGCCAAGAGAGTCAGACCTGGGAACTCAACACCGCAGACCCTTTCCTTGTTTCCATCTCTGTCTCTCGCTGCCTCATTTCTTCTTCCTTCTGGCTGGTGGCCTTGTCCTCCCAGCCTTCTCATGTGGCACATGGGGTCACATTGATAAAGCTCCTTGACCAGAGAGGAAAGATAATTTTCCCTACAAACTTAATTTAGAAAAATCCCTGGCTTGCTCTTCCTTCCTTCCTTCCTTCCTTCCTTCCTTCCTTCCTTCCTTCCTTCCTTCCTTCCTTCCTTCCTCCCTCCCTCCCTCCCTCCCTCCCTCCCTCCCTCTCTCTCTCTCTGTCTCTGTCTCTTCGGATTGATCCTTGGATGAATTCCCAGACCAATCACTTTGGCCAGATGAGTAGGTTATTATGGTTGAGTCAGGGTCACGTGCCCACCCCTGTGGCCCAAGAGGAGGAGGCCAGGGTCCTTTGATCAGCACCCTCCTCACAACCACGTGGAAGAAGAAAGGAGCAGTTCCCCCACGGAAGGAAGTTCTGTCCCCTGAAGAGCGGAAGAAGTGCTGAGCAGACACAAGTCACAGCTGTCCACGCTGGTGTCCCAGGGACTGAATGAAATGTTCCTTAAATTCATTGTTCTCATTCTTACCCATTTTCTCTAATGTTATGCCCATTGCAGCAAGTTTCTGAGAACACTCAACTGATATTTTGAAGAGAGCTGCCATAAAGAAGGAAATACTTTCTAAAGGGTGATGCTTAGTGATCATAATCATCTTAGAGACCTAGAGAGATTGAGCAACTTGCTCGAGGCCACTCAATTATTAAAAAGGAGAACTAGGGCTCTCACAGAATATCCCCATGGAATAAATTAATAGTCTGGTTTATACAGCACTCTGGAGACTACAGCAACTATGAATCCATCATCCAAGGCCTGATCAGATTGCTTTCCTGGACGACAAAGAGCAGACCAGGGCCAGAGTGATTACTCAGACGTTGAAGAATAAAAGACATTACTTGGAATCTGACTTCAGCATGAAACCAGGCAGAGATGATTCATGAAGAGTGTGTGTGTGTGTGTGTGTGTGTGTGTGTAATCTTCAGTGTGTGTTTAGATTGCTAGGTAAGAAAAGTAATGTAATTGAAGTCACATCTTTTCCAGGAAGAAAAACATACTTGAGATTAGGGTTTCAAGTACCTTGAAAAAGATAGGCAATTTAATTGTTCTCTAAGTTGGCCCTTAGTTATCCACTCTAAAGAAAGCTTAAAATATGTCTGTGTCTTTAGCTCACAATTTATTTCTCTTCTCCTGTTTGTCTTTTGTACTTTGTCAGTGGTTTCCACATTTGGATGTACATCAAAATCACTGGTGGAACTTAAAAAAAGCATCCAGTCACCAGCCCGCCCCTAACCCCTACACTCACATTTCAGGCTCCATGGAAGATTCCAGTACATAGGCGGGGCAGAAAACATCTCCTCATGTGCTCTCCAGCGTGCAGAGAGACTTTGTGTGCTTTATCTTGCCTGATACCCCACAACTGTGGGGGCAAGGTCAGACTGGGAAAATAAGGAGACAACAGTTAAATGGCGTTCCTAAGGTCAGGCAATTTTTAAGTGGTAGAATTAGGAGGACTAGAACCTAGATTTTGCTCCTAATCCAATCAATAAGGATGACTAGGTCTTGGTCTTGACCAACTGTGGAGGAGTAGCAGGCAAAAGAGGCATACCTAATAAGCATAGGTCTACGTTTGCAAATAATCGATCAAAGTCATACTCCTAAGTAGCATCTAGAAATTAGCACCTTCCACAGGCAGTACCCTTCCTAAAATGTCCCATCTGTGTACTCTTTCCCTGTAGAAGGTGTCTTCCTTTCCTGTTCTGGTAATGACCTTGGGAAAGTTGCTTGGCCTCACTGTTCCTTGGTTTCCTCATCTATACAATGAGATTGTAGGAGGTGGTTCCTTTCTGCTCTTGTGCTAGATAGTTACATTGGTTCAGTGACAAGCCCTTGGAGGTCATGGCATTGCAAAGGGCTAAAAAAGAGCCCTCTGCATTCTAAATGTTTGTTGATGCTTTGTCCGGTGGACAAAGCCTTTCAGGTTGCAATGTGGCATAAAAAAAAGCTTAAAATGAGGCTGGGTGTGGTGGCTTACACCTGTAATGCCAGCACTTTGGGAGGTCGACGTGGGTGGATCAAGAGGTCAAGAGATCAAGACCATTCTGGCCAGCATGGTGAAACCTCATCTCTACTAAAAATACAAAATTTAGCTGTGTGTGGTGGCATGTACCTGTAGTCCCAGCTACTTAGGAGGCTGAGGCAGGAGAATTGCTTGAACTTGGGAGGCAGAGGTTGCAGTGAGCCAAGATCATGCCACTGCACTCCAGCCTGGGTGACAGAGTGAGACTCTGTCTCAAAAAAAAGAAAAAGCTTAAAATGTGATAATCCCTGGAAAAGGTGCATTATTACTCAGGCTCATTCAAGTAAAAAATGAAAATGATCGACAGCAAAGGGAGGGGGAAGTGTGCAGAAAATAAACTAGGAAGGCTGCAGACCTGTGAAGGGGAATGGGGAGATGGGGCTGAAGAACACCCTCAGGGGCTGGAGTTGACCAAAAGAAGGGTGGCAGCGGCAATGTCTGATTAATTTCAGTTTTGCCTGAGGTGGGTTGGCCTTACATGGATTATTGGATGAAAATTGGACTCTGAGCCCTTACTTCTGCCCCAGGCCATCTGGAAGGTCTTGAGACCCTTTTCCCCACATTTTCTACTATCCAGAGCCCCATAGGCTGAAATAGACACTAGTGTCCTAAATGGATGAAACATTGATGTTGGCCCTTGCCCATGCTGGCTGCAAGAGCTGGAAGGAGGAACCTGGAAGCTAAGAAGGGAATAGAAAGACGGGCACAAACTCATAAGAGTAGTGTCAGGAAGATTAAAGTCACTACAGAGAGGGGCCTTGCAAACCACGGCCAGGGCAATAAAGAGGCCTATTAGGTGAAGTTCAGGACAAGAAGATGGACTGGTCCCATAGCTTGGGAAACAGCACAGTGATAACAAATCGCAGACACAGAGGAGCCATTCAGCTCCTAAGTGCTTGTTCTTTTCCACTATTGGAGACACAGGCAAGTCTCTGAATACCCAGCTGAGCTCAGGGCCTGGCACATAGTAGGGATACAATAAGTTTGCTCAATGAACGAAGAATGAATGGGAGGAGGCTGAATAGAAGAAGGCTCTTCAAGCTCAACAAGAAGCCCAAGATGGCTGAAAAGGTCCTAAGAGGCGTCTTTGCTGTCAGTTCAATCCAAGTCACAAGTAAAAGGTCATCGTGCCAACAGCCATTGTGGTAGTGGGTTCCCTAGGAAACTACTGAGATGGAGGTTGTGTGCAGGAAGCTTATTGAGGAGTGCCCTTGGGACCCACACCTATGGGGGAGTGAAGAGAATGGAAAGGCAGAGGGATGGGTTGAACTGTGGTGTAGATGCAACAGAAGTCTCAGGCCAAATCCATGGGACGACTCTTCACTGTTGGCCCACCTTGAGACAAGGGTCTGGGGGATTACGTTATACTTCCTCATCAACCAGTCAATGGACACAGGCTTCACCCCTGGAGGAAACATGAACTTGGACCACCTGAAAACTGTCAGCAGCCAGCCAACATTGCCAACAGTTCAGGGAATGAGTGACTGGATCTTGAAGAAGGGATGTGTGAGCTCACCACAGCACCATGGCATCCACTGCGATAATTAATCCAACCTCCTCATTTGACAGATAAAAAATGTCCAGAGATGAAATCATATAGCTGGTGAAGAGCAGAGCCAGGACATTTCTCAAATGGTCACCAGAGGATTCCCTTAGTGCCCTTGGAATTTGGTACAGGATTCGATAAATCCATCAATATGGATAAGAAGGAGAAATGGTGATTAGATCAATGGCTCCCAAACCTAGCTGTCATCAGAATCACATGGAGGGATGTTAGAATATGGATTCTGGGGCTCCATTTTCCGCAATGCTATTACTGGGGGGTCTGGAGAAAGACCTGTCAGTCTGTACTTTTTTATAAGTACCAGGTTATTCTTATGTGGCCTGTCTCTCACCCTGCACTTGGGAACAAGTGACTAAGATCATAGAACACTGGTCAGATACTAGATTTTTAAACAACCTACACTTGCAGACTATCGCTCAGTGATGTTGCTCTGGAAGATCTCAGGTGGGTGCATGGAGGCTCATTTCTGAGTTCTGTCTTATTCCAAAACTTTAACCCTAAAAAAAAGGCGAGTTGCAGTGGCTCATGCCTGTAATCCCAGCTACTTGGGAGGCTGAGGCAGGAGGATCGCTTGAACCTGGGAGGTGGAGGTTGCAGTGAGCTGAGATCGCACCCTTGTACTCCAACCTGGGCAACAAGAGTGAAATTCCATCTCAAAAAAAAAAGAAAAAGAAAAAGAAAAAGAAAAATTACCAACACTCAAAGACATTAATAGGCTTTAAAACCACTGAAGATAAGCCCCAGACTAGAAGAGATTGCTAGTACTTTGGATGCTTAAATCAATATTTCAACAGATTTCAACATGTACTTTGAAGTATCATGTTGTAGGTTGATATTTCTTGACATTAAAGTTGTTCGTGATGTCTTAAATGAGAGGAAGCAGCAGAGAGGCAGTGGGATATGATAGTTTAGAGCACAAATGTTTTAGAACATGGATCCTAATGGACTGCCCAGGTTTAAATCCCAGCCCCATTGCTTGCTCACTCGCACCTCACATTCCTCATCTGTAAAGTAGGGATAATAATATATAATCATATTACTTACTGCATCAGGTTAATGTAAGCATTATGTGAGTTAATAGGTATTTAAAAATTATAACTGCCTAGCACATAGTAAGCACGACGTAATACTATTTTTCTGTGTAGTTGTTTCGGTTATCAATTGCTGTTTTAGCAAACTAACCCAAAATTTAGTGGCTTAAAATGACAATTTACTACTTCCCATGCTCCTGTGGATTGTTCTGTATCACTTGGTACTAACGGGGGCTCTGGGGCAGCTCACATTTGGTACTGGGACATCTGGAGCTCTACTGGCGTTCTCAGCCACAGGATTCCGTTCTCCTCCGTGTGCGCCTCTTCACGTGGCTAGTGAGTCCTCCTCACACGGTGACTGGGCTCTGAGAGATGAAGGCAGAAATAGAGGTCTCTCAAGATCCAGGCTTGGAAGCTACCCAGTGTTACTTCCACTAAAGTCTATTGGCACAGACTAGGCTCAGGCCCAGCCTGGATACACCACGAGTGGAAACAGACCCCACTGTCAGTGAGGGGAGTGGCAAAGAATTAGGGGTCATTTTCAATTTACCACAGATGTTTAATCCCACGTGTGTGTGTGTGTGTTCATGTGTGTGAGTGTGTGTGTGTTCATGTGTACGTGTGAGTGTGTGTGTGTTCATGTGTGCTGTGAGTGTGTGTGTGTGTGAGAGAGAGATAGAGAGAGAGAATGTATGTATGCATAGAAAATGCCTGCAAGAATATATGCCAAAATGTGAACAACACTTATCTTGAAGAGGTAAGGTTACAATATGGTTGTCATTCTCTTCTTTATCTTTGCATGTTTTGCTTTTTCTCCCCATGAATTTTCCATGATTAAAAAAATCATGATTTTAAAAGTTAATATGAACCAAAATTGAGATCGTTCTACCAAAAATAAAATCAAAAGCTAGCTCGAATTTACACAGCATTACTAAAACCACAGTAGCTGGCTGTAGAACAAAGAAGGTCCCACTCCAACCCCCACACCCCCATCAGAGCCCGCTGGAGTGTGCGTGCAGTACTAAATTCTTAGCTCTAAGATTCACAAAGGGAAACATAACATGTCCAGCTGTGAGAGGAGAGACAAAGGTCTGTAAACTGTGTCTTGTGGAGAAGGACTTAAGGACAACTGGGAGGAAGAGGAGACTTAGAGGGGACATGGTATCATGAACACGCCCTCACTCGGTGTGGGGGAACAGCTGCCATGGGGAAGAGGCAGTAGTTCTGGTCCTACAGAATTAGGAGCATTGAATGGCAGTGAAATAGAGGCAGAGTTAATATTTTTCATACGAAGAACGCTTTATTTTGTAAGAGAGCAGGCTGGTCACGGTGGCTCATGCCTGTAATCCCAGCACTTTGGGAGGCCAAGACCGGAGGATCTTCTGAGGTCAGGAGTTTAAGACCAGCCTGCCCAACATGGTGAAATCCCATCTCTACTAAAAATACAAAATTAGCCGGTTGTGGTGGTGGGCCCCTGTAATCCCAGCTACTTGGAAGGCTGAGGCAGGAGAACTGCTTGAACCCGGGAGGCAGAGGTTACAATGAGTTGAGATGGTGGTACTGCACTCCAGCCTGGGCAACAAGAGTGAAACTCGGTCTAAAAAACAAACAAACAAAAAAGGAACAAAGATGGAACGAACTTCCCAGGAAGGCCACAACTCCCCCTGTTCTTCTGCAGACCAGATGCCCATGTCGCAGGGGGCGTGGACAGCAGAATCCCACCCTGAGATGTGCCTGGCCCAGAAGATGTTCCAAGTCCCTTCCAAATCTCAGATTGTATGATCATAGGCTTATGTGGGAGTACAAATAAAATACACGCTCATTTATTTAGGAAGCTGAAATCTTATCCTGGCCAAAGGCAGTGACCTGAAATAAATGAGTTCCTAAGATTCCTTTTATGAGGCTATAAATGGAAATTGCCCTTCCTATGAAAATACGATGAATCAACAAATATGACCAGGTAAACACGAGACGTGTGGCAAGGTCCTGGGTGTTCAGAAAGGTCTCTCAGTCCATAGTCTTAGACTTTGAAAGGAAAGACATCTAATCACCGTATGAACCTAACATTCCTAAATATAGTCATTACATATGAGTACCTATGGGGGTAGCAAGGGCTGAAAGAATACCTGATTGATTTGTAATAGCAAAGAAAACTTGGGGCTTGTGGAGGCAGGAGGTTTAATAAGTTGTAACCAAGAGATGAGAGGAGTGGGGACTGAGAGAGGAAGAGAAGCCCTGCCCTGCATCTCTGTGTTAATGTGAACAGCTTTGGTGGAGGAAAGAAGCACATTGCCAGTGGAGGAAAGAAGGCACAATCTTTCCTAAACAGATCACAGATATCTTTACTGACGAATATAATAATTATAATTGGCTGGGCGCGGTGGCTCATGCCTGTAATCCCAGCACTTTGGGAGGCCAAGGTGGGCGGATCAGGAGTTAGAGACCAGCCTGGCCAACATGGAGAAACCCCGTCTCTACAGAAAATACAAAAATTAGCTGGGCGTGGTGGTGGGCGCCTGTAGTCCCAGCTACTCGGGAGGCTGACGCAGAAGAATCGCTTGAACCCAGGAGGCAGAGGTTTCAGTGAAACGAGATCGTGCCACTGCACTCCAGCCTAGGTGACAGATCAAGACTCCATCTCAAAAATAATAATAATAATTATAATTATAATCTCCTCCATTTACTGCGGGCCCACTGGGTAGCAGTTGCTTTACATACATTATCTCATCAAATCAGTGCAACAGCCAGGTAAAGCAGTGACCACTGTCTCCAGGGACCAGGGGCCAGAGATATGAAGAACTATGGCTGATGGCTTTTAGGGCACCTGCCTCACTGACAAGAGCCCTCTTCACTGCCCCTTGCCCACAGTGGTTCCTCCTAGCACCCTCCATTCAGTGTGAACCCTCCTCTCTGTCCTTGGCTGAGTCAGAGCCCATCCCTGAGAGGGCACACATCTGGAACTGTGTGCAAGAGAGATCCACGCTTTCCATGGGGTGGGAGCTGTAATTTGAAGCAAGGGCACAGGATGGTCATATTCTGCTATGCTGAGACAGAGGAAGATGGGAGTAGGGGTGGTCAGGGAGGGGGGAGAGAGAGAGAGAGAGAGAGAGAGAGAGAGAGAGGAAGCAGATGCCTAGAGAGATCCAAAGAAAGAGAGAGGCACCACTTGGCTCCCTGTAGGTGGCTGCCCACTTCCCTGTTTCTGGTTCTTCCTGGGATTTGGGGCCTTCCTGCCCTCCAGTAAAGACACAGCCCTATAGCTTTATAATAAATTGATTCTTATTACTTATGCCAGCTTGAGTGTCCATGACTCGCAACCAATAAGCTCTTACTAATACAAGTGCTTTGTCCATCTGTTAAATAAGAAGCCAGTCTTCCAACACAAGTTTGCACCTATGCAGAGTCCGTGAGGAGCTCCTGCCTCTTTTCTGTCTGCTCCAGTGGCAGTTTTAAAGTAACATTTCCTAAAAGGAGGTCTAGTGGAATAACTCACTCTTTGCATCAACAAGGTGGGCCCTGTGCCAATTAGGTGTCTCCAGCCTGAGGGTCAGCTGCTCTGATGAGCACAGGGGCTGACCAGCAGCAATGAAGCTAGTTCACAGAGTTGAGTGGTCACACACCTATCTCCATCATCACATTCTCCCTAGAACAGTAGTCATCTTTCCTACAACACTGTTGCTTTCCATGTTTTAATGTCATGGAGCAGGAGCAATTCCTTTAGGAGCTTGGCTTCCTAAGCCTCTGGCAGCTGCCAGCACCAGCTCCCACTTTCACTCTCACCACCCCAGAACTGCTCCTGCTTGCCACACACGTGCCTGTCAGAACTGCCACCATCACCACCCCTTTTTCTTAGCCTCCTCCTGGCCTCTGCCCACAGACTCCCGCCTGGTTGGCTTCACCCTGAACCTTGTCCCCATGTCTATGATAGCCCTGATGACACATTCCTGCTTCTACTTGTTTAGCTGCCTGTCTCCCACTTCTACCCTGAAGGGCAAGGTCTGTGTCCAGTTGGTGATGTGTCTCTAGTCCCTATCACAGTGAATGGCACATACTTGGTACTTAATAAATGTCTGTAGAGTGAATGATTGAAAGAATAAATGAATGATTAAACAAACTCATTTTTTTCCCCAGATTCATTTCATTCACTGTCCCTTCCCTCTGACAATGGAAGATGCTATGTTTTACTTCACTAACATTTCTTTTAGGATAACTTTGTCTTCCCTGTTTCTTTGTGCAACTGAAGGACTGTAGAACAAGGGCTTCCTCCTCTTTCCTTTTCTTTTTTTTTTTTTTTTTTTTTTTTGAGACGGAGTCTCGCTCTATCACCCAGGCTGGAGTGCAGTGGCCGGATCTCAGCTCACTGCAAGCTCCGCCTCCCGGGTTTACGCCATTCTCCTGCCTCAGCCTCCCGAGTAGCTGGGACTACAGGCGCCCGCCACCTTGCCCGGCTAGTTTTTTGTATTTTTTTAGTAGAGACGGGGTTTCACCGTGTTAGCCAGGATGGTCTCTATCCCCTGACCTTGTGATCCGCCCGTCTCGGCCTCCCAAAGTGCTGGGATTACAGGCTTGAGCCACCGCGCCCGGCCTTCCTCTTTCCTTTTCATACCTAGCACAAGGCTTCACATACAACTGGCGTCAATTTGTGTGTGTGGGGGGTTCTGTGTGTTTTGTTTTAGAGCTCAACATAATAATCTTCATGCTTATTCTTTCCCAGGGAGCTTCCCAAATAGCAATGCCATTGCTGTCCTGTCCTTTTCTTCCTCTCGTTATGGCTGCTCGCTTCTTGACAGTGGACGTAGTTCAGCATGAGGCTTTAGATTCAA
Organism: Macaca thibetana thibetana; assembly: GCF_024542745.1. NCBI lineage: Eukaryota > Metazoa > Chordata > Mammalia > Primates > Cercopithecidae > Macaca > Macaca thibetana. The sequence goes on from NC_065578.1 coordinate 151,228,952, forward strand.
TGGGAGTGACGTTTGGCTTAGGCAACCCAGACAGGAATTTACTCAAACATCCAAAAATAGAGACATCTATTTAATCACCCTGATTGAGCTTAGGAAAATCTATCACATCACATTCCTGCGCTTTCTGACCTGCCTGAACAGAACAAACAAGAAGTGAAGTGCCTACTGGGGGATCACCCCTGTCCCCACCAGTCAGGCAGCAGGTGCACACGTGCAATGGGTGAGCTCCTGAGGTGGAAGGGCTACATAACATCCGCCCCCCTGCTGCTATAACCCTTACAGGCTATTTCCTTCACACGACAAGCCAGTGATAGTGGCCTTGAGGCTATATGATGAGGCTATTAGAGGAGAGAGGGCTATTAGAGGAGAGATGATGGTGATGGTGATGATGACAGTGGTGATGGTGATGATGGAGCTGGAGGTGATGATGGAGGTGATGATGAAGGGGAGAGCCAGCTGGGAGGGGCCTTGATGAGTGAGGAGAAGGCTGTGCATGGGTTATGTAGGTTGTCACCACCTCTTGGTGTTTAGGGTGCTGCTCCCCAGTAGTGGCACTTGCCATTTTACCAGACAACCCTTGACATTACATTGCTGCCACCACCTTTGCTCTGGGCTCTCTGGGCAGCAGCAGCTCCCTCTGCCATCCTGGCTTACATCACTTGGTTTTAGGTGAGCCAGGACAGCCCCTGGAGAGGAATAAACATGCTGAAAGGGAATTCACAGGAAGGGGAACTGACATTTAAGTGCCTACTTTATGCCAGGCACTGTGCTAGGCTTTCTTTTTCCTTTTCTTTTTTTTATTAAAGAGCATAAACATGAAATTCATATATCTTAAATTAGTTATTAGAACCCCACACAATTAATTTCTTTTTCCCATGTCTGGTTTGCTAAAAATTATTTAAGATCTCAATTCCCCACTGTTTTGGCAAGATATGATGAAATTGATAAAATATTTTTTTAAACTTAAAAAAGAAGGAAATCCTGCCATTTGCAACAATATGTATGAAACTTGAGGACATTATGCTAAATGAAGTAAGCCAGACACAGAAAGATGAATACTTGATCTCACTTACACACGAAATCTAAAAAATGTGGACTCATAGAAACAGAGAGCAGAGGGGTGATTACAGAAGTTGGGGTGATTACAGAAGTTGTTGTGTAGCTACTGGTCATTCATTTTCATTGCTCAGCAGTATTCCATTGTAAGAGTATACCATAGTTATTTATCTATTCTTCATTGACAGATGTTTAGGTTGTTTCTAGGTTTCATTTTTTTTTCCACAAAACTGTACATAAACATTCTTGTACATACTTTTAATTGCACCTGTGCATGGATTTCTCTAGGGTATATTCTTAGGAGTACAATTGATGAGTTGTCGAGTACTTTACTAGAAATGCCAAACTCAAAGTGGTCGTACCAATTATACTTCTTCATGCGATATATTTGTGTTCTCTTTGTTTCATCGTCTTGTTTGCTATCTTCAGGTGTTTTAATTTTGCCACCCTTGTAAATATCTACTAGTGTATATATGGGGTTTAATTTATATTTTCCAATTACTAATGAGGCTGAGTATTTTTCATGTTGTTTATTGGCCATTTGTAGTTTCTCTTTTGTGCCTATTCAAAACTTTTGGAGAGAGCTCTTGGGTTATCTATCATTTTTATGTTAATTTGTAGGAATTCTTTTATGTAATCATTGATCTTTTACATAATGTTACAAATATGTTCTCTCATTTTGTGGCTTGTCTTTTTACTCCGTATCTGGTGTTTTGATGAAAAGAGTAGTTAAATTTAACATGGTTAAACTTTACCAATCTTTTTATCCCTCAGTCTGTATCTCTTCCTATCTATGGTTCACATTCAGGATCTCTGAAAGTTCATCTAATTGGTTGACCAGGCACAGTATAGGGAAATGTGGTGTGGTTGATACTGTCATACCAGACCATTTCCTAGGACCTGGGCCACCTATGGATGTCTGCCTCGCAGTCAATGCCAATCTCTGGATCTAGTAGCTGGGGCCTAAGATGGAGAGTACCATTTAATTTTTATTTACTGATTTGTTTTTTTTGTTTGTTTTTTTTTTTGAGACAAGGCTAATTCTGTTGCCCAGGCTGGAGTGTAGTGGCCCGATTTTGGCTCACTGCAACTCCCGATCCTGGGTTCAAGAGACTATCCTGCCTCAGCCTCCCGAGTTGCTGGGATTACAGACACCTGCCACCATGGCTGGCTAATTTTTGTATTTTTAGTAGAGATGGGGTTTCACCATGTGGGCCAGGCTGGTCATGAACTCCTGGCCTCCTGTGATCCACCCACCTCAGCCTCCCGAAATGCTGGGATTACAGGTATGAGCCACCATGCCTGGCCTAGAATACCATTAAAAGCAATAAATAGGCCAGGCGTGGTGTCTCATGCCTGTAATCTCAGTACTTTGGGAGGTCGAGGCAGGTGGAATACATGAGGCCAGGAGTTCGTGACCAGCCTGGCCCACATGGTAAAACTCATCTCTAATAAAAATACAAAACTTAGAACACATGAGGCCAGGAGTTCGTGACCAGCCTGGCCCACATGGTAAAACCCATCTCTAATAAAAATACAAAACTTAGCCAGGTGTGGTGGTGGGGGCCTGTAATCCCAGCTACTTGGGAGGCTGAGGCAGGAGCATCACTTGAAACCAGGAGACAGAGGCTGCAGTGAGCTGAGATTGCACCACTGCACTCCAGCCTGGGCAACAGAGTGAGATTCCATCACAAAATAATAACAATAAAATTAAAATTAACAAATAAATAAATAATGGGGCAGGAGGAAATCAGACAAAGAATAAGATTGCCAAGTCTAGAAATATTACTCTTGGATCAAGAAAACATGATCTACATATACAGTGGAATATTATTCAGCCTTTAAAAAGAAGGAAATACAGTCATTTGCATGACATCATGGCTGAACCCAGAGGAAATTATGTTAAGTGAAATAAACCAGGCACAGAAAGATAAATGCCACATGATCTCACTTATACATGAAGTGTGGAAAAGTCAGACTCATGGAAACAGAGTTAAATGGTGGTTATCGGAGGCCAGGGGTAGGGGGATTGGGGATATATTGATCAAAGGACACAGATTTAGACAGACAGGAGGAATAAGTCTAAGACGTCTATCGTATACCATGGGACTACAATTAATAACAATGTATTATGTACTTGAAAATTGAAAGAAGAAAAATAAATATTATTTACTGATAAGAAAGCTCTTAATCCACATCCAGAGATGAAGAAAATAATTAGCAGGAGATTTCTTAGAAGTTATATAATTTCATAGTATGGGACTTTGAAAAAACTATTTGGTAATTGAATACCTAATAACAATAACCCACTTAAAATGTGATTTTTTTACAGTTTATTGATTAAATTAGGGTGATTCCAAAGTTAGTACCAGGAAGTTATAAGTTTAAAACTTCATGAGAGTCTGTTGAAATGGTAACTACAATTGCAACCTAACAGGTGGCAGTCCAAAGTCTAGAGGGAGGAGAGCCAGTGAGTTAAGATTTGCCAGGGTCCATCGAGGAATTTCCAGGAGAGCTGGATTGGATAGACAACATTCCTGTAACTTCAGGAAGCTCTGTTTCAGTTTTTGAAAATGAGAACGTCCTCCTACCAGAAGTCTCAAGCTCAAATGAGGAAAGGAGCTGCTGGGAACTTGCATGGGGCAGACTGCTAACAGGAAAACTCTGCAGGGAAGATCCAGAGAACCAGAAAACAACTATCCCAGAATCACTGACTCATGCAACCGTATAAGCATTTATCAAATGCCTTCCATGTGGCAGATACTGTGGTGGACACAAAGTTGAAGATAAATTCCCTGTATCCAATAGAACTCTTCATGTTGCAAGCTAGAAAAAACTTGGCTCCAACTTAATAGCAATTGTTTTGGCTCATGTAAAAGGAAGTTCAGAGGTAGGACGGGCTTCAGGGTTAGATTCATTCAGTAGCTTTTGGGTCTTCTCCCATGTACTGGTCTCATCTTCAGACTGGCTTCCCTCATTGTGCCAAATTGGCTCTTTGTGACACCAGGATTTACAAAAGAGAGGAAACGTTCTAATGGAGGTTAGAACTTTCCCAGAAACACCTTTCCCAGAAATACCTAGTGAAGACTGCCTTGCTCTTCATTGGTTCACATTAGGTCATGTGATCTTTCAAAAATTAATTCTTGTATCCAGAGAAATGCCATGCATTGTATGGTTCAGAAACCCAGGCATACACAAATTGGCTTGGCAAACAGCGTGGGATTGATTACCTCTAGATAATAAAAACTCATCTCTGGAGCTAGGGGTTGGAACCATCTTCCCCCAAAGTCAATAGGCCTGAAAGTGAATGCTGAGTGAAATTTGGGATACTATCAGAGAGTGGCAGAAAGCACACTGTGTCATCTTCCAATAAATATCCATTACAGTCTCAATTTGCAAGAAGTTTACAGTTTAGAGGGGAAGACAGGGCTGTAATTTACTCATAATGAAAAAGTGATATGAGAGATACAAAGTGTTTTGAGAAACTAGAGGAGAAGGTTGTTTATAGCACCTGAGGGATTAAGGAGCTGAGCTATGACAGATGCATTATTGAAAGACACAAAAATAGAAATACATTTGTTGCAAGATCCTTGGGATCTCGCTTTTCTGGTCAGAAACCTCTGTGGCTGTTGGTGCTTTTGCTTGAGTTTTGCTCAGGCCTGCTGGGCTCGTACCATCCACTTGGCATGGCAGGCTGCACTCAGCTCATACTACTGGCCTGGATTGCACACCTGCCAAGGGAGAGCCAAGTGTGCAGTAGTGAGGGGTGTGTGAGCAAGTGAGTGTGGGGTCTGGCCAGTGTGCACAGTCAGGCACACTGGCTGCTGCAGTGGGGCAGGCAACTCCAGGTGCCAGCACGGGCACTGGCTCTCTGCAAGGCTGTGGCTGGACCAGGTGCACTGGAAACAGCTTCTCACAGCTGCCAATGGGGAACACGGTGGCACCTGGAAGCTTGGAGACTCCAGGAATCACAGGGCCCCAAAGAGGGAGTGACAGCCTTGGCTCAAGGAGCTCCCAAGTCTGGGCTCCCCAAAGGACTGTAGCTCTTCTCACCTTCTCTTCACCTGCAACTTGGTGAACAAGGGGCATGTTTCAGCCCTGTTTCTGTTATAGCTCTTTCAGCCCTGCCATTTGGTAGTTCCTGAGTTCTTGTCCTGCTCCAGGAAGAATGAGATATGTGGACAAGTGGAGGGTGAGTATGGAGAAGAGAAGCTTTATTGAATGACAGCTCAGAGGAGACCCTGGAATGGGTAGCTCCTCTCTGCAACTGGTTGTCCTGATGTCTCCCACTCTCAGCAGAGAGGAGGCCCTGAAGTGAATAACTCCTCTCTGCAGTTGGTCATCCTGATGTCTGCTGCCCTCAGTAGAAAGAAGGCCCTGGAGTGGGTAGGGTAGGTAGCTCCTCTCTGCAGCTGATTGTCCCAACATCTGCAGCTCTCAGTAGAGAGGAGGCCCTGGTATGGGTAGCTCCACTCTGCAGCTAGTCATCCTGACATCTGCTGCTCTCAGCAGTGAGGAGGTCCTGGAGTGTGTAGCTCCTCTCTGCAGCTGATCATCCTGATGCCTGCTCAGCTCTGGCTGAGCTGGGAGATTTTATGGGCCTCAGACCTGAGGAAGTGAGCATCAGTTGGTCCATGGGTGGCCATGGGTGGGCTCAGAAAAAGCACCACAAGTTCCCACTCTGGTTTGTGGGGACTGGCAGCCTAGCCCTCAGCCTTCAAGCCCTCCCTGGCCTGAAGGTGGGACCTCACCAGGGACCCACCCTCTTCCACCCAGGAGACTATTTGCCTCCCACTGCCATTAATGATGCCCAGGCTGTTTGCGGTAAGGAGCACCTGAAGGCCAATGCTGAGCTGCCCTCAGCCCCACCTAGGCTTCCCTTCCATGCGTGTCGGTGCCCAAAGCCTGGAGGGGGCCAAGTTGTCAGGGGGCTGTCATGTCAGCACTGCCCCAACCGTGTGCACACCCAGCTAGGTGCAACAGCACCTGGGCTCAGCCCCAACCTTGCTCCGAGATCAGATCAGGTGCCAGGAGTGGGAGAGACCAGGCAGTAGGCGCAGACACCTCTGAGCCTGTGGGGGAAGGGGGCCTTCCCAGGCTCCCAAGAGTGCAGAGATGCCCAGCTCTACAGCCCCAGCTTGGATGACTGTAGCTGCACCCAGAGGGGTAGGGTTCCTGTATGCTCTGTGGAATGAGAGATGTGGGTCCACAGCTGTGATTTGGGTGACTGTAGCTGCACCCAGAGGGCAGGGCTCCTGTCTGCTCCCAGCACTCCCAAGAGCACAGGTAGGCCCAGGTCTGTAGCCACGACTTGGGTGGCTGAAGCTGTGCTTGGGAGGGTGGGGCTCCTGCCTGCTCCCAGCCCACCCAAGAACACAGGGAGGGGAGGTAGCGAATGAGTAAAATTTGTAGTAATATGGAAACATCCAAGTGAGAATATCTGAAGAAAATTTGGGGGCAGACAGACCTTGAGAAGCAGTGTTGGAAGCCATTAGCATAAGAGAAATGAACTATCATATATTAAATACTACATAGATGTCAGACTTGTTCTAAGCATTTTATTTGTATTATTTCTTTTAACTTTCATAATGCAGTACAGAGACTCCTGTCTTAATTTTACTAAAAATGAATCTGGCACTTGAAAAGGTAACTTACCAAGGCCATTCAGCTGGTCAATGGATGAGTAGGATTCAAATCCAGTAGCTGGGATCAGAGTCTGGGTGCTGAAGCTATGACTATGGCCAAGGTGGCTCAGGAATAGAAGAAAGAAGACATTTTCCAGTCTTTGTCTCCAAAATGCAGCAATCTTCGATTCACACGAATGCTTTGACTTTTTATTAATATATTTGTTCAAAATTCTTTTGTTGTCCATAGCTCTTTTTTCCCTATAATACCTGAGATCTTTTTGGCTACAAGTAACTGGAAACACTGACTCAGCAAGCCAAAGCAATAAGGAAAAAGTATCACTTCATGTAACAAGAAGTCCCAGCTGGGCTTATCGTGGCTCAGGCCTATAATCCCAGCACTTTTGGAAGCTGAGGCAGGTGGATCACTTGAGGTCAAGAGTTCATGAACAGTCTGGCCAATATGGTGAAACCCTGTTTCTACTAAAAATACAACAATTAGCCAGGTGTGGTGGCAGGTACCTGTGATCCCAGCTACTCAGGAGGCTGAGGTCGGAGAATTGCTTGAACCCAGGAGGCAGAGGTTGCAGTGAGCCAAGAATGGGCCACTGCACTCCAGCCTGGGTGACAGAATGAGACTCCATCTCAAAACAAAAACAAAAACAAACAAACAAATCCCAATGTGGTCAGTTCCAGGGTTGATTAATTCAGCGAGTCAGCAACTCAGCATCATTATGAACCCTGATTATTTCCCATTTTGCATCTTTAGTATGTCAGGCCTTTAAGCAAACTCTCTTGATAGACCAAAGATAACAACCAAAGTTCATGTCAACACATCAAGACCTGACAACATCTGTGGGGAAAAGATAGGCCACCTCTTCAAGTTTGATTTTTTTTTTTTTTTTTTTTTTTGAGATGGGGTCTTGCTCTTGGCTCACTGCAGCCTCGACCTCCTTGGTTCAAGGGATCCTCCCAACTCAGCCTTCTAAGTAGCTGGGACTATAGGTGGGTGCCACCAAGCCCAGCTCATTTATTTATTTTTTTTTGTAATTGTTTGTAGAGATGGGGTTTCGCCATGTTGCCAAGACTGGTCTTGATCTCCTGAGCTCAAGTGATTCCTCACCTCAGCCTCCCAAACTGCTAGGATTTCAGTTGTGAGCCATTGATCTCACCCCCACCAACCCCACCTTTTTTCCTTAAAACAGCAACAACGACCAAAAAAAAAAAAAAAAAAAAAAAAAAAGATGGCTAATCTGCCCTCATATCCTGTTGCCCAGAATTGTGTTATACACCTATTCTTAATCAATCATTAGCAAAGAGAATGGGATATTGCTTAATTGATTTAGCAAAGTGCATGACCACATGGAAGACAATGGATTCACAACAACAATAAATTAGGGGCCGGACGCGGTTGCTCACACCTGTAATCCCAGCACCTTGGGAGGCTGAAGCGGGTGGATCATCTGAGGTCAGGAGTTCGAGACCAGCCTGGTCAACACGGTGAAACCCTATCTCTACTAAAAATACAAAATTAACTGGGTGTGGTGGTGGGCACCTGTAATCCCAGTTACTCAGGAAACTGAGACAGAAGAATTGCTTGAACTCGGGAGGCAGAGGCTGCAGTGAGCTGAGAATAAGCCACTGCACTCCAGCCTGGGCAACAGAGTGAGATTCTGTCTAAAAACAAAAACAACAGCAAAACAAAACAAAACAAAACAAAAAAACCCCCAATAAATTGGTGTTCTCTTAGGAGAGAAACCAGAAGACTGGGGGTGGGACTGAAGTAGTGAGGAGGTGGGAGATGAGAGGTTTGAGGAAGCAATCAACATGTCTACTAAATTTCCATTCACATCATGTATTCTCAACAGCAGTGATATTCCCCCAGGAGGGCAAATAAATGCTTCAATGATGATTTTACTCTTTTTATATGTAAAACAGAAATATACATAGCGTATATTAACAGAAATATACATAGAATGCATTAACAGATATACCACATGTCTATAATATTAACATTTCATAAGAAAGATGATTAGAAACAAGTGCCTAAAGCAGCTTCCTAGAGAGGGGTGATCATTAAGAAAAGGTTAAGAAACACTGGTTAACATCAATATGTCTTTACCCAGAAATAGAAATTCCTAGAGAAAATTAGCTGTGCTGAACAGAGAACTGTGTGGTACTCAAGGTAGCACTTTGAGGACATCTGCAAAGGGGAGTAGCTGTGAGGCAGCTGCTGGTGGCGGTGGTGATGATTATAACAACACTGGCACCCTCTGACCACTTAGTGTATTCTGTCTCCATCTGGTTCAGATCTGTACATATCACAGCAGCCAACATTACATGTTTTATTTATACCTTTCACTCTGGTGAGTACTTGGCAAGTATCAACTTGTTAAGTCTTCACAACAACCAGTTGAAGAGGATATAATTATTATCTACATTTGACAGATGAGGAAACTGAGGCATGGAAGGGTTAAATGACTCTCATAAGAAAGTGGTTGAATGGGGATTTGAAAAAAAAATTTGTTTGAAATTTCAAATATAGGCATTCCTCACTTTCTATAGTAGTGCAAGTCTGTGAAAATGGTCATGCAAACAATCTGCAATAATCAATGGGGGAAAATTACAATTTGTTTCATGACCTTTAAAAATGTTTGTCAAAGCATTAAAAATGCTCTTACCTTCAGTTGTAAATGTATAGGGAAATGAAAAAATTATTTTTAAAACCCAATATTTATTTAGTACACTATAATTTAAAACATTAGAAACATTGAAAATAGGTGTTTTATTTCTTGGTAAAAAAATGTATCTGGATAATTTGAACAGTGCTTGCCTTCTCATTGTTTAACGTATGATATGGAGTGAACATCTTTCTTATGTCTTAGCTTATTGTCACACTCCTGAATTTGGATCAGCTTCCAACATTTTATCTTTTGCACTTTCAATGATGTAAAACATCTCCAAGTGTGCCCTTTTATGCCTAGTGTTCCATTATTGGAAAGCTAAGCTTGTGGGAGTTATCTTACATATTCTACTGCTCAAGGTCATCGCCAAGGTCTGATTTTCAAAATTCAAAAAATTGCATCCACAGGCATAAATGGGTTAATGTGAAGGTTTTTTCCCCCCAGTGTCACTTCCTCTGGGATATCTTCATCCCCTTTACTTTCTCCATTTATGTTGATGTCACTAGCTCCCCAGCTACATACAGAGTCTTGAACGGTGGCGGTATCGACTTTCCCATGGTTCACAATTTTCTCCTATAATTCTATTTGTGTTTGTCTTGAATTTCACTGCTATTGTTATCACTTTTCATTTGTTTGGTGCATTTTCTTCTTTCTTTCTTTCTTTCTTTCTTTCTTTCTTTCTTTCTTTCTTTCTTTTTCTTTTTCTTTCTTTCTCTTTCTCTCTTTCTCTCTTTCTTTCTTTAATTCCTTCCTTCCTTCCTTCCTTCCTTCCTTCTTCCTGGCCAGTTTCCTCTTTTAACTATCCATTTTTTTTGGAAAATGTCATGGGTTTATCACTAGGAGACAAGGAGGCAACATGAAACGTGCTCCCGTCTCTGTGTGAACTGAACCACAGATGGGCAGTGACCAATCATCAACTGACAGACTTTGAAAGAAGTGATGTGACTGACCACTGATCATGATGTGCATCTGTTATTTACACAGTGATTTGGGGACTGAAGCGCCAGCAGCCAAGTTTGTACTTTATGCAATTACTCACATTAATATACTGTGGAAACTGAAATCTGAACTGTGTTGTGGGGTGACTGATGTTATTTAACTAAACCATGGCAACTGAAATCCATGCAGATTGGAGCCATGCAAATTGAGAACTGCCTGTATGGCCATCCCTTAATATTCTTGGGGGACTGGTTCCAGGACCCCAGCAGAGACCAAAATCCACAGATGATCAAATCCATGATATAAAATGCCTAGTATTTGCATACAACATATGCACTTCCTCTTTAAATCATCTCTAGATTACTTGTAATACCTGATACAATGTAAATGCTATGTAAATTGTTGTTATACTGTATTGTTTAGGGAATAATGACAAGGAAAAAGGTCTGCAAGCTATGGGCCTGTAGTCCCAGCTATGTGGGAAGCTGAGATGAGAGGATTATTTAAGCCCAGGAGTTTGAGTCCAGCCTGGCCAGCACAGAGAGACACCCATGTCTAAAAACAATAAATAAGATAAAATAAAATAAAATAAAGTAAAACTGTACATGTTCAGCAGAGATGCAATTTTTTCCCATATTTGTGATCCTCAGTTAAATCCATGGATGCAGAATCCAAGGATGTGGAACCCACAGATCTGAAGAGCCCACTGTATATACAAAGCAGGCAGATCTGTACAGATTTGTACAGATTTAGATATACAAATCCTAATGTATCCAACACCTGGCTTCGACCATTATCAACTCATGGCCAATCTTGTTTCTGCAACACCCCCATTCATTTTGAAGCAAATCCCTGACATCTCATCATTTCATTCTTAAATAGCTCTATATGCAATTAAGACTGGGGATTTTGATCTAACTCTATCAAATTCCAGGGCAGGAACTTGTAAAAATACACTCACCGGCTTCTTGGGGAGGGCAGTAGACCCAGAGAAATGGAATAGCATACTAATAGGTATTTGCTCCTTTCATCCTGACTGCAACCCCATGAAGTTGAAGTCTTGTTGTCTTCATTTTTTCAGATGAGGAAACTGAGGCATGGAGGGGTTAAGTGACTTGTCCAAGGTCACACAGTAAGTGAATAGTTGAGTCAGGCATTATATTCAGATGTGATTCCGCATGTCATTCTCTTCTTATACATCACAACTGCACAGAAGGGGGTCCTTAACCATCGCTGACATTCTCCTGTGTCCAACCTCCTGTACCAGTTAGCATCCCAGCTATGGCCAAGAACTTAGGAACCATATATTCTTTCCTTCTTTGCACCCCTGGTCTTCCTGGAATATACTCTCAGTGGGAAAAACAAAACAAAACAAAACAAAACAAAAACAAGGACTCAGCACACATCTTTGCTGAGGTGTTGACTTCTCCAAGTCCTGAGGGAGATAGTTCCTCCTGGCACTGAATCCATTGTCAGGGCCACACTTGTGCCATGCTGAGGAGGGCTCAGAAGAATCCTAGTCTATCAACAACCCCCTTCCGCAACAGTGTCCTCTGCCACTGACTCACAGAAAAACTAATGGAACAGGTTACTGTGTTGAAACCTACAATGCCCCTAGCTGTGCCTTATCTGGGTCTGGATTCAATGACTCTTCGTTTAGTGTTCAAACACCTTAGCCCTGGACTGTGGCCTTTCAGGGCTGAAAGTCTGGCAGGGGAAGGGACTTGCCTGGAGGGATCTGATACTGTGAAAACAGCAGAGGAGAGGAAGAGGGAAGGGGAGGGATGATGAAAAGGAGGAACAGAGGAGAGGGAGAAGAGGAGGGAGAGAAGAAGGAGCCGGAAGGAGGAAGAGAAAGAAAAGAGATCCTGCTTGCATTCTATTGGCACCTCTCTGAACACTGCCACCGATTCTAATGGGACTTGTGTCCCAGCCCATAATCCCTCAAGTGCTAAGAGAATAGGCCTCATAGTGGCTTTTCGGTCTTTTTTTTCTTTTCAACTACAGCTTTCTGATTTCTTTGGAAAACTTCCTTCTATTCCAGAACTAAGGCACATTTTTCTCTTGCTCCTAGAGGCTGTGCAGAGGGACAGGGTCTTTTTGGTCCCCTTTGGCTGGAGTTTCCCAACAGTCTCAGAAATGACTCTGGGTGTGGCTGGAAGATATTTAAGGAAGGAGGTAGGAGGCACTAAGAACAGAGGGACTGGGGGTTGATAAAAGAAGGAAGAAACAAGTGGCCCAGTTTATGTCTATTTAGATCCCAGGCATTATAGCTTTACATATGGCATCCCATCAATTGAAATAGATGGTGGCTTTTGTCTGCCCAAATCTATTCCTGCTTTCCCAAACTCTTATTTTTTGGTAACAACATTTACACATACCCTGTCCTCTGGGAAATTTCCTCTCCCCATTCTCAAAGATTCTGATGGGAATGCCAATCACAAAACCCTTCTTGCCTCACAGAGGTAAGTGTGCAGCCCAGATCTGGCCAATCAGAGCCTTCCTTGGGCTTATATATATGGGTATCGGGAAAGAGAAGCCCTCCTTCCCTCTGGGGTTGCTCAGGAGAAATTAAATAAAACTAGAGTGACATGCACTGTAGTCCCAGCTACTCCAAAGGCTGAGGCAGGAGGACTGCTTGAGCTTAGGAGTTCGAGGTGGCAGTGAGCTGTGATTGCGCCACTGCACTCCAGTCTGGGCAACAGATTGAGACCTTATCTCTATTTTTTAAAACACTGAAATTAGGCTGGGCGTAGTGGCTCATTCCTGTAACCCCAGCATTTTGGGAGGTTGAGATGGGAGAATTGCTTGAGGCCAGGAGTTTGTGATCAGCCTGGTCAATCCCATCTCAAAATTTAAAAAATAAAAAAACACCCTGAAACTATTTGCAACCGTTGCCACCATTTGTATGGAGGAAGCTCATTTGTAGTAGGAGAAAATAAGGGCAACACACAAAAAGAAGTGTGTGTGTGAAGAGAGAAAGATAAATTGAGATACATGTTTCCAGTTATTCATTTATCTATCTATCTATCTATCTATCTATCTATCTATCTATCTATCTATCCAACCCTGACAATTCTATTTTAGTCTCTAAATTATGTTGTAATGTAAACTAGCAATACCTCTGTGAATAATTTGTGTGTGTGTGTGTGTGTGTGCATGTAAGCTGGTTTGAGTTGGGTTTTTCATACTTAGAACACAGACAGTCCTAACAGATTCCTTTAATCCTTACAGCAATCCTATGAAGTAGTCAAGGCTCAGAGAAGTACATTGTCCAAAAGTCATGTAGACAGCCCTGGAGAGTCAGGATTCATACCCGGTCTCTCTGATCCTCCAGCTCCGAAGCTGGTACTTGCCAGCTCCCAAAAATGGGTTAAACCTGGTCCTGCCCCAAAGTAACAATGCCTGCAAGGAGAGTTGACCTTTATACAACTATAAAGCAAGACAGAACATAAGGCTATAATATAATAAAGATACAAATACAATTCACTGGGATACACGAGAAAGTATTTGAGACCAAATTGTGCCTAAGGCATCCCAGGCCCAGTTTGGGGTGGGGGGAGATTCCTGCATACTTGGATGCCCAAAGAAATCCCAAAATGACCAAAGCTGTTTCAGGCTTTTGTGGGCACTGACCATTTATGGATGTGTGACCAGCAGCCTGTACAACCCTGAACAGAAACTTATTGTTGCGAGCTGTTGCCACTGTTTGCAGAGCGTGGTATTGCTTGTGCAGTTGCCCTGAAACCTTTGTTTCGAGAAATCCCACTTCCCTCCCTCATTCCCCATCACAGCTCTGCTGCCTGACCAGTTGGCCTTCATTACTTCTGCTACAATCACCGTGAGCCTGCAGCTGGTAGGGGCTGGCAAAAGGTTCAGTAAGGCTATTTATTTCCCATGCATCTACCAAGGAAAATGAATTTGCACGTGCCATTTGCAAGCTATTTGCAAAGTGTGCGGTACATTCCGTTGTTTCCTAGAGTCTAAAAAAGTGGTTTTCAATCTTTTCTTTTTCCTATTCTAGGCCACTTTAAGCTGGGCAGAATAACCCACAGTCAATTTGCTCCACCCTTTCTCACATACAAGTGGAAAAATAACACAAGCATACTATTGAGGCATCAATGTAAAGTATCTTGGGCAGGGGGATTAGTTGTACACGTGCTTTCACGATCAAGGCGTAAATGACTCATATTCAAATTGCAATGCATAATTGTCTTTAGGTATAATTACCAGAAAATTAAGGGCCAAAAATACAATTAAAACAAAGATATATCACTAGTCACCTTAAGGTTCAAACAAATCCCAACTAACTTGATAATGATGAAGCTAAATTAACAGTAAATTACAATTAGAAGCAAGAATGGCAGCAACTGGAGAACTTGGCCCACACATGACAAACAACACTGATGGCAGACTGATGATAAAGCACCTGTCCACACAATGCCAGGGATGGGCAAGGCTCCAACAGCGTCGGGCCACACTTTCTCCAGAGGCCAAACTTCTCAGGGGAATACAAAATCAGAAACCTCAATAAAATTTGGTAGCACATTGACTTTTGTTTATAAATTCCAGACTAGGTTAACCTGTAGTCATTCACTTAGCAAGCTTTTAGTAAGTAGGTCTTAGATGTACATAAAAATGAGTGTGGATGAATTTGTAATTAGCTCTTCCTAAAGATAATTATTTACAGTAGTTCATCCTAAAGGGAAGACTTGCTTTCTTGGGTCAGTTTGAAGCCCATCAGGTGGGTCTTGGGTAGCATTTAAGAATCACTGGTTGGGGCCAGGCATGATAGCTCATGCCTGTATTTCCAGCACTTTGGGAGGCGGAGGCGGGGGTATCTCTTGAGCCCAGGAATTCAAGACCAGCCTGGGTAACGTGGCAAAACCCCGTATCTACAAAAAATATGAAAACATTAGCCGGGTGTGGTGGTTTGCGCACCAGCTACTTGGGATGCTAAGGCAGGAGGATCTCTTGAGCCTAGGAGGTCGAGGCTACAGTAATCCATTATCGCACCATTGCACTCCAGACTGGACAACACAGTAAGACCCTGTCCCCCTCCACCCAAAAAAAAAAAAAAGACTGGTTAAAAGGCATTGGAATGCAACTGAATTGTTTGTTATATGCAGGGGTCTTAGACTAAGACACATGAGACATGAGAACCAGACGTTTATTTCAACTCTCTTGCTTTCTACTACAAGAGTTATGCCAGGACCTCAGGCAAAAGCTAAGCATTCCAACCTGACACCACCAGTTAGGTTGGTACAGAGGTTAATGTGAGTTGGAAGATTTCACACTTGCTAATTTAAAAGAAGCAACTTCCTCAAAGCAACAGAGGTGAATGTCAGCAATTCACAGAAGCGTTATGATATTTTACCTTTGGCTTAAAAATTAGACAAAAGAAAGACTAGGAAGCAGTCTGCCAGAAAACCTAGCAGCAGCCATCTCCAAAGGGTGCAACACCCGGGTAACTCTGCCTTAGAAAATAACACTTTATAATGGTGTAACACTTGAACCTCTCCAAACACATTTGCATGCATTACTGCAATCTCCAGAAGGAAGAGTGAGTTTCTGAGGTGTCCTGACTCCCTGACCTCCTTTTTCTTTCCTCAACTCTCTCCTTCCTTCTCCTTGGGTCCACATGCCTCTGGATTTGTTCCTTTCTCTCTTGTTCTTGCCGTTCAGTTTCGCAGTTCCTGCTTCAGTCGCTTGCTCAGGCCTTGCATATCCTCAAGATGCTACAGGACTTTTCAGGGTTACTCAGAGTTCAAAAGGAATCAAAATCTAATTCAACCTAGATTTGTTGAGTCCTTTTTAAAGAATAAAACTATTTGGCTTTTGGCTGGGCATGGTAGCTCAAGCCTGTAATTCTAGCACTTTGGGAGGCCAAGGTAGGAGGAATGTTTGAGGACAGGAGTTAGAGACGGATTTGGGCAACACGGCAAAATCCTGTCTCTTCAAAAAAAATACAAAAATTAGCCAGGCATGGTGGCTTATGCCTATAGTCCTAGCTACTCTGGAGGTGAACATGGGAGGATCACTGGAGTCCAGGAGTTTGAGAGTAAGCTATGATTGCACCATGGCACTCCAGCCTGGGTGACTGAACACGGCCCTATCTCTAAAAGTTAAAATTAAAAAAAAAGATATGCCTGTAATCCCAGCACTTTGGGAGGCCGAGACAATCCAATTTTTTAAAACTGATAAGAGGATCGGGCGCGGTGGCTCACGCCTGTAATCCCAGCACTTTAGGAGGCCGAGGTGGGCGGGTCACGAGGTCAGGAGATCAAGACCATCCTGGCTAACATGGTGAAACCCCGCCTCTACTAAAAAATACAAAAAACTAGCCGGGCAAGGTGGCAGCCGCCTGTAGTCCCAGCCACTTGGGAGGCTGAGGCAGGAAAACGGGAAAACCCGGGAGGTGGAGCTTGCAGTGAGCTGAGATCCGGCCACTGCACTCCAGCCTGGGCGACAGAACGAGACTCCATCTCAAAAAAAAAAAAAAAAAAAGATATGACTGTCTGAATGAGTAAGGTAGAGCTCTTTATGTAAAGCCCGTTCATTCCTGGATAAGTAATTGAAGGCAAGCAGGTTTGGGAATCGTCAGGCCCTCATGTGTAGCACGGGCTGCCACAGGCCTCTAGCTTCACTGAGTCAGCCAGCATGAGCTGTGAAACCTCAGTTCAAAGTCACTGGGGGAGTACTATGTGTTGAATGTTTCTCCCTCCCCTGAAGTTCATATGTTGAAGTGCTCCTAACTTCCTGTACCTCAGACTGTGACCTTATTTGACTACAGAGTCTTCATAGAGGTAACCAAGTTAAAATGAGGTCATCGGGGTGGGCCCTAATCCAATGAGATACCAGTATGACTTATATCTTATGAGAAAGGAAAATGTGGGCACAGCAAAACAGTGGAAGATAATGCAAAGACACAGGAGGAGACAGCCAGCTACAAGCCAAGGTGAAAGGCCTGGAACAGATCTTTCCCTCACGGCCCTCAGAAGGAACCCCGTCCACATTTTTTTATTATTTATTTATTTATTTGTTTGTTTATTTATTTTTAGAGATGGAGTTTCGCTCATCACCCAGGCTGGAGTGCAGTGGTGAGATCTTGGCTCACTGCAACCTCCATCTCCTGAGCTCAAGTGATTCTCCTGCCTCAGCCTCCCAAGTAGCTGGGATTACAGGCGCCCACCACCATGCCTTGCTAATTTTTTTATTTTTAGTAGAGATGGAGTTTCACCATGTTGGCCAGGCTTGTCTCGACTCCTGACCTCAGGGGATCCACCTGCCTTGGCCTCCCAAAGTGCTGGGATTCCAGGAGTGAGCCACCATGCCCAGCCCCCTGCCCACATTTTGATCTTGAACTTCTGGCCTCCATAACTGTGAGAAAACAGATTTCTGTTGATTAAGCCATCCAGTTTGTGGTACTTTGCTACAGCAGCCCTAGTAGGCTCATTTAGAGAGCAACTAGCCCAGAAGACTAATTTTTCTCACCTCCTCACAAGACGGTTTTAATAACAAAATGAGCTGATAGAACTAAAGCCCTTTGCAAATAGTTAAAGCTACAATGAAGATGAAAGGGATTCATATTAATATGATAATGGTCCCTGGCTGCCATATTTAAAACTACTGGATTTTAAAAATTACCCCTCTTCTATGCATACAACTGAATCCTTTTCCTGGCTATATTTTTCTCTATAAAACACATATCACCTTCTAACATACTATGTTTTACTTATTTATTTTGCTTATTCTCTCTCTTCCCACGAGTAGTAAGCTCCATGAAGGCAGGGACTTTCTGTTTTGTTCACTGCTAGTCTCCAGCACTTAGAGCTTTGCCTGCCGCATGGCAGGTCCTCAGCATGCACTTATCATCCATGCACGTTGGATGAATGATAAATGCACATTTGCATCCTCATCTTCATTAGGCTACTGTCTACTGATCCTTTAAGGCCTAACTCAGGCCTTCTCTTTCTTAGGAAGCCTCCCCACACCACTTTCCTCTTTCCTGGTTTGGAGCTTCCCCTCCATTCTCTTACATGGGTCTTTCCAACACTGCAGTGACCACATTGTGCTTGTTTCCATGACTTCCTTGCTGTGGGCTTTGGAGGTGGGGAACACCCAGGTCTATACAACCTGTAGTCGAAGGAGGTGGCTCTGTGCCTGGCCCTTGGTGGGTACTCTGTGCTTCTCTGTTGAGTGAGGCAGTAGCTGGGGAACAAGGGAAGGGCATGGGCAGAGGGTGGATCAGAGGTGGCCCACAAAGGGGTACTGACCTTGTAGCCTAGGCTGAACCCTCGAACTAGAATAGTCAACAACACTAAACACTGAAAAGGAAGCCCACCACCACACGTTGCTGGAACCACAGAGGAAACCAAAGTGGAGAAGAGTGAGGCCAGCTGGGAGGATGACCTCAGGGTTTGGAATAGAAGAAGTAAAATAAAAATTGATAAATCAGAGCAGAAATATGAAAAGCCACTTTAAAGAGAAAACAAATGAAAGGTTCCTGGAAATGCAAAACAGAAGTTTCACCTGATGAATATGTTCACATAACTGAATATAGAATGAATTGCCTGGGGCTGAGATGGGGCATGGGGGTTGTCAATTAAGAAATTTTGGTTAGAGGTCAGGCGCAGTGGCTCATACGTATAATCCCAGCATTCTGGAAGGCTGAGATGGGCGGATCACTTGAGGCCAAGAATTCAAGACCAGCCTGGCCAACATGGTGAAACCCTGTCTCTACTAAAAATACAAAAATTAGCTGGGCATGGTGGTGTGCACCTGTAATTCCAGTTGCTCAGGTGGCTGAGGTACAAGAATCACTTAATCTGGGAGATAGAGGCTGCAGTGAGCCGAGATTGCACCACTGCACTCCAGCCTGGGTGACAGAGCAAGACTCTGTCTCAAAAAAAAAGAAAAAGAAAGAAAGAAATTTTTGTCAGAAAAGGGAGAACTGACCAGGCATCATGCTCATGTTGTAATCACAGCAATTTGGGAAGCCAAAGTGGGAGGATTGCTTGAACCCAGGAGTTCAAGATCAACCTGGGCAAGATGGTGAGACCCCCCACCTGGATTGAAAAAGAGAGAGAGAGAGAGAACAGGGAGAACTAAGAGGCCTTTGTCAGCTGAGCAGCTGGGTAGAGAGTGCCCGGACTGGGGATGAAGGTATCAGATCTTCCTAGGAAGTCTTTGATGGGAATTAAATCTCAGAGGTGGGGGTAGGGCCGGTCTGGTAAAGGGAGGGCAGCGTGATTAGCGAGTAATTGGAGGTGGAGCTCAAATATAATGGAAAAATTCATGGTAAGAAGTCTCTGCCCCATGTGGAACACGGTGGTGGTGTTTGCATTTACAAAGGTAAAAAGTATGGGACAGGGAAATGGCTCATGCCTGTAACCCCAGCACTTTGGGAGACCAAGGCAGGAGGATCACTTGAGCCCAGGAGTTCAAGACTAGCCTGGACAACATAGCAAGACCCTATCTCTACAAAAAAACCCGCACACCTGTAGTCCCAGCGACTCAGGAAGACTGAGGCAGGAGGGTCGCTCGAACATAGGAGTCTGGGGATCCAGTGAACTAGGATCACACCACAGCACTCCAGCCTGGGCAACAGAGTGAGACCCTATCTCCAAAACAAAAATAAAGAAAAAAGAAATAAAAAGGACAGGTAAGACCATCTGTAAAGGTCATTGTGCTCTGAGGGAAGAACTAAGGATCTCAGCTCATGCTGCTTGTCTACAAAGAATAAGGAAAATTATCACTGGCTTGCCAGGCTGAACTGCCTTTGGGATTTCACAGTCTTGAGGGGGAAATTGTCATCCTTTGATTGTTCATTCATTCATTCATCAAACATTTTTGAGCCAGATACTGTGCTACATCCTGGGATACAAAAATAAATGTCAACATCCAGTTCAACTAAGAACCTTGACCTCCCGGATTTGTGTAATCTATAATCCAGTTCAAACAAGCATCCTCTAACATCCCCCTGTACTGTGGGGAGGAAGGTGGTTAGAGAGGACAGCTCAAGCACCAGAGGCAGCAAGGCTAATCAAGCAGAACAGAAGGCCAAAGTCCCAGAAGAGGAGTAAAATGCCAATCCACCAGGGGAGTCTGGAACCAAGGCTTTGCAACCTCTCCCTGGGAATGTTGAATGGTACCCACGAGAGCAGAAGTACAGCACCAATTAGGTTACAGGCACTGCCACTAAAATTCAGTGAGCCAAAATTATCATTGAACTGAACAACGAAATAATTTAGTTAAACAGATCTTTTGAGAATGCCTGCAGAGTCACTGGAATGAGTTGTTGACATTCTTCATCAACGAAGAAAATGTTGCCAGGGTTCCTGCAACAAAACAGATTTATATGATGCCACTCCTGACTCCCCAGAGACCTGCCCACCTGAAGCAGACAGATTAAAGCCAGCCTGGGACACACTTCCTGATTTTAAAAATAAACATTCTCCAGGTTTTGAAAAGTGAATTTCTCCAGGAAACACTTTATATAAGTAATACCCTAGAGTGTACATATTTTGTATTCTCTATACTCTGTGAATATTTCTCGTATTACAGACAGGAAGATATTCAGTGTTGACTTCAGATCTAAAGGGAGTACATCCTTGAGAAGGAGAGTAGAAAGTCCTTATCCGGCCTTTGTCCAAGTCATCATCTGTTTTCTGTTCATTAGACATTAGACATCTGTTCAACACTGTGCTGGGTACCAGGGTGATGCAGCAGGAGGGAAGGAAGAGGTAGATAACAAAAGACTTGACAGGTGGCCCTTTATATGCTTCCAGCCTAATGGGATGGTGTAGGTTGAATTCCCTGGGTCTGAGATAGAGAAGTGGGGGCAAGAGGTTTATTGGGGAATATACCCCAAAACAACATCTGTGTGCGACTGAAGGAAGTGGGCAGAGGTGGGGAAGTTGAGCTGTAATGCAACATAAGCTTGAGCGGGCTCCATGGGACACTCTGAAGCTGAGATGCCCTTCAGAGATGTCTCAAGTTGAGGCCAGGGAGAGGTGTCTGTGCCCTTTATTGAATGTGAAAGGGTGTGGACTTTCCCCAGGGAAGGGGAGTAGCCTTACACAAGACAGCTCCATTCTGTGGAGGGACATTTCTGAGAAGGAGCTGAGCCTGGAGCTTTCAGCAAGCAACATTCCTAGAAGCTGGGAAAATGCAAGCCTTGGGCCTGAACATGGGGATCTGGGCAGCATGCCACAGCAGCCACCACAAGGGAGCATAATACAATAGCATGAAGGGCAGTGTGACATTACGGTGCTGTAACGAAGGTACAGATACAGTAGAATGAGCATTCAGAAGGTGGAGGGACCGCATCTGATAGGGAGCAAGGAAAGCCTCCTGTGGAGGTTGAGGCCCCTGAATATGCACAAGCCTTCCACCCCTACCCCACACTAAGGTAATTAAATCACACATTCCCAGCTGATGGGGAAGGAGGATGGAGCAGATGGGAGGAAATGAGATGTCTGCAATTATCTCCTTCCCTAGCACTTCCAGAGTCACAGCCCCAGCTGGCAATCACTTCTGACTGCCACAGTTAAAGATTTCCTCAGGTCAGCAACCCCTTATAATAGGGTAGAGTGATGGCCACAACGGGCCTTCAGATGTGTCCACTGACTGCCCAGCTAACTGACTGGCTTACCTGATGGATCAAGCCGTGTTTGGTCCAGGAACAAACTGACCCAAGGTCATCCCAGAATCTACAATGCCTCCCATTTTCAAAATTATTTCTTCCTATCAAGTGAGGTTATTCATTCCTTTTTCAAGAGTGACTGTCGAGACTTGTGAAACTAGAGTCACCCTTCTGGGATCAGGGTGGATGGAAGCTCAGGATGTGAGGAAGTGCATGAGGCTCCACTCTCTAGCAAAGCAAAAACATTTTTTAGAATCAGTTTTAAGATTTATCCTTCTGTTTGGGATGCCTCCAGGCTAAAGGAAACAAATATTCCATGGATTTACCCCTAGAGAGCAACATGTCCCCTGTCCTAGTTTATATTTCTGCTCAAAAAGCTGCTGTTTAACAGCCGAATAATGATTTCCCTTCTCAGCACTCTGTATACACTTGCACACTGCAACATACAGCTTTCTATGCCAAGGTTCAAAGGCATTGCTTCAAGTAAACAAAATTAAACAAAGCAAAGCACTTTGGCCCTATTCAGATAAAGCCTCATTTTCCTACATGTGAAATAGAGACTGGTCCTACTCAACAATCTTTGATTGCCAGGCCCTTCTATGCTGAATTACATTGACCTGAAACAGCTAAATTGAGACCCACTGGAAGGTATAATAGTTATATATTGCTGTGTAACGAATTACCCCTACATTTAGTAGCTTAAAACAACCAACATGTGGCTGGGTGCGGTGGCATGCCTGCAATCCCAGCACTTTGGGAGGCCCAGGTAGATGGATCACTTGAGGCCAGGAGTTCAAGACCAGCCTGGTCAATATGGGAAATCCTGTCTCTACTAAAAATGGAAAAATTAGTGGGGTGTGTTGGTGCACACCTGTAATCCCAGCTACTCAGGTGGCTGAGGCATGAGAATCGCTTGAATCCGGGAAGTGGACATTGTAGTGAGCCAATATCCTACCACTGCACTCCAGCTTGGTGAGACTCAAAAACAAACAAACAAACACAACCAACATGTATATGTCACAATTTCTTTAGGTCAGAAATGAGAGCAGCTCCACTGGGTGGCTCTGCTTGAAGTGTCTTATGAAGTTGCAGTTAGGATGTTGACAGGGGCTGCAAACATTTAAGGCTTGGCGGGGTTTGCGGATCCACTTCTAAGATGCTTCAACTTACACAGCTGTTGGAAGGATGCCTCAGTTCTATGCCACATGGACCTTTTTTTGTGATATGGTATCTGGCTACCAATGGAGCAAGTCCTAACTGGAGCAATCAGGCATGAGAAAGTAAAGGTATCCAAATAGTAAGAGAGAAAGTCAAACTATCTCTGTTTGCAGACGATAAGATTCTATACCTAGAAAACCTACATCTGATAAACAACTTCAGCAAGCTTCAGGATGCAAAATCAAGGTTCAATAATCAGTAGCATTTCTTTACTCCAACAGCAACCAATCTCCAAGCCAAATCAAGAATGCAGTTCCATTCAAAATAGGCACAAAATGACTAAAACACCTAGGAATACAGCTAATCAGGGAGGTGAAAGAGCCCTACAAGAAGAATTACAAAACACTGCTCAAAAAAATCAGGGATGACACAAACAAATGGAAAAACATTTCATGCTCATGGATAGGAAGTATCAATATTTTTAAAAAGGCCATACTGCCCAAAGCAATTTACACAGTCAGTGCTATTCTTATCAAACTACCAATGACATTCTTCAGATAACTAGAAAAAAACTATTTTAAAACTGATATGGAACAAAAAAAGAGCCTGAATAGCCAAGACAATTCGAAGCAAAAAGAACAAGGCTGAAGGCATCACAAAGCAAAAAGAACAAGGCTGAAGGCATCACGTTACCCAACTTCAAACTATACTACAAGGCTACAGTAACCAAAACAGCATGGTACTGCTACAAAAACAGACACATAGACCTATGGTACAGAACAGAGAGCCTAGAAATAAAGCTACACACTTACAAACTGATCTTCCACAAAATTAACAAAAACAAGCAGTGGGGAAAGGACTTTCTAGTCAATAAATGGTGCTGGGATAATTGATAGCTACATGCAGAACACTGAAGCTGGACCTCTTACTTTTGCCATACACAGAAATCAACTCAAGATGTATTAAAGACTTAAGTGTACAACCTAAAACTACAAAATCTGGATGATAACCTAGGAAATAACACTGTGTACATGGGACCTGGCAAAGATTTCATGATGAAGACACCAAAAGCAATAGCAACAAAAGCAAAATTTGACAAATGGGACTTAATTAAATTAAAGAACTTCTGTACAGCAAAAGAAACTATCAACAGAATAAACAGACAACAAATGGGAGAAAATACGGGCCTCCCATAGAGAAAACTATGCCTCCGACAATGGTCTAATGTCCAGAATCTGTAAGAAACTTAAATTTATAAGCAAAAAAAACCTCATTAAAAAGTGGGTAAAGGACATGAACAGAAAGTTTTCAAAAGAAGACATACATGTAGCCAACAAGCATATGAAAAAATGGTCAACATCACTAACCATTGGAGAAATACAAATCAAAACCACAATGAGATACCATCTCACACCAGTCAAATTGGCTATTATTTAAAAGTCTAACAAAACAGATGCTGAGGAGGTTGAGGAGAAAAGAGAATGCTATTACATGGCTGGCAGGAATGTAAATTAGTTCAGCCATTGTGGGTGGGATAATTTCTAAAGGAATGTAAAAGAGAAGTACCATTCAACTCAGCAATCCCATTATTGGGCTTATATCCCAATAATCCCATTATTGGCTTATATACCCCAAGTAATATAAATTGTTACTTTAATATAATTTATGTATGTAATACAAAAATAATAATATATAATATTATGTAATTAGTATAATTTATATTTTAATATAATTTATATTTAATACAATATAATTTATATTTAATATAATTTTTATATAATATAAATTGTTACATAAAGATTTTTATATAATATAAACTGTTACATAATAATATAAATTTTTACATAAAGACACATGCACACGTACGTTAATCACAGTGCTATTCACAATAACAAAGACATGGAATCAACCTAAATGCCCATCAACAGTGGACTGGATAAAGAAAATGTGCATATACACCATGGAATACTACACAGCCATGACAAAGAATGAGATCATGTTCTTTGCAGCAACATGGATGAAGCTGGAGGCCATAACCTAAGTGAACTAACACAGGAACAGAAAACCAAATACTGCATGTTCTCACTTATAAGTAGGAGCTAAACACTGAGTACACATGAACACAAAGAAGGGAACAACAGACATCAGGGCCTACTTGAAGGTGGAGGGTGGGAGAAGACAGAGGATCAAAATGCTACCTATCAGGTATTATGCTTAGTACCTGGGCGAAAAATAATCTGTATAACAAATCCTTGCTACATTCAATTTATGTGTATAATAAACCTGCACATGTACCCCTGAACTTAAAATAAAAGTTGAAAAAAAAGATAAAATGCAAAAAAGTAAAAATACAAAAAAAGAGAAAAAAAGATGAAGTATTTAAGGCTATAGAATAAAATAAAATAAAATAAAATAAAATAAAATAAAATAAATACCCAACATGCTGCACTTCCCCAAGGCTGTTATGATCCCT
Source organism: Macaca thibetana thibetana (assembly GCF_024542745.1). Taxonomy (NCBI): domain Eukaryota; kingdom Metazoa; phylum Chordata; class Mammalia; order Primates; family Cercopithecidae; genus Macaca; species Macaca thibetana. The sequence continues at coordinate 151,254,533 of NC_065578.1, forward strand.
TCTAACCTCTGTGATAGGATAAGTACGAAGCCTAGTGATGGCTCACCTCAGAGAAGTCCTTCCTATCAGCCCCTGCATTGGGACCACAAACCCTAGAGAGATGCTTTGAGCCCCTAGTGGGTGAGCACAGTTTTGCTCCCTGAGCCCCTGTCTCCTCTCCCATGTTTCATCTATTGAGCTGAACCACATCCCATCCCAGAGTGGAAAGCAGACTCAAACCCGTTTCTTGGAGTCTTTCTGCGCTGGGTTTTGGAGGCTGCTCCTCCTAGGCCACCATTAGTCACTGTATTCTCTGGGGACCTACCCAACCAGGCCTGGATTCAGCAGGAACATGGACAGCTGGACCTGTAGCTGATTGGCAGTTTGCAGATTGAGCATCAGTGGTTGGTTGCAAACACCAGATAACAGGAAAAGCCCTGTTGATGTTTTTAGGTACCCAAAGAGTTCTCTCTCTTCAACTCCACCCTTGCAATAAACCTTCTTTCTTGTATTAAGGCCCAGCTGAGAGTGTCTCTCAGCTTGCCCTCTCACTTTCAAGGGCAATCTAGCACCTAGGCTTAGCAACATGAGGGCTAAGGGCTAGATTTCTTCCTCCATCTTTTGCTTCCTCTCTGGCCCTTACCATGCACAGATCTGGGCTCTAATGTTCTCTAGTCAGACAATTGTGAGGGCCTTTCTACTGTCTTCCAGGTTCTGCTTGGCACACTTCAAACTATACATTGCTGCCGGCTTGCCCCCTCCAGTCATGTGCCCCAACAACTTTCAGTGGCTCTTTAATGTGTCTCCCGAATGAAGGATGCATTCTACTCCCTAGATCTTCCAGCCTCATTCCTACCACTTGCCTTCCTCCCTAGATGGGGTTATCCAGCCAAATTAAACTCTAGGTGAGTTTCCAAACAGATTCTGACATTTTCCCACCTTTGCTTATGTTGTTCTCTCATCTGTAATGTCTTCCTTCCTTACTGTCATTTCTTTTTTTGAGACAGTCTTGCTCTGTCACCCAGGCTGGAGTGCAGTGGCGTGATCTCCGCTCACTGCAACTTCTACCTCCTAGGTTGAAGTAATTCTCCTGCCCCAGCCTCCCAAGTAGCTGGGATTACATGCATGCACCACCACACACAGCTAATTTTTTTGTATTTTTAATAGAGATGGGGTTTCAGCAAGTTGGCCAGGCTTATCTCAAACTCCTGATGTCAAATGATACACCTGCCTTGGCCTCCCGTATTGCTGGGATTATAGACATGAGCCACCATGCCCAGTCTCTACTTCCATTTCTTTGTCCTTCAAATTTCTCATCGCTTTCACTTCAAGCTATGTCCCTCATGCGCATATATAAACAATTCTGTCCAAAATTTTAGCAAATCAACATTTGCTAAAAAGACAACACAGTTATAAAAGGACCACACACCATGGTCAAATAGGGTGTATCCCAGAATGTAAGGTTGGTGTACCATTAAGAAATCAATGTAATTCACTGTATTCATTTTCTTTTTTTCTTTTCTTTTTTTTTTTTTTTTTTGAGACAGAGTCTCGCTCCGTTGCCCAGGCTGGAGTGCAGTGGCACAATCTCATTTCACTGCAACTTCCACCTCCCCGGTTCAAGCGATTCTCCTGCCTCAGCCTCCCAAGTAGCTGGGATAACAGGTGCACACCACCACACCTGGTTAATTTTTTGTGTTTTTTGTAGAGATGGGGTTTCACCATGTTGGCCAGGATGGTCTTGAACTCCTGACCTCAAGAGATCCACCCACCTTGGCCTCCCAAAGTGCTGGGATTACAGGAGTGAGCCACTGCACCTGGCCCATTTTCTGTTGCTATGTAAAAAATTGCCATGAATTTAGCAATTCAAAATGACTCAAATTTGTTAAGTTTCTGTAGATCAGAAGTCGAGGCCAAATTCTCTGCTCAATATCTTAACAGGGTGAAATCAGAGTTGACCATTGCTGTGGTTCTCATGTGGGGCTCAAGTTCCCCGTCCAAGTTTGGAATTTCCATAGCCTTTTATTATACCTCTTTATATAGCCTATTTCATTTCAGAAATGCTTGTGTCTTTGTCTTATCCCCACCACATCCCCGGTACTGAAGGCTGAAACTGTCCTCTTATTCTCAGTTTTGTAGACCTGAACTAAGAAGTTCAAATGTACTGGTGCTTTCCTTTTTTGCTTGAGCATTTTATAACAGTGAATAAAGAGAGAGTCATCTTCGGTTACGTATTTCTACCATTTTGCCACAGTCCTTGTCTGCATTCTTCCCATTTGGCCGTGCTTTCCCCTAGTCTGGTAGTCAGCATTTCTGACAGCTGTTTGGCATGGCTTTCAATTAGAGACAGCCATCTGTAAAAGGTACATTGCCATACAGCCCATTATGGCTCTAGAGCTGGCGATGGCAGCAACAATGACAATTATTTATAATCTAGTGGGCCAAAGTATTTTTCTTAGAGCTCTTACCTGAACATGGCTCTGCCATTTCTGGATAAAATTTTCATTTTAAGAAATTGCATCAAGTATACTGAACTAGACAAAGACATACCTGCAAAACTGGAACAAATGCCCACACTCCCAACTAGGGGGTTACCTTTTGGCACACAGGTCCAGGTAGTGCTATACTTCTTTCCTCATTTCGGCTGTACTTACTGCTTTTTACTTCTCAGTAATGGGTGTGGGCAGAGAATTCCACTATGGGAGCAGGCAGGGATTCCACCTCCCTTCTCCCATAGAGATCTCCAGCGGGAGGAAGTAAGCCAGTCAAGGAGGGTCAGGTACACAATACTAGTTAACAACCCAGCTGTCTGGGTTTGAATCCCAGGAATCATTTCTTAATATTTTGTACCTCAGTTTACTCACCTGTAAAATGGGAACAATAATAATACTTATCCAAGGCCAGGTGTGGTGGCTCATACGTGTAATCCCAAGACTTGGGGAAGCCAAGGCAGGTGGACACTTGAGGTCAGGAGTTCAAGACCAGCCTGGCCAACATGGTGAAACCCTGTCTCTACTAAAAATACAAAAATTAGCCAGGCATGGTGGCGTGTGCCTGTAATCCCAGCTACTTGGGAGGCTGAGGTGGGAGAATAGCTTGAACCCAGGAGGCAGAGGTTGCAGTGAGCCGAGATCACGCCATTTCACTCCAGCCTGGGAGACAGCGAGACTCCATCTCAAAAAAAACAAAAACAAACAAACAACAAGAAAAACCCCAAACTTATCTGATAAGCTTATTCCAAAGACTAAATGACTAAATGAGTTAATTCATTGAAAACAATGACCGACACATAGTAAGTACTTAGTAGTAAAAGTTAACTACTGTTACTATCTGTAGAACTCTTGTTCGCAACGTGGGTTGTATGTTCAAATTAATTGATTTGAAAGATTTTGAAAAATGCTGAGGCTCAGAACCCCATCCTAGTTCAGGGCTTCTCAGCTGTGGTACCACTGACATTTTGAGCTCGGGAATTCTTTGTTGTGGGGAACTTTCCTGAGGATTGTGAAATGTTTAGCAGTATTCCTGGTCTTTACCCATTAGATGTCAGTAACAAGCCCTCATCCCCAAGTTGTGATAACTAAAAATGTTTCCAGACATTGTGAGATCTTCATCCCCCGGTGGGAGTGCGGGGCGCGGGTAACTGGGAGATCCATCCCCTGAATGGATTATCAGATGGGTTGGCCCTAACTGCGATCCACTGCCCTACATCAATTAAATCATCATCTCTGGAGATGGGGCGGGGGCTTGGGCATGGGTCTTCCCGAGGGCAGATCCAAGTTGTGTGGGGCTTGACGCTTATAAAATTTTGTAATTTTTCTGTAAGAAAAATAACAAAGATTATAAATACAAATTTAAGTATGGAAGTGAATAGAATATTAGAATATTTAGAATGAGTAAAAAAAAGACAATAATTATTATTTATATGGAGATTTATATCCCTTTTATTTGAGATCACTGTGGGCAGTTTACCAGCAGAAATTCTTCTCTATCACGACGTGGCTTTCTCTCCCCACCTAGGTCACTGTACAAGTTTCAGCACTCACAGGGGCCTGTGTGATTGAGGTATCCTGAAGTCTAAACGTTCCGAGCAAGCTTCATGGTGAATCTACCTCTGGGCCTTCTCCTGCTGCAGCACACTAGCTCTGGATGGAATCCCAGACCAGCAGAATAGGCACGAGGCCCACGAGGCCCAGCCATCTTAATCACAATTTCAGAAAACTTGGCATTGGAACATAGGTTGGAGGTGGGCAGGGAGCACAGCAAGAGGGAATTGAGATTGCAGCCAAAACCCAAAGCCTGGAGTACCCCCCAAGCCTGGAGTGGCTCCAAACTAGAAAAAAACAGCTCCAGCTACTCTGCTGAGCTTTGATTTTCAGCATCAGCACTGACTTCCTGGACAGGGTAACTGGGAGGAATTTAGGACTGGGGTGGTGGAAGCCAGGCAGCGAGGAGAGGTATGCCTCACAGGTCAACATGATCCCCTTCCATGTTCCTCGGGAACATTAAGTCCTAGATTCTCCCAGAAACCAAATGAACCAAGCAACGAAGAGACAGGCCACACAGGCACCCAACAGGCATAAACAGGGGGTCAGACTTCAGGTCTTAGATTGTAAACTTACTTCTCAGCTCCATGAGACGACATTGTGAGGGACACTAAGCCTGTAATATACTGAACTCCCCGCCTAGTCAGGATGGGATCAAGAACTGTATGAGGAGAAGTGGCTAGGACTGTGTGTAGAGGTCCAGAGTGAATGCAATTGGAAATTGCAGAGGATGAGATAATGAGGCCAGAGCTGATCCGGGGTAATAGCCACTAAACAGAGGCTCTCTTGACCCTGTGGATGGAGCATGGAGCTAGGTAGTCCCCGCAAGCTCTTCATAACACCAGCAGGGTATTACACTTGCTCATGGAAGTATCATGGAACTTGCTTGATGTTGATAAAGGGTTGAGGAATTTTTTAGACCCTTGAAATCAAGAGTTGGACCCTACCACCACCAATCCAGTCACCCCATCACCATCTGGATTAGCCAGATACTCATTTTATCAGAACTGGAGATGAGAACTATTTGACTGTGAGCTTTGCTCCTCAAGGTTAGATGGGCAAGCCAAGGATCACATAGGCTATTTGTTAATTGCCATCTTTAACACAGTTAATAGAGGGTGTCTATGTTATCAACGTTGTTACTGCTATTGTTTCAGTAACCAAGATTCCTGACAAGTACCGGATATTCATTCTAACAAGAACAGACTCCTTTTCTTCTGGAATTCCCGACAGTGTAGACTTTTGGGTAAGATTTTTGGGGAGATTGATTATAGCACATGTGATGGAATCCGGCACAAGGCAAAGAGGGACTTTTCTGGTCTCTACCCCCATGTAACTGTATTCATCTCCTCATCCCACCTGTGTTGCAGTTATGCCTAGGTATGGTTGCATGTGCTCTAATCTTTATATTATAAACCTTTAGGGAAGAGGCAAACTGCAAATTAAGGTGTGTGTAGTTGATACCCTAGTCAAGCAAGCTATACCAATGAACCAACAGATTCCCCTCTGTGGCTTCAAGTGTTCGTCTAATCACGGGTGTTTGAATCACTCAGCTAACTAGAAAATTAATTTTAACCAGTGATTTCATCCACTTTGCCATTCTTTTATCAAATATTTAATCAAAATTTATTTATGGGGCCAGGCACGGTGGCTCACGTCTGTAATCCGAGCACTTTGGGAGGCTGAGGCGGGTGGATCACCTGATGTCAGGCATTTGAGACCAGCCTGGCCAACATGGTGAAACACCGTCTCTACTACAAAAACAAAAATTAGCCAGGTGTGGTGGCGTGTGCCTGTGATGCCAGCTACTCAGGAGGCTGAGGTAGGAGAATCGCTTGAACCTGGGAGGTGGAGGTTGCCGTGAGCCAAGATCGCACCACTGCATTCCAGCCTGGGTGACAGAGTGAAATTCTGTCAAAAAAAAAAAAAAAAAAAAAGAAAAGAAAAGAAAAGAAAAGAAATTCTTTACGGACACGGGTCCATTTTCTTTTCCCTTTCCTTGCCCACCCACTGGTAATCCTGAAAATAGTTAATAAAGTGGTCCAAAGAAGGCAGTGGTAGAAAGAAAAGCAACAAGTTTGAATAATTTTCAAACTGAAACTTCAAACCATACCTTAAGCAATGAGGACAAGTTGCATAACATTAGAAGTATGTTTTTCCTCCCCAAATAACCAAAGTTTTCCTGTCATATTCCTAATTCTAGGAACTCATGTTTACTATAGAAAGTTGCTGTCTTATTCTTTCAGGTTTGTTATTTGCAAAGATTAACATTCAGAGGCCAGGTGCAGGGGCTCATGCCTGTAATTCCAGCACTTTGCAAGGCCGAGGTGGGTGGATCTCCTGAGGTCAGGAGTTCGAGACCAGCCTAGCCAACATGGTGAAACTCTGTCTCCACTAAAAATACAAAAATTAGCTGGGTGTGGTGGTGCACACCTGTAAACCCAACTACTCGGGAGGCTGAAGCAGAAGAATTGCTTGAACCCGGGAGGCAGACGTGAGCCAGTATTGCACCACTGCACTCCAGCCTGGGTGACAGAGCAAGACTCCATCTCAAAAAAGAATAGTGTTTAGATCTTTCTTTGAATTATGTTTATTCTCTAACACTACCTCTTTCTATACTTTTGCTTTTAACTGTTCCAATACATTTGAGAGACCAGAGGTTTCACCCTACTCCCCAACAAACAAGCTGCTATATCCACAGCACACTAAATGAAGATTACAAAAGAGTTAGAGAATTGTGCCCCTCACGGGATCTCTTCCATTACTATTTTCCCTACTGTGTTGGAGTCGGATCCCAAGTCTGTCAGAGCTAGGCCTGTCTGGCTTTGACATCCACACTCTATCCACTCTCTCCCACTGCCCATTTTCACAGAAGGAACAAGAGGAGAAACAGATGCTAATGATGATTTACTTTTTAGGAAATTCAGTATTGGCTTTTCATACTTTTGAATGTAACTATATATCAAGTTATTATTAATAGTTAATACCGTAATATCCCATAAATGCCTGTAATAGCTACCTCCCCAGGGTGCAGTGAGGAATAAATATAATGTATATAAAGTGCCTGACACATCGGTAATATTTATTAAATAGTAATTATTATTGATAATATGAATTTGCTCCAACTCTGGAGATAGACTGGATTTGAGGCCTAGCCCTGGTTGTGTGATACTGAGCAACTTATTGAAAGTTACAAAGCCTCAATTTCCTCATCTATAGATAGCAGGAAATAGTGCCTACTTCATAGTATTGTGGTAAGATTAAATATGATAATGCTATGATAAGGTAATGAGCATTGTGCCTGTCACATAGTAAATGATAAATAAACATTAGTTATATTAATGTTATTATGAGGCACTTATCATTCTGTTTTTTTCTGATTTGTCCCTAATAGCATCACACATACTACCTTCTTGTTAATGACTCCACATTCCTTTTTTTTCCATTTGACATACCTATGCTTTTGAAATTCTGAAATCTACTTGGAAGAAATCCATTGGATTCCTTTCTTCTTCTGATCTTTATTGTTATAAGGAAGGCATAGTACTTGTTAGGAATGTTGATTACTGAAACGACAGCAGTAATAATGTTGATAATATAGACACTGTCTATTAAGCATGCTAGAGATGGTAATTAGCAGAAAGAGCCCACATGATCCTTGGTGCACCATCTAACCTTGAGGAGCAGAAGTCATAGTCAAGTAGTCCTCATCTCCAGTTCTGATAAAATGAGTGTCTGCCCAACCCAAATTGTGGTGGGGTGACTGTAGAATCCAACTTTTGATTTCATGGGTCTAGATAACCCCTCATTTCAAGCCTTTACCTTGTATAACTAAGACCAAGTGAGAATTCAAAGAGAGTATAATATGTAATGTCTATCTGCTCAGGCAGTATGGATATGAGAGAACTTCAAAACCGGGATTGGGCGGGAATAGTGAGCACATATGTAAAAAAAATAAAAATATAAAAACTCTTTTAGTAGCACATTTGTTAAAAAAAAAACTATTTTAAAAACGTGTTCTCTCTAATTATAATTGCAGTATTAGCGTTAGCATTAGTATTCTGATACTGTGTATTTGACTTCATAATTATGAAGTTTTACCTTTTTTTTTTTTTTTTTTTTTTTTTTTTTTTTTTTTTTAGACAGTCTTGCTCTGTCACCCAGGCTAGGGTGCAGTGGCATGATCTCGGCTCACTGCAACCTCCACCTCCACCAAGCCCAGCTAATTTTTGTATTTTTAGTAGAGATGGGGTTTTATCATGTTGGCCATTCTAGTCTTGAACTCCTGACCTCAAGTGATCTGCCCACCTTGGCCTCCCAAAGTGCTGGGGTTACAGGTGTGAATCACTGTGCCCGGTCAAAGTTTTCTAATTCTATCATCCCACGTGTCCCTAGGAACTGAGATTCTTGGTATGGAATAAAGTTGTAATGTAAAAAATGTTATAAATAAAAGAGAGAAACTAACTAAACAACAGCAACAACAACAACCCTATATCCCTAAATTTGAATGAAAGTATCATAAGGCCTAGAACCCTAGAAACAATTACCAATCCAGTAAAAATGAGCACTGCTAGCACCCAGAAAACAGTCTTAAGATACAATTTCACTAAAAGAAAGCAGGCTTTTTGAGGGCAATGGCTGATTCTAGGTCTGAGGCAGGAGATTTACAAAATGAGCCTGGATAGCAAGGAAGCTATTAAAGATTACTAGAGTCATGTCAAAAGGACTTGGGAACTGACTAGAGTCTCTCTCTCAATGGCTAAAGACAGGATGATTGGAGCTTCAAAAAGTTCATATGGGAACTTCTGGTTTTCAGTCTGGTATGTAGGGAGCTTAGAAGTTGCTACCTTGTCCTAACAACTAGTCAAAAGCTTAAAAAACTGAAAAATCAGCCACTCTTCTTAGATCCATCAGAGAAGTGAGCTTAGGGGGCAAACGACTGCCCCCAAGAATGGAGAGAATGACAGACAGATACAGAAAATCATAACTGGCCAGAGACTCATGAGCAGAAAACACTATGAGAACCAGTGGCTGGGTAGGAAAATCCAAACTGTAATTGATGAATTGCTGGAAGCTCAGTGTGGATAAGCCTGAGAGATAACAATTCCAGGGGGATCCAATAATGCAGAGATTGGGGGTTGGGAGGAGAGACAATATTGTGAGATTTACCTCCTGAAGCTCTACTAAATTCTCACAATGAGTATCTCAGAAAAATTCCCTTGGGCTTCTGGTAGGGAGAGGGGAGAAGAAACCACTATAAAATATGCCAGAAGATTCTGTTTCTCCTAACAAAGTCTACCCTCAGGAGAAACTATTTTACCAGAGTCTAACCTCCTGGGGTTTTACCAGTGCTGAACCAATCTGGAGGAAGGGAAATAGCCACTTTCAGCTCTCTCTAGCCTTCCACATGGTGGAAGAGAAATACCCAACTCCCATCCCCTTTAGCAATCTTGTCCCAACTAAGGAGGGAAAAAGCAAAATGAAACTGAGGAGCACTGGTGAAGTTGATGTTCCAGGGGCACAGGATCACCAAAGACTGAGACCGAATCATAGGACTGTAGGACACTTTCCCTCCTCCCACACCTTACCATTAATTTACTAAAGGCCTGTATAGCACAGTTCCTTTTACTCAGCACATCATGTCTACCCTTCAACAAAAAAATGCAAGCATACTAAATAGCAAAAAACACAGTTGAAGAGACTAAACAAGTGTCAGAGTCAGATGTGGCAGAATGTTGGAATTATCAGACTAGGATTTATTTTAAAACTGTGATTAATGTGCTAAAGGTTTTGGTGAAAAAAGTAGACAAAATGCAAAAAAAAAAAAAAAAAAAAAAGATGGATAATGTAAGCAGAGAGATTGAAAGTCTAAGAAAGAATAACAAATTATAGAGATAAAAAACACTGCAACATAAATGAAGAATGCCTTTGATGGGCTTATAGTAGACTGGTCACAGCCAAGGTAAGAATCACTGAGCTTGAATGTATTACAATAGAAATTGCTAAAACTGAAAAGCAAAGAGGAAAAAAAGACTGAATAAAAAGACTAAGAACCATGGTACAGGTACACAGGGTGTGACATACATGTAACGGGAATATCAGAAGGAGTAAGAAAAGACAGAGATGAACAGAAGCAATATTGAAGCATTAATAACAGAATTTCCCCCAAATTAGTGTCGCACAACAAACCAGAGAACCAGGAAGTTCAGAGAACACTAAGTAGAATAAATGCAAAAAATCCCACTCTATCTAGACATATCATAGTCAAACTTCAGAAATCCAAAGATAAATAAAGATGTTCTCAGACAAGAAATTGAGGGAATTTGTTGCTAATATGCTTGCCTTGCAAGAAATGTTACAAGATGTTCTTCAGACGGAAGGAAAATGATACAGGTCAGAAAGAGATTTACATAAAGAAAGGAAGAATGTCAGAGAATAAACAAAAGTAAAGTAAAAACCTTTATTTTTCTTATTCTTAACTGATCTAGCAGATAAGTTTGTTCAAAATAATAATAGCAATAATGTACTTGGGGTTCTTGATATTTGAATATATAGGCACATCCTTACATATAAGTGAAATGAATGACAGCAATGATGCAAAGGTGGACAGGAGGAATTAGGATTATTTTGTTATTACTTGCACTACTTGTGAAGTGGTATATTGTTATTTGAAAGTGAACTTGGGCCAGGTGTGGTGGCTCATGCCTGCAATTCCAGCACTTTAGGGGACCAAGGTGGGAGGATCGCTTGAGGCCAGGAGTTTGAGGCCAGCTTGGGCAACATAGTGAGACCCCCATCTCTACAAAAACACTAAAAACATCAGCCAGGTGTGGTGATGTGCACCTGTGGTCTTAGCTACTCAGAAGGCTGAGGTGGGAAGATCACTTGGGCCCAGGAGGTCAAGACTGCAGTGTGCAGTGAGCCATAATTGTGCCAGTGCAATCCAGGCTTGGAGAAAGATATATAATGATAACACCAACTAATAGAAAATGAGAGTAGCTATACTAATTTCAGGCAGAGCAGATGTCAGAGCAAAGGAAATTATCAGAAATAATGTGCACTATTACAAAATGATAAGAGGGTCAAAATAGACAATCTGAATTGGCCTGTATCTATTACATAAATTGAATCAATAATTAATAACTTTCAACCAAAGTACCAGGCCCAGATGAGTTCATTGGTGAATTCTACCAAACACTTAAGGAAAAAAAATTATACAATTTTTTTTACACTACTCCAGGATGACATAACAATCCTTAATGGGGATGTACCTAACAGAGTGTCAAAATATGTGAGGCAAAAACTAGTAGAACTGCATTGAAAAGTAGATAAATCTACTATTATAGGTGGAAATTTTAACATCTCTCTATTAGAAGTGGGTAGATCTAGAAAGCAGAAGTCAGTAAGGACAAAATTGGACTCAACAGTGTCATCAGTCAACTGGATATAACTGACACCTGAGAACTGCTTCATCCAACAACAGCAACTACACATTCTTCTTAAGCTAACATAGAACATTCACTAAGATAGATCATATTCTGGGCCATAAAATGCATCTTAACAAATTTAAAAGAATAGAAATCATGCAATGTAAGCTCTCAAACTACAACGGAATTAAACTAGATATCAGTAACAGAAAGATAGGTGAAAAATCCAAAAATACTTGGAGATTAAACAGTAGACTTCCAAATAACACATGGCTCCAGGAAGAAATATCAAGAAATTAAAAAAATACTTAAATCAAATGAAAATGAAAACACAACTTATCAACATTTGTGGCATGTAAGTAAAGCAGTGCTTAGAGGGAAATATCTGGCACTGAATACATATATTAAGAATAAAAGATTAAAAGTCAATAATCTAAGCTAAAAGATTATTTCTAGAAGTAAACTAGAAAAAGAAGAGCAAATTACATCCAAAAACACAGCAAAGAAATAATAAAAATTACCTGGGCACAGTGGCTCATGCCTGTAATCCCAGCTACTTGGGACCCTGAGGAAGGAAGATTGCTTGAGGCCAGGAATTCGAAACCAGTCTGGGTGACAGAGCAAGGTCCCATCTTTAAAAAAGAAAAAGAAAAGAAATAATAAAAAATTAGAACAGAAATCAATGAAATTGGAAACAAAATTAATAGAGAAAAATCAACAAACCAGGGACTGTTTGTTTGAAAAGATCAATAAAATCAATAAGCCTCTAGCTAATAGAAAAAGGGAGAAGACACAGATTACTTACATCAGAAGTGAAAGGGGGGACATTACTAAAGATCCCATGGACATTGAAAGGATAATAAAGGAATACTGTGAATGACTCTGTCCCATAATTGACAACCTAGATGAAATGGACCAATTCCTTGAAAGATATGATCTACTAAAACTCACACAAGAAAAAATAGACAATCTGAATTGGCCTGTATCTATTACATAAATTGAATCAATAATTAATAACTTTCAATACAAAGTACCAGGCCCAGATGAGTTCATTGGTGAATTCTACCAAACATTTAAGCAAAAAAAATTATACAATTTTGTAAAAATTGTATAATTTTGCATAATTGTATAACTATACAATTTTTTTACAATCTCTTTCAAAACATAGAGGAGGGAATACTTCTTAACACACTCTATGAAGTCAGCATTACATTAATACCAAAACCAAACAAAGACAACACAAGGAAAGAAAACTACAGACCAATATCTCTCATTAATATAAATGTAAAAATCCTCAACAAAATATTAGCAAAATAAATTGAACAGTATGTAAGAAGAACCGTAAACCAAGACCAAGTGGAAAGTATCACAAGTATGCAAACTTGATTCAACTTCTGGAAAGCATTTAAGAGAAATCACATCGCCGGGTGTGGCAGCTCATGCCTATAATCCCAGCACTTTGGGAGGCCAAGGTGGGCAGATCACTTGAGGTCAGGAGTTCAAGACTAGAATTGCCAACATGGTAAAAACCCATCTCTATTCAAAATACAAAAAAAAAAAAAAATTAATCTGATGTGGTGGCACACACCTGTAATCCCAGCTACTTGGGAGACTGAGGTGAGAGAATCGCTTGAGCCCAGGAGGCAGAGGTTACAGTGAGCTAAGATCATGACACTGCCCTCCAGCCTGGGTAATGGAGCAAGACCCCGTCTGAAAAAAAAAAAATAATATAAAATAAGAAAATCACATGATCATATCAATAGATGCAGAAAAAGCATTTGACAAAATCCAATACCCACTCATGCTAAAAAACTCAGCAAACTAAGGATAGATGAAAACTTTCTCAACTTGATAAAGAACATCTACAAAAATTTATAGCTAACATCATGCTAATGGCAAGAAACCCGAAGCTTTCCTGCTAAGATCAGGAATAAGATAAAGATAAGGATGTCCCCCTCACAACTGCTTTTCTTTTCTTTCTCTTTTCTTTTCTTGTTTCTTTGGGTTTTTTGTTTTTTGTTTTTGTTTTAGTTTTGATGGAGTCCCACTCTGTTGCCCAGGCTGGAGTGCAGTGGCTCAATCTTGGCTAATTGCACCCTCCACCTTCCTGGTTCAAGCAATTCTTCTACCTCAGCCTCCCAAGTAGATGGGACTACAGGTACGTGCCACTATGCCCAGCTAATTTTTGTATTTTTTGGTAAAGACGGGGTTTCACCATGTTGGTCAGGCAAGTCTTGAACTTCTGACCTCAAGTGATTCACCTGCCTCAGCCTCCCAAAATGTTGGGATTACAAGCATGAGCCACTGCACCCAGCACAACTGCTTTTCAACACCATACTGGAAGTCCTAGCTAATGTAATAAGAAAAGGAAAGGAAATAAAGATATATGGATTGAGAAGGAAGAAGTAAAACTGTCTTTGCAGATGGCATGATCATCTATGTAGAAAATCAAAAGAATTGACAAAAATTACCCTCTTGGGTCTAATAAACAATTATAGCAAGGTTGCAGGATACAAGGTGAATATACAAAAGTGAATCAGTTTTCTTTTTTTTTTTTTTTTTTTTTTTTTGAGATGGAGTCTTGCTTTGTCACCTAGGCTGGAGTGCAGTGGTGTGATCTCAGCTCACTGCAACCTCTGTCTCCCAGGTTCAAGCGATTCTTCTGCCTCAGCCTCCCAAGTAGCTGGGATTACAGGCAAGTGCCACCACGCCCAGCTAATTTTTGTATTTTTAGTAGAGACAGGGTTTCACCATATTGGCCAGGCTGCTCTTGAGCTGCTGACCTCAGGTGATCCACCTACCTTGGCCTCCCAAAGTGCTGGGATTACAGGCATGAGCCACCGTGCCTGGGCTCAGTTTTCTATATACTAGCACTAAACAATGGAATTTAAAATTTAAAACATATTTATATTAGCATCCTCAAAAATGAAATAGGTATAAATCTAGCAAAATATGTACAACATCTATATGAGGAAAACTACAAAACTCTGATTAAAGATATCAAAAAGGAACTAAATAAATGGAGACATATTCCATATTCCTGGTTGGAAAGACCCAATATTGTTAAAATGTCAGTTCTTCCCAACTTGATCTATAGATTCAACACAATCCCAAGCAAAATCCCAGAAGTTACCTTGTGAGTATCTCTTATAGAAAGAGACAAAAGACTCAGAATAGTGAACACAATATTGAAGGAGAAGAACAAAGTTGGAGGACTGACACTAGCCAACTTCAGGACTTACTATAAAGTTATAGTAATCAAGACAGGGTGGGCCGGGCATGGTGGCTCATGCCTGTAATCCCAGCACTTTGGGAGGCCGAGGTGGGCAAATCATGATGTCAAGAGTTTGAGACACGCCTGACCAACATTGAGAATTGCTTGAATCCAGGAGGTGGAGGTTGCAGTGATCAGAGATCGCGCCACTGCACTCCAGCCTGGGCGACAGAGCAAGACTCCTTTTCAAAAAAAAAAGACTGTGTGGTATTGGCAAAGGAACAAAGGAAGAGACAAATCAATAGAAGAGAATAGAGAGCCTAGTAATAGACCCACTTAAATACAGTCAAAGACAAAGCAGCAAAGGCAACATAATGGAGCAAAGACAGTCATTAATCTAGTTGTCCTGGAACAAGTAGACAACCACATGCCAAGAAACAAAAAGCAAAACAAACAGAAAGAAAACCAAAATAACCTAGACACAGACTTACAGCTTTCACAAAAATTAACTCAAAATTGACCAGAGACCTAAATGCAAAACTATAAAACTCCTAGAAGATAACACAGAAGAAAATCTAGGTGACCTTGGATTTGGTGATGACTTTTTATATACAATACCAAAGGTACAATACCTGAAAGGAATAATTGATAAGCTGGGCTTCATTAAAATTAAAAGCTTCTGCTTTGCTAAAGATATTTCCAAAGGAACAAGAAGACAAGCCACACACTGGGAGAAAGTATTTGCAAGAGACATGTCTGATAAAGGTATTCTTTGTGTATTTTAAGTAAATACTGACAAATATTTTTTAAATTGTTAAATACTTACTTAAATATTTACTTAAAATAGGCCAGCCGCAGTGGCTCACACCTGTAATCCCAGCACTTTGGGAGGCCAAGGCAGGTGGATCTCTTGAGGTAAGGAGTTTGAGACCAGCCTGGCCAACATGGTGAAACCTCGTCTCTACTAAAAGTACAAAACTTTGGCTGGGCGCAGTGGCTCACACCTGTAATCCCAGCACTTTGGGAGGCCGAGGCGGGCAAATCATGAGGTCAGGAGATTGAGACCATCTGGCTAAGACGGTGAAACTCTGTCTCTACTAAAAAAAAATACAAAAAATTAGCCAGGCATGGTGGCAGGCGCCTGTAGTCCCAGTTACTTGGGAGGCTGAGGCAGGAGAATGGTGTGAACCCAGGACGCAGAGCTTGCAGTGAGCCAAAATCACACCACTACATTCCAACCGGGGCAACAGAGCAATACTCCATCTCAAAATAAATAAATAAATAAAAATAGTAAAATAAAAATACAAATACAAAAATTAGTCAGGTGTGGTGGTGTGCACCTGTAGTACCAACTATTTGGGAGGCTGAGGCAGGAGAATCGCTTGAACCCTGAAGGCGGAGGTTGCAGTGAGCTGAGACCGCACCACTGCATTCCATCCTGGGTGACAGAGTGAGACTCTGTCTCAAAAAAAACCAAAAACAAATATTTACTATTTACTTAAAATGTATGAAGAACTCTTAAAATTTAACAATAAGAAAAAAACCTCATTAAAAAATGGGTGAAAGATCTGAACTGACACCTTATGAGAGAAGATATACAGATGGTAAGTAATCCTATGAAAAGGTGTTCAACATCATATGTCATTAGGGAATTGCAAATTAAAACCACACATCATTAGAATGGCCAAAATCCCAAACACTGACAACACCAAATGCTGGTGAGAGTGTGGAATAACAGGAACTCTCATTCATTGCTGGTAGGAATGCAAAGTGGTATAGTCACTTTGAAAGACAGTTTGTCAATTTCTTACAAAATGAAGCATGCTTTTACCATACATTCAATCCATCATGCTCCTTCGTATTTGCCCAAATGAACTGAAAACTTATGTCTACACAAAAACCTGTAGAAAGATGTTAATAGCAGGTTTATTTATAACTGCCAAAGCTGAAAAGCAACCAAGATGTCTTTTGGTAGGTGAATGGATAAGCTATGGTACATCCAGACAATGGAATACTACTCGGTACTAAAAAGAAATGAGCTATCAAGCCCAGAAAAGACAGGGAGGAAACATAAATGCATATTAGTACAAAAAAAAAAAGCCAGTGTGAAAAGTGTACATACTGTACCAACTACAATCATGCATTGCTTAGTCACAGGGATACATTCTGAGAAATGCTTCATTAGGAGATTTCATCATTGTGCAAACATCGTAAGTTGTACTTACACAACCTAGATGGTATAGAAAATTACTCCTAGGCTACCAACCTGTACATCATGTTACTGTACTGAATACTGTAGACAACTGTAACACAATGGTAAGTATGTGTGACTAGAATGTCATTAATCCAGCCCATGACTATATTTGACATTCCTGAAAAGGCAAAACCACGGAGACAGTGAAAAGATGAGTGGTTGCCAAGGGATAAGGGAAAGGGAAGGATGAACAGATGGAGCATGGAGGATTTTGAAGGCAGTGAAATTACCCGGTATGATACTATAATGGTGGATACATGTCATTATACATTTGTTCAAATCCACAGCATACACACGAAGAATGAACCTTCATGTAAACTACGGACTTTGAGTGACAATAATGTGTCTATGTAAATTCATTGTAACAAATGTTCCGCTTTGGTATGGGATGTTTATAGTGGAGGAATTTGTGAATACGTGTGGACAGGGGATATATGCAAACTCTCTGTATCTCCTGCTCAATTTTGATGTGTCCCTAAAACTGCTCTAAAAACTAAAATGTATTAAATAAGTAAGAGTGATATGTACATGTGAGAGTACATATAACATTTTCCCAGCCTTTCTCCCCATCTGCCCCCTCACTTTTCCCTCCTGGCCTGGCCTCTCTTCCCCTGGTCCCATCCCTCACTTCTCATCGCCTTCCCATCCTTTCTCTTGCTTTTCTGTTTCTCCTCCCACCTGCTCCCTCCCTTCATCCTCCTGGTCCCTACCACCTGCTTCGCCCCCACCTCCATCCTCTCTTTTGCTACTCCCTTTCCACTTGCCCCCTTTTTTCTCCCCTCCAGCCCCTACCCACCCGCTTCTCACCTCCTCCATTCTCTTTAGTCTCCTCCTCGTTCCCCCAACACCAGCCTCCTTCCTTCTTCCCCTGGTCCTGCCCCTCACTTTCCCAAGCCCTGCCATCATTTCTACCTCCTTGCCCCCTTGCTGCTGTCTGGCGGAGCCTGCACCCTTTATTTCCTTCAGTTTCAAATTCTTCAATCCTATCTTGTAAAAAAAAAAAAAAAAAAAAAAGAGAGAGAGAATGAGAGTACACATAACTTTAATTAGTCTTTAATATACCACCTGCTTGGAAATTGTTTCTTTTTTCCTAATACATAGTGTTGAAATATTGGAACATTAAAAAATACAGAAATAGAATCTAATTTTGAGGCCCCCTTTGAGATCTTAAGGCTCAAACCTAAGGGTCTTGAAACTGACCCAATAGTCCCACAGACAGTTTTTTTGTATAAACATGGAAATTGACCATTCTGGTCTTAAAGCTGAAACTTCACATTCTTTTATCTGAGTTCCTTCCTCAGGAAAGGGACCCCAGGCCTCTCAGAAAGTATTAAAGAACTGAAACTCACCAGATCATCTCATCCAGACAGTGAGATGCCAGACCCCTCATACAGCATGAGTGCTTCCTTACCCCTCCCCTATTCCTACCCATAGTTACATTTCTTCCCTGCTACATAAGCCCCTAATTTTAGTTGGTTGGGGAGGTGGATTTGAGACTGATCTCCCATCTGCTTGGCTGCAGCACCCGATTAAGGCCTTCCTCTTTGGCAATAATCGTTTGGCAATAATTATTGTCTCTTTCTGTGTGGTGCGCAGCAGGACCTAGATGGAACCCCTGGTATTTTGGTAACACTCTTCCAAACATCAGATGCAAACTCCAGGCCTCCTTTACCCTGTTTAGCTATTGGGGGGCTATTCATAATGCTAATTTCAGAAGCTGAAAGTGTTTTCCAATCAATTCTAGCTTTTCTAAGAATACATTTTAAATCCAAATATGTTTCATTCTGGGAAAAGATAAATAAAGTGTTAAAATTTATCCCACTTGGTACATTCTTACTATATAGTCATGAAAATAAATGTGTTAGAAATGTGTATTTAGACATTGTGTATTAGATAAGTGTAATTGAAATGCTCGATCTTGAAAACGTCATGGTTAGTGACAATACCAAGTTGTCCAGTATTATGTATAGCATACTATTTTTGCATTTATTGATTTTTTAATGACATTATTTATGTAAGGTATAAAAACAACAGGAACTTATGGGGAAGGAAGGAGAGTAGGTGGGATGTAAATGGAAACATAAGGACTTCAACTCTATTTTCAAAGTTTTCAAAATAATATATTATGAAATTTCTTCTAATTTTCTCAAAGGGCCCTAAGTGGTAAAAGTTCCTTACCCTTGGTAGGGAAAGGAAGCGGAATCCTTTAGTTTAACTTGAACAGGACGGGCATTCTTTGCTCATCCATATTGTCCTTCTGTTGCCCAGACTTCACGATTAATTCCTTCCTCAAGTAGGGGACAACAAACGGGCATTCCTTCTCCTATGTTCAGGTGTATAATGGCCCTTGCTTTTGCTAGACTGTCTCTCCCTAACAACAGAGTGGGGCTTTCGGCATAATTAGAAAAGCATGTGAAAAGAGTAAAGTTTCCCAGTCACAACTTAGTGGCTGGGAGAAGTATCTATGGTGACTGGCTGTCCTAGGACCTCTCAGATAGTGAGATCTGGAGGACAGTTGTCTGGGACAGGAGAGTAAGATGGAGAAGGCCGTGCCAGTGTCCAGGAGACAGTTAACCTCCTGGCCCTCAATGGTCAAGCATACCCGGGGCTCTGTGAGTGTGATGGCATGGGCTGGCGCTTACCCCAGGCACCCTCAGTCCTGCTGCTGGATCATCTGGCTAGTGGCTTCTGACTCAGAGGACCTTCATCCTCTGGGTCAGTGGGCCTTCCAGTGATTCCCTTGACATAAGGGGCATGGACGAGGGGGCGGCTTACTTCTACTTGGACAATCTTTTTTAAAATGTCCTTGTAGACCGCACTGGAAGCAAGCCCTATTAGGCATTCGATTTGCCCAGCTTTTCCCTTTTCCAGAGCCTCCAAAGTCCAGTTGCCTGAGGGCCATGACAAAAGCGGTGGACTTTTTTTATCCCATTTGTCCTGTTCCACCTGCTCCTCCTGATCTCTATTATAAAAAAACGAGGTTGCCAAGTTCAATAGGGTTTCTAAGTTTTGCTCCGGGCCTAAGGCAGACTTTTGATGTTTGTTTTCTTTTTTCTTTTTTTTTTTTTTTTTTTTTTTTTTGAGACGGAGTCTGGCTCTGTCGCCCAGGCTGGAGTGCAGTGGCCGGATCTCAGCTCACTGCAAGCTCCGCCTCCCGGGTTCACGCCATTCTCCTGCCTCAGCCTCCCGAGTAGCTGGGACTACAGGCGCCCGCCACCTCGCCCGGCTAGTTTTTTGTATTTTTTGAGTAGAGACGGGGTTTCACCGTGTTAGCCAGGATGGTCTCGATCTCCTGACCTCGTGATCTGCCCGTCTCGGCCTCCCAAAGTGCTGGGATTACAGGCTTGAGCCACCGCGCCCGGCCTTGATGTTTGTTTTCTAATGTCTGCAGCTGACTGAGTGATAAACATCCTTTAGGATTAGTTGGCCTTCAATAGAGTCAGGTGACAGGGAGGTATGCTTCCTCAATGCCTCCCTTAGTCTCTCCAGAAAGGCAGTAGGATTTCCTTCCTTTCCCTGTGTTATAGTGGACATCATTGAATAATTCATAGGCTTAGGCCCAACAAGGACTCCAAAAGATTGTTAAGGACCTAAAAGCCCAAGACCTAGTAAAACCATGCAATAGCCCCTGCAATACTCCAATTTTAGGAGTACAGAAACCCAAAGGACAGTGGAAGCTAGTGCAAGATCTCAGGATTATCAATGAGGCCGTTGTCCTTCTATACCCAGTTGTCCCTAACCCTTATACTCTGCTTTCCCAAATACCAGAGGAAGCAGAGTGGTTTACAGTCCTGGACCTTAAGGACACCTTTTTCTGCATCCCTGTACATCCTGACTCTCAATTCTTGTTTGCCTTTGAAGATCCTTCGGACCCAACATCTCAACTCACCTGGACTGTTTTACCCCAAGGGTTCAGGGATAGCCCTCATCTATTTGTCCAGGAATTAGCCTAAGACTTGAGTCAGTTCTCATACCTGGACACTCTTGTCCTTTGGTACGTGGATGATTTACTTTTAGCCGCCCATTCGGAAACCTTGTGCCATCAAGCCACCCAAGCACTCTTTAATTTCGTCACCACCTGTGGCTACAGGTTTCCAAACCAAAGACTCAGCTCTGCTCACAGCAGTTTAAATACTTAGGGCAAAAATTATCCAAAGGCACCAGGGCCCTCAGTGAGGAACGTATCCAGCCCATAGTGGCTTATCCTCATCCCAAAACCCTACTAACTGTTGGATGTGTCTCTCCCTGCACTTCAGGCCATACATTTCAATCCCTGTACCTGAACAATGGAACAACTGCAGCACAAAAGTAAACACTACTTCCGTTTTAGTAGGACCTCTTGTTTCCAATCTGGAAATAACCCATACCTCAAACCTCACCTGTGTAAAATTTAGCAATATTATAGACACAACCAACTCTCAATGCATCAGGTGGGTAACTCCTCCCACACGAATAGTCTGCCTACCCTCAGGAGTATTTTTTTTTTCGTGGTACCTCAGCTTATCATTGTTTGAATGGCTCTTCAGAATCTGTGTGCTTCCTCTCATTCTTAGTGCCCCCGTGACCATCTACTCTGAACAAGATTTATACAATCATGTTGTACCTAAGCCCCACAACAAAAGAGTACCCATTCTTCCTTTTGTTATCAGAGCAGGAGTGGTAGGCAGTCTAGGTGCTGGAATTAGCAGTATCACAACCTCTACTCAGTTCTACTACAAAATACCTCAAGAATTAAATGGTGACATGGAATGGGTCTCTGACTCCCTGGTCACCTTGCAAGATCAACTTAACTCCCTAGCAGCAGTAGTCCTTCAAAACTGAAGAGTTTTAGACTTGCTAACTGCCAAAAGAGGGGGAACCTGTTTATTTTTAGGGGAAGAATGCTGTTATTATGTTAATCAATCTGGAATCGAGATTGATTAACCGAGAAAGTTAAAGAAATTCAAGATCGAATACAACATAGAGCAGAGGAGCTTCAAAACACTAGACACTGGGGCTTCCTCAGTCAATGCATGCCCTGGATTCTCCCCTTCTTAGGACCTCTAGCAGCTATAATATTGCTACTCCTCTTTGGACCCTGTATCTTTAACCTCCTAGTTAAGTTTGTCTCTTCCAGAATCGAAACTGTGAAACTACAAATGGTTCTTCAAATGGAGCCCCAGATGCAGTCCATGACTAAGATCTACCTCGGACTCCTGGACCAGCCTGCTAGCCCATACTCCAATGTTAATGACATCAAAGGCACCCCTCCTGAGGAAAGCTCAACTGCACAACCGCTACTACACCCCAATTCAGCAGGAAGCAGTTAGAGCAGTCATCAGCCAACCTCCCCAACAGCACTTGGGTTTTCCTGTTGAGAGGCGGAACAGAGAGACAGGACTAGCTGGATTTCCCAGGCCGACTAAGAATCCCTAAGCCTAGCTGGGAAGGTGACTGCTTCTACCTTTAAATATGGAGCTTGCAACTTAGCTCGCACCCAACCAACCAGATAGTAAAGGGAGCTTACTAACAGGAGATAAAGAAATAGCCAATCATCTATTACCTGAGAGCACAGCGGGAGGACAATGATAGGGATATAAACCCAGGCATTCGAGCTGGCAATGGCTACCCTCTTTGGGTCCCCTCCCTTTGTATGAGAGCTATGTTTTCACTCTATTAAATCTTGCAACTGCAAAAAAAAAAAAAAAAAAAAAAAAAGTTCCTTACCATTTCCTGACCATTTAGTAAGGTAATGTTTTCATCTGACTTTAAATTGCCTTTCTATTTCGTCTGACTTTAGATTGCATGCCCTAATTATGGAATTCTGAAGTTTGTGAATTTAATTTTTTCACTCTATCCTTATCACTGTGATTTTATAGGATGTAGCCAGAAAGAGTTTATTCAGAGTTCATCAGACCTAGGGTTAAATCCTAGTTGTATCAGTTGTTAGCTGTTTGGTGTTAAGCAAATTATTTAGTTCTGTTCTTTTGTCTGCAAAATGGTGGCAGCAAAAACATTCCTCTCTGGTTGGTGTGAGGTAATATGTAATAGTGATATGGAAGTGCTGGGAAGGGAAGAGTGTGGTCCCTTTAAAGGATACAGAATGGGGGTTGGGGAAGGGAAGCGCTGGGTAGAGGAGGGCATGGTCCCTGGCTAGGGTTCCACCCCCATGGACCTAGGTGAGGACAGGCATTTCCTGCCCAAATGTTGCATTTCCCAAGACCACCCTGGCCTGCCACAACCCCATCCTGTGCCTATAAAAATTCCCAAGACGCTAGCAGGCAGACACAGGCGGGGGGACATCAAGAGGAACACATCAGCGGAAGAAGACAGGAGTGGCTGGATGGTGAAAAGATGTCAAGGGGAGCACACTGGCAGAAGAGCACATCAATAGATGCTGGCATGCTGATAGACCATCAACAGGCAGGATGAGGCAGAGGTTTGCCCAGGGCAGTTGGAGGAGATCTGGGGCTGCCCAGCGGCCCAACTCCAGGGGAAAACCATCTCCCTTCTGGCTCCCCCACCGGATGAGAGCTACTTCCATTCAATAAAATCTTGCACTCATTCTCCAAGCCCACATGTGATCCAATTCTTCCAGTACACCGAGGCAGGAACCCAGGATACAGAAAGCCCTCTGTCCTTAAGACAAGTTAGAGGGTCTAATTGAGCTGGTTAACACAAGCGGCCTATAGGTGGCAAAACTAAAAGAGCACCC
This sequence comes from Macaca thibetana thibetana, assembly GCF_024542745.1. Lineage (NCBI taxonomy): Eukaryota > Metazoa > Chordata > Mammalia > Primates > Cercopithecidae > Macaca > Macaca thibetana. The sequence continues at coordinate 151,278,144 of NC_065578.1, forward strand.
TGTAACACACACCCACTGGGGCTTCAGCTGTAAACATTCACTCCTAGATGTTGCCTTGAGGTTGGAGCCCCACAGCCTGCCCGTCTGTATGCTCCCCTAGGAGTTTGTGCAGCGGGGCAGTGAAGAAGTGAGCCACACCCCCATCACACTCCCTGCAAGGGGGACAAGGGAACTTTTCCCGTTTCAACAGTGGCTGGCATAAAGCTAGTACTCAATAAATGCTAGCTTCTTTAAGACTTAAATCATATTCTTCTTCAGTCCTTGAACTTTTTCAGATAAATAAATGACTGAATTCCAAGAGAAATATATAGTCTGAACATAGTAGGTACACTGAGGCAGCTGGCTAAAAGTTTTACAGGGAAGTTTAAGTGATATGATAAAAATTACAGTTCATGGATAAGTATATTTTAGGGATTAAACAAAAAATAAGTGAATATTTCCAAACACACCATTGAAGAGGAAGCTTGCATATTGTAAAATGTGTGATGTAAGCAATTAAGTGGTTTCTACCAGCTTCAAAATACATCAACTGATTTAGTTATGTCATATGACACATCCCATAGATTACCTGTATTAACTGGGAAATAAATGTTATGATCCAGAGTTACTAAGAATGAAATGGTTGGGGGGAAAGGTGGGAAACTGCCTAAGTTATTAAAAAATATGAAGGTGTGTCGTGGTTTTCAATGTAATAGCAGTTGTGGTTAATATGTGATCATATTCTAAAGTAATTAGGCAATAGTTAAAGAAGCCCCTTAACAAATTACAATCAATCAGAACATTCAGGAGAGAAGTCTTGTTGTTGTTGTTGTTTTTACTATTTTATATTCTGAGGCTTCTTAGAGCGGAAAGTGGCTAGTCAAATATCTCTCGAAGTAGTCAAATATTTCTTAAGTGTGGTTTGTCTCTCCAACAAGAAGCAAGTGGATATCAAGTGTCTCCAGAGACAACACTCTGAAAAGGACATATCATTTATGTGAGATTCCAGTCAGAAATGCATAACCTGAATCTAATCAACAGACAATGTCGGCCAAACACACAATAAGAGATGGTATATAAAAGAATTGGTTTTTATTCTTTAAAATATGTCAATGTCATAGAGAACAAAGATAGACTGAGGCACTGTTCCAGACTGAAGGAGAAAAAAGGAATGTCATTCTAAATATAACATGTGATCCTGGATTGAATCCTGTATGGGGAAAAAAAAAGTAGCTATAAAAGGCATTATTGAGACAATTGATAAAATTGTAATATGTGTTATATATTAGATAAAAGTATTTTATTAATGTTAAATTCACTGAATTTAATAACTGAACAGTGGTTGTGTAAAGAGAATATCCTTATTCTTAGGAAATATACACTGAAGTTTTAAAGGCTATAGAGATGATATGTAACCTACTCTCAAATAATTTAGGAAAACATTTATATATATAGAGAGAGAAAAAGATTGATAAAGCAAATATAGCAAAATATTTAAAATTGATGAATCTTGGTAAAGCATATGTGAAAAATTCGGGATTGTTTTCCCAACTTTTCTGTAAATTTGAGATTATATCAAAATAAAAAGTTAGTTTTAACAAGTATCCCCGAGTCACCTGAATCAGAATACTGGAGTATTTGCTACAGATGCAGATTCATGGGACCTGCCACTGACTACTGAATCAGAAATTCAGGGAGTGTGGACAGGAGAGGTTAGAGCCTGGCAATTCTCATTTACAAAAACATTCTTGGTGATTGTAATGTATACTGAAGTTTGAAAAACATTGGGAGTGTACTTTAATTAAAAATCGGTTATGACCAGGTGTGGTAGCTCACACTTGTAATCCCAGCACTTTGGGAGGCTGAGGTGGGCAGATTACCTGAGGTCAGGAGTCCAAGACCAGCCTAGCTAATATGGTGAAACCCCATCTCTACCAAAAATACAAAAAAATAGCTGGGTGTGGTGACACACACCTGTAGTTTCAGCTACTTGGGAGGCTGAAGCAGGAGAATTGCTTGAGCCTGGGAGGCAGAGGCTTCAGAGAGCTGAGATCGCACCACTGCACTCCAGCCTGGGTGACACAGCAAGATTCTGTCAAAAAAAAAAAAAGTTATAATGTACCTGGGTACAGTGGCTCATGCCTGTAATCCCAGCACTTTGGGAGGCTGAGGAAGGAGGATCCCTTGAGCCCAGGAGTTCAAGACCAATCTGGGCAACACAGAGAGACCCTGTCTCAAAAACAAACAAAAGAATCATAATTATAATGCTTTCATTAGCCAATGCATTTTCTTTTCATCTTAAACAAAATTTTAAAACTCGAAACCTTTTAATCTTTATTCCATCTCTTATTTTTTAAATTTTTTTATTTTAAAAAGAAAAAAATTAAATTTTCTAATTGTCCACCTACCCTCCTTCAAGCCAATGCATTTTCTTAGCTTAATCAACTAAATGCCTTGAAGGATACTACCAATAGCTAAAATGTATCATGTGTTTATCATGTGGTAAGCACCATACATATTTCATTCAATTCTCACAATAATTCCTATGAATTGCTATAATTATACTCCTTACAGATAAGGAAATGGGGTTACATAAATTGCCAAGGTCATATAGCTATTAAGGGATAAATCCAGGATTGGAACCCAAGGACAATCTGACTCTAGGGCCCTACTTCTGCCACTCTGCTTTTGAGCCTTGCTAGGAAACCACATGGTAAGGTTATTGCCTTTGGCTATTATAAAATTGACATGTTATTTATCTCTTTTAAAGTCAGCCTTTAATTGCATATTAAAGAAGAAAGCAGTGGTGCAGCTAATACAATGGATGTTATGATAAGGCATAGAATTCCCTCCCTCCGCCCCCCCCACCCCCACTAATCTTCCATCCTGGTGACAAAGCCTTGGCTCTGTGATTAAGATAAGGCTATACAGCCTGTTGTTTCTTCCTGAGCACTACTATGATTTTCCCATCACAGATCCTTAGATACTCTTCAGCCTGCAAGTACTAGGCTGGGTGAGATCTGGGTATACCTTCTTTAGAGATCCACCCTTGGCATTGGAGGATTTCTTCAATGAAGTAGAACGTCATCACAGTTTTAAACTAGGAAAGGAATTGTCCCCAGTGAAACCCAGGAAGTGACTTGACTAAAATAAAAAGTAAGCGTTGCCCCAGGGCCTCTTCTGGTACCTCTATTCTTCTGAGTTGCAGTTCTCTGCAACAGTCATTCCACAGAGAAAAGCCTGAGGTAGCTCACTGGACTCTCAACAATAAGCCTGTGAATTGAGTTGGGTGAGCTTTAGTCTCACTGATAATATGGATAGAGCTGGATTGAAAACCAGCCTCCCAATTCCAGAGGCCAAGCTCTTCCATAAACCACAATGCCTCCTGAATAAAAGAGATCAATACTGAAAGTTTGTTGGAATCATGGTCTCATGTGTTTGTGCAGATTGATAAGTGCAACCCTTGCGGTAAAAAGTAAAACATGTTTTTTCAGCTGTGGCCAGCTGAAATGTAATATGTAAAGAGTTAGTAATAATTTTTATTAGGGGATTCATCTTTTCTAATGAGAAAAAAGAAAAGCTTTCAGCAAAAAACACATCACTATTTTGAAAAGATTGATGAAGCACCCCCAGCTCAGCCCCACCACAGTTGTTGTAATCCTCCATAAGAACCTTCAGGTTGCAGGTGACATAACCTTATATAAAAAAATCCTAAGAAAGCCACTTAAAAACCATAAGAACTGATAAATGAGTTCAGCAAAGTTGAAGGATACAAGATTGATATACAGAAATTATTTATATTTCCATATGCTTGCTATGAAAACTGTGAAAATGAAATTAGGAAACCAATTCTATATATAACAGCATCAAGAAGAATAAAACACTTAGGAATAAATTTAATAAAAGATGTATAAAACCTGTATTCTGAAAACTACAAAATATTGTTGAAAGAAATCAAATAAGACAAAAAAAGAAAAGATTTAATATTGTTAAGATGGCAATACTCCCCAGAGCACTATAGATATAACACAATCCTTACCATAATTCTCTCTGGCCTCTTTACAGAAATCAACCAGCCGATCCTAAAATTAATATGGTAATTCAAGGGACCCAGAATAGCCAAGCAATTTTGAAGAAGAAGAAAAAAGTTGGAGGACTCACATATTGTGATTTTAAAACTTACTATGAAGCTACAGTAATCAAAACAGTATGGTACTGGCATAAGGAGAGATAGTTCATGCAGATTAATGGATAGAATTGCGAGACCACAAATAAGTCCTCACATCTATGGTCAATGAATTTTGACAAGGGTTTTAAGACCATCCAATGGAGAAAAGATAGTATTTTTAACAAGTGGTACTGGGAAAACTAAATACCCATATGCAAAAGAACAAAGTTGGATACCTCCCTATCTTGTACCACATATAAAAATTTATTCAAAATGTAGGACTAAAACTGAAAGTCTTAGAAAATGTAGCTGTAACTCTTTGTGATCTTGAATTAAGCAATGCTTTCCTAGATATGACACCAAAAGCACAAACAACAACAACAAAATATAAATTGGACATCATTAAAATTAGAAGTTTTGTGCTTTACCCCCCAAAAAGTGAAAAGAAGCCAGGAGTGGTGGCTCATGCCTGTAATCCCAGCACTTTGGGAGGCCAAGGTTAGAGGGTCGCTCGAGTCCAGGAGTTCGAAACCAGCCTGAGTAACATAGCAAGACCTCGTCTCTACCAAAAAAAAAAAAAAAAGTAGCCCAGTGTGGTGGTGTGCACTTGTGGTCCTAGCCACTCAGGAGGCTGAGGTAGGAGGATAGCTTGAGCCCAGGAGGTTGAGGGTACACTGAGCTGTGATTGTGCCACTGCACTCCAGCCTGAGTGATAGAGCAAGACTCTGTCTCAAAAAAAAAAAAAAGAAAAAAGAAAAAGAAAAAGAAAAAGAAAAAGAAAGAAAGAAAGAAAGAAAATAATGTGAAAAGAAAATCTGCAGAATGGGAGAAAATATTTGCCATATATACCTGATAAAGAAATTGCATTTAGAATATATAGGATATTACAACTCAGCAGTAAAAAGATAATCCAATTAAAACAAAGCATCTCAATAGAGATTTCTCCAAATAAAATATACAAGGCCAGATGCAGTGGCTCACGCCTGTAATCCCAGCACTTTGGGAGGCCTAGGTGGGCAGATCATGAGATCAGGAGTTTGGAATCAGCCTGGCCAACATAGTGAAACCCCGTCTCTACTAAAAATACAAAAATTAGCCAGGCATGGTAGTGTGCGCCTATAGTCCCAGCTACTCAGAAGGCTGAGGCAGGAGAATCTCTTGAACCCGGGAGGTGGAGGTTGTGGTGAGCTGAGATCATGCCACTACACTCCAGCCTGGGCAACAAAGTAAGACTCCGTCTCAAAAAAAAAAAATAGTAATGCAAAATGGGGACATATTAGGCCATTCTTACATTGCTATAAATAAATATCTGAGACTAGGTAATTTATAAAGAAAAGAAGTTTAACTGGCTCATGTTTCTAAAGGCTTTACAGAAAGCACGGTTCTGGCATCTGCCTGGCTTCTAGGGAAGACTCAGGAAGCCTACAATCATGGTGAAGGTGAAGGGGGAGCAGGCATGTCACATGGCAAAAGCAGGAGCAGGCAAGGTGGGGAAGGGTGCCAATGCACTTTTAAAGACTAGATCTCTTGTGAACATAGTGTGAGAGCTCACTTATCACCAAGGAGATGGCCCAAGCCATTCATGAGAGATCCACCCCAGTGATCCAAACACCTCCCATGAGGCCCCACCTCCAATACTGGGGATTATATCTCAACATGAAATTTGGGTAGGGACAAATACCCAAAATCTCTTTTTTTTTTTTTTGAGACAGAGTCTTGCTCTGTTGCCCAGGCTGGAGTGCAGTGGTGCCATCTCAGCTCACAGCAACCTTCACCTCCCAGGTTCAAGAAATTCTGCTTTGGCCTCCCAAAGTGCTGGGATTACAGGCATGAGCCATCATGCGCGGCCAAACTCTATCAGAGGAAATTTCTAGTAACTCTTTTGCTTAATGTGTCTTAAGATGCATGAATTACAACTTATCTAGTTGATCAAAAACTCATAAAGATGGTTGAAAATAGGTTTCCAGTTGGGGGTCAGAAGACAAGTCCTTTTGTTGAGACTGAGGAGAGAAAATTTAGATTGAAGTTTAAAGTAAAGAAGACATCGTATTTGAAATGAGACAAATAGGATGGGAAGCTGATCAAGGAGCTATAAAAGGCTTTCCAAGTCACTCAGGGCCTAATCGAGTTTGGAAGCCATATTGTATTGTGTTGCCCTTCTGTACAGAGTTGTGTGATTTTTTTCAACTGAGCCCAACATCCCTATATGAGTATGACAAAAAAGGAAAATGGATTCAGGGCCATCTCTCATATTGTAGTGCAGGTGTAATATAAAGACTAGGGGAGACTGGGTGCGGTGGCTCACGCCTGTAATCCCAGCACTTTAGGAGGCTGAGATGGGTGGATCATTTGAGATCAGGAGTTTGAGACCAGCCTGGCCAACATGTTGAAACCCCATCTCTACTAAAAATACAAAAAATTAGCTGGGTGTGGTGGCGGGCGCCTGTAATGCCAGCTACTCAGGAGGCTGAGGCAGGAGTATCTCTTGAACCCAGGAGGCAGAGGTTGCAGTGAGCCAAGATCACGGCACTGCACTCCAACCTGGGCAACAGAACAAGACTTTGTCTCAAAAAAAATAGACTAGGGAACAGGTAAGTTAAAGGAAATAGTGAGTTATTAAAGTGACAAGTGAGGTAATAAAAGCCCAGGGGAGAGATAGGGAGTGGGAGAAAGAAGAGTAGGGTGTTTCAAGGTAGCAACAGTGAGGGAGTAAGAAATAGAAGACCAGGAGGCTGTGGTCAGAGGCCTGAATAATGGAGCTTAAGATTTCATAATCAAAGCAGTTCTGGGTGGTGACCAGGTCCAAGGTGACCCTGAGAGTGGATGCTATATAATTCCTAAATCTGTTTCTTTGGAGCCCCTAGATGGTGGGGCGTCCTTTTAGCTTTTTGACTTAATCAATTATGCCAGAGCTGGAGGCTGGATTTATCACCACCTTTTAAAAGTAGAGAGAAACATATCTGCCCTTGTCATATATGCAAGTAATCTAAATGTATACTGGTCACAATCATAAGATTTTCAGAATAATTTCATTCATATTATTTTTCATGTATTTTACAATAAAGTTAATTCAAGCTAAAGTGACTAAATGCTGCAGGATGAAATTGGGCTATTTTATAGTAATACATAATAACATTAAGATGTGCTAATTATTATGTTGCAAAGAAAATATATATGTATTTCATTGACGTAAACAGTACAAAGAAGTACTCCTGTGGGCTTATTACAGATTAAATATATTAAATTAAATATAGATTAAATAAATACAAATGGAGAAAAAGAAAGCAAAAAAGTAATTTAAGTGTAAATTTTTATTCTACACAAAGCTTTTTTATTATTGTTTGCTTGGCTCAACCTCTTAATGGTAAAGCCACTAATTAGTTTTATGGTGCAAAAAGAGTGTTGCAATTAAAAAAGTATTCAAAAGGTCTTCCAAAAGTTCACGAAAAATGCATATTATGAAAAACTATGCATGAATTTCAAAACTTTTTTTCACTGAAACAAACTTGTACTAACTTGTTTGTGTCTGAACAGGATCGAGTTTGAGGCACTAAGAAGGCTAACACATCAGTTTGATTTTCTCAAAATCCCAGTGAAAAAATGAAAACAAATCAGTTTGAAAAGAGCCCCTAGTGGAGCAAATTCTGCTAAAATGAAGCAAAAAGGAACCTCAAATTTATGGTGAAGCTTGAGTGGAAGAATGTTGTTGAAATCATTGATGCCTTATCAAAAGTTTATGGTGACAATGCCCCAAAGAAATCAGCAATTTACAAGTGGATAGCTCATGTTATGAATAAGAAGGGTTGAGACGATGTTGAAGACAAAGCCCACAGTGGCAGACCATCCATGTCAATTTTCAAGGAAAAAATAATCTTGTTCATGCTGTAATTGAAAAGGACCAATGATTAACAGCGCAAACAATAGCCAACACCATAGACGTCGCAACTGGTCTGGCTTACATAATTCTGGCTGAAAAATTAAAGCTGGCCAGGTGTGGTGGCTCATGCTTATAATCCCACACTCTGGGAGGCCAAGGTGGGTGGATCACTTGAGGTCAGGAGTTTGAGACCAGCCTGATCAATATGGTGAAACTCCGTCTCTACTAAAAATACAAAAAGTAGCCAGGCGTGGTGGTATGTGCCTGTAGTCCCAGCTACTGGGGAGGCTGAGACAGCAGAATTGCTGGAACCTGGGAGGCAGAGGTTGCAGTGAGCTGAGATCACACCACTGTACTCCAGCCTGGGTGACAGAGCAGGACTCCATCAAAAAAAAAAAAAAAAAATTAAAGTTGAGCAAACTTTCCACTCAATGGGTGCCAAAACTGTTGTGCTCAGATCAGCTGCAGACAAGAGCAGAGCTTTTGAAGGAAATTTTAAATAAGTGGGATCAATATCCTGAAGGATTTCTTTGAAAAATTGTAACCAGAGATGAAATATGGCTTTACTAGTATGACCTTGAAGACAAAGCACAATCAAAGCAATGGCTGCTAAGAGGTTAAAGTGGTCCAGTCAAGGCAAGAGCAGACTAGTCAAGAGTAAAGGTCAGGCCGGGCACAGTGGCTCACGCCTGTAATCCCAGTACTTTGCGGGGCTGAGGCAGGTGGATCATGAAGTCAGGAGTTCAAGACCAGCCTGGCCAAGGTGGTGAAACCCCTGTCTCCATTAAAAAAAAAAAAAAAATTAGCTAGGCATGGTGGCAGGCACCTGTAATCCCAGCTACTCGGGAGGTTGAGGCAAAGAATTGCTTGAACCTGGGAGGTGGAGGTTGCAGTGAGCCGAGATTGCCCCACTGTACTCCAGCTTGGGCTACAGAGTGAGACTCCATCTCAAAAAAAAAGAGTAAAGATCATGGCAACAGTTTCCTGGGATCCTCAATGCATTTTGCTTGTTGACTTCCTGGGGGGCCAAAAGAATGACAACGTTTATATATGATGAGAATGTTTAGAGATAGCTAAAGCTTTAGTAGAAAAATGCCTAGGAAAGCTTCACGAGAGAGTACTTCTCCACCACAACAATGCTTCCGCTCATTCCATTCATCAAACATGGGCAATTTTGTGAGAGTTTTGATGGGAAATCTTTAGACATCCACCTTACATTCCTGATTTGGCTCCTTCTGACTTGTTTTTGTTTCCTAACCTTTAACAATCTTAGGGCACCCATTTTCTTCAGTTAATAATGTAAAAAGACTGCATTGACATGGTTAAGTTCCCAGGACCCTCAGTTCTTTAGAGGTGGACAAAATGGCTGGTATCATCACTGATAAAAGTGTCTTGAATGTGATGGAGTTTATTTTGAGAAATAGAGTTTGTATGTTTTATTTTATCTTTTAATTCCATTTTTCTATGAACTTTTTGCAGTCCCCTCATATACGCTGTTTGTTATACTGATTAAAAAGGTAAAACATATTCAAAGAATGTTAAAGCTATTACAAAACCACAATGATAACCATAAGTAAACAATAATTTCCTTCACTATGTTTAGTGCATGAGTTTAGAAATCTGATAGAACAAATGAATATTTGCAAGTGTGTCCAGAAGCACAGTTCTCATACCAATAAAACCTAGATAAGTAGCTCATGGAAACAACTGGAACACTTACTAGCAGGAGGAAAAAACATTTTAGAGCATATCTAGGTGAAAGATTTTCTTGGCTTCATTTCTAGCGAATCTGTGTGGGGTTAGGTGTGGTTGTTAGGCTATAAAGAAGATCATTTTCCTTGGGGAACACATTGATCTGAGGTGGTTGAAATGCCTAAAGGCAGCAAGTTAAAGAGACATAACTTTTCTTTATAGCCTTTGATTTTGGAAACTAAGGTTCAGACCAGAGAGTTTATTTGAGCATACCTCGTTTTATTGCACTTCACTTTATTGTGCTTTGCAGATACTGTGCTTTTTACAAATTGAAGGTTTGTGGCAACACTGTGTTGAGCAAGTCTTTACAAATTGAAGGTTTGTGGCAGTGCTGCGTTGAGCAAGTCTAACAGTGCCATTTTTCCAACAGCATGTGCTCACTTCTTGTCTCTGTGTCACATTTTGGGAATCCTCACAATATTTTCAACTTTTTCATTATTATTATATCTGTAATGGTAATCTGTGTTCAGTGATCTTTGATGTTACTATTGTAATTGTTTTGGGGTTCCAGGAACCTTGTCCATAGAGGGTGGGTGAACTTAATCGATAAACGTGTGTGTTCTGTTCATTCCACCAACTGGCCATTCACATCTTTCTTCCTCTCCTTGAGCCTCCCTATTCCTTGAGGCATAACAATATTGAAATTAGACCAATAACCTACAATGGCCTCTAAGTGAAAGTGAAAGGAAGAGTTGCATTTTTCACTTTAAATCAAAAGCTAGACATAATGAAGCTTAGTGAGGAAGGCAGATTGAAAGCCAAGACAGGCCAAAAACTAGGCCTTTTGCACCAGTTACCCAGGTTGTGACTGCATAGAAAAAGTTATTGAAGGAAATTAAAAGTGCTACTATAGTGAACACATGAATAAGGAAGCAAAACAGCCTTACTGCAGATAGGGAGAAAGTTTTAGTGGTCTAGATGGATCAAATTAGCCACAACATTTACTTAAGCTAAAGTCTAATTCAGAGCAAGGCCCTAACTCTTTAATTCGATGAAGGTTGAGACAGGTGAGGAAGCTGCAAAAGAAAAGTTGGAAGCTAGTAGAGGTTGGTTCATGAGGTTTAAGGAAAGAAGCCATTTCCATAACATAAAGTGCAAAGTGAAGCAGCAAGTGCTGATGCAGAAACTGCAGCAAGTTATCCAGAAGATCTAGCTAGGATCATTGGTGAAGGGGGCTACACTACACCCTAGATTTTCAGTGTAGACAGAATAGCTTCATATTGGGAGGAGATGCCGTCTAGAACTTTCACAGCTAGAGAGAAGTCAATGCCTGACTTCAAAGCTTCAAAGAATGGCTAAGGCTCTTGTTAGAGACTAATGTAACTGATGACTTGGCAGAACCCAATACTCATTTACCATTCTGAAAATTCTAGCCCTTAAGAATTACGCTAAATTGACTCTTTCTATGCTCAATGGGACAACAAAGCGCGGATGACAGTGCATGTATTTATAACATAGCTTACTAAATATTTTACTGCTCAGAAAAAAAAAATCATTTCAAAATATTACTGTTCATTGACAATGCACCTGAGCATCCAAGAGCTCTGATGGAGAGGTACAAGAAGATTAATGTTGTTTTCTTGCCTGCTAACAAAGTATCCATTCTGCAGCCCATGGATCATGGAGTAATTTTGACTTTCACGTGCTATTATTGTAGAGAAATATATTTCATAAGGCTATATCTACTATGGATAGTGATTCCTCTGATGGATTGGATTAGGGCAAAGTAAATTGAAAATCTTCTGGGAAGGATTCACCATTCTGCATGCCATTACGAATGTGATTCGTGGGAGGAGGTCAAAATATCCACATTAGCAGGAGTTTGGAAGAAGTTGATTCCAACCCTCATGGATGACTTTGAGGGATTTAAATCTTCAATGGAGGAAGTCATTGCAGACATGGTAGAAATAGCAAGGGAACTAGCCTGAAGATGTGACTGAATTGTCACAATCTCACGATCAAACTTGAATGGATGAGGAATTGCTTCTTATGGATGAGCAAAGAAAGTAATTGTTTGAGATGAAATATACTTCTCCTGGTGAAGATGCTGAGAACATTGTCAAGATGACAACAAAGGGTTTAGAATATTACATAACTTAGTTGATAAAGCAGCGTCAGGGTTTGAGAGGACTGACTCCAATTTTTAAAGAAGTTCCACTATGAGTAAAATGCTATTTAACAGCATAGCATACTACAGGGAAATCTTTCATGAAAGGAAGAGTCAATCAATGCTGCAAAATTCATAGTTGTCTTTTTTTTTTTTGAGACGGAGTCTTGCTCTGTTGCCCAGGCTGGAGTGCAGTGGCGCGATCTTGGTCATTGCAACCTCTGCCCCTTCAGGTTTAAGCAATTCTCTGCCTCAGCCTCCGGAGTAGCTGGGATTACAGGCGCGTGCCACCACGCCCAGCTAATTTCTTTGTATTTTTAGTAGAGACGGCGTCAGCTTGGCCAGCCTGTCTTGAACTCCTGACCTCGTGATCCACCTGCTTCAGCCTCCCAAAGTGCTGGGATTACAGGTGTAAGCCATGGCACCTGGCCCATAGTTGTCTTATTTTAAGAAATTGCCACAGCACCTCAACCTCCAGCAACCCTCACTGTGATCAACCAGTAGCCATTCAACATGGAGGCAAGACCATTCACCAGCAAAAAATTACAACTTACTGAAGACTCATAACTGTTAGCATTTTTCAACAACAAAGTATTTTTAAATTAAGGTTTGTATTTTTTTAAGACATAATGCTACTTTACACTTAATAGACTCCAGCATAATGTAAACATAACTTTTATATGCACTGAGAACAAAAAATATTTTATCACTCACTTTATTGCAGTGGTGTGGAACCAAAATTGCATTATCTCAGAGGTACGCTTGTACTTTGGATAAGGCAAAATCCTCTTACATAGACCCCAGTATTTTAGTGCTCAAGAGTATATAGAGTAGTCCTATGTAGAATTTGAATCTAGATTTCCCTCTTGTATTTGAATTAATCCATGCAGTCTTAGAAGTAGCATTTCCATCTCTCACTATGTCCTGCCAATTTTACCCCTGCCAATTTTACCCCTAAACTTCTCTCAAGCCCATCCTTTTTTCCTCAACTCCACAATCATCACCCTAGCCCAAGCTACCATCCTCTCTTGTCTGGATACTGCAATAATCTCCTGTCTTATCAATTGCACTTCTTCCTTCCTACAGAAAAAATCAGATCATATAACTACAAGGGTGACCAATCCCTTGGTTTGCCTGGGGCTGCTCCAATTTTAGAACTGAAAGTCTCACATCCCTCAGTCCTAGGCAAACTGGGATGGTTGGACACCCTAGGATTCTGCTCAAAACCTGCCAGCACCTTCCAGTCATCCTTGGAATAAAACCCTTTATGATGGTCTGCGAGGCCCCATAGAGTGTATCTCTTGCCTACCTCTCCAGCTCATCTCAGACTAGGCTCCCCTTGGACTCACCACTGTGGGTGCATTAGTTTTATCTTAATTTTGAGAATTCATTGTGATCTTTTTCACCACATGAACTTTGCCCTTCATTTCCCTTCAGAGGATGTACTTTCTGCCTCTCTTAGTTAACTCAGGTTCATCCTTCATATCCCAGCTTAATTGCACTTCACTACATTAGGTTCCTGTAATACAAGCTCTCAGAATATTTTGTTCCTTTCCCTCAGGTCATGTACCTTAGTTTGTCATTCTATAATTTTCCATTAGTAGTTTTATGTTTGACTCCCATACCAGCCTGTAAACTCTTTGAGCGTAAGAACCATGTGTGTTTTGTTTATCACTGTGGATTTGACTCCTAGAATGTGCCTGGCACATCTAAAAAGGGGTTCAATAAATATCCACTTCAGTTCCACTGCTAATGCCACAGGCCAGACTTGAGATTTCTGAGACATTTCCCCACTTCTAATCTATTCACCTTCCAAATCATAATACCCACTAGTGTCATGGTAATCTTCTAGATGTGGATATCCTTCTAGATGTGGATTTCCACGGATATCACTGTGTCCCATATTGGTCTGCTGATGTGCCCCTGTATATACTTAGAAAAGGTACATTTATTAAGAGTATTCTATGCACTAGCACTGTGCTAAATACTTAATATATTTAATATAATTTGCACCTCACAATTACCCTTGAGGGACATTCTTCCTGTTTTACACAAGAGGAGACAAAGGCTTAGAGAGATTAGGTAACTAATCCATTACCACATGGAGTTTATATGAGATGCAACCAGAATGGTGCCTGATGCATAATCCCTTACATTTTTGTCTTTCAATTGCATGTTTTATTAGTTATAATTAGGCTTGGCTATACATGACAAAGTACAATAGTGGCTTATGCAAGATAGAAAATTACATCTCTCTCATGGTTTCCCTCTGGTCTCTTCTGTTAAAGAGACCAGAGGAAAGCAGTCCAGGGTTAGGATGACCTGATCATCAGGGATCTACACATGTGCTGTTTGCTCTCCCTAGCTTGTGACTTCCATCTTAGGTCCAAAATGGCTACCTGGGCTCCAATTTCCTAATCCCTATTTAGTTAACAGGAAAAAGGAAGATGTGTCTCTCATCCTCTAAGGATACCTTAGAGAAGTCACAGCTTCTGTTTATATTTCATTGGCCAGATTATAGTCATATGATCAGACCTTACCGCAAAAGATTCTGGGAAATGTAGTCCATGCTTTTGTTGTCCATAGGCTGAACTTAAAAAAAATCCTCCTATAAGGAAGAAAGAAAGAATGGATATTGGGAGAAATAACAGCATCTGCAAAACACACGCTAGAGCAAGTTCTACTTAGGACTTTCAAAATTATCTACAATTTAGTTTCATTCTACGTAATGTTCTAGTTTTCCACCTCTCACTCACTTTAAACCATTGCCACAATGGGCCACTAACCTCTCTGTTTCCTAGACATATCAAACTCATTTTCGATTTTACTCTCCTTGCTTTTTCTCCTACTTGGGAGGGCTTCCTGTCAACCTACATAAATTCTACCCACACTTTACTGATTAGCTCATTAAAAGTTTCCTCTATATTAGCTTTCTGTCCCCCAAATAGAGTGGAAGAAGCAAAGTTCTGGGTACATAGCAAACACCTAGTAAATACTTACTGATTAATATATAAAATAGAGTTACTTAACTCCTTTAATTCTCATGTGGACCACTGCTTTATTCAGGATTTTTCAGGGTTAGTTTACCACCAGGGGACTTCTGTAGTCTCTCTCCCCATCTCTTGCAAAAATATACGCACTTAATGAATATTTATTAAGAACATGTTTGGTTTTATTTTATTGTTTTTGGAGACAGGATCTCTCTCT